>NC_132866.1:31116889-31778675 GCF_048164855.1 Canis lupus baileyi
TTGCAGCTGATGTTACCTTAGCATAAAGTCCCCATTATAACTCTTCTTGAAAATTACTCTGTAACATCTCTCTGAAAGCTTTTATTCTTTCAGTCAGATTCTTCTTGACAGATGCTCTCCGATGCAGTGTTAATGATGCCAATAAACTCCAGGTATTCCAAACAGGTAGTGATGTTGCCGCACAAATGTTCTTTCTTATTGTGTGACACTTTGGATTCTGGCAAACACTATTGGCCAGTTCTTGGAGCTATCACACCTTTTAGAAACATTAGGACCATCGTCATTATACTTTTGAAGTTTGTTGGACATCTTTGATAATGCTTTATGACCTTCAACAAATCACTGATTTTTCTGGCCCTCATTTTCTACTTCTTTGAGAAAGTTGGACTAAGTATTCCCAACTTTCCTTAGCGCTTGAGTTGCCTTAAGTTAACAGAATTCATTAATGTTACATGCTTGAAAGTTTCAAACATTTTACATTTATAGATTTTAATAGAATACTACAGTATATAAAAAAGAATCACAAAATTTTGTGGTACACACCATAGCATTATGTAAAATCAGTAGACTCAACTTTGGATAAATCCACACATCCTAATTTGATATAATTAATATTATAGTAACTGATATTTGTTCTTCATATATGTGCTTTGCATTCAGAGTTTAAGACATTAGGAGTTTTCTAGGAAGGAGACAGTACATGTAGGAAATTTATGCCTACCTTTTGATAAAAGCAAAATTCAAAATTTGGTACATACCTTACAGACTTCTAGTCTTCATAAGTCTTCATTTGACCCCTGAAATATCCATGTCTTCCTACAATCCCATATATATACCAAAATCTCTTGCTGTTCCCTGCACTGGGATCTTCTGCCCCAGGGCCAATCCTGGACTCTTAGCCTCCAACTATAGTCAGCAAATGTCCTCAGGGCGAACATATCTATAGATCCTCAGTGTCATTCAGTACTCCTTCTAAGGCCATCAACTGTTACCTATTTTGGTTCAGTCTCCCACTACTAGTAGATACTGTGTTATGCTTTCTTTTCAAATTCATATCTGAAACTTTAGTCAAATGTATACTTTGCCTTGTTTACTGTGGTTTCACTGTTTGGGGAAATATATCTCTGAATCAACTTTCAAATGCATATTTTACTTTATTTACTCTTAATATCCCACGTGGCCCACAAATCACTTTTCAAACAAAAGGAAAAAGAGGGGCATCTGGCTAGCTCAGTTGGTACAGCATGTGGCTCTCAATCTCAGGGTTGAGTCTGAGCCCCAAGTTGGGCAAAGAGCTTACTTAAAAAAAAAAAAAACAACAACAACAACAACAAAAAAAAACAGAAGCAGCAGCAGCAGCAGCAGCAGCAGCATACAGGACTTTGACTTCTGTCAATATGGGAGGATAGGCACCATAAAACATCTCATTACTCCAAAGCAAGGAGACTCTGAAAGAGGCTAGTTTTTTAATATGTCACTTGGGATTGCAATAAATAACGAAAATCTTCAAGTGGTCCATAATAAAAAGTATGCTAAAATCAGGATGGGAGTGTGAATAGCAGAAGGTTGGAGGTTGTACTGCCCTGAGGGTAAATGTGTATATATCAGTATATCAATGGGCTAGTTCCACTAACCTTGGGCTAGTTCCAAATAGACTTCTTGAACCTGAGATTCTTAAATAAAGAAAGACCTTTGAAATAAGTCGAAAGTAGTCCCAAGATGGTAGTTCCTATTGGCTCTTAGCAGAAGCCTAAAAAATCCCCAGTTTAGACCCATAGGCTGGCTCCCCAAAGATAAATACATATTATCTTACTATAAGAGATTGGCAAACATGAGAAAATAAGCCACTATGACCTACAGCCAGAAAAACAAATGACAGAATTAGACTTCTATGGTCTTTTTTTTTTTTTAAGATTTCATTTATTCATTCATGACAGACACAGAGAGAGAGAATGAGAGAGAGGCAGAGACACACAGGCAGAGGGAGAAGCAGGCTCCATGCAGGGAGCCTGACGTGGAACTCAATCCCCGGTCTCCAGGATCACGCCCTGGGCGGAAGGGAGCACTAAACCGCTGAGCCACCCGGGCTGCCCTTCCATGGTCTTTAGATATTGGAATTACAAAATCAAAATATAAAATAACTGTTTGAAATTTTAAAACTGAATTACAAAAATGACCAAGCCAATAAGAGATTATCAAAAGTGACTGGGAATTTTTGAAACAGAGTGTACTTGGGGCACCTGTGTGGCTCATTTGCTTAAGCATCTGCCTTCAGCTCAGGTCATGATCTCAGTGTCCTGGGATGGAGCCTTGAGTCAGGCTCCCTGCTCAACGGGGAGTCTGCTTCTCTCTCTACCCCTCCCCCTGCTCATGCTCGCGCTCTCTCTCTCTCTCATGCTTTCTCAAATAAAGAAATAAAATCTTAAAAAAAAAATAAAGGAAGACAACAAAATCTAGCTGCTCTATAATATAGTGTCCATACAGGATGCCTGGGTGGCTCAATAGTTGAGCGCCTGCCTTCAGCTCAGGGTGTGATCCCGGAGTACCAGGATCGAGTCCCACGTCCAGCTCCCTGCATAGAGCCTGCTTCTCCCTCTGCCTATGTCTCTGCCTCTGTGTGTCTCTCATGAATAAATAAAGTCTTTAAAAAATAATAACATAGAGTCCACAATGTACAACATTCAATAAAATTTACTACATGTGAGAAAGAAGAGAATGTGATAAATCACCAGGGAGGAGACAAAAAATAGAAATATATCCAGAGATGGCAGAGATTTTTAAAGGACCTCAAAATAGAGGCACCTGCATGGCTCAGTTGGTTAAGTGGTTGCCTTAGACTCAGGTCATAATCCCAGGATTCTGGGATTGGGCCTCACAGGAGGCTCCCTGCTCAGCAGATGGCTCAATGGGTGGCTCAGCTGTTTAAGCATGTGCCTTCAGCTCACGTCATAATCCCGGAGTCCTGGGATCGAGCCCCATGTCAGGCTCCCTGCTCAGCAGAAAGCCTGCTTCTCCCTCTGCTGCTCCCCGTGCTTGTGCTCTCTCTCTTCTCTCTCACTCTCTTTGTGAAATAAATAAATAAAATCTTAAAAAAAAAAAAAAAAAAACTGGGGCTCAAAATAGCTATTATAAATATGTGAACTCCTGGAAGGTATAAACCATGCCTTCTTCCAAAGAGGCAGTGTAGGCTGAAGGTTAAGAGTATAGACTTTGGCATTAAGTATATGCCTAGGTTCAAATCTCAGATCTGACATTTGATAATTATGTAAAATTTGGAAAGGTATTTAAGTTTGAGCCCTGGTTACTTAACCTTAAAATGGAAAAAAAGAGTATCTTCTTCCTAGAGTTGTCCCAGGATTACATAAAATAACATACAAAGAGTATCTAACTCATGAGTAAGAGCTCTGTAAACATTATCTGTTATTACATATGCTATAGCACAGGCTGGCTTATTCTAGATTGTTCCATATTTTGAATGAAGAAAGGAATGAATAACTCCAGAGGCTATTATCAAGCCCAGTGGCACTCAAGTCTGGTCTGAATGTTAGAAACCAGCTGGGGTAGGATTAGTGAGCATTATGCTGTCAAGTCCACTCAAGGCATCAAGCAATGGACCAAATGAAGAAGGAGTAAGTGACACCTGTAGTCTGGCCTGCAAATCGGATCGAGGACTCAAGTTTCTGGAGCTACTTCAGGGAGATATGAGGACCAAATGTGCCCCGCCCAGCTGGAAGCACCTTGTTTATCTGCTGCTCTCTGTTACTGATTAACATTAGGCACCCCTCTCGCCACACCCTCTTGCTCAAACACAATTAAATTTTAAAATAATGACTTTAGGAAGAACTGGACAAAGTACAAGTACTTGGTCAGTGGTCAATAGGTGGGAATCAGTGGGGTATAGGTAGCAATGATGGTTGGGAATCAGAAAATACTTTGTACACTTTTACTTTGACAAGGACTCAGATCCAGGTTCTGCCCCTAGCCTTCAGAGCTAGGTATGGGCATCTGTTTAAAATCCCAAACCTGATCACATGGAATCTGAACTTTTTGTGTTACAAACACTGATCCTCATGGAATCTCCTTTGGACATGCCCCAGAGATGTCTGAAATTCAGAAGCAGAGTAGGATTGTGAGAAGGGCACTAGAGAGGCAGGTAGGGGCTTCAGTTTTATTTGAGTTTTTATCACTAGCTCTTTGTGTACATTTTCTGATCTTCTAGGCCTTTCCCAAAGCATCTCCCCAGGATTTTAACAGGTATTATGGGGGGAAAAAGGGGTTCTGCTTAACCAATATCTCTCAATCTATCAAATGTGAACCACTGGTGATAGATGAAATGACTTTCAGAAGTTCTGGGTTGAAATTAACCTTTTTTTTCCATTCTAATTATTTTTGGCAAATGATCTTAAATTTCCATTGATAGTAGTGATATCAAGTGCTCTTTAGAATGTATTTTCTAGGGACACCCGGGTGGCTCAGCAGTTGAGCATCTGCCTTCAGCTCAGGGCACGATCCCGGGATCATTGGGCTCCCTGCATGGAGCCTGCTTCTCCCTCTGCCTATGTCTCTGCCTCTCTCTGTGTGTCTCTCATGAATAAATAAATAAAATCTCTAAAAATATATATATATATATTTTAAAAGGTGAGTGTATTTAAAGAAGAAGATTAAGTCAATAGGGGATCCCTGGGTGGCGCAGTGGTTTGGCACCTGCCCAGGGCGTGATCCTGGAGACCTGGGATCGAATCCCACGTCGGGCTCCCGGTGCATGGAGCCTGCTTCTCCCTCTGCCTATGTCTCTACCTCTCTCTCTCTCTCTCTGTGACTATCATAAATAAATGAAAAATTTTTAAAAATTAAGATTAAGTCAATAATACTACAGACCGTTTGCAGATATGACAAAAGGCATGAGGGTGGTAGACAAATACCAAAGTTTCATAAAAGTTCTGTTAAACCAAATAGAACTGGCTTATTTATTGCAAGATTTTTCAGAGATGTTGTCATCTCTGAAAACAGATGTTCCTCTTGGGCAGCCCCAGTGGCATAGCAGTTTAGCGCTGCCTTCAGCCCAGGGCCTGATCCTGGAGACCCAGGATCAAGTCCCATGTCAGGCTCCCTGCATGGAGCCTGCTTCTCCCTCTGCCTGTGTCTCTGCCCCCCTCTCTCTCACTGTTTCTCTTGAATAAATAAATAAAATCTTAAAAAAGAGAGAGATGTTCCTCTTAAAGAGGAACATTTTGCCTCTTTAAGAAGGGATTTGACATCAAGCATTCCTTTAATTCATTTGACTATAGAATCTCTTCTTGAAAATAACAGAGGATCTTGTTGAACTCCTTATCTGGGGGGATCCCTGGGTGGCGCAGCGGTTTAGCGCCTGCCTTTGGCCCAGGGCGCGATCCTGGAGACCCGGGATCGAATCCCACATCGGGCTCTCGGTGCATGGAGCCTGCTTCTCCCTCTGCCTATGTCTCTGCCTCTCTCTCTCTCTCTCTGTGACTATCATAAATAAATAAAAATAAAAATAAATGTTTAAAAAATGAACTCCTTATCTGGAGATTTCATTTCGGGAAATGCTGATGAGAAATGCTGAGGTGGCTTTTGGATCTGACCTTAGGATCTTGGCTCCTTCTCCTCCCCTATGTTTGATGTTAAGTCTAAAAAGACAATTCAGGGATGGGACTGGCAATGGGTGTTAAAGGAGATTTATAGAATGGTTAAAAGCATATTCGCTACTAAATGCAATGTGGTATCCTGGATTGGATCCGAGAACTCAAAAAGGCTTTGGCTGGAAAAACCTATTGAAATCAAATCTGGAGTTTAGTTAGTACTAGTTAAAACTAGCGACATATAGTCTAGAGTTTTGTAAACAACAATGTGCTAAGGTTGGTTTCTTAGTTTTGACAATGTACTATGTAATATAAGATGTTCACAATAGAGGAAACTAGGAGCTGTGCCAGCAGGCTGTGCATGGAGCTATGGGGTCTAGTAGGCAAAACTACTAAGCTTGGTAACATTTCCTATTCCTTTACCTGGTCTTGTGCTGCTCAGCATGAAAGGACAAAGGCTAAACTAAACTCAAGAGCAATCCCAAGAGGAAACTCTAGAGGAATCACATTCACTCAGGACACCTTTGCTTAGGCACTTCCATGTGCTTTTGTTAGTTCCAAATTTGGCCTGGTAAAAGGGGAGGATTTTCCAATCCGGTTATTCAGCTCTCTCCTTCACAGCCTAGCCCCTACAACATTCTTCAGCTTCAAATTAAATTTAAGGCCAAAGTCCCCTTGGGGCCAGAGAAGGTAAAATTTTCTAGACCAAGGACCAGAGCATGCTCCTGTCTGATTGGAGAGCTGTAGTCAGATTGGGCCATAAAATCGTCAGTGCGTGTCGGTGGACAAGGTAGGTAGATTGGAGGGAGGAAAGTTCTGGCTGAGAGAGGCTATGGTTCTGTAACTTGGCTAACCTTCCCCAAACCCTGTGTCTAGGTGATAAATGGGTGGAGAAGAGAGTGAAGTAACCACTTACTTCCATGTGCAGATAGACACTCTGCATTTATTACAGGCTTATCACAAAAGTCTACAAGTTATTATATTTCATAACAAACAGTTACTGCAGACAGAGAAGGAAAACAAGACTTAAATGGAACAGAAATGGAGATAAGCAATAGAAACAACAAAAATATTTTATGAGAGTCCTCTCTTAAATGCTTTTCTTGGAGAATCCCGGTCCACCTAAAATGTTAATACAGAATCTTCAAGATAAAATTTCTTCTCATTGGGACACCTGGGTGGCTCAGCGGTTGAGCGTCTGCCTTCCGCTCAGGGTGTGATCCGGGGTTCTGAGATTGAGTCCCACATTGGGCTCCTCTGGTGGAGCCTGCTTCTCCCTCTGCCTATGTTTCTGCCTTCTCTCTGTGTCTCTCATGAATAAATAAATAAAATCTTTAAAAAAATTTATTCTCATTAATACTAATTAACATAAATATATGTAATATATGTGAATGTTCTCAGGGTAGTGTCAACGTGGTAGGAAGGAAGGGGAAGGACAATGAGAAGACCTGGTTTGGACAATGCACTTGACCAGGAAGTAAGTGGTAAGTGTATTCAGAATCATATGTAGAAAAGATTTCACTGTCTCCTCCAACTGGTTAAAGAAATGTTGTTGCTTCTTTCTATATTAATTTGTTTCTAGCTATTTAGCCAAACCACTTATTAATTTCAATGCTTTTAACCAGTTCTTTTTAGTTTTCTAGTACTAAAACTGTATCATCTACAAGTAATGATTTTTCTTTCTTCCTTTTGGTATTAATTCCTCTTATTTCTATTTTATATCTTACTGCATGGAGAAGAATTTGCTAAACAGTAGATGATGATTAATAGTAACAGTCATCATCATTACCATATGATCATTATTTTGAAAAGAACGCCTCTCATGTTTCCCCTTTACTTTTATTTGGTTTTGATGAACTGTTCTTTATCATATTTTTTAATAAATTAATTTTTATTGGTGTTCAATTTACCACATACAGAATAACACCCAGTGCTCATTCCGTCAAGTGTCCCCCCTCAGTGCCCATCACCCATTCACCCCCACCCCCCGCCCTCCTCCCCTTCTACCACCCCTAGTTCGTTTCCCAGAGATAGGAGTCTTTATGTTCTGTCTCCCTTTCTGATATTTCCCACACATTTCTTCTCCCTTCCCTTATATTCCCTTTCACTATTATTTATATTCCCCAAATGAATGAGAACATACACTGTTTGTCCTTCTCCGATTAACTTACTTCACTCAGCTCTTTATCATTTTATTTTTTTATTTTTTTTTTAATTTTTATTTATTTATGATAGTCACAGAGAGAGAGAGAAAGAGGCAGAGACACAGGCAGAGGGAGAAGCAGGCTCCATGCACCGGGAGCCCGATGTGGGACTCGATCCCGGGTCTCCAGGATCGTGCCCTGGGCCAAAGGCAGGCGCCAAACCGCTGCGCCACCCAGGGATCCCCTCTTTATCATTTTATACCATTTTTCCTACATAGCAATTCATCTCTTCTCTCTACCAATTGAACTCCCACCCATTTCACAAAGATCATATGAAACTGTTTAGTCTTATGAAGTCTGAGTATACAAAAGGACACGTAAATAAACACCCAGCTAATCTTAATGTCATTTTTTTTTTACAGTTCACAAAGGACTTTCATATACAGATTCTCACTTGATGCTCTCGACAGACTATGGAGTAAGTATTGCTAGGACTTTTACATATAAGGAATTCAAACTTTGTGTGGCTGAGCAATTAGCCCAAGAACTTATAATTAAATTTACTACAGTTTTGCATTTCAGGGAAAAGGTATTTATATTTTCAGGAATTGGAAGAGTTGAGACAGTCCAAAATGTCATATCCAACTTACAAAATGAGGTATTGAAAAGCATCTTTCACTTTTCTCTTTGCTCCCTTCTCCCTTACCCCAGAGTGGCTCCGGCTGCACCACACAAGCTAAGAGGTGCCAGGCTCCTGCTAAGTTAGTACCGTCGTTGTGCACTACTGCCATCGTCAGCGAGCTGGGAGTAATCCTTGACATCATTTGTTCCCTTTTCCCATTTCTCTTCACATACAATCTCTGTATCCTATTGATACTGCCTCCTAAGTGTCTCAGGTTCATGCACTTCCCTCCATCCTCACTACCACAGCCCTAGTTTGGGTGACCATCACCCCTCACCTAGCAGTGCAGCATCTAGTCTGTTCACTTAGGAATTCCTTCAGGTGCAAGTAACAGAATACCATACTTAAAACAGATTGTAAAATGGGGCTGATTTCCCCCGTATTATAAGAACTCTAGAGATAGATGCTTGTGGCTTTGCCTCAGTCTGTCTCTGTCAGGGCTGTCATCGCTATTAATTTTGGCTTTTTTCCTCAGGTTTATCTCATGAGATAAGGCATCACATCAGTGTTCAAGGGGAGAGAGAAAGCAGAAAGGCAGAGCCCAAACTTTTCATAAGTACAGCCACAGTTTTCCCAGAATTCTTTGGGAGATATTCCCTTAGGTTGCTTTAACCAGAATTGGGTTCCTGACTCCCATCACCACACCTAGCTGCAAGGGCGACCACAAAAATGGTAAACAGGATGGTTCAGAGCTGAGGACTGTTTCTATATGGCTCTTGAGCTAAGAACAGTTTTTATGTTTTCAAGGGGCTGTTAAAAAAAAAAAAAAAATAGTGAATACCCAACAAAAGCTATGTGACGCATGAAGCATACAGTAATTTTTATCTGATTCTTTACCAGAAAAGGTTGCTGACCCCTGGGTTAGATCAAATATAATTTCCCGGGTCCCCTGAGGGGCTCAGTTGCCTAAGTGTCTGCTTCAGCTCAGGTCATGATCCCAGGGTCCTGGGATGGAGCAGCTCATCAGTGCTCTGCTCAGAGGGGCCTGCTTCTCCCTCTCCCCCTGCCGTTCCCCTGCTTGTGCTCTCTCTCTCTCTGTCAAATAAATAAATAAAAATCTTAAAAAAGAACAAAGCCCTTCAGGATGTCACAGGGATGAAGCCGAGTTTAGCCTTCCCCTTACCAAGCCCTATGAGATTCCAATTGTGCTTACCTTTCCAATCGATTTGCACCTTTGCTCTATTGTCTGGCCAACCTACACTACTGTTTTGTAGGTTCCTGTATTAGTTTCTTATTGTTCTTATAACAAATTACCACAAACCTCATAGCTTAAAAGAACATAAAAATATTATCTTAGGGACACCTGGGTGGTTCAGTGGTTGAGTATCTGCCTTTGACTCAGGGCATGATCTTGGGGTTCCAGGATTGAGTCTCACATTGGGCTCCCTACGAGGAGCCTGCTTCTCCCTCTGCCTGTGTCTCTGCCTCTCTGTGTCTCTCACAAATAAATATAAATAAAATATTTTAAGAAAAATTATCTTATGGTTCTGGAGGCCAGAAGTTCAAAATGGTTTTTCTGGGACTAAAATCCAAGTGTGTTAGCAGGACTGTGTTACTTCTGGATGATCTCCTGGAGAACCCCTAGAAAAGTTCCCTTGCCTTGTCCGGCTTCTAGAGACTGCTTGCCTTCCTTAGTCTACAGATTCCTTCTCCATTTGCATAGCCAGCACTGTAGCATTTTAAAATTTCTCTCTGACTTTGATCTATGACCACCTTCTTTCAAAGAAAAGGACTGGGCCACCTAGATAGTCCAGGATAACCTCTCCACCTCAAGATCCTTAATTAGATCACATCTGCAAAACCCCTTTTGTCTGGTAAGGTTCCATATTCACATATCAGGATGTGATCTTTGGGGGCCATTACCTCACCTACAACAGTGTTTCACACAGCCCAGTGGGGTCTTAACATTTGTTGATTTCTCTCCCTGAGAGAGGTTTTCCCTTGGCCTGGCTAAACCCAGATTCCCCTTCAGCCCCAGCCTAGGTGACATTTCCTCTGGGAAATCTTCCTGGACCTCATCTACAGATTTCTTCAGTGCTCAGTACTTCTCTGTCTCAGGACTGATCACACTATTCTGAGTGGCTTGGTGATGCATCAGTCTTCCCCCATGACACCACGTGAGAACAAAACCCTGTTAGTTTTCCTTGGTGTTGTATCCTAAATGAACAAATGAACTTCTGAGAGAAACAAAACTCTAGAATGCTAAGGCTCTAGGCTTTTCTTTAAGGGCCAGCAGGACCACAGATGACTAAAGGAATGACCTAGTTCTCTGAATTTCTCCTTGGCTCCTAGTAATAAAGTAAAATGGCAAGATTAGAGCCAAAGCTGCAGAACTTTCCAGCTTCTGTAGTACAATCAGACCCCAGTCACCAAATGACCTGAGAAGTTTGTGTCATCACCAGTTTATAACCCAACCTCATTTACCCATACAGCCTTTGCCATTCTTCTTTTTCCCACATACAGCACTATTTATCACTATTGCAGAGCTCATTATCCTCCCCAGAAGCTGTCATTATTACCTGCAGGGCCATTCAAATCACCTGATATTTCCCTATTTGCTCTTGCTTTTTTTTTTTTTTTTTTAAAGATTGTATTTATTTATTCATGAGAGACACACACACACAGAGGCAGAGACTTAGGTAGAGGGAGAAGCAGTCTCCCTGCAGGGAACCTGATGCGGGACTCGATCCCAGCACCCCAGGATCATGACCTGAGCCACAGGCAGACGCTCAACCACTGAGACACACCATATGCCCCCCTATTTGCTCTTTGTGGAAGGAGTCAGGGAGGCAGCCATTGAAACTAGCCCTTTGGCTCTGGACACTGTTTGGTGTGCCTTTTGATCGTATTACTTCAGTGTCCTTATCAAATGCTTGCTTGTGTAGATATTAACCACAGTAATAGAGCTAGGCTTAGGTGGACAAATATGACAGACTGATTAGGAGTCTGATAGACTCTGACAGATTTCATACCGACCAATAACTCTCAAACCTAGCTGCTCATACTGATACTTTAAGCAATGCCAATATCTAGGTCCACACAAAACATCTAAATCAGAATCTCTGGAGGAGGACCTCAGCATTTGTTATTGTTGTTTTTAAGTCCCCCCTAGGTAGAGTGACCAATTGTCTCAGTTTCCCCAAGGCTACAGGATTTCTTTGAAAATGAGACTTCCCGGGCAAAACACAGGACAGCCCTGGGCAATTCAAGTTGGTCACACTGTCAGGTGGTGCCAATGTGCATCCTAGGCTGAGAAACACTGATACTGTTTTGTTGGTCAGAAAGGTGTATTACAGCTGCTCTGTGGTTTCCCCCAGCCCATACTGTGATGGTTAGAGCAATGAGCAAAGATCTTGATTTGAATCCTGGCTTTGTTACTTGTCAAGCGATCTCTGATAAGTAACCTAATCTCTCTGAAACTTGATTTCTTCATCTGCAAAATGGTAACAATAAGACCTACTTGACTGAACCAGCCATGGTTCTGGATAGCAAAGGACAGACACTACTTTTAGTTAATTTAACCAGAAAAGGAATTTATTAGAAAGAATTGGACAGTTCACAGACCCACTGGGAAGGCTAGTGTACACATAGGCAAAGTCTGCTTAGGGCATCACCAGGTATTGCTGTCCTTGACTCTCATGCTACCACAATTTCATGAATAATTTCTAATTGGCCCTGAGACTTTGCAGTTATTCTCTCAAGAGTCAGTGTTCCAGGCTGAGCATTTAATTGGCTGGACTGAGATATACTGCATATTGTTAATTGCTTGAAGTTAGGGAGAGGGTCATTCAAAACACTTTTAAGGAAGGCCTGTGAAAGCCCTTTAAAGGGTAAAACCATATGCTTTAGGGTTCTTTCATTCTGGCTATACAGTAAGATTGCATGGGAGATTTTAAAAGATCAGAATATCAAGGGTTGGGAGAGGTAGTTCTTCATTTTGGATATTCTCTATCATCCTTAATCTCATTTAGTTTAAGAACTATTGTCCTAGAGGAACACCCGGTCCTTCTGTATCTTGGAAAAGATTTGGGTGGGAAGCCTGGGTGGCTCAGCAGTTTAGCACCGCCTTTGGCCCAGGGCGTGATCCTGGAATCCCACATCAGGCTTCCTGGTTGGCGCCTGCTTCTCTCTGCCTACGCCTCTGCCTCTTTCTCTGTGTCTCTCCTGAATGAATAAAATATTTTTAAAAAAGAAAAAAAAAAAAAAAAAGATTTGGGGAGGTCAGAGAAACTCTTTTCCTTCTATCATTTCCAAGGCAAGAGTATTTCGAAAAAAAACGTTCACTATGTAATGCCAACAACAGCATAATATCATAAACACAAAGAAATAAATTATTTTACAGTGCCCATTTGTCTGGTGATAGATCAATTAAAGTCTAGTCTTAGGGCAGCCCAGGTGGCTCAGCGGTTTAGCACCGCCTTCGGCCCAGGGTGTGACCCTTGGAGACCCAGGGTCAAGTCCCACAGTGGGCTCCCTGCGTGGAGCCTGTTTCTCGCTCTGCCTGTGTCTCTGCCTCTCTCTGTCTCTCATGAATAAATAAATAAAATCTTAAAAAAAAAAGTCTAGTCATAGATGAAAATGACCAACATGTCTTTAGAAATAGACATTTGCCTCTGATTCCCTGATGTTTATCCTTTATCTCTGTTTTCCTTTCCTGGTTAATTTGCCCAAGACATATTTCCGGGACCTGGTAGAGATTGCTACCTTCAGGGAAGCTTGGCTACCTGATATAAGGAAGAAAGCCATTCTCCCCTACAGAACCAATTATGCCCTCAGGTGCCTCCCAGAATCTCATTGTTGTAGGTGCTGCCAAAATGGATTGAACCTCTTTCTAAGGACACCACAGGCCCAGGATAACTTTCTAAGTGGACTCTTCTGACCCATATACCTGGGGTTCATTGTTAGTATGTGTTAGAGGATTATAAGTGTATAAGACTTATTCTAGTGGCTATGATTACATGAGATCAAATTGAACAGGTAAAGATAGGTAAAGATCACATTTCCACTGAGAGGTAGTGATGCAAATTACTCTCAAAAATCCAGAAAAAAAAATCCAGAAATAGTGAAATTACAAGCACCAGATCAGTGAAATGGTATTTAGTAAGAGCTTATGGTGCATATATGAACAGTTTGCAAACTGGGAGCTTTCAAATATAAAACTGATATGAAGCTCAGAGGCATGAGGTTATAGGAATGTCTTATAGAGTGAAAATGAGGAAGTTGTTTAACCTTGACAATGATTGGTTATTACAACTGGAGTTTCCAAATAGTTGGGGATTGGTGAGAAGTGACTATTTTATGCCATTTTTAGGAAACTGATCTGAGTTTCTATTATGATTATCAGACACATTTATAAGAAATAACATAAGTTTCACTTTTGTACATGAATAAGCTAGATTTTGTTTTGCTTACTTGGCTCAAGGAATTTTCAGGTTTGGTCTACATTTTGTATTTACCTTTGGAGAACAAAAGAAGTTGGATGTTCTTTTAGAAGTACTTTTCTTAAACCATAGTATGGAAAACAGGTGAATTGTCCTCTATTCTAAAAAAATATATTTCTACTGAAGTACTTAACTAGCCATCTCAAATCAGTATATTCTTTCCTCTGAGAGCAACTAAGGAAACACTGGTAGATCATTTATGTTTTAGATCTTTCCCTGTTACTCCAGGCAGACCAAAATCTACCTTTACCAAATCTCATCCCTAGTATAATTCATGTTAGAATAAAAAAAAAAAAAAAACCTCATCTTTGATTATTTTCCTCTTAGCCTTAGGTTGTGATTTTCCTAAGGAATTTGAAAGCATGCTTTGTCTCCTCAAAAATATTTATCATCAAATTTGTTCAGAGGAAGATTGTTTGGGAGGAGTATTTCCACAAGTAGCTAATTGTAGGCATTTCAAATTGACTCTCTTAATTTTAGATTGTATATAGATTTATTTAGGTTTAGATATAAATTTTCCTGAGTATTACTGAATTTTAGGGGTACTATCTTATGATTGTAGTTTTTAAAACTTTTTTTTATTGTAAAAGGGCGATGTTTTTATTGTGGAAAATGTTGGGAAGAGAAAAGATTAAGGAAGCAAGTTAACCACTAACTCCACCATTAAGGAAAAAAAACATGCTTAATATTTAAAGTGTTTTTCTTTTGTTTTTCTTAATTGAGACAATGTTATATATTTAATTTTATATTCTGATGATTTCAACTGTAGGAAAAGTTGTAAAAGATTTTGAAAGGGAGGCAAGAAAAGAAAAAAAATAAAAAGATCCCTTAGTGTCCTGTTTACTACACATTTCCACTGAGAGGTAGTGATGCAAATTACTCTGGCCCATAGACATGCAAATTTCTTCTATGGGTAGAAGGATAAGATTTCCAAATCCCTAAATAGGTAAAGTCAGTTTTGTATCTATTTGTAAATTCATTAAAGTATTCCTAATTGACCTATTTCTGTAGGATTCTTTGAATTCTTGTTTGAACTGGTTTTAATACCTTACTGGTTCCCTCGTTAATTAATGAGTGAAATTCTTTAATGAATGTTGTCTTTATATTTATGTGAGTCATGATTTATCTCTTAAAAAAGATTATCCTAACACAATTTTGTATCATACACATTTCTTCATTAACAATTATTCATGAATAGGTGTTTTCATGACTCTATGACATGCCATCATAGTGAATTTAAAGGCATTTTCTTCATTCACTTTCTAATGTCCAAAAAATGTTCTTTACTGTTCCCAAGTGTTCAATACTTAACACTGTTTACAATTTTTGCCTTAAAAAATAAAAGAATGAAAAAAAATAAAAATAAAAATAAAAATAAAAATAAAAGAATGTAATGAACTTCTTTGTGCCCAAATCCTTGTCCGCATTTAAAATTTTTTTCCTTGGGATAGATTGCTAGGAATAGATCTGCTGAGGTGAAGGGTGTTAATAATACTTTAACATCTCTTGAAAGATATTGCCAAACTGCTTTCTTGTAAGAGATGCTTCTACCAGCAACGTAAGACTACTCATTAAACTCTCATCCAACTTAACATTATAATTAAAAAGCTTTGGGAAGGCAGCCTGGGTGCTCAGCAGTTTAGCACTGCCTTCAGCCCAGAGCATGATCCTGGAGATCTGGGATCAAGTCCCACATCAGGTTCCCTGCATGGATGGAGCCTGCTTCTGTCTCTGTCTCTCTCTCTCTTTCTGTGTCTCTCATGAATAAATAAAATCTTTAAAACAAAAAAAAGCTTTGGGGGGGGTGGAAACTTTGGGAAGTTAGTAACAGATGGTATCTTGTTTTAGTTTAAAATAATCTTTAGGGCAGCCCTGGTGGCTCAGTGGTTTAGCGCTGCCTTTAGCCCAGGGCCTGATCCTGGGGACCTGGGATCAAAGTCCCACATCAGGCTCCCTGCATGGGGCCTGCTTCTCCCTCTGACTGTGTCTCTTCCTCTCTCTCTCTCTCTCTCTCACTGCGTCCCTCATGAATAAATAAATAAATAAAATCTTAAAAAATAAAATAAAATAAAATAATCTTTAGGGGCCCCTGGCTGGCTCCTCAGTAGAGCGTGTGACTTTTGATCTCAGGGTTGTAAATTCGAGTCCCACTTTGGGTGTAGAGATTATTATGTTAAGATTTTTATTTTTAATTGTGGTAAAAAAAAAAAAAACCACACATAAAATTTAGCATCTTAAAAAAAATCAGCATCTTAATTCAACGTTATTATTGTTGTAGGATTTCTTCTTTGGTGCCCATAGTTCTTCGTCACACCGCTTTGAAGAATGAAGAGGTAGACCAGATGAAGGGTGGTGGGGAGCAAAGCAAGTTTATTGAGTGATAGTAAAGTTTATTAAATGAGAGAGTACAAAGGTCTCCAGAACCTTTTATCTTGCCAAATATCTAACTCTATACCCATTGAACCCATTTCCTCTCCCTTTACCCCCTGGTAACCACTCCTCTATTTTCTAGTTCTGTGGACTTGACTACTTTAGATATCTCATGTAGATGGAATCATTCAGTATCTGTCTTTTTGTGACTGAATTAGTTCACTTAGCATAACGTCCTCAAGGTTAATCCATGTTGTAGCATGATGGGATTTCCTTCCTTTTTAAGACTAAACACTATTCTATTGTTTGTATGTACCACAGTTTGTTTTCCATTCATCTATCAAAATATACTTGGGTTGCTTCCACATCTTAGCTATTGTGAATAATGTTGTTATTGAACATGGGTGTACAAATATCTTTTTGAGACCCTACTAGCAATTCTTTTGGATATATACCCATGAGTGGTGGTGCTGGATGATGTGGTATTTCCATTTTTAATTTTTTGAGGAACTGCTATACCATTTTTCATAACGGCTGCATCGTTTTTCAATCCCTCCAATGTTTCATAACGGAGCCAATTTCTTCATTTCCCTGTCAACTTTTTTTTTTTTTTTGTAGCCATCTTAATGAGTGTGAGGTGGTATCTTGTGGTTTTGATTTGCATTTCTTTAATGATTTGTGCTATTGGGCATCTTTTCATATGCTTGTTGACCATTTGGATATCATTGGAGAAATGTCTATTTAAGTCCTTTGCCCAGTTTTTTTTTTTTTTTTTTAGATTTTATTTATTTATTTGAAATGAGAGAGAGAGAAAGAGAAAGAGAAGAAGCAGCAGGAGCAGCAGAGGGAGAGGGGAAAAGCAGGCTCTCCGCTGAGCAGGGAGCCTCATGTAGGACTCTATCCTAGGATCCTGAGACCATGATCTGAACCATAGGCAGATGCTTTAACCAACTGAGCCACCCAGGTGCCCCTTTCACCCAGTTTTAAATTGAGTTATTTTTTTTTTCTGTTGAGTTGTGGGAGTTCTTTTTATATGCTAGATATTAATATTTTACCAGATATATGATTTGCAAATATTTTCTCCTAATCTCTAGGTTGCCTTTTCAACTCTGTTGACTGTATCCTTGATGCACAGAAGTTTTTAAGTTTGATGTAGTTCTCTTCAGAGAAATCCTATCTTGTTTTATCCTATATACTTCTATGAGGTTGAAATATTTCAGTGTTGACACATTTTACCCAATGTTGGGTTCTCCCCCCCCTTAAAGATTTTATTTATTCATTCATAGAGACAGAGAGAGAGAGAGAGAGAGAGAGAGAGAGAGGCAGAGACACAGGCAGAGGGAGAAGCAGGCGTGGGACTCGATCCCGGGTCTCCAGGATCATGCCCTGGGCTGCAGGCGGCGCTAAACTGTTGTGCCACCGGGGCTGCCCTCAATGTTGGGTTCTAAAAGTTAACTGATAAAGCAAAAAGACAATATTTTGTTCTATTCTATACCAGTCTACCTTTTAAAAAATACTGATTGGCCTGTAAATTGATCTCACAACCACTAATGGATCATAACCCATAGTTTGAAAACACTGTCTTAAATCATACATAAAATGTCAATAGTATCTTCTGCAGCTGATATTATCAGTTCCTCTTACCCTTTACCTATCCGTGTTTCTCTGTGCACCATTATTAATTCTACAATTTGTTTCTTGAAAACAAGAAGTCTGCATGCCAAGTCTGCACTGCCTGTGACATGCACTCATTGTGGGAAATAAGAGTTGAATAATCTTTCTCTCTTTTTTCTTGAGCATTTGCAACTGGATATGCATAAACCAATTTTTTTAAGGTTTTATTTATTTATTCATAGAGATGCAGAGAGAGAGAGAGAGAGAGAGAGAGAGAGAGACAGGCAGAGGGAAAAGCAGCTCCATGCAGAGAGCCTGACGGGGGACTCGATCCAGATCACGCTCTGGGCTGCAGGCGGCGCTAAACCGCTGCGCCACCGGGGCTGCCCTGCATAAACCAATCTTAACTGTGATTTGAATCTACTGAATTAGCTACTTCTAATTCCAAATATAGAAATCGTACTTTGTATCTTTTGACCATTTAATCTATTGGAGACATCTAAGTTTTTCTTATCCCTTTTATATAAGCTTCACATAGTATATGCCTTAACTTACTGAGAGACTGTGTATAACTGCAGACAACGGTCAGATCACATGTGACCGTAGAATTCTGTCCCACGACCTCCTGCAGCAGCCAGTACAGGCCGCCAAACCACAACCTCTATAGTAACCTGCCCACAACATCAGGACTTGGTCAATGATTGTCACTTTCCCCATTTTTTTTTCTTCCTCCTCCTCTCAATTTCCAACTCAGGATCAGCTAGAGAAAGCCAAATATCCCTCCCAAACTAATCACATAAGATGCCCTGTGTCTAGTTAACCTGCATCCACATTCTTTGTGCCCAAATCTCCAATCAAAGCACATCTGAAATCCCCCCCCCCCCCCCACACACACACCCAGCTGCCACAAGGCTTTCGCTCCCCTGCAGACTTTCCATCTCTGTCCAAAAGCATGTGCTGTGGTGATTCCCTTCCTCAGGAAGCTCTGAGTTCTTATTTGACTAGGTCTTTATTTCCACACTACGTTTGTTGCAAATTTTTTTCACACTTGGTTGTTTTATCTTTTTTTATGGTGTTGTGATTTTGTTTATGATGCTTTTAACATATATGATTTAAATTTTTACTTAATCAGATGTCTTCAGCTCCTTAGTAACAAGACTTTCCACTGCTATTCTGCTTGAGAAATCCTTCCCAGAAGCTGGTAGGATGAATCCATATATAACTTCTGCTCCTCCCCCCACCCCACCAAAAGACAATAAAGGGAAAATAAGGGCATAACCTCCCCACCACCCCCAGGAAAAGGGCAAAGAGAATGGATGAGGCCCCTTCTCCAATCCAGCTATTTCTCTTTCTTTGTCCCTCCTAAGGTAGTGACAGCCAGGATTCAGCTTTCAAGGCAGAAGATTGGAAGTGTCTTGCCTAAATAATAATGATAACAATAGCAGCTAATGTATATTTAGTGCTTTTTTTTTTTTTTTAAGATTTTATTTATTCATAGAGACGGAGAGAAAGAGAAACAGGCTCCATGCAGGGAGCCCGACGTGGGACTCGATCCAGGGTCTCCAGGATCACACCCTGGGCTGCAGGCGGCGCTAAACCGCTGCGCCACCGGGGCTGCCCTAGTTAGCGCTTATTATGTGTCAGATATTGTTTTATATACATTAACTCATTAAATCCTTACCTTAACTCTGAGGTGCACACTATTATTATGCCCATTTTATAGATAAAGAAACTGAGGCCCAGAGAATTTAGAAATTTACCAAATGAGTGGTAGACCTTGTATTTGAACCTAAGTAGTCTGGCCTCAATTACCTTACTGCCTCTCTTTTTAGGGAAAAGACCTAAAAATACTGACATCAAGATTTTCCCCACAGGGATCCCTGGGTGGCGCAGCGGTTTGGCGCCTGCCTTTGGCCCAGGGCGCGATCCTGGAGACCCGGGATCGAATCCCACATCGGGCTCCCGGTGCATGGAGCCTGCTTCTCCCTCTGCCTGTGTCTCTGCCTCTCTCTCTGTGTGACTATCATAAATAAATAAAAATTAAAAAAAAAAAAGATTTTCCCACAAAATAGCCCACCCAGATTGCTCTACAATGAAACCCCTTACTGAAAAGCCTCCTCACTAGGGCTCTGGGGTGGCTAAGTGTTTGAGTATCTGCCTTTGGCTCAGGTCATGATCCCTGGGTCCTGGAATCTGGCTCCCCATAGGGAGCCTGCTTCCCCTGCTGCCTATGTCTCTGCCTGTGTGCGTGTGTGTGAGATGAATAAATAAGTAAAATCTTAAAAAAAAAAAAAAAAAAAGAAAGCCTCCTCACTTATAGGACTTCCAATCAATTTCTTTTGGTCTTCTTAGATATGAGCAGACAGGGAAAACACCAGGGTTTTGTTTTTTTGTTTTTTGTTTTTTGTTTTTGTTTTAATCAACTTTGATATATAATTTGAATAAAATAAAATGAAACTATACTGTGTATAGTTTGATGAGTTTTATTTTATTTATTTTTTTAAGATTTCATTTATTTATTAGAGACACACACACACACACACAGAGGCAGAGAGAGAAGCAGAGGGAGAAACAGAGAGAGAAGCAGGCAGGGAGCCCGACGCGGGACTCAATCCCGGGTCTCCAGGATCACGCCCCGGGCTGAAGGTGGCGCTAAACCGCTGAGCCACCCCGGCTGCCCAGTTTGATGAGTTTTAACAAATGTATATATAAGTGTAACCAGCACTACAATCAATTTATAAAACATTTCCATTCACCCAGAAAGTTCCATTGTGCCCCCTTTCAATTCCCACATGAATTCTCATCCTTAGAGAATCACTTTATTTTTTAAATTTTAATTCCAATATAGTTAACAAACAGTACTGTTTTTGATTCAGTTGTACCATATAGTGATTCAACAATTCCATATAGAGAACCACTTACATTTTTTTTCACTATAAATTAATTTTGCCTTTTTTTTTTTTTTTTTTAATTTTTATTTATTTATGATAGTCACACAGAGAGAGAGAGAGGCAGAGACACAGGCAGAGGGAGAAGCAGGCTCCATGCACCGGGAGCCCGACGTGGGATTCGATCCCGGGTCTCCAGGATCGCGCCCTGGGCTGAAGGCAGGCGCTAAACCGCTGCGCCACCCAGGGATCCCTAATTTTGCCTTTTGTAGAACTTAATATAGATGGAATCACTCATTGTGTACCTTTTTTTGTTTGGCTTCAGCATACATCTTCCATTTGTTGCATGTATCAGAAGTTCATTCTCTGGATATTTGCAATGTTTCCATTTGTTTTTCATCCAAGAAGAATAGTTAATATAAATAACTTTAAAATACCAATATAAAAGTTACTGTTAAGAATGGATTATTTGATCTATGACATTCTGAGTTAGGTCTATAAAGCACCTACTTCATTATGATACATTATTTTATTTGAGATGTGAGAGTAATTTAGAGTCTTTTAATCCTAAATCCAGTGGTAAATATAAGTATTACTTTTTTTTAATTTTTATTTATTTATAATAGTCACACAGAGAGAGAGAGGGGCAGAGACACAGGCAGAGGGAGAAGCAGGTTCCATGCACCGGGAGCCCGACGTGGGATTCGATCCCGGGTCTCCAGGATCGCGCCCTGGGCCAAAGGCAGGCGCTAAACCGCTGCGCCACCCAGGGATCCCTATAAGTATTACTTTTAAAAAATTGTCGTAAAATACACATAACTGCAGTGCTAGCAGTGAGGACAGCAGCCTGCTTCCTCAGAGTGACAGCTCTGTTCTACTACAGGGCATTGGGCAGAGGAAATATCCTCTGTTCTTTTGGACTCTTGTAGAAGCTGCACCCTACCAGCAGCTGGGGTGAGGGTGATCAGGGTCCTAGTATCCTTCTTGTCTTGCTGCCCTGAGGTAGCACCTCCATCAGGTGAACTTGGGGCTCAATGCAAAAAGGGAGCTCCAAGTTTTTGTCCACTGGGGCCTGGAGTTTATCCTCTGCAATAGAGCTGGGAAGGATAAGAAAGGCTGATGGCCTGTCCTTCCTAGGGAGATACTGCAGTCTTGGCCTGGGAGCTGGGGTGTGGGGAGGGAAGAGGAGCTGCACCCACCAGAGTGGAGCTTCTATGCACTGAGCTAGTGGGGTAAGGAGTGTGTGGTGGATCAAGAGTCACAGACTTTAGCTGATCTTATCAATATTTAGTAGATGTTCTTAGATAAATGTTTCTTTATTTGCTGTCTGTCCTGAGGACAATTTTCAGAGAGTTTAAATGCTTTGTTTTTTCTCTTAACTTCCACCAGTTAAGATTGTTTAGCTGGAGGATGGGTCCTCAGAGCTCTTCATGCCATCATTCTAGAAGTGTCTCTCAATAAATGTTCTTTTGCACTTTGCTTTTTTCATTTAACGATGTATCTTGGAAATCACTTCATATCAGTTCATTGAGATCTTCGTAAAGTATTTCATTTTGTAGCTGCATCGTGGTTTACTGAAGCATTATCTTGTGTATGGGAGTTTAGGCTGTTGCCATATCTTGAAATTACTAAAGATACTGCAATGGACAACTGTCCACATATTGGTTCATCCTGGTAGAGGTATATATTCAGGGTAGACTTCCAGAGTGACGTTGCTGGACCAAAAGATAATTGCATAAGGACTTTGTCAGATTTTTATTTCTACCAGCAATGTACGATAGACAGTACCTGTTTTCCCACAGCCTTACCAACAGAATGTACTGTCATGTTTTTCCCCCCAATTTTTGCCAATCTGATGAGAAGTGGTATAATAGCAGAATTTCAATTCTCATTTCTCTAATTATGAGTGAGATTGAACATCTTTATATAGAGATCATTTTTATACCTTTGTATGAATTGTCTGTTCATATCTTTTCTCTCCATTTTTTCTGTAGAGTTTTTTTTCTTTTAGAATTCTTCAGTTTCAGAGTTTAAAAATAAACTGGTGATAATGGCCCTTTATCCGTCATATATGTTGCAAATATTTTCTCCTAGTTTATCAGTTACCTTTTTACTTTGTGGTATTGTTTTTGCCCTTCAAAAGTTATTTTTATGTAGTCAGATTGACCAATCTTTTATTACTCCTGGATCTTGAGTTTGAGAGCTTTTCCATATTTTTCAAAAGTTGGCATTATGCCACTTCACTTTGATAACAGCGCTATGTTAGTACCTGTTTTTTGTTAAGCGAAAGAGATCTAAAGAGGATTTTTGCTTCTATGAAGAAAGGCAAAAAGCAAAAACATCAGTTGGTGTTTGTTTTGCAGTGAGCCCTCCTGGAGGCAGTTTGCACCCCAAGCAGTGAAAGTGGCCCAGGCACCCTCCCTCCTGGGCACAGCACTCAGTATCTCAGCATCAAGCTGCAGGAGCTTTGTGTTTGTGAGCATCTGTGCTTTACCTCCATCTATTTTGTGCATCTGTTACCAAGATGTTCCCTAAGATATTGAAAAACCCTAGAGAGGTTATTTTTTGGGTCTGGGAATGCTCAATTTTTTTTCCGTATAATGATAAGAGTTTCTTTGATTTGGGGAATCCCTGGGTGGCTTAGAGGTTAGGTGCCGGCCTTCAGGCCAGGGCGTGATCCTGGAGACCCGGAATTGAATCCCACATCAGGCTCCCTGCATGGAGCCTGCTTCTTCCTCTGCCTGTGTCTCTGCCTCTCTCTCTCTCTCTCTGTGTATCTCTCATGAATAAATAAATAAAATCTTTAAAAAAAAAGAGTTTCTTTGATTTACGCTACTTTGGTTTACAAAAGGTTTCATAGGAACATTCTACTTTCAGGAATGGGGGAAATCTGTACTCAGATTAAAAGAGAATTTACCCATATTTTCTTCCAATAATTTATGTGATTTCTTTTCTTTCTTTCTCTCCCCCCTCCCCCATTTAGGTCTCTGATCAGTTTGGAGTTTATTCTTTTTTTTTTTTTTTAAAGATTTTATTTATTTATTCATTTGAGACAGAGAGAGAGAGAGAGAGAGAGAGACACAGGCAAAGGGAGAAGCAGGCTCCATGTAGGAAGCCTGATGCGGGACTGGATCCCAGGACTCCAGGATCAGGCCCTGGGCCAAAGGCAGGCGTTAAACCGCTGAGCCACCCAGGGATCCCTGGAGTTTATTCTTGTGCATGGAATAAGGTATGGATATAATTTTATCTTTTTCCAAAGTCTCATTTGTCTCTTTTATTTACCCCACTGATTTCAGATGCCACTTTTGTTGTATACAAATATCCTTATCTACTAGGGTTTATTTCTGGGATTTCTATTCAATTTCGCTGTCAGTCTATTTATGCATCAGTACCAATTGCTTTAATTATAGTTTTAATGTTTGGTAGGATTAGGTCCTCACTGTACTTCTTTCTCACTGTTTCTTGGCTATTCTTTCATGTCTGTTTTTCTTTTTTTTTTTTTTTTTAAGTTTTTTATTTATTTATGATAGGCAACAGTGAGAGAGAGAGGCAGAGACACAGGCAGAGGGAGAAGCAGGCTCCATGCACCGGGAGCCTGACGTGGGATTCGATCCCGGATCTCCAGGATCGCGCCCTGGGCCAAAGGCAGGCGCCAAACCGCTGCGCCACCCAGGGATCCCCATGTCTGTTTTTCTATATGAATTTTATTATCAACTGTTGGTATAAAATAACTTAGGAAAGATTTATACCTTTATACTGTGTTTTGTATCTAAACATAGAAAATGTCTTATCGATGGATCCAGTCTATTTTTGGATCTTTCAGAAATATTGTAAAGTTTTACTCATATAGGGATCCCTGCCTGTGTCTCTGCCTCTCTCTCTCTCTCTGTGACTATCATGAATAAATAAATAAAATTAAAAAAAAAAAAAAAGAATTCTACTGTTTGAGTTAGTTTTATTCTTGATTCTCAAGGGTTTACCAGGCATACTATTGTGTCATCTGTAATATAGATATTTTTACTTTTTCTTCACTAATTCTTACGTCTCTATATTTTTCCTAAGGAAACTATACATTTTATCTAGGTTTTCAAATGTATTTTCATAGATCTTTGCAAATTAATCTCTTAAGATTTTTAAAATTTCTTGTTTCCATGCTGTGTCTCTTGTCATTTTTTATTTTGTACATCTGTGCTTTCGCCCTTGTTCTTTGAGTAAGTTAGAGAATAGTTTGTCTATTTTGTTAAATTATTCAGGAAACAGCATTTTGATTTATTAATTAGATTTTCTGGTTTTCTATTCCTTGCCTCTTTAGTTTTCTATTCTTACTTTATTATTTCCTAATCTGGGCTTTCTTTTGATTTGCTTTGTTGTTCTTTTCTTATTTTTTCCTCTAGTTTCTTGAGCTAAGAATTTAATTAATTTATTTTCAATCTTTTGTTTTTAACTGATGAAAGTGTTTTGTACTGTGAACTTACCTTTGATAATTGTTTTAATGTTTCCTGTAGATTCTGATATGTAGTATTTTAATTAATCATCATGTTTTAGAAATTCCATAATTAAAGTTTGCATTTCCTCATAAAAAATTAAGATATAATTGGCATATAACACTGTATTAGTTTTAGGAATAAACATAATGATTATATATATCCCCACAAAAATTTAGCTCACATAAATGTTTACAAAATACATTTAATTAACATTCATCACCACACAGAGTTACAAAAAATTTGTTTCTTGGGATGCCTGGGTGGCTCAATGGTTGAGTGTCTGCCTTCAGCTCAGGGTGTGATCCCAGAGTCCTGGAATCAAGTCCCACATTGGGCTTCCTGCATGGAACCTGCTTCTCCCTCTGCCTGTGTCTCTGCTTCTCTTTCTGTGTGTCTCTCATGAATAAAAAAATAAAATCTTTTTTTAAAAGATTTTTTAAAAAAGATTTTAAGGGATCCCTGGGTGGCGCAGCGGTTTAGCTCCTGCCTTTGGCCCAGGGCGCGATCCTGGGGATCCCGGATCGAATCCGACGTCAGGCTCCCGGTGCATGGAGCTTGCTTCTCCCTCTGCCTGTGTCTCTGCCTCTCTCTCTCTGTGTGTGACTATCATAAATAAAAGTTAAAAAAAAAAAAAGATTTTAAAATTCTTTTTTAAAAATATTTTTAAAAAAATGAAGATTTTATTTATTTATTCATGAGAGACACACACACACAGAGAAAGAGAGGCAGAGACACAGGCAGAGGGAGAAGCAGGCTCCATGCAGGGAGCCCGATATGGGACTCAATCCTGGGTCTCCAGGATCACACCCTGGGCTGCAGGCGGCGCTAAACCACTGAGCCACCCAGGCTGCCCAAATAAAATCTTTTTTTTTTTTCAAATAAAATTAAAAAAAAATTTTTTTTCTTGCTTCATTTCCTCTAAAACTGAAATTTATTTAATATACAATTTAAAACTTTTATAAATTAAAAAAAACTTTTATAAATTTAAAAATTCAAGGATCCTTATCATTTTTTATACTTAATATCCTCTACTATTGTGATCAGAGGGTGTTGTCTGTAAAATGTCCACCTGATAGAACTTACTGAAGTTTTTCTCATGACCTAATAAATGATACATTTTCAAGAATTTTTTGACATATATCTAAAAGATCATCAGGTTTTTTTTTTTTTGTTTAAATTTTTATTTATTTATGATAGTCACAGAGAGAGAGAGAGAGAGAGAGAGAGAGGCAGAGACACAGGCAGAGGGAGACGCAGGCTCCATGCACCGGGAGCCCGACGTGGGATTTGATCCCGGGACTCCAGGATTGCGCCCTGGGCCAAAGGCAGGCGCCAAACCACTGCACCACCCAGGGATCCTAAGATCACTAGTTTTAATAGCCTATTTAAAAATCTACCTGTTGCCTCTGAGACAGTCAACTTTTTCATTTTCCCATTCCTTTTTTCTTTCTTCTCTCATCTTTTGGTTCCATTATTTCTACTTTGTCACAGTGTATTACACTTGTACAGTGGTCTTTTACCCTCATTTCCACCTTTGTTTTAGTCTTTGATCTGCAATGATCTTTATTAAAATATTCCCCATCACTCCTTGTGTTTTTTTTTTTTTTTAAGATTTTATTTATTTATTCATAGACACAGAAAGGCAGAGACACAGGCAGAGGGAGAAGCAGGCGCCATGCAGGAAGCCCAATGTGGGACTCAATCCTGGGACTCCAGGATCAGCCCTGGGTCGAAGGCAGGTTCTTAACCACTGAGCCACCCAGGCGTCCCTGGATTATAGTTTTATTTTTATTTTTTAAAGATTTTATTTATTTATTCATGAGAGACCGCGTGCATGCGAGAGAGAGAGAGAGAGAGAGAGAGAGAGAGAGGGAGGGAGAGGCAGAGACATAGGTAGAGGGAGAAGCAGGCTCCCCTTGGGGAACCTCAAATCCAGGACCCCAAGACCACCACTTTTTTTTTTTAATATTTTATTTATTTATTCATGAGAGATCCAGAGAGAAAGAGGCAGAGACACAGGCGGAGGGAGAAGCAGGCTCCATGCAGGGAGCCCGACGCGGGACTCGATCCCGGGACTCCAGGATCATGCCCTGGGCCAAAGGCAAGCGCTAAACCGCTGACACCCAGGCTGCCCCTCAAGACCACCACCTGAGCCAAAGGCCAATGCTCAACCACTGAGCCACCCAGGCACCTGGAAAACTGTCTTTTAATTATACATCTTGTAAAACAGTGTTTCAAAACTTGCCTCAGAATCACCTGAAAAGCTTATTTAAAGCACCGTTTGGAGGGCAAACCAAAGTGCTCAACATGATTTGTTCGGGAGGTTTTCATTTTTTCTTGGGTTTCACAAAGCATTTCCATGCACTCTATACTCAACACACTAGTCCTTCAGCTGCGTAACTCATAGCTCATTTGGCACTGGAGACTCTGGGAAGCCCCTAGGGGCTGCATGAGGTTTACAGTAACGATTAGGAATGGACGAATTCCAGAAAATATTTAAAGTGAGAATCCCTCCCAATCCATGAACCAAAATTCTATACTTTCTAAGGAAAAGGAAATGGTTCTTAAAATTGGCTGAGTCCATAAATTTTGTCATTGCGATTTAGCAGGCGCGAAAAGGGTCGGAAACCCTAGAACAGGACAGGGGGCCGCTTTACCAGAATAGCCTGGCAGTGCACAGTGCCACCTAGTGGTTACACTGCGCCAGAGGGCTCTGTGACCGCAGAGAAGGGGCTGGACAGGGTGGGAAAGAACCCCTTAGGAATGATCTATAACAAAGTCCAGGGGCAACCGCACACATTTGCAACCTGTCTGTCTTCTGAGGTCTTGCTTCTCTTAGCTTAGGGTTTCCTCTTTTGTATGATAAGGACAATCAGGTGAACTTGAATTTCCCTTTCTGGACAGTGTTTCTTTATGTGAATCAAAATCCCCTCCTGAAGCTTCCCTGGACGCTTCCGCTTTCTCTGCTTGTAACTAAAGAAGAAAATAAAACAATGACTTTATTTTGAAGTGAGAATTCTGTTCTTAGTGAATTCATGCTGTTGCATAGTACTTAGGTATAAGATTCATTTGGCAGAAGCGTAAGTTGCATAAGGACTGCATAACGAGGTTCTAAAGCAGCATGCTCAGGAAAGATATGAGAATGTTATTTTTTTTTCCTGCTAATTTTCCCCCTTAAATTGTGAAGACTACATTATAGAACATTTGGAAAGGGGAAGGAGGATCATTGCTCCTGTCACCCAGCACTGTGAGTGGGCTTCCACGTGCTACAGCTTCTGATTCGTGTTGTTTCACACCTCATTTAGGTGTTACTTTTTGCAGCTGATGACAAAATATCATTTGCTTGGAAATGCAGTCAATGAAGCAAAAAAAAAAAAAAAAAAAAGTAAGGTGTTAAAGTGCAATGGACTAATTATTTAAAATGGTTCCTTTGTCAGAGTGACCAAGAGTGCTCATTGCCCAACAGTCTGAGATATTAGCAATATTTTCCATTTTTGCCATCTCATGAGGAATAACTAATGTTGGTTAAGCTCGTGTCTTTTGTACTACCTCTGAGAATGAACATTTCATAAGTTAATTGGCTGTTTATAGTTCTCTACCAATTTTTGTTGCTATTTTTTGCCCATTTTTCTACTAGCTTTTTTTTTTTTTTTAAGATTTTATTTTTTTAAGCAATTACTAAACTCAATGTGGGGCTCGAACTTACAACCCTGAGATCAAGAGTCATGCTCTGCTACATGAGCCAGCCAGGCACACCTCTATTAGCTTTTTACATATTTCTTTCTCACTATTTTGAAGGAGTTGTTCATATATTAGTGATATCACTTTATCATATCTTGCAAGTTTCTCTCTCACTCTATTCACTTCTCTTTTGGCTTTTTTTATGTTTTTAAATTTTATGTGATTGAATACTTCAGTTTTGTCTTTATGGCTTCTGTTTCCAGTCTTTTTTACAAGGGCCAAACTTATCTTGAGGCTAAGCCAATGTTATCTTTTATTTTTTCCTATTTTAATAGGAAATAGTTCTATTTTTTGTAGTTGTGTATTAATCTCTGTGAAATATATTGTTGTTTATAGTGTAAGACAAGGTTCTAACTTGTTCTAAAGTTATAACTTTATTTTCTTCTGGAGCCACTCCATCCCTCACATTTTTGAGAGTGTGTAAATTACCATAACCTTTTTAAAAAATATTTTATTTATTTATTCATGAGAGACACAGGGAAAGAGAGAGGCAAAGACACAGGCAGAGGGAGAAGCAGGCTCCATGCAGGGAGCCCAATGTGGGACTCGATCCCGGGTCTCCAGGATCAGGCCCGGGGCTGAAGGCTGCACTAAACCACTGAGCCACCCGGGCCGCCCACCATAACCTTTTTGGCAAGTAATGGGTCACAGCTATTTAAATTTAAAATGCACATACCCTTTTAGAAAAAAAAATCAATGAAACTAAGAGTTGATTTTTTTTGAAAAAGTAGACATATCGACATAATTAGCTAGACAAAGAAAGAGAGAAGACTCAAAAAAATAAAATAAATGAAAGAAGAGATATTACAACAGATGCTACAGAAATAAAAGGAATCATAAGAGGGGTACCTGGAATACTCAGTTGGTTAAGCATCTGACTCTAGATTTCAGCCTTAGTTTTGATCACAGGGTCATGGGGTCAAGCCTTGTGCTGGGCTCTGTGCCCCAGTCTGCTTGACCCTCTCCTTCTGCTCTCCACCCCTTCTCCCTCCCCTCCCCCTGGCCCTGCCTATGCTCTTTCTCAAATAAATAACTAAATTACATTTTTTTAAAGAAAAAATTTTCTTGAGGTTTATGAATAATTATAAAGCAAATATACAACAAAGTGGATAGCCTAGAAGCAATGGATAAATTCCTGGAAACATACAAGCCACCAAGACTGAATCATGAAGAAATAGAGGGTCTGAACAGAGCTATAACTACTGTAAAGAGTGAATCAGTAATAAAAAACCCTCCAAACAAAGAAAGCTCAGTACCAGATGGCTTCACTGGTGAATTCTACCAAACATTTAAAGAAGGATTAATGCCAACTTTCAAACTCCTCTGAAAAATTGAAAAGGAAGACACATTTTCAAACTCATTCTATGAAGCTAGCCTATCCTGATACCAAAGCCACAAGACGCCACAAGAAAAGAAAACTATAGGCCAGTATCACTGATGAATGTAAATGTAAAAATCCCCAACAAAATACTAGCAAACTGAATCTAATAGCACGTTAAAAGGATCATATATCATGACCAAGTGAAATTTATCCTTGAAATACAAGGATGATTTAACATATGAAAATCAATTAGAGTGATGCATCACATTAATAAGATAAGGGTTAAAAAGCATATGATCCTCTCAATAGATGCAGAAAAAGTATTTGACAAAATTCAACATCCTTTCATGATAAGAACTCTCAACATAGGAATGGAAGGAAAGTGCTTTAACATAATAATAAAGGTCATATATGAAAATTTTCACAGTTAACATCATACTTGACCATTAAAAGCTGAAGGCTTTTCCTTTAAGATAAGAACAAGGGCAGCCTGGGTGGCTCAGCGGTTTAGTGCCCCCTTCTGTGATCCTGGAGACCTGGGATCAAGTCCTACATGGGGCTCCCTGCATGGAGCCTGCTTCTCCTTCTGCCTGTGTCTCTGCCTCTCTCTCTCTCTCTCTCTCTCTCTGTCTCTAATAAATAAATAAAATCTTAAAAAAAAAATCAAGAACAAAGCAAGGATGCCCAGTCTTGCCACCTCTTTTTATCATAATACTGAGAGTTCTAGTAGAGCGATTAGGCAAAGAAAAGGCATCCAATCACAAAAGACAACAAATAGCTAAATCAATGTTGAGAAAGAAGAACAAAACTGGAGGCATCACATTTTCTGATGCAAAATACATTATGAAACTGCAATAATCAAGACAATATGGTACTGGCATAAATATAGACATACAGACCAATGGAATAGAATTGGAAGCCCAGAAATAAATCAATGCATAGGGATCCCTGGGTGGCCCAGCAGTTTGGCGCCTGTCTTTGGCCTAGGGCGCGATCCTGGAGACCCAGGATCGATTCCCACGTCGGGCTCCCGGTGCATGGAGCCTGCTTCTCTCTGCCTGTGTCTCTGCCTCTCTTTCTCTCTCTGTGACTATCATAAATAAATAAAAAATTTATTAAAAAAATAAATAAATCAATGCATATACATCAATTGATCTTTGACAAGGATGGCAAGAGTACACAATGGGGAAAAGATAGTCTCTTCAGCAAATGGTATTGGGAAAGCTGGATGTCCATATGCAAAAGAATAAAATTAAACCCTTATACTAGACACAGACATCAATTCTAAGTTAAGTGTAAGACCCAAAGCTGCAAATATCCTGGAAGAAAACATAGGATAAAAACATCATGAATTCAGTTCTGGCAATGATTTTATGGATGTGACACCAAAAGCACAGGCAACAGAAGCAAAAAAGACTACATCATACTAAAAAGCTTCTGCACAGCAAAGGAAAAGATGGAATGGGAGTAAATATTTGTAAGCCGTACATCTGATAAGGGAATAATCTCCAAAATATATAGGGAACTACCACAACTCACTAACAACAACAAAAAAACCTAATAACTCAAGTAAAAAAATGGGCTAAGGACCTGCATAGACATTTCTCAAAAGAAGGAATACAAATGGCCAACGGGTACGTGAGGAAATGTTCAGTCACTGATCATCAGGGAAATGCAAAAAAAAAAAAAAAAAAAAAAGAGCCAAAAAAACAACCCACAATGAGAGATCACCTCACACTTGTTAGGATGCCTCTTATAAAAAAAACAAAACCCTAAAACAAACAAAAAAACTCCCAAAGACAACAAGTGTTGGTGAGGATGTAGAGAAATCGAAACACTTTTATACTGTTGTTTGAAATACAAAATGGTATTGCTGCTATGGAAAACAGTATGGAGATTCCTTAAACAATTAAAACTAAAATTATCATATGATCTAAAAACCCCACTATTGGGTATTTATACAAAAGAATTAAAATCAGGATCTTGAAGAGCTCATGTCCATTGCAGCACTATTCATAATAGCCAAGATTAGAAACAGTCTAAAATTTTTTTTTTTTTTTTTTTTAATTTTTATTTATTTATGATAGTCACAGAGAGAGAGAGAGAGAGAGAGGCAGAGACACAGGCAGAGGGAGAAGCAGGCTCCATGCACCGGGAGCCCGATGTGGGATTCGATCCCGGGTCTCCAGGATCGCGCCCTGGGCCAAAGGCAGGCGCCAAACCGCTGCGCCACCCAGGGATCCCAACAGTCTAAAATTTATATCCATCATTGGATGAATGGATAAGGAAAATGTGGTACACACATACAAAAGAATATTATTCAGCCTTAAGAAAGAAGGAAATCCTGCTATATGCAAAAACACTGATGAATGTTCAGGACAATGTACTAAATGAAATAAGACAGTCCCAGAAAGACAAATATTGCATACTTTCACTTATATGAGGAATCTAAAATAATCAAATCATAGAAGCAAAAAAATAGAGTGGTGGTTGTCAGGGTCTGGGGTAGGGAAAATAGAATGTTACTAGATAAGAGGCATAAAGTTTCAGTTAAGCAAGATGAATAAGTTCTGGAGATCTACTGTATATCATTGTACCTATATTCCACAGTACCATATTGTACACTTAAAAATATGTTAAGAGGATAGATCTCATGATAAGTGTTCCTAAGTAATAAAATTAAAAATAAATAAACAAACAAATAAATAAAATGAACATATCTTTTGATCCAACAATATTTTAGAAATGTATTTTTTAGAAATAAAAGCAGTAGTGTATAACAATCTATATGTAAGGATATGTATTGTATCATTTCTTTTACAATGGCTAAAAATTAGAGTCACCATGAATGTATAGGGGAAGTGTTAGAATAAATTATGGTAAATCCATACTATGAAATGTTCTGAGGTTCTTTCCTTTTTCTTTCTTCCTTTCTTTCTTTTCTTTCTTTCTTTCTTTCTTTCTTTCTTTCTTTCTTTCTTTCTTTCTTTCTTTTCTTCTTTCTTCTTTTTTATGTGGGATTTAAACTCATGACTCCAAGATTAGGAGTTCCATGCTCTACCAACAGAGCCAGCCAGGTGCTCCTGGAATTATTTTAAAGAATGCTTTAGATCTCTATGTGTATTGACTTAGAAATACATGAAGTACATGACATATCGTTATATGCAAAAAGCAAGTCACATCATCTTTAAAGCACTTTTTATATGTGTACATAAAAAAACCCATAGAAGAATATGCATCATAAAGTTATCATTGGCTTCCTTGAGGAGAGAGAATTGGAAGGTCAGAAGGTAGGGGATGAGGTTGATGAATTTTATTTTATGGATGTGTTTTTTGAAATACAACAAATTAGTAAAAAAAATCACGTTGCTAATCGGTTAGTTATCCAAAGAGTAGAGAACATGTTGAGCCTGTGGGGGGGAGTAGAGGGATCATTGCCCATGTTTTCTTTTGGGGAAAGCCAAAGGGAGAGAGGAGAGATGTCTCCGTGCACTGGGAGGTTGATAGGTTTGAGGAGGAACAGGTGTGTACACTGTCAGAGTAAAACTACAAAAGGTGGACAGGAATTTCAGGAGGCTGATTTTAGTAAAACATAATAATCACTAGAAGTATCCAAAAATTGCACTCGATCTAAGCCAAAAGGCCGAGAAGTAATAGAAGTGTCTAAAAATTGAAGCATCTGTCACGCAGAGTTTGAGTTTTCCATTGCTAGAGATTTTCAAGCTGAGGCTAGGTGACATTCTGTCATGTGTGCTGTAGAGGAAATTTTTAATTAGACTGGGGGTTGGACTAGATCCTTTTGAACATCTTTCTAGTGCTAGAATTCTATGATTTTGTCACCTAGGAAAGCTTTATTAAAGATTTTGTAAGTGCCTGATAGCTCAGAAATGACTCTCATAGGTATACAAAATGCTAGTTAGAAAAGGTGTTTTAAAAAAAGAGATGACTCGGGATCCCTGGGTGGCGCAGCGGTTTGGCGCCTGCCTTTGGCCCAGGGCGCGATCCTGGAGACCCGGGATCGAATCCCACATCGGGCTCCCAGTGCATGGAGCCTGCTTCTCCCTCTGCCTGTGTCTCTGCCTCTCTCTCTCTCACTGTGTGCCTATCATGAATAAATAAAAAAATAAAAAAATAAAATAAAAATAAAAAAATAAAAAAAAATAAAAAAAGAGATGACTCATTGATGGTAGCTGTGACATTCTGAAAAAGGAAAAGATTGATTAATCAGTAAATAGTAATGGGAAATTGGAAACTAAGGATGATAAAAAATTGGGTTCCTTCTTCACTCTTTATCAGCATATTTCATACAGATCAGTTTTAATTGTTAAAAAAATAGTTGAGTCAGAAAATAATGGGTGTTCATTGTTTTGATTATCAAGGAATTGGAAGCCATTTGAAGTGAAACATAAGATCCAACAGGCACAAATTAAATAATTGGTAAATTTTACCCATTAAAAATGTTTCTATTGAACAAAATATTACTATTGAAGTAAAAAGCTACACAGCAATGAGAAAGTATTTGCAGGTAAAGAGCTAATCTCCTTACTATTGAAAGATTTCTTAAAAAACCAGTAATTGAAAGATGAAGAACCCAATTGCAGGATGGGCAAATCACATGAGCAGATCAATCACATTCATAAATACCAACTTTATATATATGACAAAATGGTCAGCTTCATTCATACTGAAAGAAATGTATTCATAATGAAACACCACTTTTCCATCAATAAGATTAATAGCTATTAAAAAGTTTGCTAATGTCAGCTATCAAAATATAGAGAAATAAGCAATCTCACACACTGTAGGTAGAAATGTGTAAATTAGTTCAATATGTTGGAGGGTTATTTGGTGTTATTACAACATTTAAATGCACAAACCCTTTCATCCAACATTTCTAATTCAAGGAATTGCTCACATGGCTTTATACGTTTGTGAGGGTATCTACATGTGTAAAAATACATGATGGTAATAATAGCCTCTATTTATTGAATCCTTACTATATACTGTGTACTGTGCTAAGTGCTTTACTTTCATTGTATTACTTAAATCTCTCAACAGCCTTAGAAGTAGGTACTATTAATATCTCCCTTTTATGGAAGAGAAAACCAAGGCACAGACAAGTAACTGGCCTAAGGTCACACAATTATGGAGTGATAAAGCCAGGATTTGAACCCAAGGAGCGTCTTCAGAACTCCTGCTCATAATAAGTCACTATTCAATTACAAATGATTAAAATCAAAGCTGAAATAAATATATTGTAAGTGTATATTTACATAGCTATAAGCAGGGCATTTGAAAGACTCACCTTGTTTATTTCCTGTTTCTTAGGAATCACCATTCTTCACTGCTTTTTGTATCTTCCCAGAAATGAGACAATCATTCACAAATGCGCTGCGTGTGCACACACACACACACACCCCCAAATGACTTCATAGAAAACACTGATCAGTGCATACAGATGAGGAAACTAACTCCCCACGGAGGCAGGAAAAGGACCACCTGAACTGATTAGAGGTAAGAGTGCCTGCTGCTCACACAGGCCGAGAATAGTGTATGTTCCAGCAGCCAGACTAGAAAACCTCAAGATTCACAGGGCCTTGGGTAGTGTACATAGAAGAATCTTGCCTCCTAGTGGGAATACTTAGCTCTAGACTGAGCATTGTTCCAGAGTTACCTAACAAATCTTAAAAGCCAAATCTGAAAGGACTGAAGTATTTCCAAGCGACTAAGTATTTCCAAGTATTTCTAAGGTAAGCCTCAGAAACAAATCTCAAGAATATTTATAGTAATACAAAAATATTCAGCACCTAAAAAGGTTAAGTACATAATGCCTGGCATCTAAAAATGTTGCCAGGCATGCAGAAAACCTGGAACGTACAACCTATAAGGAGTAGATAAATCAACCAATTGAAACTAACTTAAACTGATACAGATGTTAGGAAGGACATTAAGGCAGTTATGACTGTATTCTATATGTTTACAAAATTTATATATATATAGCTGTATAATATATAACTGTATATATATGTTCACACAATATATATATTTATATATATATTCCAGACACTGGACTCTTTTTTTTTTTTTTAGATTTTATTTATTTATTCACAAGCGACACAGAGAGAGACAGAGACAGAGGGAGAAGCAGGCTCCCTGCGGGGAGCCCCATGTGGGACTCCATCTTGGGACTCCAAGATCATACCCCGGGGCCGAAGGCAAGGGCTAAACCGCTGAGCCACCCAGGCTGCCCCAGACACTGGACTCTTATCAGTTATATGATTTGCAAATATCTTCTCCCATTCTGTGAGTAGTGTTTTTACTTTCATGATGGTGTCCTTTGATCCACAAATGTTTCTAATTTTGGTGATGCCAATTATTTTTTTTGCTCATGCTTTTGGTATCATATCTAAGAAATCATTGCCTAATCCAAAGTCATCAAAGTTTACATTCCTATTTTCTGAGAGTTTTGTAACTTTATATCCTTGCTCTACTGTGAATTAAATTTTATATACTGTATGAAGTAGGGGTCCAGCTGCATCCTTTTATAGGTGGATGTCCAGTTGCCTCAGCACCATTTGTTGAAAAGTCTATTCTTTCCTCAATGTACGGTCCTGGTACCCTTGTTGAAAATTAATTGTCCATAGATGTGAGTTCTTTTTCTGAACTTTCAATTGCATTCCCTTGATTTATATGTCTGTCCTATGCTTGTACCACATTGTCTTGCTTATTGTAGCTTTGTAGTAAAGTTTGAAATCAGAAAGTATGAGTCCTCCCAATTTGTTCTTTTTTTTTTTCTTCAAGATTGAAAATAAACAGTGGGAGGCTCTTGAAATTTCATGTGGATTTTTTTTTAATTTTTTAAATTTTTATTTATTTATGACAGTCACAGAGAGAGAGAGAGAGAGAGAGAGAGGCAGAGACACAGGCAGAGGGAGAAGCAGGCTCCATGCACCGGGAGCCGACGTGGGATTTGATCCCGGGTCTCCAGGATCGCGCCCTGGGCCAAAGGCAGGCACCAAACCGCTGTGCCACCCAGGGACCCTCATGTGGATTTTAGAATCATCTTGTTAATTTCTGCAAAGAAACCAGTTGGGACTTGGGTAGAGAATGCATTGGATCTACAGATCAATTTGGAGATTATTGCCATCTTTACAACGTTAAGTATCTGATCTATTAACATGAGGTGCCTTTCCATTTATTTATATCTCTAATTTCTTTCAGAGATGTTTTGTGTTTGCAGAGTAAAGTTTTATATTTCTTTTGTTAATTTTTTTAAAGTTTTATTTATTTAAGTAATCTCTATACCCAATGTGAGGCTCAAATGCATGACTCTAGAATCAAGAGTTCCATGTTCTTCCAACTCATTGTAATTTTTTTAAAGTATCTATTTCTTTCTCTACGGTTTACTTTTCCATTAAAAATTTAAAATTTACATAGACATGAATATTTTGATGGTTCTTGGATTTTTTTCCTTATTTAGGACAATTTCCATCATTACTCCAAAGTTATACAGTCTCCTGAATTTTCTTCTACCAGATTAAAGAAAAAAACCAAAATGCCTTTGCATCTTTGGTACATTAGGAATTTATTTCTGTACAGAGTACAAAGTAAGGAGTCTAGTTTTGTTTTCTTTCATATGGAGAGTCAATATACCAGCCATGGTAATTATATTTTCTATACTGAATTAAAAATACCAGCTTTGTTATTAAGTTTGGGATAGATGCTTAGATTTGTTTTTTAGGTTGCTATGCCATTCATTCATTGATTTGGGGGGATACGCTAGGGGGAGCTAGACTAAATCATCCAGGAATCTGTATGGAAGAAACAAAGTCTGAAAAATCAGAGAAAGGCCAAGAAATTCATGAAAAAAAAAATTGTGAGTAGAGATATACTAGATACTAAAAATTTCTATAAAGCTTTTGTAATCAAAAGGAATAAATGAAATAGATACAAATTGAATTTGAAAACTTTCTTCAGTCAGGTTCCATCCCTCTAACAGCAATTTTATCTTCTACTTAAAAAAAATTTTTTTTTATTTATCTGAGAAAGAGAGAGAGAGAGAGCACACACAAATAGAGGGAGAATAGACAAGGAGGGAGAAAGAATCTCCAGCAGACTCTGCGCTGAGCATGGAGCCCAGAACGAGATCATGACCTGAACTGAAACCAAGAGTTAACGCTGAGCCACCCAGGGGCCTCTTATCTTTTTATCTAACACAAAAGTCGGCCTCTTGAAAATCCCAAATTTACCAATTTTCCAGACACAAGTAAATCCCAAATTTACTTGTTTTCATTCTCTGTCTTTTCCCTGCCTCCTCCTGCACTTCTGCCTCACGGTTGTTCCTAGAACACTCTCACCAGCCATTTCTTCTCCAGAAGCCTCCGGCCTCCCCCCTTGCCTACCTTTCTCTCTCTGACCTCATTGCTCATCTCCACCAGTTTCTGCCCTTTGCTCTCTCTTCCCCCTTCACTTGCCCTACACAATTAAAACTTCATCTTTCTTTATTGGAAGAGCAATGCTGTATTACTCATCTCACTCCAATCCGGGCCCTGAGCTCTAGATTGCTACACCACCAGAGTCTAGAAAGTGCGTGGCAAAGCAAAGATAGCTCACTTTCTGAGGATTTCTGCCTCCAGCATTTTTTTTTTTTAAATTTATTCATGGGAGGCACACAGAGAGAGGCAGAGATAAAGGCAGAGGGAGAAGCAGGTTCCCCGCCGGGAGCCCGAGGTGGAACTCGATCCCAGGACCCTGGGATGCAGACCTCAGCCAAAGGCAGACACTCAACCGCTGAGCCACCCAGGTGCCCCTTCCTCCAGCTTTTTAAAGCAACAACTTTCTCTCCCTCCTCCCTGGGGGTAGTTCTTAGAGTTGTGATCACAGCTTCTGTACATACCAATTTGCATTCTACTTTCATTTGATGTTAGTTCATCAAAGGTACACACATATCACTTAGATGTTTTGTAAGCTGTTTTCTCATCATGCGTCTTATCTTTAAAAACTATATAATTCCATCATGTAGAGATGACATAATTGGCAATAATTTCTCTAGCTTTAAATATTTAAGACATTTCCACACTTTTAATGGGGGAAAATTTGTCATAAAATACTTTTAAATAATTAAATCTTTCTCTATCAATTACTTTCTATAAGTAAACCCCTGGGAATTATGCAGAATGGGGAACGACTAGTTTACATTTTTATTATCCTTAGTATAACCCTGGTTGATTTGTCTCTTTTTTTCAGCTGGGGAAAAATTATTAGGTTTGAAATATAAAATGTTTGAAGATAAATATTAAGTTCTTTTTTGGGGCATCTTGTGGCTCAGTCAGTTAAGTGTCTGCCTTCAGTTCAGATAATGATCTCAGGATCCTGGGATGGAGCCCCGCATCAGGCCCCCTGCTCAGCAGGGAGCCTGCTTCTCCTTCCCTCTGTGCCCCTCCCCCTCGCTTATGCTCTTTCTCTTTCTCTCTCTCTTTTTAAAAGATTTTATTTATTTATTCATGAGAGACACAGAGAGAGGCAGAGACTTGGGCAGAGGGAGAAGCAGGTTCCCTGAGGGGAGCCTGATGCAGGACTTGATTCCAGGACCCCAGGATCACGACCCGAGCCAAAGGCAGATACTCAACCACTGAGCCACCTACGTGCCCCTCTCCTTCTTTCCCAAATAAATAAAATCTTTAAAAAACAAAAACAAAAAAGGAACCCTCAAGACTTAAGAAAACAAACAACTACTTTTTTTTAAAGAGTATAAGATACTTCACAAAAGAAGTTATACAAATGACAAACTCCTGAAAGGATGAGCAATATCATTAGTCATTAGAAGAATGCAAATTACAATTGCAAGATACTATCACATTCCCATTAGAATGGTCAAAATTTAAAAAGCTGACCAGACCAAATGTTGATGAGGATGTTGAACGAGAACTCCCTTACACTGTTAGTAGATGTTAGGTATTTACCCAGGCAAATAAGAGCACAAATCCACACAAAGACTTATACATGATTGTTTACACAGTTTTATTTGTAATAGTCAAGACTTGGAAACAACTCAAATATCTGTCAGTAGGTAAATGATAAAGAAACTGTGGCACATATATACACAATGGAATACTATTCAGCAATAAAAAGAAATGAACAATTAATACATGCTATAACATTAATGAAGCTCAAAACAATTATGCTGAGTGAAGGAATTCAAACAAAAGGAAGTACATGCTGTATAATTTATATAACATTGTGGGAAATGCAAACTAATGCATAGCAACAGGAAGCAGATCAATAGTTGCTTCAAGACTGCGGTGGGTTTTGTGCTTGGAGGGATAGAGCACAAAAGGGCTAAAAGAAACTCAAGGTGATGAATATGTTCATTATCTTGGTTGTGGTGATGATTTCACAGGTATAGCTATATGGTAAAACTTGTCAAACTATTTCCTTTAAATAGAGTCATTTCTTTATTTTTATTATTTATTTTTTTGAGTTATTTCTTTAAATGGGTGGGATGCATTCTTTATACTTTTTTACTAAGTCCTCATAAAACATGTATACTATGTATTTAAACACTACTCATGGGCAGCCTGGGTGGCTCAGCAGTTTAGTGCTTGCCTTTAGCCCAGGGCGTGATCCTGGAGTCCCAGGATGGTGTCCCACATTGGGCTCCCTGCATGGAGCCTGCTTCTCCCTCTGCCTGTGTCTCTGCCTCTCTTTCTGCCTCTCATGAATAAATAAATAAATCTTTAAAAAAAACCACTACTCATTATTTCTAATATGTTTGAGAAATAGTATCAAAAAGGACAACAAACTTCTTAGTTTCAGTATTTCTGAAAATTTACATCTCTGAACAATTTAAACTTAAAAATTTTTTTTTTTATTTTTTAAGATTTTATTTATTCATTCATGAGAGACACACACACAGAGAGAGAGAGAGGCAGAGACACAGGCAGAGGGAGAAGCAGCTTCCATGCAGGGAGCTGATGTAGGACTCGATCCCCGGACTCTAGGATTACACCCCAGACTGAAGGCGGCACTAAACCAATGAGCCTCCCGAGCATCCCTTAAACTTTTTTTTTTTTTTAAGTTTTATTTATTTATCTAACAGTTTAAATACTTACTTAGTTAGTATGCTTTACACTCAGTGTGGAACCCAACGTGGGCCTTGAACTCATGATTCTGAGATCATTACCTGAGCTGAGATGAAGAGTTGACTGCTTGGGATGCCTGGGTGGCTCAGTGGTTGGGCGTCTGCCTTTGGATCCTGGGGTCCAGGATCGGGTCCTATATGGGGCTCCTGAAGGGAGCCTACTTCTCTCTCTGCCTATGTCTCTGCCTCTCTCTGTGTGTCTCTCATGAATAAATAAAATCTTTTTTAAAAAAAGAGTTGGCTGCTTCATCAACCCAGGTGCCCTGAACAACTTAAACTTTTAGTTATTAGTCTTTCAAAGCCTCGATGTGAGTGCTGGCACTGCTCCTTCCTAGCTCTAATGCTGAGCCAGTCAATCATCTTTTGTGTGACTCAATTCTCTCATTGGATCTACCCCCTAGGAATGGTTTGGGGATCGAAGATAATAATATATACGAATGTTCTTTGTACTCTACTAATGGCAAATCACGTGTAAAGGTTTTGTAAGTTTCACCACCAGATGACCTGGTTCACACCTTAAGCCTTGAGAGGTTAGATCAAAATGAAGATAATTCCTTTTTCATTTTTTCATTCTTTAATGGGGGGAGGGAGTTGCAGAGAAGGATACGATGATAGAATGAGGTGAGATTTCAATGCCTGTGACACCCACCATACTCATAAACTGGTGGTTCCAGCAACCTAGTTTCACTTAAATATGACATGCACATCCTTTCAACTTCTGTTGGACTCTACCCCCACCCCTAGCACCCTTGACAACCACAAGCCCCAAAGAAAAACTCTATAAATAACCCTGGTTTGGTTTACAGGCCAGAGTTAAATTTTGAGCCCCTTTTGTCCTTGGATAAAAGAGAACTTATGTCTATTTTATAGGTATAATAGCCAGTGTTCCTACATCTGTAACACAGTGTGCAGTTCCCTCACAGTCTCAGCATCAACTGGAGACTTGTTAGAAATGCTGATTCTCATATACCATCCTAGACCTATGAGTTAACAACTCTGGGACTAGGGCCCATCAGTGTGTGGCTTAATGATCTTTCTAGGTGATTCTGATGCAGAATGAAGTTTGAGGACCACTGCTATAACATATACAGTTAAATTCTATACACTGCTGGTTGACTAGTTAGTGGTAAATGAAATAGCTTTTAAGTGATGGCCTTTTCTGGAAACATTTTCTAAGATATTTTTTAGTTTGCATCAAGATCGAATTACATTTCTATTCTACCTATGGAATGGGTTATGAGTTATCAGGAACATCTGGCGTTAAATTTTGCCTTTGGAATTTGGGAAGCGACTTTAGTATTGTGTAATGTCATTTGGGGGATTATTTTTTATTTTTATTTTTTTGTTTCTGTATATATTTTTTTTAAACATTTTTTTTTATTTTTTAAATTTATTTATGATAGGCACACAGTGAGAGAGAGAGAGGCAGAGACACAGGCAGAGGGAGAAGCAGGCTCCATGCACCGGGAGCCCGATGTGGGATTCGATCCCGGGTCTCCAGGATCGCGCCCTGGGTCAAAGGCAGGCGCCAAACCGCTGCGCCACCCAGGGATCCCCTGTTTCTGTATATTTTTTAATTGGAGTTAGATTTGCCAACATACAGTATAACACCCAGTGCTCATCCCTTCAAGTGGCCCCCTCAGTGCCTGTCACCCAGTCACCCCAACCCCCTGCCCACCTCCCCTTCCACTCCCTTGTTCATTTCCCAGAGTTAGGTGTCTCTCATGTTTTGTCACCCTCACTGATATTTTCACTCATTTTCTCTCCTTTCCTTTTATTCCCTTTCACTATTTTTTATATTCCCCAAATGAATGAGACCATATAATGTTTGTCCTTCTCCGATTGACTTACTTCACTCAGCATAATACCCTCCAGTTCCATCCACGTTGAAGCAAATGGTGGGTATTTGTCGTTTCTAATGGCTGAGTAATATTCCATTGTATACATAAACCACATCTTCTTTATCCATTCATCTTTCAATGGACACCGAGGCTCCTTCCACAGTTTGGCTATTGTGGACGTTGCTGCTATAAACATTGGGGTGCAGGTGTCCTGCCGTTTCACTGCATCTGTATCTTTGGGGTAAATCCCCAGCAGTGCAACTGCTGGGTCATAGGGCAGGTCTATTTTTAACTCTTTGAGGAACCTCCACACAGTTTTCCAGAGTGGCTGCACCAGTTCACATTCCCACCAACAGGGCAAGAGGGTTCCCCTTTCTCCACATCCTCTCCAACATATGTGGTTTCCGGCCTTGTTAATTTTCCCCATTCTCACTAGTGTGAGGTGGTATCTCATTGTGGTTTTGATTTGTATCTCCCTGGTGGCCAGTGATGCGGAGCATTTTCTCATGTGCTTGTTGGCCATGTCTCTGTCTTCCTCTGTGAAACTTCTGTTCCTGTCTTTTGCCCATTTCATGACTGGATTGTTTGTTTCTTGGGTGTTGAGTTTCATAAGTTCTTTACAGATCTTGGAAACTAGCCCTTTATCTGATACGTCATTTGCAAATATGTTCTCCCATTCTGTAGGTTGTCTTTTAGTTTTGTTGACTGTTTCTCTTGCTGTGCAGAAGCTTTTTATCTTTATTAAGTCCCAACAATTCATTTTTGCTTTCGTTTCCCTGGCCTTCATGGATGTATCTTGCAAGAAGTTGCTGTGGCCAAGTTCAAAAAGGGTGTTGCCTGTGTTTGCATCTAGGATTTTTTTTAAAATTTTTTAATTTATTTATGATAGTCACACACACAGAGAGAGAGAGAGAGAGAGGCAGAGACACAGGCAGAGGGAGAAGCAGGCTCCATGCACCGGGAGCCCGACATAGGATTCGATCCCGGGTCTCCAGGATCGCACCCTGGGCCAAAGGCAGGCGCTAAACCGCTGCGCCACCCAGGGATCCCGCATCTAGGATTTTTTTTTAAGATTTTATTTATTTATTCATGACAGACAGAGAGAGAGGGAGAGACACAGGCAGAGGGAGAAGCAGGCTCCATGCAGGGAGCCCGACATGGGACTAGATCCTGGGTCCCTAGGATCACACCCCAAGCCGAAGGCAGCACTAAACCGCTGAGCCACTGGGGCTGCCCCACCTCTAGGGTTTTGATGGATTCTTGTCTCACATTTAGATCTTTCATCCATTTTGCATTTATCTTTGTGTATGGTGTAAGAGAATGGTCTAGTTTCATTCTTCTGCACATGGAATTTTCCAATTTTCCCAGCACTATTTGTTGAAGAGACTGTCCTTTTTCCAGTGGATAGTCTTTCCTGCTTTGTCGAATATTAGTTGACCATAACGTTGAGGGCTCATTTCTGGGTTCTCTATTCTGTTCCATTGATCTATGTGTCTGTTTTTGTGGCAGTACCACACTGTCTTGATGACCACAGCTTTGTAGTACAACTTGAAATCCGGCATCGTGATGACCCCGGCTCTGGTTTTCTTTTTCAATATTCCCCTGGCTATTCGGGGTCTTTTCTGATTCCACACAAATCTTAAGATTATTTGTTCCAACTCTCTGAAGAAAGTCCATAGTGATTGATAGTGATTGCATTAAATGTGTAAATTACCCTGGGTAGCACTGACATTTTCACAATATTAATTCTTCCAATCCATGAGCATGGAATATTTTCCCATCTCTTTGTGTCTTCCTCAATTTCTTTCAGAAGTGTTCTGTAGTTTTTTAGGGTATAGATCCTTTACATCTTTGGTTAGGTTTATTCCTAGGTATCCTATGCTTTTCAGTGCAATTGTAAATGGGATTGACTCCTTAATTTCTCTTTCTTCAGTCTCATTGTTAGTGTATAGAAATGCCACTGATTTCTGGGCATTGATTTTGTATCCTGCCACATTGCCGAATTGTTGTATGAGTTCTAGCAATCTTGGGGTGGAGTCTTTTGGGTTTTCTATGTACAGTATCATGTCATCTGCAAAGAGGGAGAGTTTGACTTCTTTGCCAATTTGAATGCCTTTTATTTCTTTTTGTTGTCTGGTTGCTGAGGCTAGGACTTCTAGGACTATGTTGAATAGCAGCGGTGAGAGTGGACATCCCTGTCGTGTTCCTGATCTTAGAGGACCTCCCAGTGTTTCCCTATTGAGAATGACATTTGCTGTGGGCTTTTCATAGATGGATTTTAAGATGCTGAGGAATGTTCCCTCTATCCCTGCACTCTGAAGAGTTTTGAACAGGAATGGATGCTGTATTTTGTCAAATGCTTTCTCTGCATCTATTGAGAGGATCATATCGTTCTTGTTTTTTCTCTTGTTGATATGATCAATCACATTGATTGCTTTATGAGTGTTGAACCACTCTTGCATCCCAGGGATAAATCCCACTTGGTCATGGTGAATAATCTTCTTAATGTACTGTTGGATCCTATTGGCTAGTATTTTGTTGAGAATTTTTGCATCTGTGTTCATCAGGGAGATTGGTCTATAATTCTCCTTTTTGGTGGGGTCTTTGTCTGGTTTTGGAATTAATGTGATGCTGGCATCATAAAACGAGTTTGGAAGTACTCCATCCCTTTCTATCTTTCAGAACAGCTTTAGTAGAATGGGTATTGTTTCTTCTTTAATTTTTTAAAGATATTTATTTATTTATTTATTTAAGACAGAGAGAGGGAGAGAGAGACAGAGAGAAAGGCAGAGACGCAGACAGAGGGAGAAGCAGGCTCCATGCAGGGAGCCCGATGTGGGACTCGATCCCAGGTCTCCAAGATCAGGCCCTGGGCTGAAGGTGGCGCTAAACTGCTGAGCCACCCAGGCTACCCCTTGTTTCTTCTTTAAACGTTTGATAGAATTCCCCTGGGAAGCCATCTGGCCCCACTTTTGTGTCTTGGGAGGTTTTTTGATGACTACTTTAATTTCTTCTGTGGTTATTGGCCTGTTAAGGTTTTCTATTTCTTCCTGTTCCAGTTTTGGTAGTTCAGGTTTTCCAGAAATGCGTCCATTTCTTCTAGATTGCCTAATTTATTGGTGTATAGCTACTCATAATAATATGTTTTTAAAATCGTTTGTATTTCCTTAGTATTGGTGGTGATCTCTCCTCTTTCATTCGGATTTTATTAATTTGAGTCTTTTCTCTTTTGTTTTTAATAAGGCTGGCTAATGGTTTATCTGTCTTATTAATTCTTTCAAAGAACCAACTCCTGGTTTTGTTGATCTGTTCTACAGTTCTTCTGGTCTCTATTTCATTGAGTTCTGCTCGAATCTTTATTAACTCTCTTCTTCTGCTTGGTGTCAGTTTTATTTGTTGTTCTTTCTCCAGTTCCTTTAGGTGCAAGGTTAGCTTGTGTATTTGAGTTTTTTCCAATTTTTTGAGGGATGCTTGTATTGCGATGTATTTCCCTCTTAGGGCTGCTTTTGCTGTATCCCAAAGATTTTGAATGGTTGTACCTTCATTTTCATTAGTTTCCATGAATCTTTTTAATTCTTCTCTAATTTCCTGGTTGACCCTTTCATCTTTTAGCAGGATGCTCTTTAACCTCCACGTGTTTGAGTTTCTTCCAAATTTCTTCTTGTGATTGAGTTCAAGTTTCAAAGCACTGTGGTCTGAAAATATGCAGGGGACAATCCTAATCTTTTGGTATCAGTTGAGATCTGATTTGTGACCCAGTATGTGGTCTATTCTGGAGAAAGTTCCATGTGCACTTGAGAAGAATGTGTATTCAGTTGTATTCGGATGGAAAGTTCTGTAAATATCTGTGAAATCCATCTGGTCCCATGTATCATTTAAAGCTCATGTTTCTTTGAAGATGTTGTGCTTAGAATATCTGTCATTTGCAGAAAGTGCCATGTTGAAGTCTCCCAGTATTAGTGTATTATTATCTAAGTATGTCTTTACTTTGGTTATTAATTGATTGATATACTTAGCAGCTCCCACATTAGGGGCATAAATATTTATGATTTTTAGGTTCTCTTATTGGATAGATCCTTTAAGTATGATACAGTGTCCCTCTTCATCTCTTACTACAGTCTTTGGGATAAACTTTAATTTATCTGATATGAGGATTGCTACCCCAGCTTTCTTTTGAGGACCATTTGAATGGTAAATTGTTCTCCAACCTTTCATTTTCAGGCTGTAGGTGTCCTTAGGTCTAAAATGAGTCTCTTGTAGACAGAAAATAGATGGGTCTTGCTTTTTTATACAGTCTGAAACCCTGTGTCTTTTGATGGGATCATTTAGCTCATTTATGTTCAGAGTAACTATTGAAAGATATGAATTTAGTGTCATTGTAATACCTGTTCAGTCCCTGTTTTTGTGAATTATATCTTTGGGCTTCCTCTTTCTTTCTTTTTTATTTATAAATCTTTTTTTTAAATGTTTATTTATTTATGATAGTCACAGAGAGACAGAGAGAGAGAGAGAGAGAGGGGCAGAGACATAGGCAGAGGGAGAAGCAGGCTCCATGCACTAGGAGCCCGACGTGGGATTTGATCCCAGGTCTCCAGGATCGCGCCCTGGGCCAAAGGCAGGTGCTAAACCACTGCGCCACCCAGGGATCCCTGGGCTTCCTCTTTCTTTTACAGAGTCCCCCTTAATATTTCTTGCAGACCTGGTTTGGTGGTCACATATTCTTTCAGTTTATGCCTATCTTGGAAGCTCTTTATCTCCCCTTCTATTCTGAATGAGAGCCTTGCTGGATAAAGTGTTCTTGGCTGCATGTTCTTCTCATTTAGGACCCTGAATATATCCTGCCAGCCCTTTCTGGCCTGCCAGGTCTCTGTGGAGAGGTCTGCTGTTACCCTAATACTCCTCCCCATAAAAGTCAGGGATTTCTTGTCTCTTGCTGCTTTAAGGATCTTCTCTTTATCTTTGGAATTTGCAAGTTTTAATATTAAATGTTGAGGTGTTGAACAGTTTTTATTGATTTTAGGGGGGGACCTCTCTATCTCCTGGATCTGAATGCCTGTTTCCCTCCCCAAGTTAGGGAAGTTCTCAGCTATAATTTGTTCAAATATGGTTTCTGGCCCTCTGCCCCTCTCGGCACCCTCTAGAACCCCAATTAAAGGTAGATTTTTTCCTTCTGAGGCTGTCATTTATTTCCCTTAACCTTTCCTCATGGTATTTTCATTGTCTTTCTCTTTTTTTCTCAGCTTCCTTCCTTGCCATCAACTTGTCTTCTATGTCACTCACTCTTTCTTCTAGCTCATTAACCCTCATCGTTAGGACCTCCAGTTTGGATTGCATCTCATTTAATTGATTTTTAATTTCGGCCTGATTAGATCTAAATTCTGCAGTCATGAAGTCTCTTGATTCCTTTATGCTTTTTTCCAGAGCCACCAGTAGCTTTATAATTGTGCTTCTGAATTGGCTTTCTGACATCGAATTGTAATCCAAATTCTGTAACTCTGTGGCAGAGAGCACTGTTTCTGATTCTTTCTTTTGTGGCGAGTTCTTCTTTCTAGTCATTTTGCTCAATGCAGAGTGGTTGTATGAATGGGCTGCGTCAAGAATATCAACCACAACCTAAGTAAATTTTACCCTAGACGATTCTGCCCACGTCAGAGACCAGAAATTGAAAACAAAGATCAGAACAAAATAAAGTAAAAGGACCACTAAAGTGAAAAACAAATTTTAAAACAAAGTAGTAAAAAATAAAAGGCCAAGAATCCTAAAGAAGAAGAGAAAAAAAAAGAAAAGAAAAAGAAAAAAGAAAAAAGAAAAAAGGGGGGATCTGGGAGGTGGTGGTGGTGACGAAGTTGTAGTGGAGGGAGAATGTAGTCTATCTGAGGGGTTCTAGAGGGTGATCCTCTTGTTTCTGAGTATATTAAATTCTGTATGTTAGAAGATTCTGAGTCCCAAATTTATATAAACCAGCAACACTTATAGAAAGCCCCAACATTGACCACCAAAACATAGATGAAATAAAAGAGGGGAGGAGAATGGGAATGAGGAATCTCACTAAATGAACCAGCATGGTATATATACCACTTGGTTCTGGGTGTATACTGGTCATTTTTTAGAAGGTATTAACTTCCACCATTGTAGAACAAAATGAGGCAGAGAAAACAAAAAACACAAAACAAAATAAACATATCTTGTATATCTCCCAAAATTAAGTTGAGTATGTTTAAGGGAATCTAGAAGTGGAAAATATATCTAGGACTGATAATTGTAGAAATATGAAGTCAAAAAGGAAGAATCTTAAAAATGAAGAGGTGGTACAATATTGTAGTTAAGGTGGGAAAAAATATTGGAAATTTTTAGTCTGATATAAAAAAGAGTTGTAATGGAAAAAGGAAAAAAGAATTTAAAGGGGGGGGGAACCCTCTAGTTCTATATATCATATTCCCTTGATTATCCCTTGGCCCTGGAGCTTTCCAGTGCTGCTTGGTCAACAACTTGCTCTTCCCCTGTCCTTGCAGCTGGTCTTCTAGGGGAGGGGCCTGCTGAGCTGACTCTCAGGTGTGTGTACCTGGGGGAGCTGCCCCACCCCCTGCCAGGTGCCAAGCTCTGTGGGAGCTGTTGACCCCGGGAGGCCTCTGTTCCCTGGCAGCCCTGCCTCTCCCAGGCACAGGGTGCAACAAGGAGGAACGCCACCACTGGCGGCAGCCAGCCCTCCAGCCCTGGAGTCAGCTCCCGCAGTAACTCCCGCAGCTCCCAGTCCACAGGGGCCTGGATGCTCCGGGGCGGGGGGCACTGACCTGCGCAGCTCGGGGGCTCCTGGGGCAGGAGCGTCCTCGTTGTCCTGGGCCCTCCCCACCTCCGCCTGTCCCAGGGGGAGTGCAGGATCCTGGGCTGTGTGCCTCGCGCCCTGGGCTCCAGGGCCGTGCCGCTGGGATCGCGCTCCTGGGGCCGAGGCCCCCAAAGGCAGCAGGACGCAGCCCCCTCCCTGGGAGCCCCCGCCTGCCCCCCCGGCTTCTCCCCGAGGCCCCGCCGGGTGCTCCAGCCCTTTACCGAGATGGGCCCGGGTGTGTGGGGCGCTCTCCCCGGGTGCCCCTCCTGTTAGTGACCCCGGACCCTGGAGGCCCCACTGCCCCTCCTGCGGTTCTGTCGGGTTTCCCTGCTGAGCACTTTTCTGTCTGGGAAGAATCCGGTGCAGAGTTTTAAAGTTCCTGCTTCTCCAGGGCTGGGTTTTCCTGTCCTGGAGGCTCTGACCCGTTAGTTCGGCTCCTCGCGGGGCCCCTCCCCACTTGGTTCTTTCTTATTTTTATTTTTTCCACCTTCCTACCTTGCTAGAAGCGAAAACCCTTCTTCTGTAGCGTTCCAGCTGTTCTCTCTTTAAGTCTCAGGTCAAATTCGTTGGTGTTCAGGATGATTTGAAAGTTATCTGGGGGGCAGCCCTGGTGGCGCAGCGGTTTAGTGTCGCCTGCAGCCCGGGGCCTGATCCTGGAGACCCGGGATCGAGTCCCACGTCGGGCTCCCTGCATGGAGCCTGCTTCTCCCTCTGCCTGTGTCTCTGCCTCTCTCTCTCTCTGTGTCTCTCATGAATAAATAAATAAAATCTTAAAGAAAAAAAAAGAAAGTTATCTGGGTAAGTTGGTGGGGATAGGTGAGTTGAGGACCCTACTCTTCCGCCACCTTGCCTGTTCTCCTTAAAAAGAGCGTCCTATTCTTTTTTTTTTTTTTTTAAGATTTTAAAAATTTATTTATTCATGCGAAACAGAGAGAGAGAGAGAGAGAGAGAGAGAGAGAGGCAGAGACCCAGGCAGAGGGAGAAGCAGGCTCCATGCAGGGAGCCCGACGTGGGACTCAATCCCGGGACTCCGTGATCACACCCCGGGCCCAAGGCAGGCGTTAAACTGCTGAGCCACCTGGGCTGCCCAGAGCATTCTATTCTTAAAAACTCAAAGAATTCGAAAAAGCCTTCAGAGTCACCTTCCTTAAACTGAGAAAGGACTTGTACATTGGGGGGCTGGTTTGCTCTAATTTTACACAGTACACTTGTTGTAGTACAAAGCGGTCATTGCGGGGATCCCTGGGTGGCGCAGCGGTTTGGCGCCTGCCTTTGGCCCAGGGCGCGATCCTGGAGACCCGGGATCGAATCCCACATCAGGCTCCCGGTGCATGGAGCCTGCTTCTCCCTCTGCCTGTGTCTCTGCCTCTCTCTCTCTCTCTCTCTCTGTGACTATCATAAATAAATTAAAAAAAAAAAATTAAAAAAAAAAAACAACAAAGCGGTCATTGCGTTAAGGCAGTAAGACGATCTCCACGTGAATTAAAGCTAAGCACAAATTTTCAAGTTCAGTGATGTCCTTTTTTTTTTTTAAAGTTTAAATTTTTATTTATTTATGATAGTCACAGAGAGAGAGAGAGAGAGAGGCAGAGACACAGGCAGAGGGAGAAGCAGGCTCCATGCACCGGGAGCCCGATGTGGGATTCGATCCCGGGTCTCCAGGATCGCGCCCTGGGCCAAAGGCAGGCGCCAAACCGCTGTGCCACCCAGGGATCCCTCAGGGATGTCCTTTTTACCTGTTTTCTATTACCTACGCCATTATTTGCTCATTTACCAAGCAGAATAAGCCAGACTACTTTAGGCAAGAAAGAAAAAGGGAGAGGAAGGCTGATAAAAAGACTTCAATGCCGCTGTGATGGGGTGCCTTGGTGGCTCAGCCAGTTAAGCGTCTACCTTAGGCTTGGGTCCTGGGAATGAGCCCGGCATTGGGGTCCCTGCTCAGCAGGCAGTCTGCTGCTCCTTCCCCTTCTGCCCCTCTCCCTGCTTGTGCTCGCTCTCTGTCTCTCTCAGATAAGTAAATAAAATCTTAAAAACAACAACAACAACAACAACAACAACTTTGATGCCACTGTGAGAGGCCACATGTCTTGTCAGGTCCTCCATGGTGTTGGTCACCAGGCCCACCTCACCTATCCCTGGTGCTCAGGATAAAGGCTGCAGTAATGTTAATTCTGGTTACCACTCAAAAGTGGGCAGTGGTTCTCCCCAAGGGTCCCAGATGTCAGTCTGACTTCATTCAGGATTTCTGTGTGAGACAAGCTGCTTGTTAAAGAGGTTACAGAACTTGAAACCAATTTACCTTATACATGTCAAGTGCATTTTCCTGATCCAACTAACTGTAACCCCTGATGAGGGTAACTACCAGGGGGACATTTCCAATTTGAAACTACAGTTCCCACTGTGCACAATATAGTACAGTGTAGCGTGAATGTTTGACCAGGATCTGGCCCCCCAACATCGCCAAAATGGGTGAAATATATCTAAATTTATCAAGAAAACATTCAATTGCCAGTATTGGCTGGACTTCCACTGGAACATTTAAGCATGCTGTTTGGGGATTAAATAAACTATTTGCTGTCTTTTGAATTGTGGTTATCCATTGTATATTAAAGCCACAGAACACATTTGAGAAACAAAGAAGATTTCCAGAATAATGTTGAAGACTTCGTTAAGCCTTATGGCAAATGACAGAAAGAGAAGATTGTAAAACCATGGATTGTGTATTATAAATTCATGCAGCACATAGTACCTTAATTTTTCCAGAAAGAAAAGCCTGACACAAGGACATGGGTGTAGGTGCTTTCCTGGGGAAGTGAGGAGCTGGGGAGTTTGGCCAGGGAGGGAGGGCAAGCCAAGCCACTTGTGTTGGTCCCTGCTGTGGGCAACTGGGCTCTGATGCCAATGGTATTTCTGAGGAACCATACAGAATATGCCTCAAAGTGACTGTCTGAGGGATGAAAGGGAGAAGCATTTCTAAGTCTTCATCCATTGACTCCCATCTAGCCTTGGCAGAGGGTTGCCCCAAGGGGTCATAACACCCTTTTTTTTTTTTATGATAGTCACAGAGAGAGAAAGAGAGAGAGGCAGAGACATAGGCAGAGGGAGAAGCAGGCTCCATGCACTGGGAGCCCGACGTGGGATTCGATCCCGGGTCTCCAGGATCGCGCCCTGGGCCAAAGGCAGGTGCCAAACTGCTGCACCACCCAGGGATCCCGACACCCTTGTACCTCTATATTGCACAAGAGCCAGCGCTGAGCACGCTCCTGCAGCCACTCCACATGAGATTAGAGGAGCCCCGTGGGGTTCAGGGGGTAAAGCATGACCACAGGAGACAGGCGGAAGCCTGTGTGGAATTGTGCCCCCAAACAAAGTCGGGATTGAAGGTATGAACAAGAGGGTGTGAGGCTGTAGATACTAGCACCCAACACTTACACATTCCTGATCAACCTTTTATTCTGCAAAATCAAGCATTACAAGTAAAACGGCTGTGGGGGGGATAGGGTTAGAGGCAGATCACTCCCCATCTATCTAAATCTGTATCCAGAATGCTAATGCAAGCGGTAGTTTGCACATCAGGAGAGAACTTGGACCACCCAGGTATCTCATCAAGGCTGGAGGCCATCACAGCAGATATTTTTTTTTTTTTAAGATTTTATTTATTTATTCATGAGAGACACAGAGAGAGAGGGGCAAAGACACAGGCAGAGGGAGAAGCAGGCTCCATGCAGGGAGCCTGATGCAGGACTCGATCCAGGACCCCAGGATCACACCCTGAGCCAAAGGCACACGCTCAACTGCTGAGCCACCCAGGTTTCCCAACAGTGGATATTTCGAATGTACAACATGAAAGGGAAAATGCTGGCAGGGCTTTACTTAGAGCTGGCCTGGCAGGTGCAGGAACAGTACAGAGGGCAGCGGGCTCTGAGGGCTGTTCAGTGGGTCCAGGAGGCAGTGCAATCTGACCTGGAGCTAGGGAAAGGCCTCCCCGGGTATGAGTGCTCATTTTCAATTTTCCTAAACTATAGCTAAAAGGGCTCATGCAGCCAGTATAGCAGTGGAACTGAGGGTTTCTTGTTTTCCTGTTGATGGTTATGATTTTCCTCCTGCAAGGATTGATTCCCTTGCAGAAATGCACATTCTTACAGAATGAATGTGTTTCAGTGTCTCCCTGTATGGCCATTATGGTGTATCCAGGCTAAATATTGGCCATTTCACTGCACCTGTGGGGTTCAGGGTATTTTATGTCTTATGTCATTTAACCCTCCTCAGACCCTGTGTGCTCTGTGCCATTGCCCATGATGTCAAGCCCTTGCAGAGGGAAGAGGGCTCAGAGAACCATGAGATCTGCTCAGTAACCCAGTGACAGAACAAGACTAAGAATGGTGGAATTCCAATTCTTTTTTTTTTAAATTTTTATTTATTTATGATAGTCAGAGAGAGAGAGAGAGGCAGAGACACAGGCAGAGGGAGAAGCAGGCTCCATGCACTGGGAGCCTGACGTGGGACTCGATCCCGGGTCTCCAGGATCGCGCCCTGGGCCAAAGGCAGGCACCAAACTGCTGTGCCACCCAGGGATCCCTGGAATTCCAATTCTTAAAGTCCTAACTATCTTCTACTATGTTCTAACATAAATCAGTAAGTAATAAGGGAACAATTGGACTGCTGGAACATAGGGAAACTTACAAATATCTACATATAAAATCTATAAAGAAGAGATTGGAGTAAATAGTTATAACAGATGTGATCAAACAAGGATCAACATCTGCCCTCTCTGAAGTGTGAATAACAGTATCAAGAAGTCAATCAACTGTCTTCCTTGGCTCTGCCTGTGAAGGTGGCAGCTGTCACCTCCTCCATCTCATGGCTGCCTTCGGACATCTGGTGAAGCCCAAGATTGTTAAAAAAGAGGACCAAGAAGTTCATCTGACACCAGTCAGACCAATAGGTCAAAATTTAGTGCAATTGAGGAAACCCAGAGGCACAGAGGATTCAAGATTCACTGCCTAACACTGGTTAAGGAGCAACAAGAAAACATAGCGCATGCTGCCCACTGGCTTCCCAGTCCACAGTGGTTGAAAAGAAAATACAAATTTCAAATAAACGACAAACTTTTCAACAGTCCTGGCAATCAAGGACATGAAATGGGAATAAAAACAGAGTGTAATTTGCATCTATAAATGTGGAACTTTGAAAACACAAAACTCAACAGAGATGAGACTATAGAGAAATATTCATTACAGATAGCATTATAAATTTGTAGAATTGTATAAAGTTTAACAATACCTATCAAGGGTAATAAAAATAAAATAAAAATAATTTAAAAATTAACTCTTCTTTCAATATTTTGCATATTCCCAGGGATTACTTTCAGAAAATAAATCGATAGAGGGTCACCCAGCTGGCTTAGTTGGTATAGTACACAACTCTTGACCTCAGGGTCATGAGTTTCAGCCCAACATTGAGCATTGAGCCTACTTAACAAAAAATTTTAAATGTAAACTGCTAGAAAATAATTTGACAGAAAGACAGATTTAATTGTTTAAAAATATAACAAATCAGAACGCCTGGGTGGCTCAGTGGTTGAGTGTCTGCCTTTGCTTGAGTCATTATCCCGGGGTGCTGGGATCGAGTTCCATGGGGATCCTGCCTCTCCCTCTGCCTATGTCTCTGCCTCTCTGTGTCTCTTACGAATAAATAAAAATCTTTAAAAATATATATATAACAAATTTTCCCCAACAAAAAAAGAATGTAGAAATGTCTTATGGGTTCGAAGCTAGAGAAATTATTGCCAATTATGTCATCTCTACATGATGGAATTATATAGTTTTTAAAGATAAGACGCATGATGAGAAAACAGCTTACAAAACATCTAAGTGATATGTGTGTACCTTTGATGAACTAACATCAAATGAAAGTAGAATGCAAATTGGTATGTACATAAGCTGTGATCACAACTCTAAGAACTACGCCCAGGGAGGAGGGAGAGAAAGTTGTTGCTTTAAAAAGCTGGAGGAAGGGGCACCTGGGTGGCTCAGTGGTTGAGTGTCTGCCTTTGGCTGAGGTCTGCATCCCAGGGTCCTGGGATCGAGTTCCACCTCGGGCTCCCGGCGGGGAACCTGCTTCTCCCTCTGCCTATATCTCTGCCTCTCTCTGTGTGCCTCCCATGAATAAATTTAAAAAAAAAATGCTGGAGGCAGAAATCCTCAGGAAGTGAGCTATCTTTGCTTTGCCACGCACTTTCTAGACTCTGGTGGTGTAGCAATCTAGAGCTCAGGGCCCGGATTGGAGTGAGATGAGTAATACAGCATTGCTCTTCCAATAAAGAAAGATGAAGTTTTAATTGTGTAGGGCAAGTGAAGGGGGAAGAGAGAGCAAAGGGCAGAAACTGGTGGAGATGAGCAATGAGGTCAGAGAGAGAAAGGTAGGCAAGGGGCGGGAGGCCGGAGGCTTCTGGAGAAGAAATGGCTGAAAAAAAAAAAAAAAAAGAAAGAAATGGCTGGTGAGAGTATTCTAGGAACAACCGTGAGGCAAAAGTGCAGGGGTGAGGGAGTTAAGTAAAGGCAAAAAACAAAGCAAATTGAAATGTTCTCAGCGAACCAATGAATTTATGATAATTAGGGGGATGATCTTTAGGTTATACAGATAAAGGATAGAAGATAAAATACTAAAAATAGCTATTATTTTAGAGTAGTAGAACATAACTATGTTTTCAAATTTAATTTGTATTTATCTGTTCTAAGGATAATATACATTTTTTTAAAAGATTTATTTCTTTTAGAGAGAAAGAGAGAGCCCAGGGGGTGGGGCAGAGGGGGGAGAGAGAGAGAGAGAGAGAGAGAGAGAGAGACCCAAACAGAGTCTGTGCTGAGCAGAGAGCCCAATGTGAGGCTCAATCTCATAACCCTGAGATCATGCATGACCCAAGCCGAAACCAAGAGTTGGGTGCTCAACCACCCAGGAACCCCCACACTTTTTTTTTTTTTTTTAAATATTTTATTTATTTTTTCATGAGAGACAGAGAGAGGCAGAGATGCAGGCAGTGGGAGAAGCAGGCTCCATGCAGGGAGCCCGATGTGGGACTTGATCCTGGGACTCCAGGATCATGCCCTGGGACAAAGGCAGGCACTAAACCGCTGAGCCACCCAGGGATCCCCCGCCCACTTTTTTGAACAAATAGTCAACATTATAGAAATTTTTAGCATGTAATATATCAAGGCTACTTAAAAATTTTTTTCACATGAATTTTTTAGCCATTCACTCATTTTCTAGACTTGAATTCTTCCTTGCAGATTTTTAAATGCTTTTATCCAGTACTCCCCAGCACACTATTCACTGAAGGCAGTGAAAGGATGTTACAGCAAGCTCAGAAATAAATCTAAGTATATATATCCTAAACTTATATGACAAAGTTGTGATTTTATCTAAATGGAGAAAGTAGGGACACCTGGGTGGCTCAGCGGTTAAGCATCTGGCGCTCAGGGCGTGATCCCACGGTCCCAGGATCGAGTCCCACATGAGGCTCCCGGCATGGAGCCTGCTTCTCCCTCTGCCTGCCTCTTTCTCCCTGTCACTCATGAATAAATAAATAAAATCTTAAAAAAAAAATAAATGGAGAAAGTATGGTTACCATGGCTGGCATGCCTGGCTCTTTATCTGGAAGAAAATAGCTAGACTCTTCATGCCCTGTGCAAAAATAAATCAATAGGGATCAAAGGTGCAAAAGTTAAAAAAAGAAAACTTTTTGAAAAGAATGTAGGAGATGATTTGTGAAACCTCAAGGTCAAGGTGGAGACTGTCTTATACAAGGTAGAATCCAAAGCCATTAAAATTATTTACATGGAAAAATAAATTATAGATGAGTCAATCGATAGTGATGGACTGTGGAAATCATTTGCATGTATTTTAGAGACAAAGGATTAATAGCCCTAATGTTTGAAAAGTTCTCACCAATTGATAGGGAAAAGACACACAATCCATAGAAAAAGGGCACAAAAGATACTATGTTGTTTTAATTCTGCTTGTTCTGCGTATCTCTTCTCCACCGCGTTTGCTTGCATCTGTTCCTTGGGAGGTTGCCCTGTGGACTGGTCATTTGGAATCCTTGCAGGCTGCCTTGCCTATTGATTTGGCCAAAGGAAGAACCAGTGGGAGACTGGAGGGCTGAAGGAGAGAAAAGTTGTGATATTTTCCCCTTCTGATGATATTTGTCTGGCAGAAGCTAAGTGCTTCCATCTCCACAGCTCTCAGAGGAGAGATTTTCCTCCATGGTTCAGTGCTCCCTCTAGTTCCCTGTCTTGTCTCTTCAGCCCTCGGAGGCAGTAATAACTTCCGGCTGTTTCATCTCTGGGTGACTCGCTAGCTATTCATCTTGTATTTTCCCTATTAGTACTGCCTGCAGATCTGTGAGTAGTGCCTTCATCACAGTCTTTTTATTTGAACCATCTGGGGTGAATTCTCTTTCCTGCTGGGATCCTAATAGATACAGATATGAACTAGCAATACTCAGAAAAGGAAATGCAAATCATCAATAAAGATATGATAATACCTTTAACTTCACTTGCACTCAGAGAAATTCAAATTCAAGTAAAAATGGGGGTGCCTGGGTGGCACAGTCAGTTAAGTGTTTAACTTGGTTTCAGCTCAGGTGGTGATTTCAGGGTCATGAGATTGGGCTCCGAGTAGGGCTCTGTGCTCAGCACAGAGTCTGCTTTCTCTCAAATAGATAAATAAACCTTTCCTTAAAAAGATTTTGATTTAATCTTTATTTGAGAAAAAGAGAGAGAGAACAAGAGTGGCAGAGGGAGAGGGAGAAGCAGACTCCCTGCTGAGTAAGGAGCCAGACTCGAGGCTCCATCCCAGGACCCTGGGATCATGATCTGAGCTGAAGGTAGACACTTAATGGACTGAACCGCCCAGGTGCCCCAATAAATAAATCTTTAAAAAAAGTTTAAGGTGGCTCAGTGGTTGAGCATCTGCCTTTGTTTGACTCAGGTCATGATCCTGGGGTTCTGGGTTCAAGCCCCACATCAGGCTCCCCACAGGGAGCCTGCTTCTCCCTCTGTCTATGTCTCTGCCTTTCTCTGTGTGTGTCTCTCATGAATAAATAAATAAAATCTTAAAAAAAAAAAAAAAGAATGGTGGACCTGCAAGATGGGAAAAGACTGGATTCTAAGATGACCTCAGAGGACAGAACCACCTTGCTAGTTTTGGGCCACCCACCTTGGGATCATTATGCAAAAGAGAAGGAAACTTCAGCTTGTCTAAGAAACATGTGTCAGTCTATAGCAGAATCTGAATGCTAACTCAAAACAATTTAATTTTCTTAACAGACATAGTAAAACTCTGGCATATATGTTTATACGGAGCTTAGAAAAAGATGTGGAAAGATATGTACCAAATCATTACCTTGGTTACACAGGGAGTGGGTTGGAATGGAATTGGGATAATGCACTATGTCCCCATAATATTCTTTCAACTCTGTTCTAGATGGGCTTTTTATGTTGCAAAGAGACTCATTCAAGTTAAGTGAAATGGAGAGGAGTTTAGCATAAAGACACAGAGAGGTCACATAGAATCTCAAATCAGGAACCCAAGTATCACTGGGCTCATGAAAAATGGAAAGTAGTCAGGAGCCACAGTTGGTCTTTAGTTCCTCCTGTGAGCTTCTCTGTCCTTCCCCTTCTGCACATGTCTGTAAGCCTATGTTCTAGAAACAACTGCACTTTGGTAATGGGGAGATCAGTGGTTCTCCAAGTGTGGCCCCGGGCCAGCAGCATCAAAATCAACTGGGAGCTTGTTAGAAATGCAACAGTCTGGACCAAACCCAGACTACTGAATGAGAAACTCTGCAGGCCCAACAATCTATTTTAACAAGCTCTTGAGGTGATCCTCATGAACATTAAAATTGGAGAACCACTGCTCTAGATGATGTTCCAGCTCTAATCCCTTCTCAATTGGCAACAGGTATTGCTTAATTTAAGAGAGAAAGACTCTAGTAGGCTAAGTTTATCTTTTTTTTTTTTTTTTTTGCCAGGCCAGCCACTGGCCAACTAATGGATAGTGTCAGTCTAAGTCAGGATAAGTCTATCCTTATTCCAATTAATCTTTTTTTTTCCAATTAGTCTTTGCAAGAGGGCATGCTCATAACTTAACTCTTTCCCTGTTGCTGTACATTTAGAAAGCAAATTTTTTTCCACCATAAATGTCACTGTAATGAATATCTGCAACCCCCCTCCACATGCACACATTCATAGAATCAAAAAGAATGCACAATTTGATGGTCATGTATTAGTGGCATAAGATTGTACCAGTATACTAGCATTAAATATCATAATTAAATTATTTTTTGCTTTTTGGCTAACTTACAGCATCACTTTAAAAACAAAACAGGGAATGCCTGAGTGGTTCAGAGGTTGAGCATCAGCCTTTGGCTCAGGGCGTGATTCTGGAGTCCCAGGATTGAGTTCCACATCAGGCTCCCTGCATGGAGCCTGCTTCTCCCTCTGCCTTTGTCTCTGCCTCTCTCTCTGTGTCTCTCATAAGTAAGTAAGTAAGTAAGTAAATAAATAAATAAATAAATGAAATCTTTAAAATAAAAAACAATGTGTACCTTGTTTTATAAAAGGAGGGGGAATTTGTGGCAAGAGTCAAATGAGAGGCTTGAAGCGTTCATTTCAGAAAGGTCTTGCCCATGTCATGAGTGGTAAATTTGTGAGAAGCACAAAGTTTAAGGAAGGAGAAAGAATTCATGGAGCAATCCCAGTAGGGATGATGACAGGGGTCTCCAAAAGAATGCAATGCAAGGATTGAGAGTCAGGGAAAACTCTTGAGTGTTGGGACATGTGTCCCCCATCAGAGCCTGCTAAACCATATCTGAAGGAGTTAAGAGATATCTGGTTGCTTATAGGTTAAAAGGTTCATTTATGTGTGCTTTATAGATTCATAACTTATTTACTTAAAAGAATTATTATTAATATTAATGGGGACTGGTCTACCCCTTCCTAATCTTTGCTTCCCAATGAAGGAGTGGTTGGCTAAATTTTAGGAAGAAGGTGGGAGGGAAGGGCAGGGAAAGTGTGGGGCCACCATGGAATATGCTGAGTTGCACAGCAGCCCCCCTTGGGGGCATAGCCTCAGTGAGACAAATGGCACCTGTCTTCCAGACCATGGGACAGTGGCCCCAAATTCTTACCTTGGGAGTTGATTCAGCAAGTTCTGAACACAGGAAAACACGTAAAGTACATTGAAAAGGAAGCAGATAGGAAGGGACGTTGTCACATGTGTGAATGACCCTTTGTGCTTGTCTTCTATAAGATGGGAATCCTCAACCACTTTCTGTTTTCATTATTTGTCAGAGAAATGTGTGTTGAAAATTAATTGCTTCCTCCCCAGCCCCTTGCCATATATCCTAGCCAAAGAGAAGCCAGAAGCTCTGCTGTCAGAAGAGGAAGACAAAGTGATGGTGACGGTCCCTGGACAGTAAAAACTCGTATAGAACAAGCTGAAAGTTAACACAGCCCCATGCATCCAGACTCACTGGGTCTACAGGGTTTGGGTCTTCCAGCTGTGAGAAAGAGAGCCAGGCAGTTGGACACCCTTATCCCATCAGAGTTCTCCAGTCTTACTAAGTCATCCAGACATGATCAAGGTGGACACCAAGTACTGATGGAGCCTCCTTCCGCAGGACTTGCCATCCAGAGGCAGGGAGTGCTGTTGGTAGACAGCCCTCTGGTGTCATGCCTTTCAGAGATTGACTCAATTGCAGAGAGCTGCCTTCCCTGGCTGGCTCTTTGGGAGTGGAGTGGGGGTGGGGGTGGGGAGTGTAACTCCGGAACTCTCTGGGGCTGGCTAAGGCTGTCTGAGACCTTGACCTCTCCTGCCCACTCCTGCTCCTTCCCTCCTTTCCACAGGGGTTAGTTCTACCACCGAGTAAGCATTCTGCACACTGACGTCCATCTCAGAGTCTGCTTCCTGCAGAAGTCACCTGGGACAATGATTTAGTAAAAAGGAAACTGTGAACTTGTACAAGCCTATTTGTGTAATAAATGGGTATAGACTTTCAAACGCATGGAATATTTGTGGAATCTTACAGAAGAGACTGCTGACGACAGCTACGTCCAGGAAGTAGGACTGGGTTCTTTTGGGAGCAGAGGGTTGTTACTTTTTATTCTTTACCATAAGTATGAATTACTTTGTCTTTTATAATAAAAAATGATGTCTAATTTTAAAGAAACATCAGATTGCATCATATATAGTTGACATAGCTACCATTTGGGTAACACCTTCATACCATGTACATTAGCTCAAAACAATACAAAGATGTGGGTGTCAATTATCCATTTTACAGATAAGGGAGTTGAACTTCAGAGGTGCTAAGTGATTGGTCCAGAAGCAACTGACACCAAGCAGTGAAGCTGGGATAGACTCAGACTCCAACTCCAACGTTCAGGCTATTTCTGAGCTCAGTCAGGGTGTGTGTCTTTCTCTCAGTTCAAATGATGCCGTCTGTTTGAATGGAGAGTGTGCTGTGGGGGAAAGAGCGATGAACTGGCATTTGAGACCAAGCTTTTGGTCTTGTTGCTATTATTAGTGACCTTTGAGTTATTCATTATTCATGTGGCACACTTGCTTTTAAAAATCCAAAAGTCATTTTGGTGTAGAGGCAAGATCTAAAGTCCATTGGGTTTGACAGAACTGGGTCCTGCTAGGTACTGTGTGATTTTTAACAAGTTACTTAACCTCTCTGAGCCTCAATTTTCTATTCTTTATAGTAAAGAAAATGGACTTTAAGACTCAGAGGTGTTATGAAAAAAGTTAAGTGACATAACAGAACAGCACTTACTATATTCTGGGCACTCAAGAAGTCATTCCTTTCTTCTTGAGATTTAACTTGGTCCTTGAGATAAAGAAAGCTGTACCTCATTTTAGCATAAGTAAAAACACTCAATTTGCTAAAGAAGATATATTCAATGTATGTTAAAGGACTGATTTGGGATTCTTTTATGGATCAGCAGAAGAAAAGAATCATTTTTCTCATGACCATTGTTTACTCCTGTGAGCTCCACATGACTGAAAGATCCCCAAGGTGTATGGACTCTCCTGAGTGGGAATTGGGTAAGTAAGAAAACCTCCTTGGAAAGTGTGAAAAGAAAAGAATCAATTCCTAGACTTGGGAAGAGCGGTGCTGTGGTGGATTCAGTAGTGGCTTCCTGAAAGGTTTGTCCATGTGTTGACCCCTAGAACTTGTGAATGTGACCAGATTTGGAGAAAGGGTCTTCACAGATGGAATGTCAAGAGGAAATAATCCTGGATTATCTGGGTGGACCCTAAATCCAATGACAAGTGACCTCATAAAACACACAGAGGAGAAGAAGAGAAATCCAAGATTAAGACTGCAACTTTGGTTACCCAGCCATCAAGTTAACACCTGCCATCACCAGACGCTAGAGTGGGAAGGGAGGATTTTCCACTAGGCTGTCAGAGGGAGTGTGGCTCTGCCAAAACTTGATTTTTGACTCTCTGCGCACCTTGATTTTTACTCTTGGCCCTCTGAACTGTGAAAGAATGATTCCTTTTGTTTTAAGCCACCAGTTTGTGGTCATTTGTCACAGCAGCCACAGGAAACCAATACAGGTGCCATAAGAGAATTTTAGGGACAATTGTGGGAATAGAATCAAGATTAAATGACATAAAAAAAGGATCCAGTTGACTACATTCTTAGCAATCAGGCCATAGGAATATAGACTTAAGAAATGTCATCACAAAGATGATATGCTAGCCTTTTGAAACAGAGAGGGAAGTAGGTCAGGTAAGGGCAGGAAGCAAAAGAGGCCATGCTGATGAAGTGAGAGATATCTGCCATTTCAGATCCTGCCCCAAAAATGGCAGAATGGATTTCTCAAGGGATGCCTGGGTGGCTCAGTGGTTGAATATCTGCCTTCAGCTCAGGGTGTGATCCCAGAGTCCTGGGATCGAGTCCCACATTGGGCTCCCTGCAGGGAGCCTGCTTCTCCCTCTGCCTGTGTCTCTGCCTCTCTCTCTCTCTGTCTCTCATGAATAATTAAAATCTTAAAAAAAAAAAAAAGATTGGATTTCTCAAATGCCAGGGAATTGGATAGAGATATAGAGAAGATGAGAACATTTATGTTAGAATAACAAAAAATTAAAAAATATAAAAGGAAAAAAATAAAAAAATAAAAAATATAAAAAGAGATGGTCAAGAAGCAGGATGAGTTTTCCTATAAAGATCCAGTAAGCAAGGACTGGGATATACTGGCCTCTCAGAATCAAAAGTTTGAGAGAGACAACTGACAGGCCTCTCTCTACTCAAAGATGTCTGAGAGAAATGTATCAAAAAGGAGAGTGTGAACACAACCTCTGCCCAACAATAGGAAACTGGCTAAAAACACAGTCACACAATAGGACAATAAAGCAATCACTAGTGATAAGGCTGTAGGTTAATATTCACTGAAATGAAAGATGTTTAAGACATATTATTAAGTGCAAAAAGCAAGCAATAACACAGTAAGCACAATGTAATTTCTTTGCTCGTGTATAAAATAGAAATGAAGATAATAGTACCTACTTTGTGGAGATGTATAAGGATTTAATTAGCTAATATATACAAAGTGCTGAGCAGTACTGGAAGGAGTAGATGCCAAGTGGCAGTTGTTGTTGTTGTTGTTGTTATCACTTCTTTTAAGTCTTCAGGCCCACCATCCTGATCCTTGAGAGTCAGATACCTTTCGCAATTCAGAATTTCTCCAATTTTGCAAAGGTGCACAATTATAGAATACCCTCAATGTGTCTGAGGCAGCATCTTACAATCAAACCCACTAAAATTGCTGCAGTGAAGCATGAATATTCACTCTAAGTGGGATAAAGACTCTAAATAATGTCACATCAGTTTGGATCAGGTTGTGTAGCCAAATAAATCTGTTGCAACTTAGAAAACAAAAACAAAACACAACAACCTTGTGTTTCCACTTTCTGGAATTGTAGATGAGGGTCCAGGGCCCTGTGTTCCATATGGGCATCAGGAAAGCCTGCAAGCGTTGCATTCCTATAATGCTATTGTGGACTGAGGAGACTGCAGCTTGTTTTTATCTTTGCCTTTTGACTTCTTTATATTTTAATTTTTCTGCAGTGACTATTCATTCCTTTTTTTTTTTCTGAGAGTTTCCTGAATTTTAATCTATCCAGATAAATTTAATGTGAGGGAATATTACATTGCTCCATGGACCTCAAAATGTTCTTAGCATCAAATTCATAAGTTTCATTTTTGCCCTAAGAACATATTTCCTTGGATGCCTGGGTGGCTCAGTGGTTGAGTGTCTGCCTTTGGCTCAGGTCGTGATCCCAGGGTCTTGGGATCGAGTCCCACGTCGGGCTCCCTTCATGGAGCCTGCTTCTCCCTCTGCCTGTGTCTCTGCCTCTCTCTCTCTGTGTCTCTCATGAATAAATAAATAAAATCTAAACAAAACAAAAATACATATTTCTCCGGGGAGACAGGAACAATTAAAGAGCTGGAGTGGAGTTTTCAGGTCTTCTTCCTGTATCTTTAAGCCAGCCCAGACAGTCGATACCCAGGAAGATCAAGCCCCCTACCTAGAACCTTAACTGGGGTTTACCTACCTGCTCTTTCCTCATATGTATGTATTAGTTTGATTTGATGTGAAAAGGTAAAATAACAACAACAACAACAACAACGTGCTAGAAAGGAAATAGTGAGGCTGTGGGGACAAGTGAGGGAAGTCTGCATGGACAGTGTCAATGGAAGGGAGGAGAAAGGAAAGGCAGAAAGGGCAGACTTTTCTAACCAGGGGCCTGCCTGGTGATGAAGGCAGTGGTAGGGGGAGGTTATGGGAGAAAGCAGGTAGAGGGCGGGCCAGTAAGAAGCAGAGAAGAGCGAACTGTTTCAAGAACTAGGAAGGAGAAGTCGTTGAGCAAAGCTGTGGTCAAGTGAAGGCGGGAGAGGCAGCTGCGGAGGCCGACTTTGCAGCCCAGGGGCGGTGCAGGCCCCAAAGGGGAAGTGTCCCTGTCAGAAGGTCTGTGGACACCCTGCTGAGCTCCACAGGCAGTGAAACTAGGGGCCCTGTTCCGTTCAGTTCCTCGGGGGCTTGAACAACTTGAGGAGGACAGTTACAATTTCGGGAGCAAAGCTCAATGTATGTATGTGTGGTTTTTAGTGACTGAGAATTCCTTTTTTTTTTTTTTTTTTTTAGCTTTTAAAGATTTTATTTATTTATTCATGAGAGACAGAGAGAGAAAGTGGCAGAGACACAGGCAGAAGGAGAAGCAGGCTCCATGCAGGGAGCCCGACGTGGGACTCGATCCCAGGACCCCGGAAGCATGATGTGAGCCAAAGGCAGACGCTCAACCACTGAGCCACCCAGATGCCCTGAGAACTTCTTAGAATGATAAAAAACAGGGGATCCCTGGGTGCTTCAGTGGTTTGCCTGTGTCTCTGCCTCTCTGTGTGTGTCTCCCATGAATAAATAAATAAAATATTTAAAAATAAATAAATAAATAACCAAGACTATTAAAAGGATATACATACATAAGATTTTAAAATATATATATTCTTTCTCTCTATTATAAATACGATATAATATTGGATTGATTGATAGTTGAGGGACGTCTGCCGCTTGGCCAGACTTGGAAAGACAAGTGGCCCTAAGCCAATGGAAGTCACAGAAGAAGAGGGGTGGTAGGAACTTGCAGAAAACCTAAATATAAATGGAGCTTTGGATGAGGTGAGTCATAGTGTGGACTTCAAGGACACTGAAAGGTAGACAGTGTCAGATGAGGAGGAGATCATGTTCCCACAAAATGAATAGCCCCAAGCTATGTGACCTGAGTTCTGCACTCAGGACCCAAGTCCAACTGCTAGTGGAGGGAGGCAGAAGAGTGAGAGGCTAAGAGGGAAAAGATCCTCCCTCCAGAGAAGATTCCAGGAGGCAACAGCCCCCTCATAACTTGTAGAGGATTCCCCCACATGCACCCCTCCCAACAAAGTCAGCAGACTACCCAAGAGTGGAAGCTCAGATTTCTTACCCATTTACCAAGATTAGCATGGCCCACATGGGAATCTGGGCCTGCCTACATAGCCAGCCTCTTCGAAGCCTCGGACCCCCTGAGAGGAAGATTGAGAAAAGAAGATGAGAGCAGCCCCTCAAAGAGGGCTGTTGAGTATGTGTGTGACATGCGATAGGGCAGTGGGTCTTAAACTAGGCCACGTGGAACCCCGGCCGAGGTGATTTATGGCTACATCAGAAGTTTTTTCTTCATTGGCAGATAGAATAAGCTCCCTTTTTAAAAATAATGTTTATTTCCTATGATAAAATTAATACATTTTTTATCAGGAGAATTAAAAGAAGAGAAGTATTCATAATCTTACCTCCACATATTTATAAATATTTCCTTTCAGGCTCTTTTTTGTGATATATTGATCAATCATGTATATATAAATATAAATATTTGATGAGCTCTATGCCCAAAATTGGGCATAGAGCTCATGACCTCGAGATCAAGAGTTTCATACTTGCCAGCCAAGTGGCCCTACTAAAAATATCTTTTAGATATATTTATGAATAATGATAGTTAACTATCATTATTAATTAATAATTTAATTAATATATTTTGAATACCTACCAAGACAAGCACAGTTTTTTTTTCAAGCACAGTTTTTAACCCTTTTCAGATATTGAAGCAATTTTATAACAACCCTATGAGGTAGAAACATTATTGTTTCTACTTAATAATAAAAGAAACTGAGGAATAGAGAGGTAAAGAATTTGTCCAAAGTCACACAGTAGTAAGTAGGGGACTGGAATTCAAACCTAGATCTGACTATGGAGCTTACATCTTTAGACAATATATACACTGTATTTTAAATGGATTTGTTAAGTTTTTTCATTAAATATTATATTGTATTTCCCACATCATATAAAAGAATTTATTCAACATAAATTTTTTGTCTCATAATTTTTCATAATTTTTTGGTTCCTGTCACCATTTGTTTACCCTAGAATCAAGTAAAAGAAAAGATCTGATTTGTTTCAACCTATATGTTGATTTAGTATATCTGTATATAAACTATACATTTACTTAATATATGAATATTTCAAAGTGTTCAAAAAAGAAACTGCACTATCCAGGAGCTCCACTCCATGACTGAAAGCAAACAAACATATCTTAACAAATTTAAAAGGGTAGAACTCATATAATGTATGCTGTCAGACCACAATGGAAATAAACTAGAACCCAAAACAGAAAGATAGTTGGAAATTCCAAAATAATTGGAGATTAAATAACACACTTCTAAATAATACAGGAGTCAAAAAAGAAGTCTCAAGAGAAATTAAAAAAATACTTTGAACTAAATGAAAATAAAAGTAGAATTTATCAAAATTTGTGGGATGCAGTGAAATAGTGCTTAGAGTGAAATATATAGCATTGTATGTATATTAGAAAAGAAAGATATAAAATCATTAATATAAGCTACTACTTTAGGAAACTAAAGAAAGAAGAGGAATATAAGCTTAAATCAAGCAGAAGGAAATAAATAATAATCGGTACAGAAATAAATGAAATTGAAAACAGGAAAACAATAAAGAAAAGTCAATGAAACCAAAAGCTGGTTCTTAGGGGATCCCTGGGTGGTGCAGTGGTTTGGCACCTGCCTTTGGCCCAGGGCGTGATCCTGGAGACCCGGGATCGAATCCCACGTCGGGCTCCCAGTGCATGGAGCCTGCTTCTCCCTCTGCCTATGTCTCTGCCTCTCTCTCTCTCTCTCTGTGACTATCATAAATAAATAAATAAAAATTAAAAAAAAGAAAGCTGGTTCTTAGAAAATAAAATCAGTAAGAATGATAAACCTCTTGCCAGGTTAACTGAGAAAAAAGAAGAAAAGACACAAATAACTAATATCAGAAATGAAAGAAGAGTCATCTTTACTGAACATTAAAAGGATAATAAAAAGTATTATGAACTCTATGCCCACAAAATTGATAATTTAGATGAAACAGATTAATTTCTTGCAATGCAAACTACTGGAACCCACAAAAGGAGAAACAGAGGCCTCTGTCTAGCAATGATATTGAATTGATAATCAGTAACTTTCCAAAACAGAAAGTACCAGGCCCAGATGGGCTTACTGGTGAATTCTATCAAACATTTCAAGAAGAAATGATATCAATTCTCTAAAATCTCTTCCAGAAAATAGAATCAAGGGAAACACTTCTTAACTCATTCTGTGAGGCCAGCTTTACCCTAATACCAAGACCAGATAAATACATTACAAGAAAGGAAAACCCAGAAATGATCATCTCTCATAATTATAGATGCAAAAATCCTTAACAAAATATTAGCAAAACAAATCCAACAATATATAAAATGAATTATATACCACAACCAAATGGGATTTATTTCAGATAAGGCTATATCAATATTCAAAAATCAATTAATATAATCCATCTCATCAACAGGTTAAAGAAGAAAAACCATATGATCATATCAATAGATACAGAAAGAGAATTTGACAAAATCCAATACCCATTCACTATAAAAATTCTCAGCAAACCAAGATTGGAGGGGAGCTTCATCAGCTTGATAAAGAACACCTATAGAAACATAATGTTAGAATCATTCTTAATGTGAGAAAACAGATGCTTTCCCTCTACAATTGGGAACAAGGCAAGGATGTCCACTCTAACCACTGCTACAATTCAAAATTGTGCTGGAGGGGCAGCTGTCTGGCTCAGCTGGTAGAGCATGAGACTCTTGATGTTGGGGTTGTGAATTAAAGCCCCATGGCTGGTGTAGAGAATACTTAAAAAATAAAACCTTAAAAAAAAAAAAGCCCAAAATTGTACCAGAAGTCCTAGCTAATATAAAAAGACAAGAAAATGAAATAAAAGATATATGGATTGGCAAGGAAGAAATCAAACTGTTGGGATGCCTGGGTGGCTCAGCAGTTGAGCATCTGCCTTTGGCTCAGGACATGATCCCAGGGTCCAGGGATTGAGTCCTGCATCAGCCTCCCTTCGAGGAGCCTGCTTCTCCCTCTGCCTATGTCTCCGCCTCTTTCTCTCTGTGTCTTTCATGAATAAATAAAATCTAAAAAAAAAAAAAAAAAAGAACTCAATCTTTCTTTGCTCACAGATGACCGGATTGTCTACGTAGAAAATGCCAAGGAATTGATAAAGCAAACAAACCGCCCCCGATGACCTGCGGCTACTCTACACATTCCAGGCTGACTTCCAGGGCAAGCTCTACCCCATCCTGGACACGTGCTGGCACGAGAGGGGCAGCAACACACTGACTATGGTGCTGTCCCCACCCAGCGGGCCTGTCCACCTCACCCCTCCGCAGCCCACCAAGCTGTAGGGTTGCTGGTGAGTCTGCCTGCCTACAGGCTCTTCCAGCAGGGGCTCTGCTGGGTTCAGCCAGCAGAGATGATGATGTCCTTTACTCTTTGGGAAGGTCTTCATGCCTGTATATTCCTGGAAACATTTAATGATAAGAAGAAAAGGACCATGATCCCTTCCCTATCAGCCAGGCGTGTATTTATTAACCTTTTGCTGGTCATTCACCTGCTTATTAACCAGCAGAACCAGGCCGTAGTGTCCTTGGGTTAAGATAGACTTCCCTTGATCCCTCCTAACCATGCTTTCTGCTTGCTCTTTTAACAAAAGGTGGAAACATTCCCATGTATATTTTCTGTCAACGTGAACTTAAGGATAATAAATTTGACATGATCTTTCTCTTTATTAAAAAAAAAAAAAAAAGCCCTGGGGGCTGAAGGCGGCACTAAACTGCTGAGCCACCCAGGGCTGCCCAATCCTAAAGTTTATATAGAAAGGCAAATGACTCCAAACAGCCAACTCGATGCTGAAGAACTAAGTTGGAGGTCTGACATTACACAACTTTAAGACTTACTCTAAAGCTACAGTAATCAAGACAGTGTGGTATCAATAAAACATAGACCAATAGATCAATGAAACAGAATAGAGATCTCAGGCATAAACCCACACAAATATAGTTAACTGATCTCTCTGACAAAGGAGAAAAGGCAAGTTAATGGAGAAAGAATAGTCTTTTCAACAAATGGTGCTGGAAAATTGGACATCCATATGAAAAACAAAAGAAAGAAAAAAGAAAAGAATTTAGACACAGAAATTATAGCTTTCACAGAAATTAACTCTAAATGAGTCATGGACCTAACTGTAAAACGCAAAACTATAAAATTTCTAGAAGATAATATAGGAGAAAATCTAGGTCACTGTGGGTTTGGCTCTTACTTTATAGACACAACACCAGAAACACAATCCATGAAAGAAAAAAATTGATCAATTGGCCTTATTAAAATAAGAAATTTCATTTCTGTGAAAGATAATGTTCAGAGAATGAAAATACAAGCCATAGAATAGGAGAAAATATTTGCAAAGCACGTGTCTGATAAAGGCCTTGAATATAAAATATACAAAGAACTCTTAAAACCAACAATAAGAAAAGAAGCAATCCAATTAAAAAGTGGGTAAAATATCTTAACAGAAAACTCACCAAAGAAGATATACAGATGTCAAATAAATGTATGAATAGATATTCAACATCATTTATCACTAGGGAACTACAAATTAAAGGAAGAATGAAACACTGCTCCAAAACTATGAGAATGCCTAAAATCTAAAACACTGATAACACCAATATCTGTCAGGTTACAGAGTAACAGGAACTCCCATTCATTGCTGAGAGTAAATGGTACAGCCACTTTGAAGACAGTTTGGCAGTTTCTTACAAAGCTTTTCTAGTGTGAAAAGGCTATGTACTCTATGACATTTGGGAAAGAGCAAACTGTGGAGATGGTAGTAAGAATAGTGGTTGTCAGAAGTTCAGGGATATTGAGGGAGGGTTGAATAAGTGAAACTGAATTTTTAGTGTGGTAAAATGATTCTGTATGATACTGTGATGGTGGACACATGACATTATGTATTTGTCAAAACCCATAGAAATGACAATACAGAGAACCTTAATGTAAACTACAGACTTCAGTTAATAGTAACATATCACTGTGGTCAACTAATTGTGATAAATGCGCCACACTAATAGAAGAGGTTAATGAAAGAGGAAACTGTGTAGGAATGAATATAGGAAGGAGGTATATGCAAATTCTCTGTACTGTCCACTCAAGTTTTCTATAAATCAAAATAAACTGTTGTAAAAAATAAAGTCTATTAATTAAAAAACATAAATGTCTGAGAGTAACAAAAACAAATTTAAAAAATATGGGGGAAGGGAGGGTTTACCTTCCTAGATGTGGCTGAGACTAAGTTCATACCCGATATCCAGCAACTAAAAGACTTCATATCTCTGCTTCCCTTACAGATAGAGGTATAAACTTTTTAGTTGGGACTTCCAGAAAAATCCTTAAAAACGAAATCAGACAGCTGGCATGTACCATTCTGGCCCTGCCCACTCTGTTTGTTTCCTGGAAAAAAGGGATGTAAGCTGGAGCTTCAGCAGCTATTCTGGAGCACAAGAAGATCCTGAGGTTGAGGATGGCTGAGCAGAATAATGGAAGAATGAGCATGGTGCCACTATGCTAACGCTGGCCTTATTATACTAGACTTCTTTTTTTTTTAATTTTTTTAAATTTATTTATGATAGTCATACAGAGAGAAAGAGAGAGAGGCAGAGACACAGGCAGAGGGAGAAGCAGGCTCCATGCACTGGGAGCCTGATGTGGGATTCGATCCCGGGTCTCCAGGATCACGCCCTGGGCCAAAGGCAGGCGCCAAACCGCTGCGCCACCCAGGGATCCCACTAGACTTCTTTTAATATTAGAAATAAACTTATTTCTTGTTTAAGCTTGTATTTGCTATCCATGTTACTAGCTAAATGACAATTTCTACCTGGTATGCCAGATAGATACATTATTGAAATGCTATTATGATAAAACCATATATATAGCATAGGAATAAACAATACAAGTAAAGTAATAATAATAAAGAGTCCAGAAACAAATTCAAACAAGGACTTAACATAATGATAACATTTCATTTAGAGAGAGAAGCATGGCTTACTTAATATATGATGTTGGCAGAATTGACTAGCCATCTGGAAGAAAATATGATGATACTTCTACCCCACATCATATGCAAAAATAAACTCCAGATGGACTGAGAGTCTAAATGTGAAAAATAAAAATATTAGATACAAATGTAAGGAATTATTTTTAAGATAATCAAGTAAAGAAAACTTTCTGATGCAAAAGATAAAACTTAGAAACCCTAAGGGTCACCGCCTAAGAAGGAGAGAGAGAGAGAGAATCTTAAACAGGCTCCACATCCAGTGCAGAGCCTGATGCGGGTTTGATCTCACAACCTCAAGATCATGACCTGAGTGGAAATCAAGAGTTGGATGCTTTACCTACTGAGCCACCCAGGTACCCTGTCATATATCACCTCTTAAAAATGAATATGTTTTCATATAGCAAAAGAAATGATAAGCATAGTCAAAAGACTAAATACTTAAAATGTACATGACAAAGGATGAATGTTGCTAATGTACCTTAACTCCTACAAACCAAAAAAAGAAAAAAAGACAATCCAATGAAAATTTTACAAAGCACATTAATAGGTACTTCCAGAAAAAAGGTGTAAATCATCAGTGGTATGAAAAGATTCTTAACTTCACTGGTATTCAAGTAAATACAAATTAGCACAATAAAAGCATAGCATTTTGATCCATCAGATTAGCAAAAATAAAAAATATTGGTGAGATTACCCATATGGATATGGAATGTGAATTTCTATAGCATCTCTGGAAAGTATTATTTCAATATGTATTAAAATGCACATATTCCTCAATCCAGAGATACTACTTTCTGTAATGTATTCTACAGAAAAAATAATACCACTACATAAAGAAATATATTCAAGAAAATTTATTGTAGCATGACTTTGTAGGGGCAAAAAAATGCACCTAACCTGAAGAATTTAATATGAGCCTCCATCAGTAGAGGAGGGGTGATAGAGTATGGTGCTATGTGGTATTATACAACTTAAAAAAAAATGAATTTTATATATATTCATTTTTCAATTCAATTTCATTTTTTCAATTCAATTCGTATATATATGTATATGTATATACATACCTATACCTATACATATATATACACACATATGTGTATGTACATATATATGTATATGTGTATATATATATATTCCTAGACACATAACTGTACTAATGGACTTTTTTATTTCTTAAATGTCCACTTGAGGACTGTGTTTACCTAAACAACAGAGGAAACAATTTTTATTTTATCTCATATAAGAAGCAACCCACGGAAAAATGAGCTAATTGACACCATATTTCTGATTTATTCCTGTGATGTTTTCTTACAGACTGACACTTCAGGGAACTGTCCAGCTGATCTATGTTTTCATCAGGTTCAAGATGCTAGTGGATTTAGCTTCCAACAATAGAGAAGTAGCTCCTATGGGACCAACCTTCCCGCAGGTAGCACAATAAGCTCTGGATATAACAAACAGAAACAACAAGTACCTAAAGGCATGAGGGAGCAACAAAAAGCAGGCAGATAATGGAGCGGAGTCAACATTTAGACAGGAACAGCTCTGAGTTTCTCAGTTTTCTAACTTTTTGCCAGAGGGCAGGCCCCCTTTTGCCGTGTGAGGCAGTTAAACTCAGATCATATAGAGTCCAACTGTCTTGAAGAATCCAAGGATATAGTAGGTGGGAAGTGAGAAGGGTTATCTCAGAAAGGAAGGAGAGGGAAGCTTCAAACTCTGCCCAAACCTCTGCTAACTCTTGAACTATACCTGTGCAGGGAGACTCCAGCCAGCCCAGAATTTTGCTGCTGCCTACCACAATGAGGATGACAGAGCCTGCAGTCTGAGTCCAGCCAAAATAACTGCCTGCTTTAGAAAAACATTTCTCAGAGACATAGAATTCATAATCTCTACAAGTATCATTTACAATGTCTAGGGTACAGCCCAGTATTATGAGGCATATGAGGGAATGGGAAAATGGGACCCATATGAAGAGAAAAGGCATTCTAGTGAAGACTAATGCCCAAGATTTACCACATGTTGGAAATGAGCAGTTAAGCATTTTAAAACAGCTATTATAACTACTCAAGGATGTAACAGAAGATACACTCAAAGTAAACAAAAAATAGTAACTATATGCAGAGAAATAGAAATATTAATAAAGAACCAAATGGAAATTCTAGAACTGAAAAACTTCCTGGTTGGGGTTGAAAGTATTTTGTAGATGACAGCAGAAAGAGTCAGGGAACTTGACTATAGATCAATAGAAATGATCTACTCCAGGGACGCCTGGGTGGCTCAGCGATCGAGCAACTGCCTTTGGCCCAGGGTGTGATCTTGGAATTCCAGGTTTGAGTCCAACACTGGGCTCCCTGCAAGGAGCCTGCTTCTCCCTCTGCCTATGTCTCTACCTCTCTCTCTCTGTGTCTCTCATGAATAAATAAATAAAATCTTTTTAAAAAATGTTCTACTCTGAAGCACAGAAAAAAAAAAGACCCAAAAAATGAACAGAGATTCAAGGATGTGAGGGATAATACCAAAAAGTATAGCATATGTGTTAAGAGCATCCTAGAAGAGAGGAGAAGGACTGTAGTGCAGAAAAAAAATATTTAAAGAAATAATGGCCAGAATTCCTGCAAATTTGGTTTAAGACATAAAATTACAGACTTAGGAAGATTAACTGACTTCAAGCAGAATAAATACAAATAAAACCACATCTGAACTTATACTGTTGGAGCCAAAGATAAAGAGCAAATATTGCAAGCAGTCAGAAAAAAAATGATATATTACATACAAGAATATGATAATTTGAATGCCCAGTGACCATCAGAAAAGAAATGGAAGCCAGAATCAACAGAAGAATATTAAAGTTCTGTACAAAAAATAAAGTCAACTTAGATTTCTATATCCAGCAAAAGCATCCTTTAAGAGTGAAAGTTAAACAAAGATTTTTTTAAAAATTTTTATTTATTTATGATAGTCACACACAGAGAGAGAGAGAGAGAGAGAGAGAGAGGCAGAGACATAGGCAGAGGGAGAAGCAGGCTCCATGCACCGGGAGCCCGACGTGGGATTCGATCCCAGGTCTCCAGGATTGCGCCCTGGGCCAAAGGCAGGCACCAAACTGCTGCGCCACCCAGGGATCCCAAAGATATTTTTAATTAAGCAAAAACTTACATTTATTGCCAGCCAAAATGCACTACAAGCAATATTAAGGGAAGTTCATCAAGCTAAAGAGAACTGGTATTAAATTAGAACTCAATCCTTCAGGAAGGAAAAAAGAGCACTAGAAATGGAAAAATATATGTAAATATAAGATTATTTTCCTTTTTAATTTCTTTAAAATAATATTTACCAGGCAGCCTGGGTGGCTCAGAGGTTTAGTGCCGCCTTCAGCCCAGGGCCTGATCCTGGAGACCTGGGATTGAGTCCCACGTCAGGCTCCCTGCATGGAGCCTGCTTCTCCCTCTGCCTGAGTCTCTGCCTCTCTCTCTCTCTCTGTGTCTCCCATGAAAAAATAAGTAAAATCTTAAAAAAAATAATATTTGCTAAGATAATATTTGATGTGGGGCACCTGGGTGGCTCAGTCAGTTGAGCATTTGACTTTGGCTCAGGTCATGATCTCGGGGTCCTGGGATAGAGAGCTAGTTTGGAGGTTTTAGCAGGGGAGCGCAGCTACTCGTATACCCTTGACCGAAGAACGGTCCTCCTGTATCGGGGATGGTCGTCCTCTTCGACCAGCACGCAGCTTCGGGAGGGACGCACATGGAGCGGTGAGGGAGGAAGGGGACACCCGCCTAGCCAGCCAGATCAGCCGAATCAACCCTGGAGATCAATGGGGTGACAGATGTTGCAGCCAGATCGCCCTCACATCCGGGGTCCTGGGATTGAGCCCCATGTTGGGCTCCACGCTCAACAGGGAGTCTGCTTCTCCTTCTGCCTCTCCTCCTGCTCATGCTCTCTCTCTCTCTTTCTCTCAAATAAATAAAATCTTTAAAAAATATAATGTTTGGTACAAAAATTATAACATTGTCTTGTGAATGTTCATATCATGAACATGTAGATATTATATATTTAACGACTATAGCATAAAGTAAGGGTCAGTTGAGAGGAGAATAAAATGGCAAATTTCTTACACTCTAGAAGAAGCAGTAAAACATTAACTCTAAGTAGATTGTAAAAAATTAAGGATGTATATTTTAATTCCTACAATGACCTTAAAAAGGTATGGCTAAATAGACAATAAATAAACAAATATGGAATCCTTAAGTATATCCAATTAATGAAAATAGACAGGAAAGGAGGTATAGAAGACCAAACTATGGGGGGAACAAACAACAAATAAATAGTAAAATATTAGACCTAACCCTGTCCACGTTAATTATTACATTAAGTGTAAATAGACAAAATATTCCAATTTAAAGGCAGAGATGGCCAGAATCAAAGAAAAAGAAAAATGTAACCATGTGCGGTTTACCTTGGAGATATAAGTGAAGTATCAAGATGTGAGTAGGCTGAAAGTAAATGGATGAGATTCCTGGGTGGCTGAGTGGTTGAGCGTTTGCCTTTGGCTCAGGGTGTGATCCCAGGGTCCTAGGATCGAGTCCTGCATTGGGCTCTCTGCGGGAGGCCTGCTTCTGTCTGTGCCTTCTGTGTCTCTCATGAAAAAATAAGTAAATATCTTAAAAAAAGAGAGAGAGAAAGTAAATGGATGGGAAATTATGCTAGGTAAACAGTGAGCACAAGAATTATAAGATGGCTATATTAGCATCAGATAAAGTAGATGTCAAGCAGAGAGAAGTACCATAAGTAGATGAAAGTATTTACAGAGTATTGGGTTACTTGTGTGGCTCAGTCTGTTAAGCAACTGACTCTAGATCTTAGCTCAGGTCTCAATCTCAAGCCATGAGTTCAGGCCCCACATTGTGCTCCATACTGGGCATGGAGACTACTTTTTTTAAAAAAAGTATTAAGGGGCACATAGGTGGCTCAGTCAGTTGGGTATCTGCCTTTGGCTCAGGTCATGATCCTGGGATCCTGGGATGGGGTGTGTCAGGCTCCCTGCTCAGTGGGAAGTCTGCTTCTTCCTCTCCTTCTGCCCTTCCCCCTGCTATTTTGCTTACGCTTTCTCTCTCTCTCTCTTTCTTTCAAACAAATAAAGTCTTAAAAAAAAGGAAAGATTATTTACTAGAGATAAAAGGCATGATTCATCAGAAAGATGTAACAGTTTAAAGTATATGTGCTTAATAATGCCTAAAAATGGAGGTTCGGGAACATGAAAGAAAAATTGACAGAATTAAGAGAAGAATTAGAAAATTTCTTTTTTTTTTTTTAAAGATTTTATTTATTCATGAGAGACACACACGGAGAGGCAGAGACACAGGCAGAGAGAGAGAAGCAGGCTCCATGCAGGGAGCCCGATATGGGACTTGATCCCACAACTCCAGGACCACTCCCTGGGCTGAAGGCAGGCGCTAAACCGCTGAGCCACCCAGGCATCCCAGAATTAGAAAATTTCTTAGCCACAGTTGGACATTTGAACATACGTCTCTCTGCAATTGATAGAACTAGACAAAAATTAAAGATGTAGAAGATCAGAATAATATTATCAGTCATCTTGAGTTAATTGACAATATAGCCAACAACTGCAGAATACATATTCTTTTAAATGCATCTTGTACACTCATCATGATATAAGCTGGGTCATAAAATGAATCTAAATAAATTAAAAAAGTTGAAGTCATACAGAGTCTGCTTTCTGACTATATAATGGAATTAAACTAGAAATTGGTAACAATAAGATACATATTTATATATCTCCAAATATTTGGATATTGACTCACTTTTAAATAACCCATGGCTCAAACAAAAAACCACAAGGGACGTTAGAAAATATTTTGAGCTAAATTATAATGAAAATAAAACATCAAAATTTGGAAGATGCAACTATAGCATTGAATTGGGGGAAATTCATAGCTTTAAATGTTTATATTAGAAAAGATAAAGGGAATAAAATTAATCACCAAAGTTTCAACCTTAGGAAGCTAGATAAGAGCAAAGTGAACCCAAAGTAAGCAGAAGGAAGGAAATAATATTGAGCAGAAAGCAAAAAAGTAAAAAAACAAACAATAGGAAAATTAACCAAAAGCTGTTTCCTTGGAAAAATTAAAATTTTTTTTTTTTAATTTTTATTTATTTATGATAGTCACAGAGAGAGAGAGAGAGGCAGAGACATAGGCAGAGGGAGAAGCAGGCTCCATGCACCGGGAGCCTGATGTGGGATTCGATCCCGGGTCTCCAGGATCGCGCCCTGGGCCAAAGGCAGGCGCCAAACCGCTGCGCCACCCAGGGATCCCCTCCTTGGAAAAATTAATGAAATTTAACAAACATCTATCTGAGAGAGAGAGAGAAGACACAAATTTACAGTATCAAGAATAAAAGAGGGACTATCATTCCATATCCTCTAGACTTTAAAAGGATAATAAGAAAATATTAGGAATTACCTCATATCAGTAAAATTTTAAAACTTAGATTAAGTGGACAAATTCCTTGAAAAGTGCACCTTACCAATACTGGCACAGATAGAGTACCAAATCTAAATAGCCCTATATCTTTTGAGGAAATTGATATTGCAAAACCTTCTCACAAAGAAAAATTTAGGCCTGGATATTTTAATGGTTAATTCTACCAAATACTTAAGAAAGAAATAATACCAATCTTTCTTTATTAGAAAATAAAAAATCAAATACTCCCAAATGTGTTATAAGAAGCCAGATTAACCCTGATATCGATAACTAACAAAAGATATTACAAAAATAAAATTACAGATCAATACCTACCTTTAACACAGATGCAAAAATCTTTAATAAAATATTAGTAAATTGGCAACACATAAAAAGGATGATACATCATGATCTAATGAGGACTTATCCTAGGCATTCAAGATTGGTTTAACCTTTTAGGAGCTTGTGGTAGATTTAAGGGAAAGAACTACAAAGCATCAGGTCAAGGAAAGAATTTCTACATTTTAAAGACCTTTTTTTACTGGTGGTTAAAAACATAAGTGGTCAGATAAAGCTTTAAGAAAACCCCCCAAAAACAAAACCCCACCAGACCAGGAATTAAGACTTGAATTCTAGTTCTGGTATTACATTCAACTCAACGTATAATGTTAGAAAGATTGCTTTGCCTATCTTGGCTTTGGTTTATACATGTGTCCAATAATGACCTCTTAGGGTCTTTCCCAACTGTAACACTCTGAGAGTCTATGAGGCCAAGTCCTAAAATTTTAATCACAGCTGCCTAGACTTTCTGCTTCAGCACCTCAGAAGGCAGAAGTAGAAAATGTGCAAGATATGCTTTCATGCACAGATGAAGGCACCATCTGCACGTGGCTTACTTAAAGTGCTGAGGGTTCAAGGGTGACCTTGAAAGCACCCAAGTATCCTCAGGAGGTACTTTTAATTAACTCTCTGCAAGCATCCAGTGTATCATGGTGCTATGGAAAGACCATGGAATTTGAACTCAGACTGAGCTGCTAAATGATCCTGGAAAAATTATCCAACATCTCTGAATCTTAGTTTCTTCGTCTGCAAAGTGGAGATAATACATGTGATGCAGAATTATTGTGAGAATTAATTGCAAGAGCATTAGGAAGTCTGTGGATTATGGTCAGTGCTCAGTAAATGCTAGCTTCCATTCAATATCAGTAAAAATTAGGTTTGGCTACATGTGGCAGGACATGTAAATAACCACATCTCAAATAAGACAGAGATGTATGTGTTTCTCTTTCATGTAAAAGAGTTCAGAGGGGGGACACCTGGGGCTTGTTTGGGTTCTCCATGGTCAGTAGGGAACCGGACTCTGCTCATCTTTCTGCTCGACTGTCCTTAGTGTGTGGCTTCTGTTCATTCAGTCACCTCAGAATCTAAGAGGGCTGTTGGATCTCCAGTCATCCCATTCATTTTCCTGGCAGGAACTAAAAGAGAGGAAGAAAAGCAAAAGGGAAAACTAAAAAGAGAGGGTGACAGAATTAAGCATCCTTTAAAGAACTTCTCTGGACAGTCAATGACTTCCATTTACAGCTTATTGGATTCTTCTAGGCTCTAAGAGGGTCTGGGGAATGGAATCCTGTTGCTCCAATGCAATTGGGATTCTGTTACTAAGAAACACAGAAAGAATAGATACTAGGGGGGCAACCAGCAATCTTTGCAACACTCCTTTTTCTTGTTACTGAGTTTGATTTTGAGTTGGGGATCATGGAACCAGCACAGAATAGCTGGCATGGCCTTTAAATCATAACACAATGGCAAGGGAGGCAGCTTTTGCTAACCAACAGATTTGAATTCAAAATCTAGTTTTGACACTTATTAACCAAGTGACCATGGGTCAGGTGAATTACTTTATTAGAGCCTCAGTTTCTCTACCTGTAAAATGGGCTCACAATAATATGGCTACCTTACTGGTTTGAGGTAAAGATTCATGAAAGCTAAGTCAAGGACAGCACTCTGAGCAGATTTGGCCACAGAGCAGATTCCCAAGAAAATTTTGTTTCTAAGAACTTGAGATTCAAGGCCATTGCTAAAAGTGGCCCAATGAAGAGCCCTTGGGTTATGGCATAGGGAGTGGCCATTTTGGTGACTAGGGAAGGAGGCCTCTCCCTCTTGCAAGAGAGTAGGCTTCTAGGTTTTGTTTATAAAACTACTTGTTCCTAAAAAGCTACAAATGTCCCCAGATACTCTGCACTGAGTCCATTGGGTTGGGCTGAAACGGTTTGAGCAGGTAGAAAGGAAAGCAGTTTTATAAATCCAGGGTGTTGATGAGGCTAAACCAGGTCCCTGGTATCCTGGAACTCTTTCTCCCTGCTCCTACATGTGATGGCCTACTGGCCTGTCCCATATAATTTGGTCTTCACATCCCGTGTGTATGAATGTGTGGAGTCTCTCTGAACTCTTTTTTTTTGTTAAGATCTTATTTATTTGAGAGAGAGTGAGAGAGAGCGTGCATGTGTGAGAGCACATTCATGAGCGAGGGGGAGGGGCAGAGAGGGAGAAGGTGACTTCCCACTGAGCAGGGAGCCCAATGCAGGACTCAATCCCAGGACCCTGGGATCATGCCCTGGGCTGAAGGCAGATGCTTAACCGACTGGACCACCCGGGGCGCCCTCTCTCTGAACTCTTGAATAAAGTAAGGAATGAGTCCTTCAGATGAAGGCTGTGGGGCCTTGGGCAGGTTACGTGATTAGTCTTTCTCTGTAAAATGAGTGGGTTGGCCTCGATGGTTTAAAAACAAACAATGATTGTTGGACATCTGCTGTGTGCTGGAGCCTGTGCTAGGTACTGGGGATGCAGTGGAGTCAGAGACATTGCCTGCCCACAAGGGGCTGAAGGTCTGATGGGACACAGAGGGAGGTAAGCAGGGAGGTGGGGCAAGCTAAGGCCCTTTCCTGATGCTCGTGGTTCATGAGCATAAGGTACTCCTGGCAGAGCCAGGGGGAACTTTCAGGGAGCAGAGCTACTGCCCTACCCACCTAAGACGGGAGGTGATGCCAGTGCAGGCCAGGGACTTGCGTGGCCCTTCAGACCACAGCAGGGCCTGTGTCCAGCATTTACCATATAATCTAGTGGGCAGAAGCACAGAGTCCAGAACCAGGCTGTTTGGGTTCAATACTCAGGTCTCCAATGTACTAGCTGTGTGCCCTTGGATAAAGGTATTTAACTTTGTCATCTATAAAATGTGTATACAATTTGCACCTTCCTTGTAGGATAGTTAAGAAAATTAAGATGAATTAGACTATCTGCTACAGCATATCCTTCCATCTTCACCTTTTGTCCTAGTAAGTGAGGTCTTGGCAACCAAGGAAAAAGGCTCTGCTCCTCAGGCCTGAGAGATTAGGAAAGAACATCTGGAAGATGTAAGAAACAGGGATTTCTTCCCCACCCTTCATCCCCCTATTCTTTAGATGACACATATTCATCTTTCTGGCCTTTCCTGTTTCCCAAGCCAAAAAGAGGGCACAGCGGCAGTCGTACTCAGGTTCTCCATTCTGCCTGGAACCCACCTGTGGGCCATCATTGGGTGCTGGAAGCATTGATTGCAGAGCTTGCCCCTAAGCCGATGTGCAGGGGTAGAGAGGGCCTTTCAGAGTGGCAGCCACCCTGTCCTCCACATTCTGCAAAAACTGTCAAATGGAAATGTAAAAACAGATTACACTTCCCTCAACTCAACCCCACTTGCTCTACAATGAAACTGGGTGGAATTGCCAGTATCAGGGACTGGGCTGGCATCTTACCAAGGGAATGTTGGCTTCTGAATCCCCTCTAGTCCAATTCCAGAGGTCAGTGCTGTGGAGCAGTAGGAGTGTTCAGAATTTGGACTACTGACCCAACACCAGAGACCTTGCCCACAACCGATGGATGCCCTCTAAGAGGTGTAAGAAATATGGAAATATTCCTTCAGTTTAAAGTTGTCCAGATTCTCTTGGTTAAGAGGCAGGAAAGGGCCTTCACTCCTTAACATCCAGAGGTGGAAGGAGAACCATGCATTTGGATAGTAGGGGTGTCAGGGAAAATGACCTCAGATGAGTATCCTCTGAGTAATGACTCTGAAGAGGAATACAGACTAGCCAGGTCCTTAGGCTCGTGGAGAGAAAGTTCAGGAGAGGTAGACAGTGTTCCAGCAAAGTTCTCTAAAGAGAGTATTCAACAGAGCCCTAGCATTTTCTGAGCTGGAATGCCCTCATTGTGCACAGGAGAAAATGGAGGACTTTTGGAGTCCTTTATATTAGAACTCATACTCCCAGACCCCTCACAGAGATCCACGTTGACAACCTTCTCCCCCAAATCCCCTTCTTTGGCCTTCTGCTTACTCTGGCCTGCCTCTCTGGTTACTCTAGTCTCTTCTGGCACCTGAGCATGGTCCTTCCCCCAGCTTCTACCCTTGAGGCCAAGGCTCCTGCTCTCTATCCCCTTTCTCCCATCCACTCATGCAGCTTCAACTCCAAGGGTGACATCCTGGCCAGTCCTAGGCTTTCCTCTCTCCTGCAAGGACAGAAGCCCTAGGAAACTCAACATTTCCAAACGTGGGCTAACCATTTTCCTTACTCTGATAGCTTTTATCTTGCACTGCCTATTTCTGACATCTTATATCTCCTTCCTGCAAGTTCAGTGATTTTCAGTGCCTGGAAGTTCCCTATCCTTCAGTCTCAAATCTAAGGCTTTTCAGGCCATATTCATTAATTCACTCACTCAAACACTTTCTGAGCATATTAATATTCTCTGGGCCAGAGTTGGCTCCAAGTGCTAGAGGTTCCATGGTGAAAATGGCAAGCCTGGATCCTGCCTCTGAGGAGCTTATAGCTGTGTGGAGGAGACACAAATTAGCATAAATAATCGCAGAAAATAGCTATATAATTTCTACTAAAGAACAGTACATAGGACGCCTGGGTGGCTCAGTGGTTAAGTGTCTGCCTTTGGCTCAGGGAATGATCCTGGAGTACCGGGATCCGGTCCCATACTGGGTTCCCTGCATGGAGCCTACTTCTCTCTCTGCCTGTGTCTTTGCCTATCTCTTTCTGTGTCTCTCATGAATAAATAAATAAAATCTTAAAAAACAAAACAGTACAGGGCTGTCACAGTGCATGATGGGGGTAGGGGTGGAGGAGGAGGTGTGGCTAACCTGATCTGAAGGCCAGAGAAGTCCTGAACGTGGGGAATGGTATAGCAGGATCCGGCTCATCTCCTCTTTCAGAATTCTAGGCCTGTAGTAGGCTGAATAATGGCTCATCAAAGATGTACACATTCTTACCTCCAAAACCCACGGGTATGTTACATGGCAAAGGAGATTAAGATTGTAGATGGCATTAGGGTTGTTAGTCTCCCTTAAAAAAGGGAGATTTTCCTGGATTATCTGTGTGGGATCAATGTCCTTAAAGTAGAAAAGGGAGGAAGTAAGAGTCAGAGAGAGATGTGATATCCTAAACTGGGTCAAAGAGATGTTGCATTGCTGGCTTTGAGGATGGAGGAAGGGGGGCATAGACTAAGGAATGTGGGTAGTCTCCAGAAGCTGAAAAAGGCAAGGAAATGGATGCTCTTCTAGAACCTCTAGAAAGGAACCCAGCCATGCAGACCCCTTGATTTTAGCCCAATGTGACTCCTGTTGGACTTCTGAGATCCAAAACAGTAAGAGAATAAATTTGTGTATGTGTGTGTGTGTGTGTGTGTGTGTGTGTGTGTGTGTGTTTAAAGATTTAATTTATTTATCCACGAGAGACACAGAGAGGCAGAGATACAGGCAGAGGGAGAAGCAGGCTCTTCTCGGGGAGCCTGATGCAGGATTCAATCCCAGGACCCCAGCATCATGGCCTGAGCCAAAGTCAGAGATGCTCAACCGCTGAGCCACCCAAATTTGTGTTATTTTAAGCCACAAAATTTGTGATAATTTGTTATGGCAGCTATAGAAAATTATAATTATAGGCCTGAGCCCTGATATTTCCATTCCTAAATCCACTTCATTTATTTTCACCTGGGCTTGAACCCTCTCTTTTCATCTCTGCTGTCTGAATCCATCTTCTGGACCTTGCATTTTTGAGGACTTCAAGGGCACGAGGCTGCTCAGATCAGTTATAGGAGCAGACGAAGGTAGAGAGCAAAAAGCAGGCAAGTGAGCGCAAGGGTCAATGGAGAGCTCTAGCTCTGGACTCAGGCCTGCTGTAACCTCAGAGAGGTTATCCACTCCCTGTGGGCATCCCAGCGAGGCGTTTGGCTCGTTTCTTCAGCTCAAACACCAAGAGAGGAGAGATGCCACCTCAAAAGCATAAAAGGCAATCAACTGTATCATGCATTTATCGCAGGAGATCATCCTCAAGGCTTACGTGCCATCAGGAGACCAGGTCCAAGGAATTACAGAACAGTCACTGGAGGGTAGTCAAGGGCGACGCCAAGCAGCCAGGGCCAGGTGCCAGGGAAGGGGCTTCTTCCCCTTCCTGCCTCCTCCCCTTTCCTGCCCGGGGTGGGGGTGGCGGCTCCGGGAGAAAGCCCCGGGGCGGGAGGCGGTTTGGGCAGCTGTGCGCAGATACACCCCCGCCCCGGGTCACCGAGGTCGGCCAGCTCCCCCTGCCCCCGCGCGCTGCCCCCGCCTAGGGCTGCCCTTGGGTGGCAGTCGGGCGGGTTTCTCCTGGAGTCCCCCGGCGACGGTGCGCGGGGGCCGGGCCGTGCGGGGAGCTGGCCCGCGGCCGGCCGGCTGGGGGGCTCTCACTTCCCCTCCCCAACGGCCGCGGGCGCAGGTGCGGCGGGCCGTGCCCCGCGGCGGGGCGGGGCGGGTCGGGTCCTGTGGACACGCCCCCGCGGCCGGTGCTCGGCGCCCGGCGGGAGGAAGCGCCAGAGCCGCCGCCGGTGCCGCGCGGAGCCCGGTGCCCCTGCCGCGCCGCGCCCCGGAGCCCGCGGGGCAGGTGAGCTGCGCCCCGCGCCATGGCAGCCTCAGGTGCGTAGGCGGCCCGGCCCCCGCCCGAGCCTCCCCGCCGCCGCCCGCTCCCGCCGCCGCTCTTGCGCGCGGGACCTGGACCTGTGCCTTGTGCTCCCTTCCCAGCCGGCCGCGCGGTTCTCTTCTGCCCCCGCTTGCACCTCCCCTGCCCCCCGTCTTTTGAACCTCCGCCTCTCTCTCCGACTGGGCCTGGTTGCTCCTGAGGCTCGTTGCTCCTGTTCCTCCAACTCCGCGCGGCCAGGCGGGGAGCCGGCTCGGCTACGCCCGGGAAATACTCCTCTTAGGCCCCTCGGACCGATAGGGGGCGCGCAGGTAGTCCCAGGTGGGCGCCGGGGGATCGCGGGAGGCCCTTGGGCCACCTTCCCGAGCTGCTGCTTCCTCTGCCCTTCCTATGCTTTTTTTTTTTCATGTAGAATTTCGATAAGAATCTAAGAACACCATTCCGTTAGCTTTAGTTTTCTTATGTCCTTTGCAGAACTTTGGGGAGTGGAGAAAAGTGAAGGCCACTGGGTAACCTACCCATCAAAAGGTGCCAGGAGTCTTTTTTGAGTCTTGGGTTCTTCTCTGGTCACGGGTGTGGACATTTGCCAAAGTTACTCACTGTCTGAGATCCAGGATGAACCACGAAATGATGATGATAATAGAGACAATTAAGAAGCACTTATTATGCACTATAATAGTTCTTGTGCATCTGCATGTGTTCTCAGTGATGAGCAGGACAGCCTGGTCTCTGCGCTCGGGGAGTTTACAGTCTTGGTAGGAAAGCCATACACAAGTAAACAGGGAATCAGTAGATGAAATTAGTTACTGTATCTGCAAGTGGGTTTACTTGTATTTTCCTCACTCATTTTATGATTTAGTAGAAGTAACATGTATAACCAGGATGTAAACGCCTCTTGAAAACTAAAATCTAGTCAGCCAGGAGAAGATACTGTTCTTGAAGGATGTGGGCAGATGCTAGGATGAAGAGCCAGCTGTCCCCATATCCCCTGAGGTCTAGCCTCCTAATGGTGCTTTGGAAGCAGGAGTGGGGTGGTGGTGGTGAAGAACGCCAATGGTAACAGTTCTATTAGATTTAGTAATGCAGGCTTATTCTTTAAAGGAAATGGGAAAGTAGATAGCTTTAGCCTTATGGCCCTCAAGTGGGGCTCTGGAGGTTAGAAGAAGCTGTATTGTGGTAACAGTAGGCTCATAGTCCACACGTTCTGTTCGAAAGCTGATGCAGAGTTGTCTAGAGGAAAGTCATTCATTCATTCAGCAAATATTTATTTCATGCCTACTGTTCCTCGGCACTGTTCTAGGTGTCAGGTGTATATTTAGTGATTAAAACAGGCATAAGTCACTTTCCTGTAGAGCTTATGGGACATGGGGGAAGGCAGACAATGCAATGCGCTTGGTAAGGAAAGTACATAAGAGCAGTGGGAAAACAGTAGAGGAGGTAAAGGGGGTTGGATTTGTAATTTTAAAGAAGGTAGCCAGGTTAGGCCTCATGGAGAAAGGAACATTTGAGCAAAGATCTGAAAGGTCATGTGGGGGAACAGTGCTCCATTCAGAGGAACAGTAAATGGGGGTATATGGTGTATTTAAGGAACAGGGAGCAGGTGGTGGAGTAGGTGGGTGATTGGACAGAAAGTAGGAGATGAGGTTGGTGAAGCTTCTACCTCTTTCCATGGCGGAGAACAGGCCCTGGGCTGTTAAGTGCAAGAAAGAGCAAACTGGGAGAAACTACACAGAGGAGATAGAGGAAACCACCGTTGTTTAGAGTCCTGTGTGCAGGACTCCAGTAGGGCCTGGCCCAAGGCCCTCCTAGAGGAGTGTGCTCCCATTCAGATGGGGACTCTAGCACAGTGGCTGACTCTGGGGCTATTTATGGGCTCTGTAGTGTGGCTTCTGCCTTCACCTGTAATGGTTGGTGCTGTCAAACCCTCCTGCTATCAGCATACGCCGTGGTGAGACATTGCTTCAGGTCCTGCAAGTTGGGAGTTGGGCCTCTGAGGTCTCTGGGGCTCTTTGAGGTCTGCAGGTTCAAAGACCCATGGTGGCAGTGAGAGTGCCTCTTGACAATATATTACAGGGTCTAGAGTCATCTAGGCCACTCTTCATGTGATCTTCTGCTTCTCGTCTTCCTCCTCCCTCTTCCGTTCACCCCCCCTTTTTTTTTTTAAATTTTAAACAGTTCTATTCAGATGTAGTTCACATACCATACAATTTGCCCATTTAAAGTATACAATTAAAAAAACAAAAACAAAAAAGTATACAATTCAGTGGCTTTTTAGTATCTTCACAGATATGTACAAACATCACCATGGTCAATTTTAGAACATTTTTCTCACCTCAAAAAGAAACTCATTTTGAGAAATGAGTGAAGGGGTATAAATTTATTAAATAGAACTTTTTTTAAGAAAGAGAAAGAAACTGTATGCTTTGCCTCTTGCCCTCTTTTTCCTTCTTCCTGCCTGGCCCTAAGTTTTATGTGTGTGTCTCCGGATTTCCCTGCTCAGGACTTCCATATGAATGGGATCATATGTATGTAGTCTTCTGTGTTTTCTTTCACGTAACATAGTGTTTTTTAGGGTTCACCCAAGTGGTAGCACGAGTCACATTCCTTTCTAAGGCCTAACTGTGTAGTCTTTTAAAATTTCCTTCTGCTGAAGGGTAAGCATTTGTATTTTATGTTATTTTAATTTATTTTTATTTTTTAAATAATTTTTTAATTTTTATTCATTTATGATAGCCACACACAGAGAGAGAGGCAGAGGGAGAAGCAGCCTCCATGCACCGGGAGCCCAACGTGAGATTCGGTCTTGGGTCTCCAGGATCGCGCCCTGGGCCAAAGGCAGGCGCCAAACCGCTGCGCCACCCAGGGTTCCCTTAATTTTTATTTTTTAAAATATTTTATTTACTTATTCATGAGAGACAGAGAGAGAGAGGCAGAAACATAGGCACAGGAAGAAGCAGGCTCCATGCAGGAAGCCCGATGTGGGACTCGATCCCAGGACTCCGGGATCATGCCCTGAGCCAAAGGCAGACGCTCAACCACTGAGCCACTCAGGTGTCCCAGTATTTTATTTTATTTTATTTTATTTTATTTTATTTTATTTTATTTTATTTTATTTTATTATTTTATTTTATTTTATTTTTATTTTTATTTTTATTTTTATTTTTATTTTTATTTTTATTTTTATTTTATTTTATTTTATTTTATTTTCCAGTATTTTATTTTTTTGAAAGACATCTTTGCTTATCGAAATCAAGGAGAATCTTGGCTCCCTGTTTTTGAAAGAGCTTGGGGAGCAGGATTAAATGAAATGGAATCAACCTACCCTGGAATGTTCTCTAGGCTCCTGATGGCATCTCTTGCATTTACATATGAGACAGAGAGAGAGAGAGAACAAAGAGGCCCTAAGTGACTTCCCCAAGTGATCAAGTCTGTAGCTGGGTGAAGAGCAGAATCTTTTCCTCCATATGTCAGCCTTCAGATCTTTGAAGAAAGCTTGCATACCTATTCCTATCCTTTTTCTCCAAGGCTTCTCTTATCTTCAGGTTTTTCTACCATCCCTAGACTTATAGGATAATAGGGTTTGAAGGTACCTTTAATTTTTTGTGATCTTAACTCTGATCTGATTCTTGAGGTCCCTCAATACTCTGGTCAAGTCTCTAAACTTGAAACCTTTAGAGTCCTGAAGCTCTTCATGTGAGTCATCACCAGACCCTTCTGGATCCTGGTCACCTTTTTTTTTTTTTTTAAAGATTTTATTTATTTATTCATGAGAGACACAGAGAGAGAAAGAGAGAGAGAGGCAGAGACACAGGCAGAGGGATAAGCAGGCTCCATGCAGGGAGCCAGACGTGGGACTCGATCCCGGGTCTCCAGGATCACACCCTGGGCTGAAGGCGCGCTAAACCGCTGAGCCACCGGGGCTGCCCCCTGGTCACCTTTGATAGCACACATCCTTCTTTGGTATGGTGCTCAGGACTGATGAATGGGGAGCCAGAGTCACCTACAGATTTAAAGAAATGGTCTGGGCTGGGTAGTTTGAAAAGCTGCCTGGCACTTCCCTGTTCTTTTCTTAGGTGGATTCTGAATCTTTCTAAGGAAGCTCTCTTTCAGTCACTGTCTTTCTTTCTTTCTTTTTTTTTTTTTTTTTTAGTCACTGTCTTTCTTAACCACTACTGTCATTCCCTGGTGCCACCAGCCATCGATACCTCAGCTGTTACCCATGGCTTTCTCCTATAGCCAAACCTGTTCAAGTTCTACAAGGACGAGGGCCCATCCCCATTTCTGTTTAGGATTTATGGACTCCTGTTGGTTCATGGGATTTCATTTTTCTTTTCTTTCTTTTTTTTTTTTTTTAAGAGTTTTTTAATTTGAGAGAGAGAGCACATGCACAAAGAGGAGGAATGGGAATGGGGGAGGGAGAGCAGGTCCCCTCTTCCCCCACAGCAGGGAACATGACTGAGCTGAAGGCAGACACTTAATGGATGGGACTGAGCCGCTCAGAGGCTCCTGTGGATTTCATTTTTCTTAATAAGCAAACAAAACAGAATTGATTTGGCACATATGAGGAAATGACCTAAAGTTACAGGCAGGGAATTATCCTTGACAAAAGGGGTGTCCCCTTTGCAAGAAAGAGCTGCTGACGAAGCGTTTGGTCTTGTGTTGTTATCCAGCACATCACAGAGGAACTTTAACTTCCACTTTGGAACTTTTTTTAGAATTTCCCCAGCTTTCAGTTTCAGCAGAGGAGCAAAATTCAAGAAGGTGGTAGATTTCATTGTCCTCATTTACGCTGAGGCAAAATTTGCTTAGACTTAGTACACTGGCCCCCAGTCACACCGCAGGTGGGTGACCAAGTGGGTTGTGAAGTTAACGAGTCTGAGGCACGAACCACTTCATTCTCGTTACTTTTGCTGAAAGGAGTTGGGAATGGGTGGGTGTCAAATTTTGCTACAGAACCCCAGGAATGAGACGTTTTCAATATGTTGTCCATTCAGAAGAGGCTAACCCCTGAAGTGTTTTTTATTTTATTTATTTATTTATTTATTTATTTATTTATTTATTTATTTATTTATTTATTTTTAATTTTTATTTATGATAGTCACACACAGAGAGAGAGAGAGGCGGAGACATAGGCAGAGAGAGAAGCAGGCTCCATGCACCAGGAGCCCGATATGGGATTCGATCCCGGGTTTCCAGGATCCCGCCCTGGGCCAAAGGCAGACGCTAAACCGCTGTACCACCCAGGGATCCCCTGAAGTGTTTTTTAATTTAAATTGTATTTAAAAATTTTTATTTTAGAAGTTTTAGATTTCTTGAAAAACTGTGAAATATTAGAGTTCTCATATCTTACACACCCAGTTTCCCTCGTTATTAATATTTGCACTTTTTTTGATGACTAGAGGTCTTTAACACCCAGTAGACATTGCCTTGTGCTGTTAACAGAGAAGCAGGCCGTGTTGAGGCAGGACCCAGGGTGAAATGAATACTCCCTCCCTCAGTGACCCCAGAACTTGTCATTTGAAATTATTGGTTTGCTTAGGGTCACTGTCTCCTCATAAAAGTGGCGTACATTGCTCATGGCCATGTGGTCAAGGCAATCTAAAGTTGCTAATTTTCTTTCTTTTCTTTTCTTTTCTTTTTAAAATAGTTTGTTTATTTGTGAGAGACCGAGAGAGAGAGAGAGAGAGAGAGACAGAGACATAGGTAGAGGGAGAAGCAGCTTCCCCCTGTAACTTGTGTTACACAGGGGGAACCTGATGTGGGACTCCATCTGAGGACCCCGGGATCCCGACCTGGGCAGAAGGCAGATGCTCAACCACTGCCTTTAGAGGCCACCCAGAAGCCTCTAAAGTTGCTGACTTTCTGCTAAGTCAGTTATTGTTCTAAATCTGAATTGCCTTTTTTTTTTTTTTTTTAAAGATTTTATTTATTTATTCATGAGAGACACAGAGAGAGGCAGAGACATAGGCAGAGGGAGAAGCAGGCTCCATGCAGGGAGCCCGATGTGGGACTCGATCCCAGAACTCCAGGATCACTCCCCGAGCGGAAAGCAGATGCTTAACTGCTGAGCCACCCACACGTCCCTATTTTTTTATTTTAATGATAGTCACACACAGAGAGAGAGAGAGAGAGAGAGGCAGAGACACAGGCAGAGAGAGAAACAGGCTCCATGCACGGGGAGCCCGATGTGGGATTCGATCCCGGGTCTCCAGGATCGCGCCCTGGGCCAAAGGCAGGCGCCAAACCGCTGCGCCACCCAGGGATCCCTGAATTGCCTTCTTAAGAGTACCAATTATATATACTCTTAGAAATACTTTTCTCTCTTCCTTATTTCTTTACCATCTATTGAAGACATCACCAATGGCTTTGCCACTAATGTATAAGGCCCTCCTGGAGATCTTATTCTTCTTCTAGCCCATTTGTAAAAATTGTTGACATGACATTTGCTAATATATTTATCTGTATAGGTGGGGGGTGTTGGTGGCTACTGCTTTTTACATTGCACTTTTCACTGAATTCTGCACAGATTGCTAACATTGCACCCTTACTATTATAATGCAATGCAAAGTGTTATGCACACCCATATGTATTAACACTTTACATTCAGAACAGCATTTACCTCTGAGGATAAACCAACCATGTAGGAAAGAGGGGCAGAAAGAAGGTAAAAGTATTCTGATGCCTTTACTCTACTTTTCTCAGTATGAGCTCCATAGTTATGTTGCTTTGCCAATTTTATTCCTTCCATGGTTCTGAAATTATTTCTCCATTAAAGTACAAAGAACTGTGATTCACAGGGGAGAAAAAAAAGATCAGCAAAGATTTTATTTTATAGAAGGCTGCAGCACTGGCTTCCATATATTAAAATCTTGCCTTTAATCTGCTTAAACTTTGGGACCAGTGTAAGCATTCCTAAAATGGATTGTTTAATTCACGGTTGAGAAACTAGACCACACTCAGAATTGAATTTTCTGCAGAGCCACAAAGGTCAATGGTGTTGTCAGAATTGCTGACTGCCTCCTACCCCTCCCGCCACCACCATATTGCCTTCTTAAACAGACTTCTTTTAAAGTTTGCACAACTCCCCTTCAAAAGTACTCCCAATGTGCTCCTACTGAGAGCCTGTTGGATTTTATATTAGCACTGGATTAGGGCTCCAGCAAAGCAGAGACTCCAAAAAGAATCCCCAAACTTTTTCCTTACTTGCTATTTTTAACAATTTGGTAATATTATCCCTGGGGATGTCAGAACTGTGTTGGGTTTACATGTTATATGTCATTGTTTATACTTTGAATATGGTGGAAAATGGGATAGGAAGGGGGAGTGCTCCCATGATGTTTTCAGACTTTATAGCCTCATGTCTTGCCCCAGGTCTGCCTTTGACCTTTTTGCCAGGAACCACTCAATGAAAAATGGTCCAGGGCTGATATTTAATTTGATAATCCACAACTTAGATAATTCTGAAGCTTCACCGGACTTGAGCACCTTCCTTCTCAGAATGGGGAGGAAGGATCCCTGTTGTATTGTTCCAATGAGTGGAGACTCCTCTATGCTCACCCCTTCCAAGTCACAGAGAACAGTTTGTTGAGTTAGTGGAAGATGAGACCTCCTCTAACAGTATGTTAAGAGCCAAACTTCTTTGAACTTTGTTAATTGGAAGATATGCTTTATGACTTGTAAGATTCTTTAACTGGGCTTTAAAAATTTTTTTTTAAAAATTTAAAAAAAAGATTTGATTTATTCATTTGACAGAAAGAGACAGAGAGAGGGAGGGAGAGAGAGGAAGGACAAGCAGGGGGAGGTGCAAGGGCAGAGAGAGAAGCAGGCTCCTCGATGAGCAGGGAGCCTGACTTGGGTCTTGTTCCTAAGATCCTGGGATCATGACCTGAGCCGAAGGCAGATGCTTAACCGACTGAACCACCCAGGTGCCCTTACTCATAAGAATCTTGACCGAGGGATCCCTGGGTGGCGCAGCGGTTTGGCGCCTGCCTTTGGCCCAGGGCACGATCCTGGAGACCCCGGATCGAATCCCACATCAGGCTCCCGGTGCATGGAGCCTGCTTCTCCCTCTGCCTATGTCTCTGCCTCTCTCTCTCTCTGTGACTATCATAAATAAATAAAAAAAAAAAATTAAAAAAAAAAAAAAAAGAATCTTGACCAAATCCCTGATGGGAGGCAACAGGTGAGACGTGAGAAGACTGGACAGGGAACCAGAACAGCCAGAGGTTCAGTCCTGGCTTAGTGATTAGTTTGCTTAGTGTGCATTTAAGCGAGTCCCTTCATCTTCCCAGATGAAATGTCTCTTTTATCTGTAAATGAGGAATTTGGGCTAACTGATCCAGCAAAGCTCTTTTAAACTCATTGCTTCTCTGAGGCTTTGGACTCTGTTTCTGGCATTTATGCTTTAGGAGAGGAAGAAGAAAGCCTATGTCACAGCCCAGGTGTGGTGAGGGACACTTTACCGATGGTATTGTGTAGATCAAAGCATTAATTCAACTGCAATTATTGTTTACATTCATGCATTGTTTCTATTAATGTGAGACGATAACAGCAGCTACCAATTAATGAGGCTTTACCACAAGCTAGGCACTATGCTTAGCACTTTATATGAAATAATCTAATTTAATTCTCACAAAACACTGATAAGTATTGCCATTATAAATCCATTTACCAATGAGTAAACTGATGTTCAGAATGTTTAAGTAGCTTTCCAAGGTTACACAGCTGATAACTCAGAGCTAAGATGCTAACTCTAGCTACTTGATACCATACCTATGCTTATACCCACTGTATCTGGGAAAGAGCTGGGTTCTGGGGCCAAACTGTCTGAGTTCAAATTCTGACTCTGTCAACCATGGATTTTTTTTTTTTTAAAGATTTTATTTATTTATTTATGAGAGACAGACAGAGAGAGAGAGAGGCAGAGACACAGGCAGAGGGAGAAGCAGGCTCCATGCAGGGAACCCGACGTGGGACTCGATCCTGCGTCTCCAGGATCACATCCTGGGCTCAAGACAGGCACTAAACCACTGAGCCACCCAGGCTGCCCCTGTCACCATGGGTTTCATGTAACCTGCCACCTCTCAATTTTCTCACCTTTAAAATGGGTCTAATAGTATTCTGTACCTTATAAGGTTACTGTGATGAATAAATTAGTTTACCAGGCAATATGTATAGAAAAGCATCTGTAACATAGTAAGCTCTCTATAAAGTGCTTGCTCTTGCTGTCATCATCATTGTCGTCAATTTATTGCCATCGTTACCATTTTATACTGCGCCAGCTGTGGGTTGAAGAGCATGCCAGCAGAAGTGACAGTGATGTAAAGCTCTAAAATGGCATAGTATCTTCAGGCAGAGACAGGGAGACGGGGAGACTGGTATGGCTGGAATGCAGACTGTAAGTAGGGAAAGAGGTTTGACAGCTATCCTCGGGGCAGACTGTGAAAGACTGTGGGTGCCAGGACCCCTGTCTGGATGGTTTATCTTGCAGGTCACAGGAGTCCTAGAGAGAGCAGGTATGTTAACATGCTTCTGTGCCTCATTCTTGTTCAGGGGTGGTTGGAAGATGCGACATCCTCATCGTCTACAGCCCAGATGCTGAGGAATGGTGCCAGTACCTCCAGGACCTCTTTCTGTCCAGTCGGCAGATCCGTAGCCAGAAGACGCTGACTTACAGGCTGAGCCCTGAGGCCTCCTTCTCAGCCAAGGACCTGAACTTCTTCCTCAGCTCGCGCTGCGTTGTAGTGCTGCTGTCTGCGGAGCTGGTGCAGTGCTTCTACCAGCCGGCCCTCCTGCCCCTGTTGCAGAGAGCCTTCCATCCTCCACGTCGCGTGGTGCGGCTGCTCTGTGGGGTGCCGGACAGTGAGGAGTTCTTGGACTACTTTCCAGATTGGGTGCACTGGCAGGAGCTCACCTGTGATGATGAGCCTGAGACCTATGTGGCAGCTGTGAAGAAGGCCATTTCAGAAGGTAAGGGTGTCTTCTCAAGGAAAGATAGTGACCCCTTGGGACACCTGAGTGGCTCAGTGGTTGAGCGTCTGCCTTTGGCTTGGGTCATGATCCTGGGGTCCTGGGATGGAGTCCCACATTGGGCTCCCTTCAGGGAGCCTGCTTCTCTCTATCTGCCTTTCTCTGTGTCTCTCATGAATAAATAAATAAAAATCTTAAAAAAAAAAAGATAAACAAGCCTTTAAAAAAAAAAAAAAAAAAAGAGTCATCCAGGCCCCAGGCATTTCAGGTGAGACAGCTTTCCCTGCTTTTGAACCCCTTCCATTATATCATCATTGACCTTAAGATTTTTGTGGAAAATGTATCACTTTGGATAACATGTTTACAGAGAAATACCCTTCTTCTCTATTTCCCACTAGCCTAGCTTCTGTCTTTTGCCCTGTTTCTCCTTTTAAAGTGGGAAAATTCTGGTCCTCTCTGCCAGGGCTAATGACTTCAGTGGCCCCAGGAAATGTGACATACGGTCTGATTAACGGTAGCGGAAGACGCGTTCTGGGATGGAGGCATGTCACAGCTCTTCTTCCTCTTTTGCTTTCTATTTTTGCCTCACTGTGGGCTATGAGTGGGCTATGTGTTTATCTCTGTTCTCTTGCCCTTTGATATCTTATATCCGATGCCAGAAAAGAAGCCTAGACAATTATGGGTTGATTTAGCTATGCTCAATTATCCCTGCTGTGACTTGGGCATTAATGTGTCTCATTCATCCCATCTTATCTGATTAACTGAATCAAGAATTCACTAATTCTTGGTGAACTTATGAAGCTTATATGACCTCTTCGATACTTTTATCTGGGAATAGTCTGCTCTAAACCAATAAATATGACCAGATCTCTTAAACATATGGTGACTCTGGCTAATTGTAATATAAATGACTAGGGTTAATATAAAAGATGTCTCACCTAAAATGCCTGGGACTTGGATAAAAAATTCTTCTAGGGTTTGCTTTCCTTTATTTCAGAAGAGCACAGTGAGAGAAAAAGCACATAATTCAATCTTGCATGATTACACTTCATTGATTTGAGGGAGTTTTGATCTGCCTAAACTTACAAAGAACTGAAACACAAGTAGTTATTTCTGCAGATGTGCTTATGTCACTGCTGTGGTCCATTATGATCTCGTGGGCAGGCCACTGTTACCCCCCTGCCAGTCATTGACGGCTCCATGGATGTATTGTCACTGTATTGGCACCTCACACTGCATGATCTAACAGATTGTTCTTTAAAATATTCCAGTGGTGCTATTTTTAAAAAATGTTGGGAAGGATTCTTTTAATATTGTTTCAATGTCCAATGTTTAGATGCCTGGATAAATTGATCGCCTATAATCATTTACTTTTTATTAATGACTCTGGCTCAGTATGGTATGAGACTTTAGCTTTAAGTATTTCTGAAAGAACAAAGTGTTTCTTTGTGGTGTTTCTGTTCTGAGAACAAATAACCTGTCATCAGAAAGAGATTATTTTAATGGGAGATTAAAATAAGCTTCTTAGTGGAAACTGCAGTTCAGAATCAATGGATAGGTAGGGACAAAAGGAGTTCTAGGAAGGAGAAGGAAGAAATATGGCTTGTGGCTCCAATTTAACTTTCTTATCTGGTGTTAGACTTGTGGACTTTGGGATTTGAGGAGTCTGTGTGTGCTAGAATGGCTTGGGTTTGTTTTTCAGGTACTAATAGCCATTGCCCTTGGTCAGCCCAGTAATGTGATGCTATATCTCTGATTTTAATGCTAGGCAAGCATCTTTAACAAACTCAAGACTCAGAATCTGATAGTATGCCAAACAGAGCATTGACCAGAGATAGGGACACTCCATGGCGCTAACTTGGTGCCCAATATTGGGCAAGTCACTTACTGTCTTTGGGTGTCACTTTCCTTCTCTGTAAGAGGCAGAATAAAACTTGAACTAAGACACTTTCCAGGATTGATCATCTGTGATTCCCCAAGGCCAGAGAGTCTCAAACATTTCTGAAGCATCACCTTCTTATCCCATTTCACACCTGCTTTGACTTCCAGGAAGCTTAGGGTTAAAACTATATTTAAGAACAGCACTATCCAAACTAGGTTGCTGATGTAATTATGCCCTTAGTCATATTCTCTATAGCTTGTGATAGTTTACTTTAATATTTCTCTTGTACATATGAGATTTTCCCAAGGTGTCTCAAAATAAAAGCAAAAAAGAAAAATTTTGTACACCCCACTACTATAAGATTCCCTACTCTCAAAGAAATAAACACATGAAACTTGTATCTTTGACTTTCTGTGTTAAGAAAGAAAATCTCAGTGGGAAATGTAATGGAAAATTGATAATGGGGGTGAATTAATGGTAGGGACAATAATTATGGTGTTCCTGATTGTAGGGTTGTTAAAAGCTATAGGGAGACAAATTTCAGGAAACCTTTCTAACAATTAGAAAGTGCAAAGGTGGAATGGATTGCTTTTGGAGGTGATGAGTTTTACAACATTGGGAATATGTGAGTGGAGACTGTAGATGTGGCCTAAAGGGATTCAGCTTTGGAGCTGGCTGGACCATATGACCTTCATAGCCTCTTGACTATAAAATTCCTTTACATGATATTCCTCATTTTCACCAGGAATACATTTCTCATTCCTCCTCCTCCTCCTCCTCCTCCTCCTCCTCCTCCCCCTCCTCCCCCTCCTCTTGCTTTTTTAAGATTTTATTTATTTATTTATTTATTTATTTATTTATTTATTTATTTATTTATTTATTTGAAGAGTGGGGAGGGGCAGAGAGAGAAGGAGTGAGAAAATCCCAAGCGGACTCCCAGCTGAGTGCAGAGCCCAACACAGGGCTCCATCTCCTGATATCATGACCTAAACTGAAATCAAGAGTCGAACACTTAATGGACTGAGCCACCCAGGTGCTCTGGGAACACATTTCTGTTGTGAACACGTTGCTTCCTCCTTTACCCAAGTCTCCCAGGGGTTTCTAACTTTCCCTGAGAAAATCTTGGTCATGTTCCTACATTGACCTCAGCAGAAAATAGCAGGAAAAAAAGACCTCAAGTTATAATCTATGTAATCCTTAAAAACGGTAAAGCTCCCAGCATATATGCATATATATATTTTTTCTTAACATTGAGGTACCTTTTGAAAAAAAAGTGACTACTTGATGAGATATTCACTGAGAGCATTTGAAATTTAGACGAAATGTTATACCATTTAAAACTTAAAGCTTGGGCAGCCCCTGTGGTGCAGGGGTTTAGAGCTGCCTACAGCCTGGGGTGTGATCCTGGAGACCAGGGATCAAGTCCCATGTCAGGCTCCCTGCATGGAGCCTGCTTCTTCCTCTGCCTGTGTCTCTGCCTCTCTCTCTCTCTCTCTCTCTCTCTGTGTGTCTCTATGAATAAATAGATAAAATCGTAAAAAAAACCAAAAACTTAAAGCTTAAAGATCAAGAGCTTTAGAGAGCAGAGCTGGTAATAAGATAATTATTCCAGAATCGTAGAGTAAATGGGGTTATAGTTAGTCAATGATATTTCTTTTGCTGTTATGTTATCTAAATAAGTGATTCTCAAACTTTTATGTGTTCGGGAAGACCCTGGGGATCTGGCCAGTATGCACATTCTGACTCTCTAGGTCTGGGTGGGGCTCAAGCTTTGGTATTTCTAACAAGTTCCCAGGTGATGCTGATGCTGCTGGTCAAGGGTCTACTGAGTATGTGAGCAAGGGTCTAAGCCACTCTTCCTTTGCCAGGTCAGTGGTCATGTCCCTCTTTGGTGCATGGACCATTTTCTCCAATCTCTATTTTTCAGAAGGTAGAGGCACCTTCATCACATCAGAGTGACTCAGGGGTACCTGTCAGTGTAGGTGTGAACTTAGGCCAGTGTTTGGTACTTAGGCCAATAGACTTCAAGGCTGAGTTCTTGGGTTCTCTTCCTCTGCTCCTACTCACAGATTCAAAGTTGAGCTCTGGCAACTTTTAATCTCAGTTTTCCAGATGTAAGTGGTCCTGACATTGGAGTAAGGTTATACTTCCATTGCGATCCTTACTGTTTATTCATTTAATAGACCCCCTGATCATAATTACTATTCCACTAAAAAGTGTTTTGGAGGTTTTATTTTGTTTCTCACCCTCTCTCCAAATTTGTCAGCTACCTTCAAATTGAGCAGTTGTTTTAATTAGAGTCTTTCATGTGTTAGAGCAGGCAGTTTGTTTCCCAAGATCTTCATCTGTAAAATGATGGGGTTGGACCACATGATTTGGAAGGTTTCTTCCAGCCCCCAGCACTGTAATGTATCATTATAAGTTTTCTAAGAGATGGTAAATTACTCAGAACACTTGAATTGATTCTGTTTAGTTCCAAAATATCTGCAGTGATATGTACCCAGTGCATAGAACACTGTACTATTGTTCTGGATTTTTTTTTAAATTGGGTGATTATTTTAAAATAAGGAAGTGAGAAAAACCCAGGTACAGTATAGAAATTATTTCCTCTTTTTACTGGCGCTCTATTCTTTGCTGCAAATCTCCCTGGAATACAAAAATAGATTGTTAGTGTGTGTGGAAAAGGACTTGCTGCTAGGTGATACTGAGTTTTATTTCCTGAGTTCTCATCTGTGTGTGTGTGTGTGTGTGTGCAGGAGGAAGGCAAGCACTAAACCTAATTCTTCTAATATTATTCAATATGATATTGGAGACCTTACCTGCTTCTTTATATGCATTGTTTTCTCTTTGCCTCGCCCTATCCCTCCTCATGTGCCTTGTATGTCAGAAGTTCTGTCTGACAATTTTGATACCCAAAATTATAATATATTTTGCCCTTTGTTCTCATGGGGAACATTTGGAGGGATATGCCCACATCTGGTCTTTGTTGATATGAATGTTCTAATCTGAATACCATACTGGAGTTTAAAAGAGTTTAAAAGAAAGATAATTAGATGTTTAAAAATGGTTTCAGCTCATTAAATGGATTCCAAAATATTTTCCTAAATTTAAAAAGGAACATTTTTGGGCAGCCCTGGTGGCACAGCGGTTTAGCGCCGCCTGCAGCCCGGGGTGTGATGCTGGGGACCCTGGATCGAGTCCCACGTCGGGCTCTCTGCGTGGAGCCTGCTTCTCTCTCTGCCTCTCTCTCTCTCTTTCTCTGTGTCTCTATGAATAAATAAAATCTTAAAAAAAATAATAAAAAGGAACATTTTTTTCTGAAATGAAGTAACATATGTTTATCATAATATTTTAAAAAAATACCTGTAGGTTATTGCCAATCTTCCCTTTTTTATAAATAATGTTGCAAATAAAATAATGTTGCAATATAGCTTCCTGCAACTTTGTGCCTAAATCTTTGTGAATCTGTCCATTTCCCAGTCTTATCTCTTTAGGGCTCCTGGAAATAGGGTGGCATGACTACTCTGTGTATCTTCTTGCAGTCTCCCTATAACCTGAATCCATGGCACCTCTTACTACAGTTTTTTGTTGTTGTAATTTAATTTTTTTCTTTCCCTTTATGGCTGATTAAGTCACTTATTTACATGCAGTCTCTCTTGCAGAGATACTCATGTGGAGAACTGCCCTGCACCCTTCCTTCCCCTCACAGAAAGCGCTAATAATAACATAAAGGCTTTTTTGAGAGTTATTAAGAGTAATGCAGTGGATACTTTATGTAATTTATTTCCCCCAATGATCCTGATTAGGTAGATGGTTTTATTACCATTCCCCAGATGAGAAAACTAAGGTTCAGAGAGTGTAGGTGACTTGCACAAAGATGGGAGCAGCTCTCTTTGGAACTGAGGGAACTTCAGACTCTAGAATGTCCTCCACATTGCCTTGCTCTCCCCAGAGTCTCATCTCACTGCCCTTGTTTTCTGCATGGAGACAACAGGGATGACAAGAGTTCATGGAAGAAACAGGATCAGGGATAGGGAAGCTTTGCTGAGTTCACTAGACCACGCCATTGCCAGCAAAAGTGCCTGGGCTCCCACCCCAGGCCTGTTGAACCAGAAGCTCAGAGGGGTGAGTCCCAGGAATGGAAATCTCAACAATCCCTGCTATTGGTTCTGCCTCACAGCTGTATGCTGGAGGCTCTGCTTCTTACCTGGTGCCCTGTCCCTTGGCTTTGTGGTTAGGGGAGCAGGCAGCTGCAGGCCCCATGGGCTGTGATGAGACAGGTCACGGGGCAGAGGTCCCAGGGGTTTGGAGCTCGGCCACAGCCTGACTTGTTTCCACGTCACAGGGAGCAGCCCGCAGAGAAGGGAGGAGAGTCAGACCCTCCTAACAAAGGGGAAGTCACTGCGCCCTCCTTGTTCTCCTTGGTGCAGTGGCCATACCGATGGTAAGTCATTCACTTCTGGGGCTTCTGTGGTTCCTTGCAGAGCTGAGGGGCGAATATGACCTTTGGCCTCTTGAGATGGACTATTTTTGTTCTGCTGCTCTTCTACCTCAAGGCCATGGGTATTTGGATCTGCTCTTTCTCTGCTGTGGGTTAAGCACTGTGCAGTTGGCTCCTCTAGGTTCCTTAAATGCCCCCTGCTGATGGAGGCTTTCTTCCTTAAGCTCTTCTTACTTTTTGTAGTAATCTTTAATTTGGGGAAGAAGGTGTCTGACTGGGATAGCTAAAATCCACCCTGGTGTTCATTAGAAAGCCATGGCCTGTCCCAGGGTCCTTTGGATTTCCTTGCTAGGTGCCCAAACTGCCTTGTAGAACAAGGTAAGTTCACCCTCCTAGCTGTGCCTGAAACAATTAAGGAAGATACTGGGGCCTGTGGAACTAGCACCCCCCTCCCGCCCCCAGGCCTCTGAGGCCCCCAGGGTTATGAATTTTCCCACAGAGCTATGAGCCGCAGGTGGCTTGGTATAATTGGCCACCCCTGCTGCTTCGTCAGCCACCGAGATGGCCAGCTCGTCTTAGTTCACTAGCTTTTCTGTGGCCCCTGGAGGAAGGTATCTGAACGTCCCTCTGTCAACTGTGGTTGGTTGGGGAGATGCAGTGAAGAGGGAGTGATGAACGTTCAAGTTTCCACTCCCGGGAGAATCTCGTTTGTACCTGTCTTTGTCTCAATTTTCTATCCTGCGCTGGGATGGAAATACTAGATACAGGAATTTCCTTGGTTAGTTTTTTACCCTGTTCTTTCAGTATTTTTTGCCTCTTACTTCTGGGACTGTTGGTCATAGAGAATACTAGAATTCAGAAGGAACCTGGCATATGTTTTACCCTTTTTTAGAGACATGATTTCATTTGGTCCATGTAATTTTCCTGTGAGGAAGATGTTATCGTTATGTCCATTTTTTTTATTTATTTATTTATTTATTTATTTATTTATTTATTTATTTATTTTTTATTATGCCCATTTTAAATATGAGGAAAACAAGGCCTAGGTGGGTTCGGTGACTTGCCCAAGGTCACACAGCCTTGTCCATAAAAGGATCAGGGCAAGGGCCTCCTGCTATGCAATCCAAGGCCTGCCTACTCATGGCCTTATCTACATACCACAACCAGCTTTTCATCTGGTACATATTCATTGGGCATCTACTATTTCCAATGCCCTGTGCTAGGATAGAGCAGGGAAGGACAGACACAGTCACTACTGTAATGGTGCCTATGTTCTAGAGCAGTGCTATCCAGAAAATGTCTACTGTGAGCCACATGTGGAATTTAAGGTTTTCTTGTAGCTGCAGAAAAAAAGAAAAGAAACAAATGAGTTAATTTTAATAATTTGGTCTTCTTAAGCCAGTATATCTAAAATATTTTTATTGTAACATATGATCGATATACATATCATCAATGAGATGTTTTATATCTTTTTAAAATACCAGGTCTTTAAAGTCTGGTATGTATTTTACACATTGCAAATATTCAATAGCTGCCTGTGGCCAGTAGCCACCATATTGGACAGTGTAGAACAAGAAGGGTACTTACTTTTTGGAGAATTGGGGCACTATCACTTAATATTTTAATATGTTGAATATTGTATGTGTTAACAATATGGCTCGCCTGGTTTCTCCATTAATTCATATGTTTGGTCAGTCAGTCATTCAGAAAGTATTAAGTGAGCATCTGTCTGCCAGGTGCTGGGCTGTATATGATACCTGTTTATCTTTTTATTTCCTTTTTCCCTTTCTGTATTTTGTTAGCTGTTTTGCTGTATTCCCAGGCTCTAGAAGTTCAGTGTCAGTTAAGATTAGCTTTGATTAACAACAGGATTTCTGTCCTTGAAATGACCAGGTTATCATCTGGACCATTGAGACTGAGCTCCTGGCAACCTAAGTGAAGACAAACCAGGATAATTGTAGATATATAATTAAAAAAAAATATGTTTATACCAATATATGCATAGAGAGCTTTTTTACCTGGAAGGATAGACAAGAAATTTTTGATAGTAGTTGCTTTTGGGTGGATGGAGGACTTTTTGTCTTAGACATTTCTCTGATGTTTCCATTTTTCTACTGTGTTCATATTTTACTTCCAGTTAGGAATTTTAAAAGAGAAAAATGATGGAGTCATGGAGATTTCAAGGATCTAGAGGAAGGAGTTGGGCTTGTACCCAACTAATCCGAGTAGGTTGAATTCAGGTTCAATTCCTTTATATAAACTCCTTGGCCTTTTTCTCAGCTTCATGGGACTGATCTTCTGGTTAAGGCGGGGCGATATGGTATTGGTTTGTTTATTGCTGTGATGTCTGCACCTCACTCTGTATGGGCTAATGCTGGCTACTTATCATTGAGTCATATTTTTACTCTTGTCAAATCAAATTTGGATCATGTCTTCTTAGGGTACTACAATCTTTGTGACAAGAAGTAAGAGAATATGGGTGTATATTTCACAGACTTTTTCACTGCTTTTGCCGCCCTTGGGCAAGTCACTTGGGCAAGTCACCCTGTATCTGTTCTTGTCCTTTTTAAAAAGCTGTGAGGAATACAAGTTGACATCTGAGACTTTACAGCCATGAAATTCCAAGTGGTTTTACATGGCTTCCATTGCATTGCTGGGTCTTAATCTGATAATTTTCAAAATTCCATCAAGGTATATAGAGTTTTATTTCAGCTAACAAGTTCTCCTTCACGATAGAATTTTAAACAGGACCTTGAATGACATAATAATAACTTTCTGTTTATAGACATTACCCTAAATTCAGTCTTAGGAGAATATAACATGAGGCCATTATATGGGTGGGAATGAAAGAATGCACATATTTAACATTTTACACATACTGTTTATTATGGTCTGTGTGTAGATTTATGAATGTAGGTCTAAAGGAAGATAATGAGGTAGGGGAAATAGGGGCAAATATGCATGACAAAATAGGTCTGTTAATTTCCCTATTATTACAGGATGTTTTGACAGCTTTTCAATCTAGTTTCCACTGCCATTCACATGACTGAGAATGTGTCTGAGACAGCCAAGGAAATAGGATGATTTGTGCTGTACATGACTCTTTATCTGCCCATTGGAGAAACCACAGTACACTTGTCATATAGACTTTTGAGAGGAAGACTTCCTAAAATGGCCATTTTGGTAAAATCTAGGTAAATAGTGGTTGATTGGTTTTCCAAGACACTGAGAAGTGAGCAAAATCAATAATTGATAAAATTGCCTTTTCCATGGGGAAGAAACACATGGAAGCTATTTTATTTTCACTGTATTTATGTTTTTTAAGAAAATGCTGGTCGTAACTGATGATGTTTTATGTATGACAAATAGAATACAAATTCCCTGTCCCTCTTACAATGTGCCCAATAGACGGTGGTTAGATGGATGTCTGCATGTGTGGGTGCATTCATGGATTCTTACCCATTTTCCCTACTCTTGGTCCCATTTTGAGTGCTTCTGTTGGAGAGAAGATATCCCTCTCCTGAGTATCCTTCTTCGGGGCATGTGCTGCTAGTGTCATTTGGATCATCAACCATTTCCATGGAGCAGGTTTGTCTTGTATCATGCAGTCAGGATGTATCTAAAGACAAACTTTAAGCTAATTGAAAGCAAGACAAGGTTGATAGAGTGCATCTTTTTTATACTGTGTCCATAGTTAAAAACCACCAGGTAGGGGATCCTGGGGTGGCTCAGCGGTTTGGCGCCTGCCTTTGACCCAGGGCGTGATCCTGGAGTCCTGGGATCGAGTCCCGCATCGGGTTCCTGGCATGGAGCCTGCTTCTCCCTCTGCCTGTGTCTCTGCCTCCTCCCCCCCCCATGACTATCATGAAAAAATAAATAAATAAAATCTTTAAAAAAAAAAGAAAAAAAGAAAACCACCAGGTATGACATCCTGCCCCACAGAGTAGGGGAGAATCACTAAGCTGTTTTAGAAACTAACAATTTGGAATTGTTTGCTGTATGGGGTGTATGGTATGTGTGGGTCTATTTGTAGCAGAGATTAAATTGGGTGTGTCTCTTTAAAGGAGATCATTAAAGTGAAGATATCTATAGAGTGCAAGAAAGACCTCTAAAATGGGCTTAGTCAGTTTGGAAATTCCTTGGTACTTTTTCTTCTGGGTTTATGTCTTCTGCATATGTATATCTTCCCTACCACTCTTACAAGGCTGGATACATACTAGGTTCTTATTTAAAAGAATGCTGGTTGAACATACATATTTTGTCTGCCAAGTTGCCAGTTTCACAAACAGACTGTTGGCTCTCTCTTGAACATCTGATAACACAGGAAATAGAAGGGAGGCTGATGATGAAATGAAAGTGCTCTAATTTTAAAATTGGGCTAAATAAGTTTCCTTTTACAAGTACATTAATGTTTGAGGCTATAGTTGTAGTTAAGGCTTGCAGAAAGATAGACACCCATCAAAGCTAGCAGATAGACGAATATTAGTGTTAACTGCTAACTCATTTTTTTGAGCATATAAAATGTGGGGAAGCATATCTGTTGCAGGATACGGATTTAGCATTCCTTGAAGAGTCAACCTATTTGTTCTGAAGCAGATTCCTCCTTTCATTTTCTAGAAGTTTTCTGAATATCACTTCTCAAGGCCTTGGTTTGTAGCCAGAGGTCTCTGGCTGTAATTGTGAAGCATTTTTGTGTTAGAAATTTTTCAGGAAAAATGTTAACACAGGAAGAATTGTACACTCATTTGGCTGCCTAAATGTTTATTTTTATTTTGTATTCACTTGGAAATCAGAGTCTCAGTGCTTGTAGAAACCCTTCATTCAGCATTGTTTCACCCCAGTCCCTTCCATGGTCCAGTGTGTTCATGTGTTACAACTTGTGCATATTCTGGAAACAACCTAGAGTCTCTGATGGGAGAATAGAGACAGGGAGCCATTGAGTCCACAGGATGGAAACACAGAATATTAACATCAGAAAATAAAACTTTGGGATTATCTGGCCCAACCTCTTTACTTTAAAATGAATAAAGTGAGACCCAGAGGAATTAGAGGATTTAGCAATGTTACAGAGTTAGTGGCAGAGATGAGACTTTTTTTTAGAGATGAGACTTAGTTTATGTTTATACTCAACAAATATTTATTGAGCTTATGGAGTGCCTATCACAGGGGTGCACTCTGCAAGGTCCTGAGAAGACTTGATGAAAAAGTGAACATAATTCCTACCTTTGCAAAGTTTATGTGTCCTAGAAGGAGAGGGCCATTAAACCACCATTTGTCCCATTAATTACTTAATGCCAGGTATGTCCAGTGTTATGAGGCAGAAGTCTGAGAACTCCCTTCGAATAATAATAGGACCTGAGATGTCCTGAGGGCCCCTTTGATAGTTCCTCATAGCATCCATTAAGGAAAGAATGAGCTTCTTGAGCATCCACCTTGGCTTCTAGTGATAGCAGAAGTTATGCATATGGTGGGACACTTGGGTGGCTCAGTCAGTTAAGCATTTTTGATTTCAGCTCAGGTCACGATCTCAGGGTCTTGAGATTGAGCCTCACATCTGGCTCTGTGCTGGGTGTGGGGCCTGCTTAAGATTATTTCTTCCTCTCTCTGTTTCTACCCACCCCTTCCTCCCCCACCACCTCCACCCCATCTCTAAAAAGAAAAAAAGTTATGCATATGGTTACCTAATAGTAACACAGAGTCCATTTAACCATGGCTTTTAGGCAGGTTAGCCATTTTTCTCAGAGTAGTATTTAAGACAGTCTAAAATCTTAGAGTAGCTTTATTCAAGCACTCCATTTTAAAATGAACATTCTGCTTCTTAAATTCAAAGACAGCAGTGATGTTAGGTTTATATATTAACATGTTCCCGCAATTTGAAAGTTTCACAGTCTACTTCCTCTAAATGTGTGTTCATTAGAAGGGTAGGCTAAAGATAAGTTGGAAGTTAATAAGGATCAATATAAAATTCAGTACGGGGTCTGAGAAAATAACCGAACAGTTGTATGAAACAGAGTGAAGGAATAGAATAAATATTTTAAGAAGATCTAGTAAGAAGATAGTATTTTAAGAAGATCTAGTAGTTTTAGTTGGAGGCAAGCTAAACATGGTCAACGAGCACCATCACCTTTGATAAAACAATAAATGCCACTTGAAGGTTTATAAACAGAAGTATTGGTGTCAGAGAAGAGGGTCCTCTTCTATTCTGCATTAGTCAGCTTACCTGGAGAGGTGTTAATTCTTTTAATGGGAGGCATGTAGAGATATTCATCCATCCTTCCTTCCATCCATCCATCCATCCATCCATCCATCCATCCACCCACCCATCCACTCATTTTGTTTACTGTCCCTTCAGTAGAATGTAAGCCCTGGGAGAGTGGGGATTCTGTTCGCTGCTGTAAAATACAGTGCTTCCAGCAGTGTTTCTCACATAGCAGGCTCTCAGGAAATTGTTGAATGACTGAATGGAGTGAATGAGAGAATTTTAAATAGTCAGATAATAAACATTTAAAGAAGATAAGTTGGGATCCCTGGGTGGCGCACGGGTTAGCGCCTGTCTTTGGCCCAGGGCGCGATCCTGGAGACCCGGGATCGAATCCCACGTCAGGCTCCCGGTGCATGGAACCTGCTTCTCCCTCTGCCTGTGTCTCTGCCTCTCTTTCTCTCTCTCTGTGTGACTATCATAAATAAATAAAAAAAATTTAAAAAAAATAAAGAAGATAAGTTTGTGGAGAAAAGAAGTTTCACTGGAGCCTTGGAAACTGTCTTCTGAGTTTTGAAGGCCTGTCACATGGGAAGGCAGAGGGGTGAAACTTTTCTGTTTCTGTGGTGGAGTAGGCAAGAAGCCACAGCTGAAAGTTGCAGTGATGGCAATGACACAAGTTTAGTTCATAATTCAAAGACAGGAGATCCTGGGAAAAGGTCAGGTAAAGTGGATATTCTTAAGCAGGGGTCAAAATTTCATAGTAAATACTAAAAAAAGGGGGGAGGTTATTTTGAAAAGCAAAACTAAACATTAAGAAAGTTAGTTTGATCATATCACACAGTTTTGAATATAATTTCAGCAATATGCTAATTCTTAAGCCACACAGAAACTGAATCAACTGTTGCTGGGTTTTATGCAGTAGGGGTTAAATATATTTTTCTGACAGTTTTATGCTAGCACAAGATAACATTCCTTAGTTCACATTTGACTTTTTAAAAACAGTTGTGTTGAAACATAATTGATTTTTAGAGTTTTCAAAGCCTCCTCTCAATCATTATGGGTTCTTATGATTCACTTTTGATTATTAGGCAGTATTTCTCTGGACTTCCTCCTGTTTAGTTGGTAACTTGGCCAGTGGACAGTGGCTTTACTTGTGGTTTGGTTTTCCAACGTTACTTTCATCAACCTCAAAAATTTCTGCATCTTTTGCAAAATCTAGAATAACCCAAATATAACCAAATCACATTGCATTTATGGTTTTTTTGTTTTGTTTTGTTTTAAGATTTTAATTATTTATTCATGAGAGACACACAGAGAGAGGCAGAGACACAGGCAGAGAGAGAAGCAGGCTCCTCACAGGGAGCCGGATGCAGGACTCAATCCCGGACTCCTGGAATCATGCCCTGAGTTGAAGGCAGATGCCCAACCACGGACCACCCAGGTGCCCCACATTTATTGTTTGTTGTAGAGAAATCCTAAATGTGGATGAGAACAAGCAGTAAAAACATGACTTAATGAATGAAAATATATAGCATGATTAAGTAAGCAGAGATGTTTAAGTGGAGACCAATTTTGTAAATGATCATTGTGTTAGTAAATACTTCTTTGTTATGAAAGTTTAATTTCCTATGTTACCATAACTATGGAGACTTGAAATAGGGGTACTCAGAAGATGATATGGCTTTCAGAGTTGGAAGCCACTAAGGTAGGTCAGAGCTTTAAGCTTTGTTCCACCAAGCAGATAACTGGGGGAATGAATATTCTGGCACATTTGTAAACCATTCCATATGGTAGACTAGTTGAGAGCTTTGCTATTGACAATGGAACGTTGAGTCACAACATTCTCCACTGGCCTGAATGCTGGTCCCAAGCCAACGTGTGACATTTAGGGAGGCTAAGTGTTTATATGCAATTAGGTCCCAAACCTCATCTCTCCCCATTCCCCCTACTCCTATAACAAAACAAACTGAATTATTCAGTTGGAGCATGGCAGAGGAAAAGTCCTGACTTCCTTGGTTTACATGAAAAAGAGCTGGGGGTCTGTGGTGACAATATGCTCTTTGTGAGTCAGCAAGGTGTCGTGAATGACTGCTTTATGATTCAGTCTTGGGCAGTCCCCCGTAGCTCAGCAGTTTAGCCCAGGGTGTGATCCTGGAGACCAGGGATCAAGTCCTGCATCAGGCTCCCTGCATGGAGCTTGCTTCTCCCTCTGCCTGTGTCTCTGCCTCTCTCTCTCTCTCTGTGTCTCTCATGAATGAATAAATAAAATCTTTAAAAAAAAAAAAAAAAAGAAAAAAAACAGTCAGTCTTGGGGCACCAGTCTCAGTGGTTGAGCAATCTGCCTTTGACTCAGGTCATGATCCCGGGGTCCTGGGATCGAGTCCTGCATCAGCGTGACTGCTTAGTCCCTGTGGGGAGCCTGCTTTCTCCCTCTGCCTATGTCCTTGCCTCTCTCTGTGTGTCTCTCATGAATAAATAAAATCTTAAAAAATAAAAAGAAAAAAGATGCAGTCTTGAACTGCCCTTTTTTTTGTTTGTTTGTTTGTTTTTGCTGCAAAAAGCTTTATTGTCTCCATTTGGTCCACGTTTTGGGAAAGGGCTCCAGAATGGTTACAAAGCTGCCTCGTGGCTGCATGGGGAAAGGTTCAGGCACAAGTCCTGGCACCGGGGGGTTGCCAGAGGAGCCCCTCAAAGGCTGCTGGTCTCCAGAGGCTCCTAGTCGTGCTTGAGAGTGAGCCTTTCGAAAAGATAGTCGCCCAGCCCAGCCCGGGGGTGGCCAGCTGCGGAGGTTAGTCAGGTGGTCGCCCGTCTTCTCGATGAGTTTTACCTCCTCATCTAGGAAGTGGTTGTCCAGGAAGTCACAGAGATGGGGATCCGCGCGGGCAGAACCCAGGGCATGCAGATCCAGAAGGGCCTGGTTCCGGCTCTTCTCCAGAAGCAGGGCGGCTTCCGTGGCGTCCAGGGTCTTCCCCCACTCATCTTGGGCCGGTTTCTGCACGTCCTGGAAGAGGGCGCGGCCGCCGCGCTGGTTTTGCATCTTCAAGAAACGCCCCGCGCCCTCGCCCTCGCGCTTCTCCTCAGCCAACTCGCGGAAGAAGTGGCCCCCACCCCCCAGAGCCGCATCGTCGCGGTCGAGATAGAAGCCCAGAGAGAGGCAGGTGTAGGAGGCCCGCAGGTGCATGTCGGCCAGGCGGTTGACGGCGGCCTCCACCTCGGTAGAAGAATTCTGACGAATCTGGGAGCTCATGGTTGATCCTGGACAAGGAATTAAATTCAAACTTGGGTGTTCGCTGCCGGTGGCAGAAGATGGCCAGGAAGATGGCCCCGAAGGTTGCGACTGGAAAAAAGGTTGGAGGGTGGCCGTTGGCTGGTAGAAGGGGCGTCCCTGGGTCTGTTCCGTCCAAACACTGTTGAAGCAAGAGACAGATCCGCAGGCCGCCGAAAGCACCGCCTGAACTGCCCTTTTGAACAGTGGCCAGACTGGAAGAAGTGACAGCTCTTCTTGTATTATACACAGACTCTCGTTACACATCTGGAGTAACTGTTGGCAGAGGGTAGGGGAGTAGAAAGTTAGCGGCAGCGGGAGGTGTGTATAGGGAGAACAGATAACCCAGAGCCATCTTCATTTAAGGCCTACTTAGAAAGGTGATGTTACTCTGGACTTGTTTGTTCATAAGGAAAGAACCCCAACTTGGACAAAAGAGGAATTAGCAAACAGGAAGGGCAGGAGTGCAGTTGGTCCTGAGATAACCTAGAACCAAGGACTTGAACTCCACATTACCTTTTCACCTCTCCTTCCCATGTCACTCTGCATATAGTTAGCATTTTCTTTTTTTTTTTTTTTCCCCAGAAAAAGAGTTTGGATGCATAGAGTGGGAGGCTAGAGAAAATCATAAGCAGGTTCCACTCCCAGCATGGAGCCTGATGCAGGACTCAATCTGACAATCCTGAGATCAGGACCCAAGTGGAAATCAAGAGTTGGACACTTTGCCTACTGAGCCACCCAGGTGCCCCAAGGGTATTGTTTTCTGATAAGTCCTTTCCAAGGAGAATGCCAACCCCTAGCAGCTGTCCTTTCTCACTCCTTCCAATCCCACCTCCTGGAAAGGAACTGATAACTTGTTCTTTCCAGTCCAAAACTTAAAAATCCCACAGTAGGGTCTAATTAGTTGAATTTGGGTCAGGTGTCTAACTCTAAGCCAGTTAACTGTGGCCAGGGGATTGGAGGGACCATGAATGGCCCATATGGATTGCCTGGGGTGTGGGGTTCCTAAAAGCTTAGCAGCTTCCATTCAGACCACTGGGTGAGAGTGAACAGGTCAAGAATTCTTGCAAAAGGGAAATGCAGTTCTGTTCTTGTGGAGCACAGAGGCAGCTGGAAACATGCCTGTGCCTGAGGAGTAGGAGTGAGCAGGGGATATATAGTGACAAATCACAGAGTTGGTGGGGGAGAGTGGCCCTGAGGCCCAGCACTGTCAAAGAACTTGCCCAAGGATACCCAGCCAGTTGGAGATGAAAGCCTAGGCCTGTAGCACTGAACTCAGAGTTCCATCCCCCGTGCTTTATTGTCTTAGAAGAAAACACCAAGCCATGATAACTACCTTCAAACATCTGAGAGACTGTTATGTGGAAATAAGAAGGTGTCTGATGATGCTCCAAAGGTAGTTCAGGATTCATGGACAGTAGTGACTGACAAGCAGGATTCTGCTAGGTTTCAGGAGGTAGGTTAACCCTGGCCTAATGGAGCATGCTGCCCCAGGAGGTGGTGGACAGAGGCCTGTCACTGGAAGCCTTTGGGTTAAAGCTGGACATACATCTGCCAAGGATGCTGAAGAAGGAATCTCTAAAGTCCATTCCAAACCAGAGGCACTATAAACTGGGCCCTGGACTATGCTGCTTTTTACTCTTTTCCTCCAGCGTCCACCAGTTATAGAATGTTTACAGTGCTGAATGCTGTGCCAACCATTTTGCAGTGATCGGCTCATTTAATTGTCACCCGTAAGAGAGATGCTGATATGTCATTCTGCAGATGAGCCCCGGAAGCACTGTTATTTTTCTAGCAACCCATGGGAACTTCAAGTTTGCTCCCCAACTTCTAGTCTTGACCACTGCATTCAGTGGCTTCTCAAAAACTATTTGTCTTGTGCTGTTTTCACAATGTCTCTTTCAGATGGTCTTAAAGTGTAAGCCTCAAAATCCTGCATCAGAACCATATGTTCTTGGTTTTGATGCAGAACCAAAAATTTTTTAAAGATTTTATTTATTTGTTCATGAAGGGGGGGTGGGCAGAGGCACAGGCAGAGGGAGAAGCAGGCTCCATGCAGGGAGCCCAACATGGGACTTGATTCCGGGTCTCCAGGATCACGCCCTGCGCTGAAGGTAGAGCTAAACTGCTGAGCCACCCGGGCTGCCCAGAACCAAATATTTTGAACTTTGTATTTTTACAAATTTTCATGTTTCCCATATATTTGAATCCTACGTGATCTGTAAATATTCACATACCTCAGCCCTCCCTGTTACCCAATGAACCAGAATATCTGTGTGGAACGGACTGGGAGATATGTAGGAACAAAATGATTCTGGTGGGTACTAATGTTTAAGAACCACTGGTCAAGAGCTTTCAGGGGAAGGCTGGAGGGGAGATCAGATGTTGAAAACTCTCATATCTATCTAAGCAGCTGAGACGTTGCTTTGAAGGCCATGGGGAGACAGCGAAGAGCTGAATGCTGGGGTCTGACATGATCGGAATTCATCTTTAGAGAGTTCAGTCTGGTGGCTGCATAGTCAGGGCTGGAGGCTGGAGACTCGGCAGCAGGTGAGTGCATCTTCCAGGGGAGAGGTGATGTGGGCCTAACCTGAGTAGAGGCAGTGGGAATGGAGAGGAAATGGCAATCGGGAGGGGTGGAAAGCAGGCAGATCCAGAAGGACATGGTGCTTGATTGTGGGGCAGAAGTAGAGGAAGTAGCCTGGTATGTGAATTCAGTACATGGGAATGAGGGAGGCCTGCGTGTACACTTTCCAAAGTCAGAAAGCTCTTTTAGGAGGTGATTAGTTGAAAACTTTATGGAAGAGATGGAACTGAAATAGATGGTTGGATTTTAGGAGGAATTTGTGAGAACAGGAGGGAATTAGTCCCAGGATGAGGGAACTGTATGCGTGAGGCAGAGGGGTACAAAAACACAGGATGTGTTTGAATTTGGGCTAAGAAGTAGCTGGGGAGTGACAGTGGGGAAAAGGATTATTATAAAGACCAACCTGAGGGACGCTTGGGTGGCTCAGTCTGTTAAGCGTCTGACTTTGGCTCAGGTCATGATCCTGGAGTCCTAGGATCAGGTCCCACATTGGGCTCCCTACTCAGTAGGGAGCCTGTTTCTCTCTCTCTCTCTGCCTCTCCTCCCCCTCATGCTCTCTCTCACTTATGCTCTGTCTCAAATAAATAAGTAAAATCTTAAAAAAAAAAAAAAAAAAAAGATCAACCTGAGTCAGTGGGATAAGGCGTTTTGACATCAATATAGTCTTGCCCCTTTTGTCTCAGAGAGCTCTTTGTTCTTGGAGCAGCAATATGAAAAAAATGATATTCGGAGAGGTTGTTCAGCCCAACTAAAGGACTGACCCTAGTATTTTGTTTTTAATTAAAGTACAATTGACACACCATGTAGCATTGGTTTCAGTTGTACAGCATAGTGATTGGACAAGTCTGTATGTTATGCTGAGCTCACCACAAGGGTAACTCCCATCTGTCACCATACCGTGCTGTTAGAGTACCACTGATGTTACTTCCAATAATGCACTTTTCTTTTCTTTTTTTTTTTTTTTAAAGATTTTATTTATTCATGACAGACACACCGAGAGGGAAAGAGAGGCAGAGACACAGGCAGAGGGAGAAGCAGGCTCCATGCAGGGAGCCCGACGCGGGACTCGATACTGGGTCTCCAGGATCTGGCTCTGGGCTGAAGGCGGCACTGAACCGCTTGAGCCACCCAGGCTGCCCCAATAATACACTTTTCATCCCTGTGACTTACTCATTCCGTAATTGGAAGGCACTCCCCTTCACACATTTTGCCCTTCCTCTTGGCCGTTACCCCAGCCGACCCCGTCCCCCCCCCCCCAACCCCAGGTGCCGGAGGAGGAGGAAAAGAGAGAGATCGCATGACACGTGTGTTAACCCTGGTTCTGAGCCTTTTCCCATGTCAGTTGGACATACAGCTCAATGTAAATAGATACTACTTAAAGGAGAAACGGAATCCCTATTACAACCTGATTTTCTGATGAAATATTAGTACATTTCCATAGGCTCTATGAGTATTGTATTGAGATGGAGTCAAGCGCTAATTTCCTCTGACAGTTTATCTTGTCCTTTGATTCTTACCACCAACCCCCCTTTACTATATAGGTAGTTATATCACCTGGAGATCATAGGTGGTATGTTTATAAAAGGCCTCATCTCTGGTGTGGGTGGGAATAATGGCTGGCTGGAATGAGCAAAGACCCATATGTACAGTGTTGGCTATTGAACAAATAAGGGGTGTGGGGTGGGATGGGGCTGTTTCTAAATTTGCAATACCTCCCTGTCACACAAACATACAGAGAGGTGGTCAGGGTATGAAATAGTCCAGGCCAGCAGCCACTTCATTCTGGGGAGTGAATAGCTTGAAAGCTATGGGTACGGTAATGGATACTGTGGAATGCCATTCCGTTCCTAGGAAGCTGGAGGGAAGCCCTGTCTTTTTCATCTCTGTTCTTTGCCTCTGGCACAAGTCCCTCTTCCTTAGATTCCAGTATCCATGGTTTCCCCTTTCTCTGGACTCCTATGGAACTCATTTGCTGGACATCCATAAGTAATGCTATTATCTAATCACTTCTTGAATTTCAGTTTGCTTCTGCAGCTAGTGTGTAAATTCCTTAGGAGTTAGGCCCATGACTGTCATTCCATGGGACTTTCCATTGTGCCTAGCACCCTGTGGGCACACAGAGATCTCAGTAAGTACTATTTGCTTGGTTGGTTGGTTGGTTGAAGTCTTGGAGAACAGATATTATAGTCTCTTTTTAGCTGATGGAACTTTATGACAGTTATTAAATTACTCTCTCACTAGGGTCACAATTATTAGTTGTCACAAATGTGCATTGACTGCCTACATCCTGAATTGTTGAGGGAAAAAATGCTTTCAGAGCACTCATGATCTAAATAAGGACTCAAATGCAGTTTCACATTTGCTTTAGGTGATCCTGCTGCCCTTTCATCAATATATATTTATTTAACACTCAATGAATTTTGTGAAGGCTTGTGCTGGAGAGGCATTACAGAATCTGTAGAAAACATAGGTGCTGTACTCAAGAATCCTCCTGAGCTAAGGTGGCCAGTGGGCATTCATCTGTTAAAGGTCAATTTAGGTGTCTGGGACTTACTATTCCTTTTTATTTTTTTTTTAAAGTAGGCTCCACATCCATTGTGGGGCCTGAACTCATGACCCTGAGATCAAGAGTCACTTGCTTTTCTGACAGAGCCACCCAAGTATGCCTGGGACTTACTATTCAACAGGAATAGGTGCACAGTTCAGCCTTGCCAGTCTCTTCATGACCTACCCTGTGTCGTCAGAACTCGCTCCCTAGTGCCTTACTGCTGCATCAGATCAGGACTTGCATTCAGAAAAGGAGGTTAAGGGATCCCTGGGTGGCGCAGCGGTTTGGCGCCTGCCTTTGGCCCAGGGTGCGATCCTGGAGACCGGGGATCGAATCCCACATCGGGCTCCTGGTGCATGGAGCCTGCTTCTCCCTCTGCCTATGTCTCTGCCTCTCTCTCTCTCTCTCTGTGTGACTATCATAAATAAATTAAAAAAATTAAAAAAAAAAAAACAAACAGAAAAGGAGGTTAAGAGGGCTGTGGATATGAAGGAAATCCATGTTAGCATCAGGGGATGGGAGTTCTAGTTTCTCTGGGCTGTTGGAGGCTCTGTTTCGTTACTTGTAAAATGTGGTGGAAACGCCCAACTCATGGGACTTTCAGGAAATGTAACTGAGGATGAATGGAAACACTTGGCCTCATCTGCCCCCAGTCCCCACCCTGCCTCACCGAGGCTCATGTCTGCTGTGTTCTCAGCATCTGTCTGCCAGGTTTGTTCCTTGCTTTCTATTCTCATGGCTACTGCTTTGGTTTTAAGTCCTGATCATTTCTTTTTTTTTTTTTTTTTTTTCTTTTTAAAAAATATTTTATTTATTTATTCATGAAAGACACAGAGAGAGGCAGAGACATAGGCAGAGGGAGAAGCAGTACCCCAGGATCACTCCCTGAGCCAAAGGCAGACACTCAACCACTGAGCCACCCAGGTGTCTTTTTTTTTTTTTTTTTTTCCACCCAGGTGTCTTAAGTCCTGATCATTTCTTGTCACAGAAACTCTCTCTTTTATTTTATGGTAATCTTTTATTTTTTAAGTTTCAGAAATCTTTTAAAAATTATAAAGATCATACATGCTTGTTATAAAACATTTTTGTAACAGAGGTCTACAGAGGAAAAAGCAAAAATTTCTGTCTACTTCCCCAAAACTTCATTTACTTCTATAGGTAACTGCCATAAGAAGCTTGGTAATGTATCTTTTTAGAACATTTTTATAAACTTATAAAACAGGCCTTTTAAAAATTATAAGTAGAATCGTATACGTATTTTTCTCCAACTGATTTTTCAATCAATTGATCCTTTTCTGTGAACTTACAACATATACATTCATGGAAATTTTTTTATAGATTCTTGTGTACATTTTATTTTGCAGCTAGCCTCTTATCCTAGCTCATACATAGACAGCTGTCTTCTAATTGGGCTTCTTGTTTCCATCTATACCTCTCCACCAAGATGCCAGAATGGTTTTTTAAAAAATGTAAATGGGGGAAACTTTGACAATAAGATGAAGTCCCCACTTCTTAATATGACAGTTCAAAGTTTTCTACCATCTATCCCCAGCTGATTTACAGTTTTATTGGAGTATTTTTTCAATTTTTGCTGTTGTTAGTGGCAGAAGCTTTCTGTCCTTTGGGAAAGTCCTGTGTATACCCTCAGTGTATTAAACAGGTAAACGGGGGGCTCCTGGGGTTGATGTATACCCATATGGCTACATCCCAGCCTGCTCAGACACTGTTCCCTGTCCCTTAAGCCCTGTTCTCTAGCCTGCTCCACATTCTATCTCAAGGCATGTTGGTATTTCTTGAGATATCAGCCTTAAAAAGTCAGAGATGTATGCAGACGTTCTTAATTTCACTTTATGTACTATGAGCCTGCAACCCAATACTTAAAACAAAACTATTGGAAGTTTTTTGTTAACTTTCTTTCCTAGGGGAAATGAATTTCATACGCTTATTAACTCTTCTTTGTTTACATGTTTTGAATGATTCCACTCAAAGATGCCCTTCTTCAGACACGGAAATCTGGAGAGCCAATTTTTTTTTGTTTTTGTTTTTTTAAAGATTTTATTTATTCATGAGAGATACAGAGAAAGAGGCAGAGACATGGGCAGAGAGAGAGAGAAGCAGGCTCCTTTCAGGGAGCCCGATGCGGGACTCGATCCTGGGTCTCCAGGATCATGCCCTGGGCCAAAGGCAGGTGCCAAACTGCTGAGCCACCCAGGTGTCCCTGGAGAGCCAGTTTTGTTGCTTTTCTGTCCCTTTCCATGGTGAATGTAGTATTCTCCTATTGCTGACCTTTTTTCTTTGTTCTGGAGTTGTTATTATGTTTACATCTCTCTGATCCAAAGACTGTGAAGTCTTTGAAACAAGCAGAGGAAGTAGATGATAGTGTGTTTATGAGCAAAGATAGAAAGCAAGCTGCAAAACAAAATGTATCCCGGTAGATAGTCTCCTCTATGTAGTTCAGTACCTGGCGCTGAATGCTCAATAAGCTTTTTATCCCTAGAATGCATGTTGGGTGTGACAATTCCATCTGCAGTTGGAGCAAGGAGGAGATGTAGTTACTTCATTGCAGGGGATATGAGGCCTGTCGTTTGCCATCAGTCTAGCTTGGGAAGTGGCACCAGAGCATGTGTGCAGGTGAGGACGGTCAGCATTGTTTCTTGCTGAACTACAACCTGGCAGCCTCTGCTTCTCCAAATTGCAAGGACCCAAACAGAATGAGGAAGATTGGGGCTATTCTTTCTTTGCTTGCTTTATTTATTTATTTATTTATTTATTTATTTATTTATTTATTTATTTATTTATTTTTCTTTGCTTAATTTATACCAGTGATAGATTTGTGCATCTTGAGTTTGATGACCATTGAATGACCACTCGATAACCACATTAGGATCATTTTAGATTCGATGCTGGTCATCTAAGAAACTCTAAAAAAAAAAATCAAGACATAAATAACTTACAAGCCGAATTTGTGGCTTTTGTGGAATATTTATTTATACTTTTCAAAAGCAGTAAGTCTATAGCTCTAAGATACTTGAAATGACATTCTTTGCTTCTTTTGACCACAGAAGCCACATGTCGACGTCATTACCAGGAGGTTGTGTTGAGGAGATTGTGATCTTCCTACTGATCTTTCAGAAGAGCAAAAACAAATGAAAAGCCAAGAACTCCGGTGTTGGTTGCAATGCATATATTGGTTAAGTTCTTTAACTCTCACTAAAGGATTTTTACCTCATTCTCAGCTTGTCTTGTTACTTGGCAACATGGCAGGTGTATCACAGGGTGTCACCCCAAATGCTCTGATCTCTGATTTCTGTAATCATATTTAGGTTTTCCTTTTTTTTTTTTTAAGATTTTATTTATTTATTCATGAGAGACACAGAGAGAGAGGCAGAGACACAGGCAGAGGGAGAAGCAGGCTCCCTGTGTGGAGGGATTACGGATCACGCCCTGGGCTGAAGGTGGTGCTAAACTGCTGAGCCACCCGGGCTGCCCAGGTTTTCCTTTTTTTTATGTTCCTTGGCACCTTTTTAAAAAAAATATGGCATATATTTGGTTGGCTCTTTGCCAGCCATTTGGAAGGTATCCTTCTGTCTTAAATTATGCCAGTTGTGCATCAAAGTTTTTAAAAAGAGGGGCAGCCTGGGTGGCTCAGTGGTTTAGTGCCGCCTTCAGCCCAGGGTGTGATCCTGGAGACCTGGGATAGAGTCAGGCTTGCTGCATGGAGCCTGCTTCTCCCTCTACCTGTGTCTCTGCCTCTCTCTCTCTGTGTCTCTCATGAATAAATAAATCAAATCTTTAAAAAAAAAGTTTTTAAAAAGATTGCTGACACAGGTTTGTTGGCTTTTGAAGGCATTGGGATTTTTAAATGATTATTATTTCTATATATTTTCCCAGGTAACTCAGTGACATTATATCTCCTCACTCCCTCTCCAGCATGGCCTAGGCTCCCTCTATAGCGGGACGTATCAGACCACGCAGACTGCCTGATCCCAGATCAGACTATTAATGGATCAAGGTGATTTTTCTCACTGAGCTGGGATTGGACTCGGCATTGGCCTTAATCAGGGTTCTAGGCATCTATCCTCATTCCACTGGAGTTGACACTTGAGATGAAACCAGCATCACATTCCTGCTCTAGCACTTTTCTCATACACTGTATCTTACTTAATATGTAATATTTCTTACTTCTAGGCATATAAAATATTGTAACAACTATTTGAAAATTAACTCCCTTTCTCCCTTTTGCCTAACTAGCTATGCCATTGGCCTTTCGTGAGAAAGAATGGCAGAATCTTTAAGAACTACCTTTCCTTGCCTCTCACACCTGACTGTTAGGAGCATTTGGGGGAATCTTCTTTATCACTTGGGGTAGAATTCAGCTATATCTCCTAAGTGTCAAAGTTGCATCATTTCTAGATTCAATAAAAGTCACAGAATTTTCAGAAATCTTAAAATGAATGTCCTTTGATAAGTTCTATGTCTTAGTAATAAAAAAAAAAAAAATCAATGGTTACTCATCAGCCTAGTTTCTGGTATCCAGACTGGTGTCATTAAAATGAGTAGCACAGCCATGGGATGGGCATCACCTCCTATATACAGATACAGACGTGAATGTTCATTTTCAGAAAATGTGTTACGATTTCCTTGACATTTTGGCTTAAAACATCTGCCATACAAAGGAATTAGAAAAGTAAAGATCCTGAGGTCTTAGACAAAGTCTCACTCATCTTTTTGAGATGCAGCTCTCAGCATATGGTGGCATTTAGTGCTCAATAAATATTTGATGAATGAATCAGTGAATGATTGGAGTATCATACATTATGGTTTGGCTTTAAATAAATAAGATCAGATTATTTGGTTTTTGGAAAATGACTTAATTTTATTGTCTTAATTTTATCAGTACATCCAATTTGCCCACTTTCTGGGACTTTAAGTAGTAAGAGAATAAGATGGATCGCACTGGTGGGTGGATGCTCACTAATTTGTTAGTGGGACTAGTGTGATAAATAGACTTTTTTTTTGTCTTAGTAAAATTTCAGAAAGGTCTCTTATTTTGCGTTTTCTAATGTGAAAGATATATCTGACATCTGCAAATATTCAGGGCCACTGGTGGCATTGTACTCTAGAATAAGAAAAAAATAGGCCTCTTTGGTGGTAACAAATCTTGTTATCTCTAGCTTACTCTCTAGTACCTTTGCATGCTCTCACGTGTCCTTGAACCACATCCCCAATTGAGAAGCCTCCTCTTTTTTTTTTTTGTTTCCACTGCATTTATTACTAATATAAAAAAAAATGTTAAAAAGAAAAAAGTTCATTCTCTTCTTTAGTCAACATGTGAATCCTAAAGATTTCAGATTTGCCAATTGCACATTGAATAGTCAAACATTTTATTTAAACATGATACACACATACCTTTGGAAATTAGCAGAATTTTCTGCTGAAGTTCATGGTTGTTATCTTGGGAAATCTTTCAAGGAATGGTTGCCACATGAGTGAAGCCTTGTTTTGATTTTAACAATTCTCCGCTTATGGCTGAATCTTTGAGACTTCAATATGTAGCCATCAGTTGAGGTAGAAAGCATATGGTGCTTCGTATCTAGAGACCATTTCAAATGCCTGTTCTTTGAACCTTGTTGCGGTCTGTTTAAACATACTTTTTCAAAATAGATTTTTAATGTTTATTTTCTGAATAGCTTGAATTTGCAACTGAAAAGCAGCTCTTAAAAAAAGATTATATCAGAAGGGGGAAAAGTTGCATCTAATGCTGTGTGATGGTTGCTATGGTGATGATTGAATGTAAATTTCAGTTTATGTAAAACCCTGCTAAGGTTTTGATTGGAGACCTGAGGTGAGGCTTGGTGTCAGTTGGTGAAGTGGCTAAAAAGCATCCATTAATGAGTGGGGGGAGGGAAAGATGGGATCACACAGCTCTTTCCCCACCCAGGTATCATGTCATCACAGACTAATCTCATAATAGTGACTAAGGCAGTACAAATTGGAGCATGGAACAAAAAATGATGCTTTTCTTCTCCCTTGACAATTTCTTCCTCAGAGGAGAGCTTTCCTTGGAGCGGAGGCAGCTCTTGTAAAGTTGTACTTCTGTGTGTCGGTTTCACTGGTTTTATTTATTTATTTTTTTTTTGGTTTCACTGGTTTTAAATAGGTATTTGATTTTTTTTTTAAAGATTTTATTTATTTATTCGAGAGAGAGAGAGAGAAAGAGAGAGAGAGGCAGAGAGGCAGAGAGGCAGAGACACAGGCAGAGGGAGAAGCGGGCCCCATGCAGGGAGCCCAATGTGGGACTCAATCCCAGGACTCCAAAATCATGCCCTGGGCAGAAGGCAGGCACTAAACCGTTGAGCCACTCAGAGATTCCATAGGTATTTGATTGTGGGAAAGGTGGTTCAAACACCAGATAGGATTTAGGCTGAGTGACCTTAGTAGACCTTCTAGCCTCAGTTTCCAATGTTTGAGTACTTGTACATAGGAGCAAGAAGACAGGAAAAAAAAACAAAACAAAACAGAAAGATTAATCATATCATGTTACCCTAAAGCTTTCAGGCATAAGAATTGTAAATCCACCTGGAAAGCAGGCTTTTTTGCCTCTTAAATTAAGCAATTTAATCTAAGAAGGAATAGTTATGGATCAGTGAGTAACCAAGCTGATCAACTAGCATTTGTTTCTCTCTTACTCTTTAGTGCTACCTCCTAACTCTTTAGTATTTATGTGTAGTTTCTCTAAGAGTACCCCCTCCATATATTTATTTATTATTTATAATTGTGTGTGTATATTTTTTAAGGAGGATAAGATTGAGAAAGCATACAGTTGTTTTCCATTCATCACATCTATAGCAACAGGGTCTTCAAGTCTCTGGGCAAAAAGCCAAATTATCATTGCACACCTGACTAATTGCAGACCAAAATAATGAAGACAGACATAGTTGATCTATGCTATGGGCATTCAGGATAATTTTCAGTGTACTGATAGCAGTTGCTGCTGTGCATGTCCTAAGTAAAGTTGGGAAATAACCAAATTTGCCTTTTGATAACCTTCTGGTTCTTTTTCCTTCGAGCTGCTCCATTATTACTCTGCTCAGCAACCCCCTTTTATCCAGAGTGACCCATTCTGACATGGAAATACCCTGAAGATCTGTCTTTTTGCTCAACTAGAAATGCTTCCATTTTCAGAGCAACATTCTTCAACATTCTTTCTCTTCAACATTCTTTTAAATCTTGTCAAAGTTGTCTCTTCAAAATGAGAAGGTAACTGAATTAATGGTTAGTCTTTATTTTTTTTTAAGATTTTATTCACCTATTCATGAGAGACACACACACACACAGAGTTACAATTTTATATTTTAAAATATACATTTTAAAGAGAGAGAGAGAGAGGCAGAGACACCGGCAGAGAGAGAAGCAGGCTCCACACAGGGAGCCTGACGCGGGACTCAATCCTGGGTCTCCAGGATCACACCCTGGGCTGAAGGCTGCGCTAAACTGCTGAGCCACCCGGGCTGCCCCCAGTCTTTAATGTTCATCATTGGAGGAGTGGCTAGCAGATTTTCAGAGCTTCTGGTTTTAGATTTCCTGTCTAATTTTTCTCTGACCTAGAGCATATACAGACATCAAATTTATGAGGGGCTCAGTTATTTCTCCCTCCCCCCTCCAAGTTCATTTGTTGAAATCCTAACCTCTAGTATCTCAGAATATGATTGTGTTTGGAGATAGGGTCTTTTAGGAGGTAAGCCATTAGGATGAGTTCTAATCCAGTATGACCGGTGTCATATAAGAAGAGGAGATTAGGATGCAGATGTGTGCATGCACAGAGTAAAGACCATGCGAGGACACAGCGAGAAGGTGGCCATCTGCAAGCCAAGGAGAGAGACCTCAGAAGAAGCCAGACCTGCTGACCTCTTGATCTTAAACTTCTAACCTTGATCTTAAACTATGAGGAAATAGATTTCTGTTGTTTAAGCCCCTTGGTCTGTGGTGTTTTGTTATGGCAGCCCTAGCAAGGTGTAGACAATTTTTTAAGTGCCTGATTTAAGCTTTGACTGCAGAGGCATTCATTTCAAAGAGGCATCCGCTTCAAGGATGGCTCTATGGAATAAACACATTGTCAGTCACAAGACTAGATAAATAGCCACCTCCCCACACTGAGGCTCCTTTGTTTTAAGGACCTTTGTTGATTTTGATAATTGACCATTTGGGCCACTTGTCTTTTCTCTTCTTGCTTTGAATTAACCATTCTTAGGTTTTAACTTCACCATTAAAGGGTAAGCTTGCAAAATGCCAGGGCCCTGCCCTCAACCCTGTAAAAGCAGAACCCCAGACCTGTGCCGTCTCTCTCTCTCTTTCTTTCTCTTCCGTGACCTCACTGTGTGGCCACAGGTGTGCTATGTAATTTCCAGGTCTTGTAAGTAATACATGTTTATTTTTTCAAAGTTTCCTGATGGCCATTGCTGAAGGGCATCTTGCAATTATAATAAAAACCACAAGGGTTCATCCAGTTGTAACATTGGTTTGGAAATGGAGAGGTCTGTGGGAAGCTCTCCTGGCCCAGGTGAGTGCCTCCAGACATTTCTAGCTGATAGAATTACTATAGATAGGCTGAGATGAGCACAAAACACCAACTAATATAGATTTATACACAGATAACATGTATAGATGTCTGGGTAGTTATTACACTGAGTGGCAAAGGCATTATTCAAAATTATCTTGGTCTAGTTCAATAGGGATGTTCCTAAGTTCTGCTGTTAAGCCCATAAAGGCAATTCAACTAGTAGTGCAGCATGACAGAAATCCAGCTTGGCAATAACTTGTGAAAATAAACTGCTGGTTACATTTGACGACTTGATTGATGAGGAAGCAACAGTGTGATGTTGCCACCAAAAGCTGTTACAATATTAAGCTGCACTCATACCATTCCCTAGTCTTAGGATATTATAATTTCACTATATTCTACCAAGAATGGTGTTTCACTCTGGGTGCCACCCTTTTAGGGGGAAACTGGCCAACTAGAGTGTGTTCAGTGAAGGACAAGCCTGGAATTTGGAACCCTGGATGAGCCATTTTGTGAGGAAAGTTGCAGCTGTGTTCTGAGTTGCAGGCAAGGGAGAACTCTGTTCAAGGTGGAAGTTCCTGGCTGGCAGGAACGATGGGCGTTATGGTGGAGTTTCTGACATTCTTTCCCCCCTGGATGATTGGTGGAGCCCATGAGTGGATGACATTCCTCCGGTGACGTCATTATGCATGTGACAGCGGTCAGAAAGGTCAGAGTGAATGAAGAGTTTAGAGTCCATGGCTGGGGGAATCTTTCTCTCTTTTCCCTTGACCTTGCTGTCGCTGAAGTGAACCTGCAGATACCATAGCGGTCATGCCACCCACCTGAGGATGAGTCTCATGCTGAAGGATGTTAGGATAGAGAAATAGGAAGAAGCTGGGGTCTTGATGATGTCGCCGAACCCTTGTGTCGCTGAACACTCAAATCTGCTCCCACTGTTGGGTTTTCTACTCAGAGATAAATGTCCTTACCTGTTAAAAGCTTTTGAGTTGGGATTTCCTTTACTTTGCCACAAACCATCCTAACAGACTGTGCAGGATTGGGCTGAAGGTAAGGATGAGCTTTCCCAGGTAATCTGAAATATCCATTAGTGAAGCAGACAAGAATGGAGCCTTTGTCACTGTCAGTATTCAAAGAGAGGTCGACTCTGATTTTTAAAAATCCTATATTGGGTAGAATTTTGGTCTAAATGATTCTTTAGCATGGTTCAAACGTGGATGATCTAAGATCCAAAAATAATTCTCACTAAGGTGTGAGTGACCATGAAGCTGAACCTTTCCTCAGGACATTTGCATTATCCCCACCATGATAACTCAGATGAAGTTTTTATTAGTAGAATGTGGAGGTGGGGGAGATTTTTATGCATGACAACCTTCCAGGTGCTCCTTGCCCACTTCAAATGAGTGAGCATTCTTCTCTTCTCCTCCAGGGGTCTGTGTCTGCCACCCCCACTTTTGGAAGATTGTTGAACCCTGACCAAAGGGGAAATAAATCATATTGTGACTGCTGGATTTGCAAAGCACAACATATAGAGGGCCTACAGCATGGAGAGGAAAAGTGAAAAAGAGCAGAGGCTGTGGCCTGAGAGCTGCCAGAGGGAGGGGCCTAGAGGCCCAGGGGCAAGGCCAATTGGTGGACACAGGGGTACGTGGATTACAGGGAGGCATTTTTCTATCTTTGTGACCCCCTTTGATGTCCACCTTCCATAGTTCATATTCTAAAAATAATTTTTCTAAAATTACTCTAAAATTTTTTCTAAAAATTTTCTAAAAACATTTTAAAAATGTTTTATTATTTTAAAATATAAAATTGTAATAAAATGTTGACTGTGCTTTAAAAGCCACACAATCTCTCCATTTGAATTTATCATCCTGGCAGGATATTTGCAAACACTCCTGTTTCCCCTCTGAGATGTGAGTCACTTGGGTATACTTTTGTTTTTTTTTAAGATTTATTTATTTTTATTTATGATAGATACAGAGAAAAAGAGAGAGGCAAAGACACAGGAGGAAGGAGAGGCAGGTTCCATGCCGGGAGCCCGACGCGGGACTCAATCCCGGGACTCCAGGATCGCGCCCTGGACCAAAGACAGGGGTCAAACCGCTGAGCCACCCAGGGATCCCTATACTCTTGATTCTGATCCCAATGTTGATTAAATTTCTGATGGTTCCTATAATTAAATATAAAATACCAGTGAAAACTGGAGGTTGGTCTCATACCTGTGATTCTGAACCAGAAAGTGTGCTCTCCTGCTATATATCTTGTCCTGCACTTCACCCAGACAGGGCTTGTTGGGGAGAAATGTTCCCAGAAGTTCAGAGGGTCACATGGCAGGTGGGACGTCACTGAGTGTTGGGGATGAACCAGGCCCCTGAAATCAAGTCGTGTTGTCCACTTTGTCTTAACACCGAGGAGGACAATTGGGAGTGGGAACATGACTCACCAGGGCCAGGTGGTTAAATGGATCGTTGTTGACCTGAGAGTCAAAGTATGAGAATGCCCAGGTTTTACTTCAGGATATCATTTTTCAAGCATTTCGATTTGCAAGAAAACCAAATCTGATTGATTTTTCAGTTGATGAGAGGGATCAATGCAAAGGCAATTGATGTAATGCAAGAGACAAAGATGATGTGGAGGAGCTAATTACTAAGCTTGTAAATATTTGTGTGTGTACTGGGGGCAGAAGATGGCCCAGCCAGCATTTTTCCCTGGTGACAGGAATCCTCTGTCCTGGACATGGGCTCTCTTTTGTGTCAAGCTGGCCTCGCGCTTTCCTAGCTGTGGCTGGGGAACCAGAGGAGAGAAAGAAGCTGCATTCGGGGCTGGGCTGTGTTCACACAAGAGGCCACGTGAGCAAGAGGCCAGTCCGTTCGCTGCTGAGTGGCTTTCTTTGCTTCCACTCCAAAGAGTGACCTTCCCCTTCCTCAGGTGGGAAGGCCCAGTTCGGCTCCACTGGGAAGGTTCAGCCAGTTCCTTTATTTTATGCCCTTGGCTTTCCAGCCTCTGCCTGAAACAAGGCAGTTTGTGTCAGAGTCCAGCTCCAATAGGAAAGTTAAAATTTCCTGAAAAAGTCCCGGTATAATGGAAACTTATCATTCTGGGAGATACTGTGTGAGCAGTTCTGTCAAGCTGTTAATTATTAAACAAAATCAATATTTTTAGTTTATTTTTTTATTTTTATTTTTTATTTTTATTTTTTTTAATATTTTTAGTTTAATTTTGAGTCTTCTCAGTGAGAAAAACTGAAGGTCATACCTTTAAAGACATGCTCCCCCACCAAAATCCCAGTGTGTGTTTTTGGTGACCATCTGGGAAATGGAGGCCGGCAAAAAGGCCACTGAAATGGCAGTGGAAGAGGTAAGAGTGTGTTTTCCTGTTTGTCTGGGGGCTCTCTTCCTTATTGGCTCTTAGCTGTTACTGCCACTGAGGCATGAGGGTCCGCAAAGCTAGGAGAGCCTCAAGGTGGCTGACTGGGCGCTGAAAGAGCTGTTAAGTGCTTCGGGTTGCAGCCGGCCCACAAGCAGACATTCCGTGACCCCAGTCAGATGTAGGGGCCAGAAGCCAGCAGAAGCCAGGCGATGACATGACCAGAAAGTTGGCCAAGGTTTTAGGAAAACAATTAAGGTCAAAGGCAAGCAAAGAGTCCCCAAACAGATGCTAAGAATGTATGTGGCACTACAGAGTCCTGTGTCTCAGAGCTCAGAGATGGTCCTGTTCTTGGAGGAGAAAGGTGTGCTGACCACACTTTTCCTTGGGAGGCAGACAGCTGGGGGTGGGGGTGGGGGGCAGGCTGACAACAGTGCAGACCAAATGGAAGAGAAGAGGAGGTATGAATGGCTCTAGGTGGCTTCTGGCACTCTATGACCCACCTTGGCCTCCCCTCCAGGAAATAACCAAATAGGGAAGTCCCTGTGACCTTTCATTTGTAGACAAACTGGTTTGGTTGTTTAAATTTGTACTAACCATGGTTCTAGGCTTATGTCCCTTGTCCCTATAGTAGACTCACAAGACTCAAATACAAGTATGCAACAGTGGGGGCTGTTTTCGTGTCCTAAATGCTAATAGAAGTACTTCATTATTAGTAGTAAATATAGAGAAATGGCGGCTGCCTCTTATTAAGCACCTACTGTATGTCAGGCCCCATGTACAACAGTAACAATCCTGAGAAGTTAGAATTGTAATTTCCACTTGGCAAATAAGGAAAGTGAGGCTTTGAGAGGTTGAATAACTTGCCTAAGGTAACCAGCTGGCAAGAGCTGGGATTCAACATAGCTTGTCTGGACCCTAAATCCAATGCTCTTAAGGACTATGGTGAGAATGCACCTGGCAGACCTCCCCCTGAGTAGAATTGACCAGAGGCCCCAGGGCCTATGCTCTGAACCCAAACCGGTATTTGCCCAAGGCTCTGGCAGCACTCTCCTCCTCCCCCTGCTCCCCGCCCAGCCAGCAACCCAGCCGGCAGGGATACTGTAACAGGTGGCCTCCCCCCCGCCCCCCCCCAGACATGGGACTCCTCCAGTGGCCTCCTTCAGCTTGAGAACTCTTCGAGAGGTTGCAGAAGTTTCCTTAGACTGCTCAGTGGTCTAGGACGCCTATACCCATCCTTCCTTCCCCCTCTTCTTTATCTGGGCTCAGACCATGTTATGGGTTTCCCACCTTTCCTCCCCTTTTTCTGCCACAGGTACTCTCACTGATATGATCCTTGCATGTTTAACTCCATTTCAGTGTTTGCTTTTCAGAAGACCTGGACTAACACAGTGCGTGTACCATGTGGAATTTCCAGGGCAGCTTGGCTCAGCCTGCTGGCATAAACTGGGAGGGAGACGGGGTGTCAGACAATTTCCTCTTTCTCTCCAGACCCCACACTAAAAGCCCTATGGCACAGAGCCCAGTGTTGGTCCTCCCTGTTGTATTTACCCCCTGGTAGTTCCTTAGGTGATCAGTCTTGCCTTATTCACTGACTCATCCTTTCACGTAGGAAACATTTATTGATTTTCACTATGTTCTAGGCTCTGGGGATTAAAAGATGAATGTCAGGGAATCTGCCCTCAAAGGAATCACGGTCCAGTGGAAGAACAATTTGGTCAACAGATAAACAATACTAATTGCTAATAACTCTTCAGCGCTTACTCTCTGTCAGGTATTCTTGAGGCGTTTTGTGTGAATCAGCTCATTATACATTTACAACTATTGTGTGAGGTAGGTGGTGTGACTGTTTCCGTGTGCACAGGGGGCAGCTGAGGCAGAGAGCGAAGTGGCAGATGGGAAGTGACAGAGTTGGGGTCTGAGTGCCCTGCCGTACTGCGCCGCCACCCTGCCCCGAGCGCGCTGCCTGTTCTCACAGAGTCTAACCTGCCTGGGGATGCAGGCTTCCATGCTGACAAAAAGTGCCATCGGCTGCCGGTGAGAACGACCTCACTGGATGAGCTGGTGGGCCCAGCACGCCTCTTTTGCCCGTGCCTGGGAGTAGCTGGCTCCCTGTTGCTGCAGGTCTCTGGCTACCGGAGCATCCCTGGGCCGTCTAACACTCACTTCCCGGGCCGGCTCTGGGCAGATGCAGAAGTATGCTCCCGCCCATTTCTACGTGGGCACTCATCTTGCAGAACTCTCATTCAGTAAATGAGTAATAACAAAAATAACAAATACTTAACTTTGGTACTTTTTGGCTTTTCGAAGGCTTCTGCTTTTGTCGCTTAATCCCAACAAGCCTGTGTGGCAGGCCAGGAGTATAAATATTCTCATTTTAAAGGAGAGGAAAATTTGAAGCTTAGAAGAGTCATGATTACCCAGTCCATGGTTGTGGAGGGAGTTGAATCTAGGCCCCTATGGTTTTGCTGACTGTGCTCTTCCAGAACCCCACCAGCAGCTACATTTATGTTGCTAGGAAATGGCTAATTACTAGGGTGGGAGGCAGTCAGCAGACTCTGGGTTAAAGGAGTTTCTATTTTGGCCCATAATTATTTAAGCAGAATTTGGAGTGCTATCTTGTTGTTTTGTACTTTCTTAAAGGCGATTGCTGAGGAGAAGCATGCCCCCTACCCCAACTTGACCCTACTGTGAGTCCAGATGCAGTGTTTCAGGGTGAGGAAGGAAAGTTACCCCTCCTGAAAATGGAAAGTGAAACTGACCAGTCCAATTTCCTGGTTCTAGCTGGGTAGAATGTTAGTGGTCAGCAACAGTGGGAACAAGTCAACCTCACCTCAGCCTTTCCTATAAGTGTGACAAGTGGGGTGGTAGAGAAGAAAAATGAAAGAAGTTTTCTTCATAATTTCCTAAGCTCATGTCTATTATCAAGGGATGCCTGGGTGGCTCAGTTGGTTAAGTGTCTACCTTTGGCTCAGGTCAGGACCTCAGGGTCCTGGGATCACACACCACATCAGGCTCCCTGCTCAGCAGTCTGCTTCTCCTTTTGCCCTTCCCCCTCACTGGTACATGCTCTATCTCTCTCTCTTTTTCTTTATCTCAAATAAATAAAATCTTAAGAAAAAAAAAAAAAAAGAGTTGCTTCTCGCCTCTCAGTTCTTGGCTGGGTGAAAATAAATTGCATTTTTGTGGCCTGCCCCAGACAAAGCCCATCTGTCTGTCCTCACACCAGTAAATCCAGACATCAATGTCTGTTTAGATTAGAATTGATTCCTGAACCAGGAAACTCAGAAGAGGCTGTTTAAAGGGTGGTTATTAATGGCCTCCTTACAAGCCTGTGTCCTGCCATTTGAACGAAATTTACATAGAGAGAGGAAGCACATTTATAAGTATCGGAAAGAGATGAAGAAAGAGGAAACCTTCATGGGGGCTGTGGTACCTCCTGCTTGGTTAGCAACACTGGGGTTTCCTGAAAGATGAAACAGGGGCCTTCAAGCCTCCCGCTCTGAGAGTCCTGGTGGAGACCCTTCTCCCCAGTGACAGCTTTTGGAATGCCGGTATGAACAGGGCTTTTAAGGATCTTGATAAACTTGGCCCATGAAAGCTGTGGTTGGGCCATCCCCAGAGATGCCAGATCCATGGTAGAGGTGGCTTTCTGTAACTTCCAGATTTATCTCAGAGACTGGTTGAGAAGACTTCTGTCTGTGGCCAGAAGCAGCTCCCCTGGAGGAATTATTTCTCCACTGGGGTTAGCTTTCTTGAGATCAACCATTCCTTCAGACAGGGAGCTGGTTAGGAGATGTGAATCTTTGAGTTTTCAAATGTCGTTCTACCATTAAACCCGCTGCTGATGACCTAGGACGAGTCAGTTCACGTCCTTGTGCGCTCCATTTTCCAGCTGCAAAGTGGGAGATACTGACCTCTTTCACAGCTTCCTGAGGACACTGAAAGGACAAAGTGAGAACACATTAAAACTTCTGAGGCTCGGAGTGGTATGAGAACTCCAGATAACCCCTGGCTTCTCAGATGAGAATGGAGTAGTTTGGCTTGAGTACTCAGGGAAGTTTCCTGAAGGTTGAGCTTGGAAGAGGGTTGGAGAGGCCCAGTAAGGCTGGGGGGCAGGAGTGCTGTTGTCAAGGTCTCTCTGGTTGTCATGGCAGCTTCAGCTATGGGGCTATTTTTATTCAAGCTGAAGAGCAGGTAGGGTGCTGTTGGGGAGGGGAAGGGAAGAGCCAGTCATCTTTTGCTTTAAAGCAAAACAAAACTAACACTTTGAATAGTTCACTTAGAGCTACTAGGTGGGGGCTGGATAGAGATCTGAGAGACCTGAGGTCTCCCTTCCTCCTGCCTAGCTCATTACCTTGAGGAGGACCAGGGGAATTATCTGGTGAAGGAAGGATAAAGGATTCCTTGTCTATGTGAGCTGGGAAAGATTGGCATTGATGTACAAGTAGAGTCCTGATCCAGAACCCTCTATCTAGTGCAGCAGATCCACTGATGTGTAATGAAACCGGTCAGCCTCAGGAATCTGCAACTGACACAGAACATCTGGATGGCAAAGCAGGTTGGTTGTGACAGGTGAGCTGGCGAGTGTTGGGAAGCTCAGGAAGTCAGCATGGGCTTGTGGGAGAGTGGACTGATTCTTGCTCTTCCTTTCTGTTCCTTTCTCCTTGTTTCCAGGGAGGCAGAGTGGCCGCCATGGGTTTCTTTAAAGTCTGAGTTAGGGCTATGCTGATAGGACTCTGCCCTCCTTACCTTTTTGGCATCACGAGGAAGAGGGGGAGGATGATGAAGGTGACAAGGACAATGAACTCACACTAAATATCACTAAATAATCGTCACTTCCCCCACCTCTGACTTTAATGCCAGTAAGATATGTGGTGGCTCTGACTCTGCTACCATTATTCTAACTGATGACTATGTGACTTTGCCAGGAGTTGGTAACCTTCAGGTTGGGTATACTTGTCATTGTGTTGGGAGTTTTTTTAAGTGAGAGGGGTTCATCGGACAGGAAATTCAATACCCATAACCAAGGTGGGTGAACAAGGGGGAAGAAAGACCCGTGGGTGATAACTAAAATGAATAAGCAGTCTTGATGTTTGCCAGGAAGCTAGGGGGAGGTTATTGAAACTCAAAACCTGAGTCCCACCATTACAGGCCTCTCACCTCACCCCAGAACCCATATGCTCTTGCAGGGAGCAAAAGCTCCTTCATTTGGATCCACACCTTCGGAATTTCAGGATGAAGCCAGCCTTGAGGTCTCCCTTTGTGCTTTCTAAGGACATGATAATAACTGTGACACTGATTTTCAAAGCTAATAGCTTAGAAACAAGATACATGGTAGGAGAAATGTTTAGTCTACTTACAAATCATTTTTCTAAGCATTTTGTGAACCATGCTTGTGATATACTTTCAGACATAAGGTTAATTATAGCATCTCATTTGCTCATGAGAGCGGATAGAGCAGGATGTTGGCTTGGTAACAGCTTGTTAGCCACTAGTTTATGTTATTTTATACATTTGGAGGCACTGCTGCTCAGGGTGTGATGAGTGGTCAGCCACTCCCCTTCTCGATTCTGACCAAGATTGACAAAAGAACTGACATATTCTGCTTGTGTCCCTGGAATTATTAAAAAAAAAAAAAAACAAGCAAAGTTGTTCCACTTTTAGAAAAATAAAGCTCTATTTTCAATCTCTGTTTTAAAGGCTTTTTTTTTTCTCATGAATGGTGTTTGCTGACAGGTCTTTGATATACAACCAAAGTCCTTGAATGGCAGCATTCAGGGTTCTCTCTGACCCTTAGGTTCCCTTTCCCCTCTCACCCCATATAGAAAGTGCCCCTGCATTGCTTCCTGTAGCTCAGACTCATCATTTGCTGTCAAGCCTTTGTGCCCTTAATCATGCCTTTACCTCTGCCAGGAAAGTCGTTCTGACCCCCATGTCAGCATTTTCTGTGCCTTTCAAGGCCTTACTTGTCATTTCTTTGGGGATGTCCTTCCTACTTTGATCCTCTGGGGGGCATAAACTGTGTTTTATTTATAAATTCCTACTTATCCCTCATAATTGCTTTTTTTGAAGTTATTCTTGTTCTCCTTTGTCTCTGGAAGTTGAAAGACACTGTCCTGTGTTTCTCACCTGTGTGGTCTCTCCATTGTAAGGGAAGACAGAAATATTCTCACCCCTACATTACTTGGGGGGGGTCTTAGGATAGGCTTTGAATATGTTATTCATCGATAAGCAATGAATGTATATTGAAGGAATAAAGGAATGAATTATTAATTATTTATTAATTTAAATGGAAATGTACCTTTTTCACCGAAGGGTAATCTTAGCATCCAGATGCTATTTGACTCTGTTAAAGTGAGTCAGCTTGCTTCCTTCATCTTTCAGGAAGTTTGTCTCAACTCTCTGGACTTCTGTTCAATTTTTCCTGTGCCAGCACTTTTTAAACACTTAGAAACTTAACTTGATTTAGTTGTAGCTACAGTCTTACCACACAGGCTGGTGCTTGCTGGTAAGGGCTTCCATAGTTCTCTCAGGTTTTCCACATGGAGCCTCCTCTTTCCATTTCAGCTGTAAACTTCTTAAGGCCCAGACTACAGAGGACACACTTTTGGTACTCCCTGGTGGGTCCCATGTCAGACACGATCAGTAGATATCTGCTAGGTGATATGGAAGCTCAGGCTTCAGAACATTTTATGTCGGGCTTTCAGACATTGTTTCGTTTTACAGTTTCATCATGGTGGCTTGGGAAGGATAGGTGAGAATTGTAATAGTTGAGAAGTTTCATCTTGAGTGGGAAAGCCACTGGACGTTTCTTCAGACTTCAGGCAATTCTCTATGTTCCAGCCTCATCTGTGTGATGGTTAAATTTGGGTCCCTGACCCAGGATGCAAATGAAGAGGGAACATGGCCCCTTTCTTTCATGGACACTGCCACCTACATTGTGTGGCTATTCATTTCTGTATTCTTCCAAGAAATCTTTGACTTTTCTTCACTCTTTCCTTGATCAACTGCACTAGAAATCTTGGACACAATTGATAATCACCTCCTATTTTATTCCAGCCCACGGACACGCATTCCCCAATGACCCCAATTGGACTGGCCCTAATGATCATTTCTGTTTCATTCCATTTGGGGCTAGGTTGGTGAAAAGCCTTCATTCTCAACTGAAATGTGTCTCCTTAGTTTCTTTCTTTGTTTGCTTTCTTTTCCTTTTCATCTAAAACTTGGGGGAAATAATTCAACATGTTTATGCTACAGGCCTTCTTTCTCCATTCCTCCCTTCACTTTTATTTTAAGAATCACTAATACATTTAGTTTAACATAAGAGAAACAGTATAATATAATTCAGCTTTTCTGAAACTTTGGTCATTTGAGAAACTTTCTTTTTTCAGAAAGAAAGTTTCTGAAACTTTGGTCATTTGAGAATCATCAACATGGATTTTGGTTTATCTTAAAAAAAACAACAGATTTATTTATTTATTTATTTATTTATTTATTTACTTATTTATATTTTTCATTTTTTAACAGTTTTATTGAGATATAATTCATATGCCATGCAATTCTCCCATTTAAAGTATAAAATTTGTTTTTTTGGTATATTACATAACCAATTTTTAAAATGTGGCAAAATATATATAACATAATATTTGTCATTTTAACCAATTATAGCTATACAATTCAGTGACATTAATTACATTCACAGCGTCATGTAGCCATTGCCACAGTCTATGTCCATTGTATTAGCAACAATATTTTCTTTGAGTCATTTCATGGTTGTTTACTTAGGTAAATTTATTTTAATTTTTTAAAAAAATATTTTATTTATTTATTCATTAGAGACAAAGAGAGAGAGAGGCAGAGACATAGACAGAGGGAGAAGGTGGGTCCTCACAAGGAACTTGATGGGGGACTTGATCCCAGGACCTGGGATCATGCCCTGAGCTGAAGGCAGAGACTCAAACACTGAGCCACCCTGGTGTCCCTAAGTAAATTTCGTTTAAAAGGAAACTTTGCCAGTATAATGGAAAAACCAGTATCTCTTAATATGAAAAGAAAGTAACTTCAAAAATAAAGACAATAAAAATCAAACAGTGGTATTAAGTTCTACTGGATACTCATGCCTACAGAAAGAAGCCTGTGGGCCTAAGGCCTTGTTCTCACCATTGTACAAAGGGAGAAAAAGAAAAGCATGTGAGAGGGGTACTCAAGGCATCCTCTTAGCTTACCAAGCCTTCTTCTTAATATAAATGGTATTGGAAGAATTGAAAGAGGATTGCTTTCTACCATGTGGTTTAGTATCACTGAATATTTGCTGTACACTTTGGAATCATCTCCTATTCAACAGGTTACATGGTTCACAATGTGAAATACACTATCAGAGTTCATGAGAGCATGGACTTGGGGGTTACATTTTCATACAGTAAGTACTTATGTGATTTGGACAACTTACTTAAATTTCTGTGCCCTAGTTTTCTCATCTGTGAAATGGGCAGAGTCATATCAATCCCTTAGTTGTGATAAAATGGAATCATATATGTTAAGGGTTTTGCCTGGTTTTTGGCATATAGTACATGCTCAACAAACATGTTTTTTTATTTTTTTATTTTTAAGATTTTATTTATTTATGAGAGACAGAGAGAGGCAAAGACACAGGCAGAGGGAGAAGCAGGCTCCTTGCAGGGAACCTGATGTGGGACTTAATCCCAGGATCACGCCCTTAGCCAAAGGCAGATTGATGCTCAATCACTGAGCCGCCCAGGTATGCCAAACGTGGTTGTTCTAATGAATGATCCTTGTTTATAACGTTCTCAAAGCTTAGCATTACTTTTCAAGAGAAGTTAGCTTGTGGATTCTGAAAAAACTCTCCAAGATCTGCAAACACCATTCTCTGGCCCTCATGCAAGCTATCAAAAAGCTGTAGTCCTGACTGAGTGCCAGGTAATGTGCAGGGAAAAGACAGCAAATTTGCTAGTCTGAAAACTTATTTGTAAAGTAAGAGAGTGCAGCCTTGGGTCAGGGGCCCCTTGAGCTTGCGGGATTCTGGCTGGTTTCATTGGCGTTCAGTGTCTCTTGATTTAAACGCCATCCTCGGGATGTGCCTGTTGGCCCTGGTGGCAGGTCGCAGCATATCTAACCCAAGGTATCATGGCTCAAAACAGGGCAGCACCACTAGGCATTGGTGAGCAAAAAGATTACATCGTGTCTTCTGAGCTGCAGCCACAACCCCATAACAGAATAGCAAGTGACAGCTGCTTCCTGCCCTGGACCCATCCACAAACCAGGCAAGGCACAGACCCCTGGAGGGCAAACTCCCACTTGCTTGCTTACTTCCATCTTTCAGGCACAGGGTTTCTATCTATAAACTGAGAACAGGATATTGATTTCTCTCTCCCAGCATTGTCCTGTATTAAATGAGATTAAGACTGTTAAGCAGTCACCGTAATATTCAATAAAGAGTAACTTCTATTATTTTTGGTAGGAAGGAGTCTGTCACCACCCCTCTCACCTAGCAGGAGCTGCTCCGTGTGGTGTCGTTGGGGATACAGTTGCATACATACACACATTTCAATCAAAATTCATAGAGTTTATACACCCAAATAATGTAGAGACTGCCTCATAAAGGAAAAAAAATTAGGACTCTTTAGTGTTGGCAAATTATTCTGATGTTTTTAAATATCTATAAACACATTCAACTCCTTTTGTTTGATGTTTTTCCCAAATCTGAAAGCAAAACATACCAATATGAGCAAGATACCAATATAGGTATGAAATAAATAAAAGGCTAAGGAATGTATTCATTTTGTCAGATGATGCTGGTTTGTTGAAGCAGCATCATGAACATGGCACGAGGCTGTGGTGCTCGTCCATTCCATTGAGGGGGCTTGCTGCCACTCCCCTGTGTTATTCTGGGACTTAGATCTCCCACCGCATTTTTCTATATGAAGTAGTATACAGGGTAACCTTCTGGTGTTCATGTGACACAAACACGTCCTTTACATATTGCACTGCCTCCTCTCTTCTTTCTTCACTGGCCCCCCTAACATCCAGTGTAGCACAATCCAGCTGCAAAATGATTGCAAACACACTCACACACACATACACAGAGACATCACAAACCTATGGCAGGACCCAATTATAACATGGTCATACAGATCATCTGGAATGACTTTGCATCTCATTTTAGAGGCACTATCATCTAAATGAAAAGGCCAAGCACATATTCCCATAAGGACTGTATATCTGAGGCCTTTGGTAGCTGCCAGTTTGAGAAACATGGTGTCACATCTGGCCTAAATCCTCAAAGTATTTGGAGCAGCCCCCAAAATTAAACGAAATGTGAGAAAAGACAAATAGACAAGACCATGGCCCTGGGTGAGAGTGTAACAGCAGTTACAAGTGACCAAACTGTCACTGAATTATCTGGCAGCAAGGGCAAAAAGTGAAACGCACCACATTAGCCTGTTCTTATTGTCTAATAGGAGAAAACAGGCAAGTTCTCTGAAGAGACAAGCTTTTCCTGCCTCTGAATCCGAGGAGTATTTGCCACATGGATCCTTTATACATGAGACTCTGGTGAGCCAGATGACCCAGGAAGTCTTTGTGTATAATTTCTCGAGTTCCTGTGGACCTCATAAAAGCTGAGAGAATATTGTTCAGTTTTAAAGCGGTGAGGAGGATACTATTGGTATCCTAATGATACTTTACATGGTGGGGGAGTGTCCTCAGGGTTTTCAGGTGCCCTCACTCAGACATTTATTATGTATGTGAGTCTCAGGGCAGCGCCTTATCTTCAAGGTGGGGAGGGTCATGAGGGATCTGCATACATAGGTGGCAAAGCTTGGCACTGGCTCATTCTGTCAGGTGGGTTTCAGTGGTGCTTCCATCTGGGTGGGCATTTCCTTCAAGGAAACCTTGGGTTGGCTGAGGCAAGCGGGCCCTGGCCCAGTCTGTAGCATGCCCTGGAAGAGGTAGCTATGGCTGGAAGAAACCTAAGTGGTGGTGATGTCAGGGCCTCCAGAATCAGCCTCAGGATGAATGGCATCCTGCCTGACTTCCTGAAGTGAATTAGCTGCCACTGCTGCCATGAGTGAATTCATTTCGAGTGACTGGAAGGAACTGTGGACATGGCCCATCTGAATGCTGGGGATTATCTGCCAAGTGCTACAGTACTAAGGGTCAATCTCGTTTGTGCCAAGCTAGTGACACAATTCACCAAAGGATTCGGCAATTGCTTTCTCTTTACCCAACCCCCTATCCAAGTGCTTTCTCATTGTGTAAACTCAGAAAACACAGGAAAGGTTGGAAGGTAGAAAGGAAAGAAGAGGGAGGGAGGGAAGAAGGGCCACTCACAAGCCAAGCCCAGATTTTGTTCTGACCTTTTAAATGCATGTCTCTTCATATAGTTGATACTCTACACATAAGATACGTGATTTTATATCCTGCTTTGTTGCTTATTGTAATGTTATAAGCTTCCACTTAAAACTCTTTGAAAATAATATTTTTATGTATCCTTTCCATGGACAGTTGTTTTCCACTTTTTACTGGTGCAAAGAATGATTTAGCAGACATCTTGGTTCATTATCTTTGTCTATGTTTTGGACATTTATTTTCCTCTCAAAGAGAAATTTGTAGTAGAATTATGTGCCAAAAGATATGACCATTTTAGACTTTCTCTTTCCCTGTATGTGGACACGTGGCTTTGCAGAAAGGTCTTACCAGTTTATACTTCCCTTAGCATCAAATGAGAGTAGATATCTGTCTTCCCTCATCTTAAAACATTTCCTAATTTGAAAAGGTAGAGTAGCAGTGTTGTTTTTATTCTTATTTCCATGATAATTAGTGGAAGTGGATGGTTTTTTTTTGTTTTTTGTTTTTAGATGGGGAGGTAATTCGTATTTCTTCCTTTGCGAATTATCTACTTTTTGGGTGTTTTGTTTTGTTTTAAAGATTTCATTTATTTATTCATGAGAGACACAGAGAGAGAGGCAGAAACACAGGCAGAGGGGGAAGCAGGCTCCCCCGAGGAGCCCCATGTGGGACTCGATCCCAGGACCCCAGGATCACGACTGGAGCCAAAGGTAGACAGACACTCAATCACTGAGCCACCCAGGTGTCCCTTGTTAGGTGTTTTTAAAGAGATTTCTATGATTCCTTCATATATTAAGGAGATTAGCCCTGTGGCATATTTATTTCAAATTTTAAATCAGTTTGTGATTGGTCATTGGATATTTTAATAACAACTTTATTGATATATAATTCACATAATATAAAAGTGATTCGGGCAGCCTCAGTGGCCCAGTGGTATGGCACCGCTTTCGGCCCAGAGTGTGATCCTGGAGACCCGGGATTGAGTCCCACCTTGGACTCCCTGCATGGAGGCTGCTTCTCCCCCTGCCTGTGTCTCTACCTCTCTCTCTGTGTGTCTGGGTAGAGGGCTGGGGGACTTAGTCGGGTAGAGGGCTTTGAGAGATGATAGCTAAAGCGTATGCAGTTTCTCTTTTGAGGGGATGAAAATATTCTAGAATTAACTGTGGTAATAGTTGCACAAGACTATGAATATAAAAAAAAATACCACTGAATTGTACAGTTTAAATGGGTAACTTGTTTGATGTAATGAGCACTGGGTGTGATATGCAACTGATGAATCACTCAACTTTACCCCTGAAACTAATAATACACTATATGTTAATTAATACAATTTAAAACATTTTGAAAAAAATGAGTCACTTGTATGTTTTTTTTTTTAAAGATTTTATTTATTTACTCATGAGAGATAAAGAGAGAGAGGCAGAGACATAGGCAGAGGGAGAAGCAGGCTCCCTGCTGGACTTGATCCTGGGACACTGGGATTACACCCTGAACCAATGGCAAATGCTCAACCACTGAGCCACCCAGGCGTCCCTGTTTCTATAGATTTGCCTCCTATGGACATATCACATATTTGGAATCATAGAATATGTGGTCTTTTGTGGCTGGCTTCTTTCACTCAGCATCATGTTTTCAATGTTCCATATTTTGTTCCTTTTTATGACTGAATAATATACCATGTTTTGTCTATCCATTCATCAGTTGAGGGACATTTGGGTTGTTTCTACCCTTGGCCAATATGACTATGCCACCAAAGCAATATAATTTAGATTTTAGATTTTTCAAACTTTGTTTACTAAAGTTTTAAATTCATACCAACTCTATTGCTTGTCTAGATTATATTTCTTTAGTTGTTTAAGATGAACAAGCTTTTCCCAAACCAATGATAAAATTTTCACCCATATTTCCATCTTTTTAATTTTTTTAAAAAGATTTTATTTATTTGAGAGAGAGAGAGAGAGAGAGAGAGAAAGCACAAGCAGGAGAAGTAACAGAGGGAGAGGGAGAAGCAGATTCCCCGCTGAGCAGGGAGCCCGATGTGGGGCTTGATCCTAGGACCCTGGGATCATGACCTGAGTCAAAGGCAGCTGCTTGACTGACTGAGCCACCCAGATGCCCCTCATCTTTTTGATTTTTAAAATCTGTTTTATTTTTCACTTCAGTCTATAATTCATCAAAACTTTATTTGGGGGTATATGAGATTTAGGAAGCATCTAAATAGTCCCTCTGTCCCATCACCCCTACCCCAAATAGCTAAAATTTCCGCCCCATCTGCTGAGCCATTCTTCTTGCCAACCATTTTGTTTATTCTATACCGATTTTTAATGTTTTCTTGATGACATATTAAGTTTTTATGAGAATGAAGCTTGATTTTGGGGTTATCCATTGTATTTAATTGCTGTTTAATTTTTTATAAATGTAATACAAAACAGGACTACACTTTATTGTTTCTTAAATTTTGGTAAGAGGCATAAACCTATATAAATGGAATTTTCCTAGATAGGAAAATTGGATATTATAAAGAACATTGTTGTAACTGTAATTTAAAATTCAATGCAAGAAGAGGGGTATATGACTTGTACTCTGAATTTTATTTGAAAACTAAAGGAATTTTTTCCCATAAGTATTGATTTTGTCAGATTTTCTACTTGTTCTGAGACAATTATGGTAATTAATATTTTTCTGTAAAAATTGTGTTGAAATTTAAAAAATTCTTTGTGTAGAGTTTTCACATCAGTATGTTTCTAAAATTCTTTTCCATATCTGTCATTATCCTGTCTTTCTCAATGGCTTACTTATATTTTCTCTGTTCTTTCCTTAATATATTTACTAGAGCTTTGACTCTTTGGCCAGCTGACTAATAACAGATTCGTAATTTGGGAGAAATGAAGAGTTTTTCTTTTTTGAAGCAATGGTAGACTATACATTGGGTCTGTCCCAAGGAGCTTATACCTGTAAAATCACTTAGAACAAGGAATTGGCAAAAGTTGGTGCCTGGCACTGGGCTGCTCAGGGTAGTGTCTAAACAAATCTGGAGGAATTCTGGGGAAGTTCTTGCAGTTTTAAGTAACTGATTAGGTGTTTAAGTCAATGAGGTTTTTTTCTTATTCAGGAAGAATCTCAGAAACGGAAAAAATGGGATAGTCTAGGCATCAAATAATAAAATATTAAAGCTTGATACGATACTATATAATTGTTCAGAAGAAAAAATATTAATTATCCCTGATCTTTTTGGCTCTTTCCTAAACAGGCTCCCTTGGTGGGTGGGAGTGTGTGGTGTGTACGGCTCTGTCTGTAGAGGTAACCATCCTGACTGTTATAGAAGTAATCCATCAAGAAGAGAAGGTAGCAGGGAAGGACAGATCCAGCAGAGAAAGTGACAGCCTCCATTGATGTGGCTGGAGAGCAGGGAGCCAGGGAGGCTATTGCACTTAGCCTTTGAGGGGGATAACTGGCATTGTTAAAGGAGTTAGGATTGGAAAGGAAAGGAGAGCAATAGGAGATTGATGCCTCTGATGGCTAGTGAAAACCAGTATCAACCCTCCTTGGAACTTCCAGGACACTTTGCCTTGTCTCTTAACACTAAATTCTGCTGGGATTCCTATTGTGCAAGCAGGATCAGAGACCTGGCTGCCTCTGCCAGGCCTTGTGGAATAGTGAGTCTTGGGGGAAATCCCAGAGAGGGGAAGAACAATAGGAGTATGCCTCATTGCCCATCACAGTCTGGGGGCTGTGCAGAGGCATCTGGCAGTGCAGACATAGGCTATAGGATAAGACCACTGTCTGAGGCTGCAGAGTTTTTAAGCTGCATATCTGGGAATCCTCAGCCCTTTCCCCAGCCTGAGCAGATCCTGGAGGTCCTTGCCTCACAGCTACAGCAGTAGGACGTGATGGTGCCTTGCCCCTTAGACCAGCTCCCCAACCTCAGCCTTCATGGTCATGGGAGCACAGCCTGTTCCCCTGGTGTGACCTGAGGTCTAATGGCCAAGCCTATGGGTGCAGCTCTCTGTGGAATACATCAGTGGCTCAACGCACCACCCCAGCATTCTACTAGGGCTTACTGTTCTGAGCTCTGCCAGAGGCCACCTCCTTCCCCAGGAGGCCAGCCTGCAGGAATGAGCCAAGATAAGTCTTATCTCTTACGGGACTTGCCCTTTTAGATTGTGGGCTCTCCAAAGTCAGGATTGATGTCTCATTAATTTTCATGTCAAGTGCCTGACATGTTTGCCTGGCTCTGTAAGTGGTTTAGGAGTAAAGAAGAGCAAGCCCAAGAAAGGAACTGGATGAACCTTCCATCTCTTAACCATTCTTAGCCATTTTGTTCCTCTTTGAGGATCTGATGAAAGCTTTGGACTATCTCTAGAGAAGTATAGGCAAGTATGCACACATACACACACACAAACACACAGACAGAATCTTGCACAGGGTATCAATTGATGGGCCCTAGTTAAGAGCCTCTGCCTTAGAGGTCTGGTAGGTTCTACTTACACCATCTCAGCATCATCTCATTCCATGCCATGCCCCACACATTTGCACACTCCTCCTCACCTGCTCTGAGCCTGTGCACAGTATAGGTATTAGCTATGGTACCAATCTGTGACCTAGTTATATTGATCCAAGATTTGTGGGAAATGATTGCTTTTCATTGTTGTTCCAGAGTGTTTCCATTGGATAGCCATGACCCTGAGGATTAATGGCTTCCTGGACAGCACAGGTCTTACTTGGTGTTCAAAAGATGACCATTAAGTGGACAGCCCATGCTTGACCCCACCTGAGGAGAGGGGGCCTCCTTTCCTCGCAGCCACCAAAGCCAGCAGTGCAGGAAGTCTGGAGGCAAATCTTCCAGAAATCTACTGGTTAAGAGTAGACTTCCCAGCCTTGGGCAACATCCTGTCTCAGACTTTTTGTTCTTCTTCTCCACAGTCCTCTTGTTGGCATCCTACCCTTGCTGCCTACCGGGTAATTGACTTTTTCCCGGCAGGTCGTCTTTCATGATTTCCTGAGTCACTCTCTTCAGCTTCTATTTATTTGACATTCAGAGCCATTTCCTATTTGGTAATGTTTGGGGCTTTCATGGGGTGGAACATGCCCATCAGTTCTCCTTCCTTGTGTTTTTATTCAGTGATGTCCTTTGTCCCATAGATTCTGGCTGTGACTCAGTCACTGACACAGAGACCGAGGACGAGAAGGCCCCTTCCTGCTTGAAGCAGCAGAGCCTGCCACTGCAGACTTCACCTGGGAACCTGATGGTGGTGCAGCCAGACCGCATTCGCTGTGGGGTAGGCACTCCTGGGGCTGGTGGATCAGTGTCAGAACACGGCCTTTTCAATGGATGCATTTGTTGCAGTAAAGGGGTGTAATCTCAGCCTTCCCTTGGGGATTTCATTGTCGATTAGCTGCTCTGGGAATCCCAGTACCTGAGCCTTGAGCACACCTCACTCCTTTAGGTAAGAGAGAAGCGAGCTCAGGAAAGTATGTGTCATCCATTTAAGACTTCATCTTTGTTTTTTATTTTTTTATTTTTTATTTTTATTTTTATTTTTTTAAATTTATTTATGATAGTCATATAGAGGGAGAGAGAGAGGCAGAGACATAGGCAGAGGGAGAAGCAGGCTCCATGCACCTGGAGCCCGACGTGGGACCCAATCCCGGGTCTCCAGGATCGCGCCCTGGGCCAAAGGCAGGCGCCAAACCGCTGCACCACCCAGGAATCCCCATCTTTGTTTTTTAAAGATTATTAATTTATTTATGAGAGAGAGAGAGAAAGAGAGAGAGTAGAGTGAGTGAGAACACGGGTAGGGTAGGAGGGGCAGATGGAGAGGGAAAAGCAGACCCCTTACTGAGTGGAGAGCCCAACATGGGGCTTGATTCCAGGACCCTGAGATTATGACCTGAGCTTAAGGCATATGCTTAACCAACTGAGCCACCCAGGTGCCCCCTATCTAAGATTTTAAGTTCATAGATCAGAAACAGAGCATGTGGCAAACATGAGCATTACCAACCCTGGAGGTAGAGGCCTGGGTCTGTTCCTGCCAGCCTAGTGCTGAGAGGAAGTAGATAGAGGGGCATTTTGAGAGCTTGCTTCTCCATCAGTTGACCACTGCTGTACCTCAAATGAATGCCTTGAAGTTTGCTGGCTGAAACTCACCAATATTGGTTGTTAATTTTAGATAATTTTAAATATTTTTTTTTTAATTTTTATTTATTTATGATAGTCACAGAGAGAGAAAGAGAGGCAGAGACACAGGCAGAGAGAAGCAGGCTCCATGCACCAGGAGCCCGACGTGGGAATCGATCCCGGGTCTCCAGGATCGCGCCCTGGGCCAAAGGCAGGCGCCAAACCGCTGCGCCACCCAGGGATCCCAATTTTAGATAATTTTAAAGTTAAAAGCCAAAGCATAATGTGACTAACATTTTCAGGATGAGACCTATGTTAACAGGTGACTTGAATGTGATGGCCCAATTGATGGGCCACCATCATTTAAATCCTACCATAGAATTGGTAGATTTTCATTATCTTTCCTTTCCTGATGAAAAAAAATGTGTGATATTAGTTCAGAACAGCAAAACCCTTCCCTGTGGATACAAGCCCTATGCTGTTTGCCCCTATGGTGTCTGTGAGACAAGGGGTATGGGAGCCTTGGCAATGGGAAGTACTAGTACCTTGCACCTGTGCGTGGTTTCACATGCAGCCTGAGGCCACAAGGCATTGGGCAAGGACTCCCTCCATGGGGATTGCAGACAGCTGCTTTGGGATAGATCGAGCTCATAGATATGGTTGGTTTAGATTGTACAGTGTTTTAAAAATTAGGCATGAAAATCTATTCCCATCTTCGTTTTTGTTTTTGTTTTTTTTAAAGATTGTGTTTATTTATTCATGAGAGACACAGACACAGACACACACACACACACACACACACACACACAGAGGCAGAGACACAGGCAGAGGGAGAAGTAGGCTCCATGCAGGGAGCCTGATGTGGGACTTGATCCCAGGACTCCAGGATCATGCCCTGGGCTGAAGGCAGGCACTAAGCCGCTGAACCACCCAGGGGTCCCATCCCAGTTTCCCTTGAATCAGAATCTGATAATACCAGGCCTGAGGTGAGTGGCTGGGCCTAGCAACCCATTAGATGGGACATGAATTCCCTAGTTCATTGCTCCCATCACTCCCTGTTCTTATTTTCAGCCCACTTCATGCCCTCTCTTCATTGGTTAGGCCTTTGTGGGCATTTTAGTTTCCAGTCTCTCCATATGCCTTCCTGTCTTCCCCACATTCCTCTCATCCTAAGACCAGACTGGTGGGCACCGGTGGGTAGGGGCATTTGGAAACGAAGAATAGTACTCTTAACATTGCCTTTCTGATTCTCCAGACTTTCATTCTTTCTCCTGTCCTGGCTTCCAGATTCTCCCTGTGGCCTTCTCTAGGTCTCTGGATCCTGGGGCAGCCAGACTGGGGTTGGGTCCTATTGTCAATAGAGAGGACACATTCATTCTCTCTGACTCCCCATGCTGCCTGTGAGAAGGAGCAGGTGCGACAGGCCCGGGCCTGCAGCCGGAGTCAGGTCAGCCAAATACACATTCACATTTAACATCTTCCTCACCTGTTGTGAAATGGTGGCCCTTGTCGTGAAGGCCTACTATGAGGTCTTTATAAAAGAATTATAGGATGAACATTTGGGGATTAGCACTGACCAGAAGGGCTGCTCTTTGGACAACCTGTCATTACCTGTTCAAGTCTTAAGAGGCTCATCTTCTACTTAACCAGCACAATAAAATAAGATAATTGTATGTGGCAGACCTGGCAAAAAATCTTAAAGCCAGGTGAAATAGCTATTCAGATTATTCATGCCTGGGCAAAATCAGTCCTCCAATAAGGTATTTTGCCCATTCTAAAACAGCATGGGAAGCAGAACCCGAGTCAGCCTCTCTAGGCTGGTTCCTCCCACATGGTAAGGTGCATGTGAGTCACCTGGGGGTCTTGGTAAAATAAAGACTGATGGTGCAGTGGGTCCAGGCGGGGCCTGAGATTTTGCATTTCAAATCAGCTCCCAGTGCTGTCCGTTGACTTCATGTTGAGTAGCCAGGCTACTGTCAGAATAGTGCTTCTCAAACCATCTATGAAGACCTCTTTTATTTTGTTTCTCAAATTTTCCAATATGTCATGGACCAATGCTTTAATCGAATGCAATAAAAAAGAAATGCTATAAAAATGAAATTAAAAAGGTATATGAAATACAAGCCCAAGGATTTTAAATTATTATATTAGATTCAACAGACATAAAATTGCTTCCTTCAAATTGCTATACAGGTTTGTAAATGTTCACTCTTGGTCTTTGTAACTTGTTTCTTTGGGACCCATGGCAGTTGTGCCCAGTGTTGGACAGCAAACCCCACCCTTCTCTGGATAGCTTCACTAGATAGAGCTGGGGCTCAGGGAGCCGGGAGACCCTCCACCCAGCACCCTGATAGGGCACCCAGGAGGGAGAGGGGACACTTACTGCTTTCCCATTCTAGGCGGAAACCACAGTCTACGTCATCGTGAGATGTAAATTGGATGAGAGGGTGTCAACAGAAGCAGAATTTTCTCCTGAGGATTCTCCCTCAGTAAGGGTGGAAGCCAAGCTGGAGAATGAATACACCGTTTCCGTGAAGGCCCCCAGTGAGTAGCCCCATTTACCTCCAGAAATCAGGCAATCCGGTTTAGAAAGAGGCCCAGTCTTGCTTTCTTTTACTTGTCCTGTCTTTATTCAGCAACTGAGAAAAGTGACAGCCAAGATTTGGATTTGGTTGTCATGTTCTATTTAAGGGAAAAGGAAGTTGCAGAAACATACATGTGTGGTGGGGAAAAAATGGATATAGTAAAATTTTTATCCTTATGAAATTAACATATTAAAAATTTTTGAAATTAGAGGAAAGTAGAAATAGAGTCACCAGGCTACTACTCTGTCTTTTGGCCTTTGTTCACAATTTTAAAAACAGAGTTCTCAATATTCTGTTTTTCTTGATATAATCTTATATTTATTCTCTCAGAGTCCCTTTACCCCATGGACTTTGTAACTTTCCATTTTATAACATATTTTTTTCTGTTATAAAAGTATATGTGCTTAATACTGAAAAGTTGAAGAATACAGCCAAGGTAAAGAAAAGTGAATAGAAAATTGCCCATATGCCTCAAAGGAAATCAGTGATTTCTGTATTTTTTTGCATCTATGTACATAGCTTTGTATAGTCTTATAGGCCACTTTCATTATCTAGAAGATACCTATGAGTATTTTCCCATGTTAATAAATATTCTTTTACAACATAATGCTTAATGGTTGCAAGGTAATCCATTGTATCATAATTTATAAAACCAGTTCCTTGTGTTGGACTTGTATCTTCTATAAATCATATTGTTTAAAGCTGCATTATATTCCATTGAAAAGAAGTATCATCTTTTAATTTTTCATCTCATTGTTACATATTTATATGATTTTGATTTCTTACTGTCTTATTTTAAGTTATAATATATCAAGCATCTTTATGCATGCATGTATTTAGGAGCATTTCTTCAAGATGGAATCCCTGAAACGATAGGCATTTTTAAGGATCCTGGAAAATAAGCAAGGCTTACTTGCTTCCTGAAATATTACTCCTATCAAGTTTGCTGTGTCATTACCAACTCTAGGCATTGTCATTTAAAGTTATCTTTGCTAATTTGATGTCTTTTTAAAGAGTAGCCCATTGTTTTAATTTGCATTTCTTTGATTACTAGCAAGGCTGAATATTTTTCCATGTTCTCTACTTGTTGCATTTCCTCTTTTGTGAATCGAATCTTTGTGGTTGGTGTATTTTTAATTTTTTCTTTCCCCCTCAAAACCCCTTCCTGTGGTAGAAAAGAGAAAGAGCACATAATAATGACAGCAACAGAGCCAGTGAATCAATTCTCCCAAGTCCCATGTTGTGGAAGCACTGTGTTCCACCTGCCAGGATCTTTCCCCACCTTGTGGCAACTGCTGACCTTTGTGCTTTAAACTCAACTCTTCTTCCTGTTTATCATGGTCCTGGGCCTACTCTAGCGAACAAAACTGATGAAAATCTTCCAAATATTAAATTGTGGACCTGGTGAGGACAATTCCTCAGACTCAGAGGCCTCTCCTGTGCTAGTTGGCTCACTTGTCACTTTTACCCTTCCCCTCACTTCTCTATCCCTTACCTACCTCCCAAATCTTCCTTCCATCCCCTGGTTAATTTCTTAACCGTTAAGGTGAATCCGTGAACACTTTCTCCTGGACCCTTGTTTTTCCTGGGCACATTCATGGTATTTTTTTTTTCTTCTGTTTAGGCTTTTCATCTGGGAATGTTTCCTTGAAGATCTATTCCGGGGATTTAGTGGTGTGTGAAACTGTTATCAGCTATTATACTGACATGGAAGAAATTGGGAATTTATTGTCCAATGCTGCCAATCCTGTGGAGTTCATGTGTCAGGTAGGGATGGTGAAAGGAAAGCTCAATTTTCTGGACATGTAGTTTCTCTTTTTTTTTTTTTAATTTTTATTTATTTATGATAGTCACAAGAGAGAGAGAGAGAGAGAGAGGCAGAGACATAGGCAGAGGGAGAAGCAGGCTCCATGCACCGGGAGCCCGACGTGGGATTCGATCCCGGGTCTCCAGGATTGCGCCTGCCCTGGGCCAAAGGCAGGCGCCAAACCGCTGCGCCACCCAGGGATCCCTGGACATGTAGTTTCTGCTCATGGTTTTTCAGCCTTGAATCTGCTGGATTAAAAATTCTTCACTTTTGTATTTAGGCCTTTAAAATTGTGCCCTACAACACAGAGACCCTCGATAAACTGCTGACGGAGTCTCTGAAGAACAACATCCCCGCGAGTGGACTACACCTCTTTGGAATTAACCAGCTGGAAGAAGAGGATATGATGACAAGTAAGTCAAAAGTCAAAGCTCAGGGGGCACCTGGGTGGCTGAGTGGTTGAGCATCTGCCTTTGGCTCAGGTCATGATTCCGGGGTCTGGGGATAGAGTCCCAGCATCAGGCTCCCCACAGGGAGCTTGCTTCTCCCTCTGCCTATGCTCTGCCTCTCTCTGTGTCTCTCATGAATAAATAAATAAAATCTTAAAAAAAAAAAAAAAAAAGCCAAAGTGCAGGAAAGCAGCCATGGGTTGATTGTAGTTTGTTGGCTTCAGTGTCCAGTCACCCTGTGTTTGTACTTTGCTCATTCCTTCCCTGTAGCTTATTCTTGGAGAACAATTCCTTCCTGGCTAGCTAGAGAGTCTTCTCAGTTGGAAATCTGCATACCTCGACCCCGACCCTGTGCTAAACATAAACATCCTTTGTGGTTCCCATTTGCCTTCTAGATAAAGTCCAAACTCATAACATGTGTCTAAGCCCTTCCCAAGGGGTTTCTGCTGGATTTCTGCCCTCATCTCTCTCTCTCTCTCCTCTATCCCTGGGCTCTGCTCTACAGGAAGTATTAACTTCTTTCACCTGATGAAAATTCTGCCTGCCTCTTGCTACCTGAACTCATGGGAATGCAGTTTCCTCCTGTCCTTCTTGGTTGCTATGCACCTGGCTAACTGCTCTCCACCTCCCTACAGTGGCTTAGGTAGCACTTCCTCAGGAAGACCTTTCTGAACCTCTGGTAGGTTCTAGGTTCTGTCTACGTGCTGTGGGCTCCTCTAGCATGCCAGGTGCCCTCTGTGCTAGTTCTCCTCAGCTTGTCTGTCTGCTCTGCTAGACTACCAGCTCAGGTGGCTAAATGTAGGCTAATTGAACATTTGTTCAATGAGGGACAAGTAGTCTTGTGTGTACATGTGACATGCTGAGAGCTGGGATAACGTCTTCTGTGAGGATGGTGCCTGGTGGGCTGGACAGAATGCCTGTTAGGGTGCTTTTGTGGACACCTCCTTCACATTGCATGAAACCAGGTTGCCCTCTGCCTATGTCCCATCCTTTCATAGCCAAGAGATCCAGAAGGATGGGGTTATATTACTCTCAAGTCTTTCTCCCGGGGGCATTCTCTTGTTACCTCTCCCCATTTTTCTACTGTGGAATGTTCTTGCATTACTTTCAGCAGTGTTAGTATTCTCTGTTCTTAAATTTGGGGCCCAGGAAGGAGTATCTCATAGCCTGCCAATGTGGGGTCCTAGGGACTTTTTCAGACCCTTAATCCCCAGATGAATAGGAAGCTTGGTTTGTTTTATTAAAAAAAGGTGGGGGGTGGGGGCAGCCGGGTGGCTCAGTGGTTTAGCGCCACCTTTGGCCCAGGTTGTGATCCTGGAGACCTGGGATCGAGTCCCACGTCGGGCTCCCTGCATGGAGCCTGCTTCTCCCTCTGCCTGTGTCTCTGCCTCTCTCTCTCTCTCGCTCTGTGTCTCTCATGAATAAATAAAATCTTAAAAAAAAAATCTGTATGTGTATATGTGTGTGTACGTAAAAGTATATGTCTCTATCGCTGTTGAGTTTAGAAATCAATTTTTATGAAAACAAACAAAAGAAAGATTTGTCCCCAACTCTATAACACATACATGTCTATTTTCTTGATAGGCTTGCTGTATCCAGATATTAGTAGATGGAAGGGGTTACAGGGATCCAGGAACCCTAAGCCATGGGAACACTTTGTTTCCCATGAATTAGAGGGTTAATAGACATGCTGCAGTTCAGGTGTATTAATACCAACATTCAAAACCTTAAACAAAGAACTCACTGAATACCATCTTATTAATCCTCCCAGCCCTTTTGAGATAGTTTGGAAATATCTTCTAGTTCAAAACTGAGGGCCACAGAAAGGCTAATTAACATACCTAGGATTATTTGGCATACTTTTTGAAATTTGGAATAAGAGCTAAGAAGATGGACTTCTTTTTTTTTAATCAGCACAAAGCAATTGTTTTAAAGTGTTACGAAATATGCAGAGAAGGTCAAAACATGACTCCTGTTATACTTTGTGGCTGCTACTTAAGCCTTCAGAAAATCAGCATATTTTGAATTAGTATTTTTCAGGATTCTTTGATACTTTTATTTATTTATTCTTTTTTAAAGATTTATTTATTCATGAGAGACACAGAGACACAGGCAGAGGGAGAAGCAGGCTCCATGCAGGGAGGCTGAAGTGGGACTCAATCCCCAGACTCCAGGATCACACCCTGGGCTGAAGGCAGGCACTCAACCTCTGAGCCACCCAGGGATCCTCTCTTTGATACTTTTAGAGAAAGAAAGTGGGATATTAATTATTAGATTTGCTAATTAATGAGCATATCATTTCTTCTGTCATCTGAGGGCATAATCTTCAGTTGTGCCTCAAAGGAAGCTGTCAGATATTAGGTCAGTCAACCAAGAAGTAATAATCGAGTGCCTGCTGGCTGCCGTGGTAGGCTTGCCAGCTTTGTCTCCATGAACAAGGGTGCCTGTGCCTTCATTTTTATTTGTCCATTGTTTTCCTTAACACTTTTTCAGATCAAAGGAATGAAGAGTTGCCCACCCTGTTGCATTTTGCTGCGAAATACGGACTGAAGAACCTCACTGCCTTGTTGCTCACCTGCCCAGGAGCCCTGCAGGCATATAGTGTGGCCAACAAGCATGGCCACTATCCCAACACAATTGCTGAGAAACATGGCTTCAGGGACCTGCGGCAGTTCATCGATGAGTATGTGGTAAGGTCAAGGTGGGAGAGGCCCTAGGAATAGAAATGTACTATGTGGTCCTAGGGCTACCTTTTCACTAGAGACATGGTTGGATTTCATCTCTATCTAGCATGTGCTCATGTGCCTCATCTCTGGCAGGGCAAGTATGTGTGGGCTTAAGAATTGAGCCCTGGAGTCACATGGGTCCACATTCCTGTGCCAAAACTTGTCAGCCATGTGACTTTGGACAAATCAGGTACCTGCTCTCTTTTAGTTTCCTGATGTACAGAAGGAAGGTAATGCTAGTTCTGCTCATAAGATTGTTTTCAGGATAAAAGGAAATAATGTATATAAAGCACTGAGGTCCACCCTGAAAGAATAAAGAGTAAATCTGCTGAACGTTGATGTGGGTCCCTCTTCCCCACCCGAATACCATCTCCAAGGTACTTTGGTGGGATGCTCCCAGCTGCCACGCCCATTCTCATATCTGGGTGAACTGTTAGGATTGGTTCTGTCCTTAGCAGAGACTGCAGGAGAGGTCTGCACAGGAAAGCTCTGCTTCAGGAGGCCAACTGTGAGGCTCCCCCTTATGCTAATGGCCTATCTCTCTTCCTGAGTCTCTGCCTATCTCATGAGAGATATGCCCAATTTATTTGCTCATCTGATTTTGGACCCCCAGGTCCTCCTTGATCATTGACTTCTGAGAATTTCTTTGAGTGTCATTTCATCCCGTGCCTAGGCTTTATTCCATGCCCCAATGTCGCTTCTCTTGTCTTGGAGACCTGTCCTTTCCGACTCCATTCTTTCCTGATTTTCCTTCATCGTCACGAGTCACAGTGAAGACTCTCAGCCTCTCATGGAGGGGCTGAGACCTCAAAAGGAACAATAAAGAGTCTAGTCTTGCTCTCTACCTCCATATGGGAGTGAGCTTACACCTCCCCAGAAACTTAACTCTGTGGTCTATATTTGACAGTCTGCAAGGCAGCAATTCACTGAAGCATGGAAGGGGGCCCCTCACAGTTTGGGAGTGATTGTGTCAAACGAGTGCAATAGCATGAGTGCCTGTTTTGGGCATCATTGACATAAATGAGGCTAAAAGGTGCTCACAGCCTAGGAGTATTTACTCAGCTTTACTTTGAAGTCAGAAATGTATAAAATGCAGCATATCATTTCCACGTCAATAGTTTTTCTTAGGGACATACTGTATGTTCACAGTTATGATCAGTATTTATTGAATTTATTTGATTGGCAAATGCCGTGTTTCACTTCATGCTCACCACAATCCTTGGAAGTTGACGGTATTGTTATCTGTGTAACAAACAAGGAGAAGGGCTTAGAAAGGCAGAATAATTGTGCCAGCAAGGGTGGAGATAGGATGCAAACCTAATTTGATGCCGGTGCTGAGACTTGTTATTCTACTGTAGGGAACAGGGAAGTTTAACAATGCCTTTTCAGTTGGCACCAAAATTAATCCGGTTCACATTTCTCATATCTTCTTTGCTCTCCAACCATAATCATCTTTAGCATTGCTTCCAGAAGGTCCCTGCATGTTTTTATGACCTCTAAGAACTGTCCCATTTCCTCTATCTACCACATCGTAACCAAATGCCAGACCTTGAGTCTCCCAGCACTTCACAGCTGTCACCTGGGCCAGTCCTTAGGTCTCATTAGGAAACCAACACATTGTGTGAATAGCAGATTAGCTCTTTTGGGGTAGTGATGATGAAAATGAGGATTTTTGTGGGTTGGTGCTGAAATAAGGATTGTGAAACACTAAAGTTTCTTACCAGGAAAAGTTGTACAGAGGTTTCAGAGAAGCCAGCTTTCTGTCTTCACCTCCACAGGGAGGCAGAAGGATAGAGGGCAGCCTGTCTGACTGCAGGGCGCTTCAGCCAAGACTGTCTCTCCTCTGGGCACACAGTGTATGAAACCAAACACTTCAGAGCAGCCTCCTAGAAGGAACAGGGACTCGGCAGTGTGCTTCTGAGGGACATCTGCCTACACATCAGTGCAAAAACATTTTAGCTGCAGCCCTGTTTAGCCCATTTGGATTTCCATCTGGTTGGTCAGTAAGGGTTACAGTCGTGAGTGTCATTTGTTTCTTGTGGAGGAACCAGGGTACAGTAGAAAGGTCAGAAGGCAGGACTGCACGCCCTTGAATAAGGCACTAGGTTTTTCTGAGTTGTGTTTTACTCATGTGTGAACTAGGGAATATTGCAACTTTCTTGAGCAGCTTTGGAAAGGATGACATAAGGTGATATATGTGCGTGACCCACAATAGGTGCTTATTAAAAAGTTTTTAATTTATATCCTCTGGTCATCTGACATTTAATGATCATCTCTTGTGTGCATGACTGCGTGCTTAGTGTTGGGAGAAGATACAAAGATTAAAACAAAAGACAAAACAATCAGAGAAAGACGTGGAACCTAGCCTTTGGGAGCTTTCAGGCTGGTGGGACAGCTGAATGCTGACCTGTGTGAACCTTTGCCTGTCCCAAGCCCACTGAAGGCCTCACTCTACCTAGAAGGCCAGAGTGTCTCCAAGTGCCTGTGAGTCCTATCTTCTCTTTCAGGAAACTGTGGACATGCTAAAGAGTCACATCAAAGAGGAACTGATGCAAGGGGAGGAGGCTGACGCCGTGTATGAGTCCATGGCCCACCTCTCCACAGACCTGCTCATGAAGTGCTCCCTCAACCCCGGCTGTGATGAAGAGCTGTATGAGTCCATGGCTGCCTTTGTCCCAGCTGCCACCGAAGATCTCTGTAAGTAGCACAGCCCTGTTCCACTTCCATCCATTGCTGACACATGACTTTCTTCATTCTTGTGTGCAGTTGTGGAGAGTGGGGGGAAGTCCCTGGCTTACCACTGCCCCACCCCAGAGAGACGAAGATCCTGTTTTACACAGAGTTAGAGCTGTCATCATGTGCTGTGACAAGCATAATCCTTCTCCAAACTTCCTCTGCTGTGACTGCTGAGTGACTGGAAAGTGTAGGCAAAAGCCTGGAGGTCAGAGTTGATGGAGGCATTGCTTTGTGATCTGAGGGGCCAAATCTGTGGCTCTCAGCCTTGTCAGTCCTAATAGGCCCTTTCTGTAGCAAACATTTCATAATGCCCCCTTTTGTACCCTGACGTGCCATTTATATATAATATAGACTACCTATGTGTGAAAATTTAGAAATCACATATACGCCCTGATTGAAATAGAGACGTTAAAGGAGAGGAAGGATTCAGTATGGCTCTGCATGAGGACATAATGAGAAAGTCAGCTACAGGCATCTTCACTCAGAATCCCTGACATCACAGCCTCAAATGCTGAACAACCAATGTATGTCTGTTGTATCAGTGACTCGACTACCATCAGCAATATTGGTATCAGGGCCTGGATTTTCCTGAGTGGTAAATATTTCTTCACAGTCTCCTTTCCATGTTCATACTAACTGAATCCCTGAAGATTTCATGCATTTTAAAACCATGCAGAAATACAAATTGTATTTATATATGAAGCTGTTTAGTTTTTAGGCTCAGAAATTTATAGGCAGATTTTTTTTGGGTAGCCTAACTTTAATGGATTAATATATAATAAACTTATTTCTAAAATATCATATCTTTAGGACAGCATTTTTCTTGTAAATTGTTTAACAAATTTTGCCCATTTTTTTGGTGGTTAACTTAATTGTTTTTTTTCAATAGTGAAAGTAATACATTCTTATAAAAACTTGAAACAAAATAGAAATGCATAACTGAGTTACTAAAAGTCTGTATGACTCTACCCAAAACCAAGCAATGAGGCACTCCTAATAGTTTGGTGGGGTATTTGTCCATATTTTTCTTTGTGCCTGTTGATATTAAATTAAGAAATATACACATGTTCATATGCATAGATATGTACATATGCACATATAAGTGCAAATATATATCATAAGCAGTTTTCTTAACCTATATATATGACTAATGAAATATTTAGAAGTCATGAAGGGCATAAAACACTTCATTGTCCAGGACAGCCCTGCACATTGCAGAGTATCTATATCTTTCCCTGCTAAATACCACTGCAGTAGTCTCGAGACCCCTTATCTGAGGTCTCACTTTCCTGTGGTTAGCTATGGCCCAGAAGCAGTGGATACTCCCTCTGACCTATCTTTAGAAGGTCAGTGGTAGCCTAATGCTACGTCACAATGCCTACATCATTTATCTCATCACGTAAGTGTTTTATCATCTGTCATCACAAGAAGGGTAAGTACAGTAAAATATTTGAGAATGAAATAAACCATGTTCACATAACTTTTGTTACAGTATATTGGTTCAGTTCTCTTTTATTATTAGTTATTATTGTTAATTTTCTACTGTGCCTAATTTATAAATGGAACTTTATCATAGATATGTTTATACAGGGAAAAATATAGTATATTTAGGGTTTGGTACTATCTGTGGTTTCAGGCATCCACTAGGGGTCTTGGCATATGTCGCCCAAGGATAAGGGGAATTACTGTCATTTCCCTCCATCCTGGTGACAACCTAAAACCCCCCTCTTAGATTTTCAAAGCTTCCCCTAGAGGGCGGTACTGCTGCCTTTAAGAACCACTGGTCTAAATAATGTTGGACTTCGATGCACAGTTGGAGCAGGAGGACCTACTACAGGCCCTCAAACAGCCTTCTAAATATGTCACTACCAATAGCTATGAAATGCTAAGCACTCTGAAACACTTCCTAAAATTTAGCCTTTCTTCCCTCTGGACTATTCAATAGACTCAAGAAAGGCAAGACAAATACCCATCAACACATCAGCTTTATTGACAGAGGGCTTTCTGGAATGGGCAAGATTGAATATTGCCAACCTTCAGGCTAAGAAGAAGACAGAGGGACTTTGGGCACATGAGGCAGGGGGATGAGCTTGAGTCTCCCACCCAGGAAGGGAAAAGCAGGCACCAAGAAGGTGCCTTGGAGTAGAGGGTGTGGACAGCTCAGGGGCCGAAGGCAGACTCTGACACCAGCAGGGCCTTTGACATGGTAACCCCAGCACCTGGAAGCTGTGGTCCAGTCATTGGTAGGTGTTTGCTAGATAAAGTGGCTGCCCCTCTTGGGAAGCGGGAAGAATGAGGGAAAGCTCAGTAGATGCTACCTTCCTGCACCTGACAGGGAGAACTAGAAGTGCTGGAAGAAGCTCTTCTCGAACGAGCCATGACCTAGCAGGGGGGTGAGGAGAGAAGGCATCATCCCTGTATCCACATCCTCTATCTCACTGAATCCTTCAAGCCACATAAAGATGCTTTGATTAACCTGCACTTTACACTTGAGAAAACTGAAGTTGAACAACTTTCTCAAAGTCTCCCAGCTAATAAGTGATAGAGCTCACATTTGAGGTCTCTGTCTCTAGGACAGTATTCCTTATTTCCTGCCAGAAATCTCCAGCTACTGCCATAAGTTTTAGTTGTAGTTTCTTCTTTTTTTTTTTTTTTTTTTTTTTTTTAATTTTTATTTATTTATGATAGTCACAGAGAGAGAGAGAGAGAGAGAGGCAGAGGGAGAAGCAGGCTCCATGCACCGGGAGCCCGACGCGGGATTCGATCCCGGGTCTCCAGGATCGCGCCCTGGGCCAAAGGCAGGCGCCAAACCGCTGCGCCACCCAGGGATCCCTAGTTGTAGTTTCTTCTAAAGAAGCCATCTAGCAGCTACAGCCACGGCCCCAATGTTAGCTCACCAAGAAGCCCCTGGCACCCTCTGCACTTGCACTTCCATTTATCTCTCTATGGACCCAACAAGTGTTTCTGGAGCATCTAATGTGTTTTAGCTGCTTGCCTCTTCTGGGTGTCGGGGAGACAGGAGGGGCCAATACACAGTCCTTTCCAATCTGGAACAGAGACCCATTCACAAAAGAACATTTGGAGGATAACTGGTACCTACTTGGAAAGCCAGAGACTGTGTATCCACATTTCTGCCTTGTGTCCTAACTACAGGGTAGTTGAACGGTTAAAGAATCCCCTGCTTCCCTAGCTGTTCTGTATTGACAGAGTGCCTTCACACACCTGGATGCTGCAACACAAGAAATCTCCTCATCATACCAGTGGAAAGCTGCAGGTTATGCTAAAGGCAGTCACAGGAGGAACAATGAACTTTTCCAGCACTTCCCAAGGCAGTGGAGTGCTATGGAGCTGGCCTAGTTTGTGGCTGTTGGTGACTTGTAGAGTTATATGGGGTCAGGGGGATTCTGGTTGCCCTGGAGCTAGAAGGAGGCCACTTAATAGATATGCTGTAAGAATTTGACTGCTCTGTGGATAGAGAAAGGAAACTCACTGCATTTTTCATTTGCCGGATCATATAAACTGCATTTTCTGATTCTAGATATGATTTGTTTTGTGTTTCTGTCTCTGTGGTTTAATCTTAAGAAGGACTATCTTACTGGCCCAGAAGGAGCAGCAACTTGTACCTGGGGAGGAACTATTCATTTTATCACCAGTGATTCTCTAGGAGAGAAAGAGTTTAGTTCATAAATAAGCAGGAAAAACTGATAAATCTAAGATATGTATTTGCAACACCAACTGGCACAGTAATAACTTGCAGTGTCCGCCAGCCCTTTCAAGTAAGTGGACCACTTTGATCTCATCTGTTATTTTGTCCTATCATTCTTGGGCTAGGTGGATAGAATTATCTCCATTTCACAGGGGAGAACACTAAGGCTCAGATTTTACTAGCTTATTTGAGTCCCAATGAGGGAGAACTGGGTCAGGAATCTGGGTCTGCATATTCCCAGAGGCAAGTCTGTCTGCTGTACCACTGGGACAGAGGACTCTCCTGGCCTGTCCATCTAGGATCTGCATTTGCCAACCTTGGGATGGACACTTAGGAGCTCTTTCCAGATGTCTCAAGAGCCAGGTTTCTCAGTGCCCTACCTTTGTTACCATTCAGTCCTCGAGGCTGAAAGTAAATGTATTAAGGAAAGCAAGTTATGTTTATTCCTACATTTGTTCACAGGATGAGCATTATGGAGTGTAGGCTTTAGACCAGCTCTTTACTACTTCTTTGGGGGTCACTCAAATGTATTGGGACAAATCTGCCTGTTTCTGACTTGAATTTTGGAAAAGGAAGAGTAGTAAGGTCTCCTTCTCCAAAGGGAATCCAAACAGCCACTAGGTAGGAAGGTTATGGGGGAAACTGCCCATGATGAGTAAAGTTGGCAGGGGAGTGATGTTGGCTTCTGACCCTGAGATGTTATCATTCCACTCTGGGCTCTCCTTCCCCTGAACTTGGGTAGGTGTACACACACGTACATGCACACAGTCACTCACACCCCTCACACTCATGGTCTTTAGTTTAGCTATGCTGCCACCAGGTGGTAACTACATGCCTTTGTTATTAGACCTTCAACTGTTCCCCATTCTTTTGAGAATTTTTTGTTAAAGACAGATTTAAACCATCAATTTCCTAACTTTACTATATATTAAGAAATAAGTATCTTGGGATCCCCGGGTGGCTCAGCAGTTGGAGTCCCAGGATCAAGTCCCACGTTGGGCTCCCTACATGGAGCCTGCTTCTCCCTCTGCCTCTCTCTCTCTGTCTCTCATGAATAAATAAATAAAATCTTTAAATAAATAAATAAATAAATAAATAAATAAATAAATAAATAAATAAATATCTTTATTAAGGATAAGCTTATGCAAACACTAAATAGAAATTCAGGCTGTCCAGGGTTGAAACTGACCCAGTGGGGCAAAGGGAGGCTCAAGGCACTTCCTGACTCCCACTGCTCCATGTTTCCCCAGGTGTACAGGACCTGTGTGGGAGATGTATGCACTTAGTGAAAGCATGCTGGATTAAGTGTTTTATTTATTTTTTAAAGATTTTTAAAAATTTCATTTTAGAGAGAGAAGAAAAAAAAAAGAGAGAATGAGTGGGGGAAAGGAGTGAGGCAGGGGGAGAGAGAGAAGCAGACTGTCCACTGAGCAGGGAGCCTGACATAGGGCTTGATCTCAGGACCCAGGGATTATGACCTGAGCTGAAGGCAGACGCTTAACCTACTGAGCCAGCCAGGTGCCCCTAAATTAAGTGTTTTAAAAGCTAATAAGATAAAATCCCCACCACCAGCAGTGACCATGCTCCCCTCTGTACCTGTATAGTCATGGGTCAGGCTCTCCTGGGGGCCCTGCAAGCAAATCACTTTGCACTCTGGTTATGTTCATGTTTCTCTGGTTACACACCCATCTCACGAAGCCTGGATCATCCACGATAGGTGGATGTACAACAGGTGCTCAACTATTTTTTGAATTTGAAAGTACCAGAAAATAGAAAGTCGTCCTGGATTTTGTGGGGTGGAATAGTTCGTTGACATTCCAGCGCAAGGACTTTCCTGATAGGTGGTGGTGAGTCATCTGATAGACAGCCCTGAGCACAGGATTTCTCGGGGTGAGGTGGGGGAGTAATGGCCCTTCCAGCGCTCCTGGCTGCCTTTTCTTTCCTGTCTCTTCCATGCTGTTCCTGCTGCCTGGATTGCCTCTTTTCTCAGCTTGGAAAATGCTCAGAGTCCTTCACAAAACCCAGACACTTCCATGTCCATATTCATGTGTTTATTCCTCGCTAATTTGTGCATTCAAACATTCATTCATTCATTCAGCAGTATTGATTCCAACCTCTCGTGTGTTTCAATCACTGTGCCAGGCGACAGGGAGTCAGTAGATAAGAGGGCAGATCCCTGCCTCCCAGAGCTCTCCTTCTGGCAGGAGAGCTGGATATTAAATAGAAATAACACATAACTAAATAGAGAACTACAAACTGTGACAGTGCTGTGAAGGAAGATGTCACTGTGCACCAAGGGGACAGCTGTGGACGTGGAGAATGAGGGGAAGAGGGTGTGCGACTTAGCAAGTCATGGTGTCCCCTGCACCCCACCTTGAACTCCATTTTGTGGATGGAGTCCTGCCCAGCAGAGAGTCTGTGTGCTTGCCCGGGGTGCTGTATCGAGGCACTGGTCTGCATGAGATCCCTGAGACTTGTTGCTTCTCCTAGCCTGTTCATGCTTAGCCTTTCCTGCTTCATTGCTCAGCGCCCCTTACCCCTTGTAATTTCAGATTGCTGTTTCCCTTCTCTTTGTCTCTGTTTCTCTGTCTCTCCCCAGTGTGTGACCATCACTCCCTCTCTCTGCCTCTCTCCCTCTCATCCCTTCTCCATTAGGATGTGGGGAGGGTGGACTACCTTGCCGACATGGGTGATGAAAGCACTGTATTCCACCTGAGTGCATATGGCCCCAGTCAGGTTTCAGGTCATTGTCAAATGCTTTCCCATGCTGTTCTTTGCTCTAAGACTCTTTTTTTTTTTTTTTGGCTACAAAAATCCTTGCTAAGAAGAAAAATCTTTTGGCCTGCTTTCAGAGTTTGAGAGCCTTTCCAGAATAGCCTCTCGGCATCTGACATTTTACCATATTAGATACTCAGATTAGGTTTTATATTAAATTAACAACACATAATCTGGATTGAGTTTCTACTGCAGCTAAGTGATCTAGATTTATGTCCCCTGAGGAGTATCATATGGGTTTCTTTGAAAATTCATTATTGCTCTTGACTCATTCCTTAATTAAGTGCCTGCCTAGGCTTTCTCTCATCTGTTCAAGCTTCTTTCATTCCAGGGATGGGTTCTTTCTGATTGACTCCCTAAATGAAGTACAGTGTAACTCTGTAGCTGGCTCTTCCCTGAAGGCCATGGCACCTGGGTCTCCTTATTACATATTTTCTTCTTTCTATGTCTACTGAAGTCAAAGAACTTTGCACTTTCTCCTAGACCAGCAGGTTTCTGGGCTTTTGAGTTTATTGTTAACTGACAAGTGGGGAAGGTTAAGTGCTTGGAATCTGATGTATAAACCCTGAGCATCCAGGAATGTAGGGATTTGTTGTTCTGTTTTCCTTTACAAAATGTCCTTGTTTGGAAGCAGACTGCCTTCACCTCCAGAATTTCCTGTGTATTACAGTTCACTGAGATGATACTCACTATGTGCCTGATTTGTATGTGCGCATGGGGTTATCACATTTGGAATTTGAGAGAGTCTTATTATGCATGAACTCTAAAAAACCTGACTCTTCATTTATTATTACAAAGGTAGTGTCTGTTATTCCTAGGACTTACTACCTACCATAGATATGGCAAATAGTGTTTGAAAAATAATTTCATGTGCCAGGGTAGGTTAGTTGGTATTGAGAGCCTGAGGAGCTGTGCTAAAGATTCTGAGTCCAGAAAGAATGCTATGACTGGTGAGTGTCTGCCTTGAGTATACAGAATAGAGACTCAGAGGTCAACGTATGTATTTGCTGTCTTTGGTCTAACTCAAAGATATTTATGTTCAATTCAGTATGAAAAGAGTCATTTTATTTAAAATATAAGTGGAAAGAAAGTCATTTTTAGGTAACTTCATTTAAGGCAGTGTGCAATGCCTACACCAGGCCAGGGCTGCTGAGGCCATGTGTGGTCACGATGGACTTACTTGAGTTGAGTGTGCCCTAATCCCTGTGTCGTATTGCCCTTGCTAGCCCCGTGTAGGAAGGAAATTTGTGGCAGGCTAACTGTACTGGTACTTGTTTCCATCTGTGGTAGGCAGAGTAGAGCCCCTTAATCTGTGAATGGGCTAGATGACCTGGCAAAGGAGAAGGAGAGTTGCAGATGGAATTCAAGTAGCTACTCCCCTGGCCTGAAGTTAAGGGGAAATGTCCTGGATTACAGGGATAGACCCTATATATAATACAGGTATAATCACAAAGATCCTTAGAAGTAGAAGAAGGAATCGGAAAACAGACCAGAGATGACTCTGTGAGAAGGACTCAGTCCAGCTAAGTTTGGTGCCTGGCATTGCTGGTCTGAAAGAGGGAGAAAGAGCTCCTGGTGCCAAGGAGTACAGGTGGCCTCTGGAAGCTGGAAGGGGCAAGGAGATCTGTTTTCCCTAGAGCTCCCAGAAAGGAAGGCAGTCCTCTCAAAACTTTGATTTCAGCCTAGTGAGACTCATTTTAGAGTTGTGAACTACAGAATGGTAAGGTAATAAACTTACGTTGTTTTCAGCCACTATGCTCGCGGTAATTTTTTTTATGGCAACAGTAGAAAACTAATACACTATCTAGGTTGCCTCAATATAATAATGGTATCCATTAATATTTAGTGCCTCACACTGTTGCTAAATATTTTACAAGCATTGTCTCCATTGGCCCCTACCATTTTCCTGTGTGGTAGGTACTATTTATCCCCACTTAACAGATGGAGATACACAAGTGAGTGATATCAAATATCTTGCCCAAGGATATAGAGCTAGTAAGAGTCAGAGCCGGGGTTTGAACCCAGTTCTCCAGGATGCCAGAGTCCATGCAGGTACCCCCTACCTCTGGCCCTGATGTTGACCTGCACTAGTCATTCAGTCAGTGGCCAGTGTCTTCATCTCTGTTGCTCACCTGGCTTCAGTTGCTGCCTTTCTCTAACTTGATTTCCCCCTGAATGCAGAGGATTCACTTGGCTCTGGCCCTTGTTAGTCTTTACTGCTGATCCCCAGGCTTTCTCCTGTGTCTGCAGATCACCCTCCTTCCCTTTTCTGCACCCTGTGCACATCATGCTCTTCCAGCCATGCCTCACATGTTCTGGATTTAGCCTCTGTCTTTAAGGTCAGCCTCTACCTATATAATCCTGGCAGCACAGGATGGGGCCAGAAGGCATTGAAGAGCTGCTAGAATTTCCCCTCGGTGTTCATTGCTGAGCCCACGAATAAAGAACGTGATAGACCTCAGAAAAGCACAGGGTAAACAGGCATGGGGCCTCCAACTCAGGTCTGAACTGCATCAGTAGAGCCTTGGCAAAGGAGGAGAGAAGCCTGCAGCTCTGTCTGTCTGGGACTTGGTGTTTAAGAGCCACGATCCAGAAAATGCCTGGCAAACCTTGTCTGTGAGTCAGATTTCCACACATAATTCTATTATAAAGCATTGGCATTTGTTATCTTAAGAATTCTCCTATGTGGGGCAGCCCTGGTGGCTCGGCGGTTTAGCGCCGCCTTCAGCCCAGGGCGTGATCCTGGAGACCCAGGATCTAGTCCCACGTCGGGCTTCCTGCATGGAGCCTGCTTCTCCCTCTGCCTGTGCCTCTCTCTCTCTCTGTGTCTCTCATGAATAAATAAATAAAATCTTAAAAAAAAAAAAAGAATTCTCCTATGCTTCAAGTATATTCAAATATAAAAATGTTAAATGGGCATAGTTTTTTACTAGGAAATGTAGTACGTGTGATATTTGAGAATATGTGTCAAAATTCAGATATTAGAATGAACTCATAAGCATTTGTTACTCTGAAGGAGATTTGACTTCAAACAAAGTTATTGTTAAGAATAAGTAAAGGCAAAAAAAAAAAAAAAAAAAGAATAAGTAAAGGCGGGGCACCTGGGTGGCTCAGTCACTTGGGTGTCTGCCTTTGGCTCAGGTCATGATCCCAGAGTCCTGGTATCAAGCCATGCACTCTGCTCCCTGCTCAGCGGGGAGCCTGCTTCTCTCTTTCCTCCCCTGCTTGCTTGTGTTCTCTCTCACTATCTCTGTCTCTGTCTCTCTTGAATCAGTACAATCTTAAAAATAAAAAAAAAAAAAGAATAGGGAGGGGCCATCTGGTTGGCACAGTTAGTTAAGCATCCAACCCTTGGTTTTGACTCAGGTCATGATCCCAGGGTTATGAGATTAAGCCCTGCATTGGGACTCTGCTCAGTGGGGAGTCTGATTAAGACTTTGTCTTCCTCTCCCTCTGTTCCTCCACTCTCTCTAAAATAAAGAAATAAATCTTAAAAGAAAAAAAAATGATTAAGTATGAATTGAGTCCTTTTTTAAAAAAAACTGTTCTCTGCTTAGGACATTAGCTTAGGTATATAATTTAATAATAAAGACAATAGGAATAATAGTAGTAGCAGCTAGCATTTTTAGCACTTTCTCTGGGCTAGGCACCGTGCTAGGCATGTGGCCAGCTTCTCATTTAATACGCATGGCAAACCTCTGAGATATATATACTACTCTTATCACCATTTTACAGACAGGAAAAGAGAAGCTGAGAGGATTTAAACAACTTGACCCAAGATAATCATGGGCAAAGAGTTAAATGTAACAGCTATCATTTCCCCTTCTGCTTGAGAATTTGACCTTCGGTTGCCTTTCCAGCTCTGTTACCCTGGTAACCTGATAAGAGTCCGAATGTCAACTATGTTTCTAGGCAACATTGTCTATGATAAAAATGACCCCTAATTGGTTGGTAAATTGCATCTGGAACTGGGAGGAGCTATATGTGGACTCTAAGTACCTGAAAGGGACAGCACACTTTGGGCTTTCCTGAGAACAGTGACTGTCATGCTTGGAGGACTCTGGAAGTGTGCCTGAGGAGTTGCCATGAGAGTGCTACTCTTGTGGGCCATGAGGATGGCCTTTTCACTAGAGTGGCTCCTTCCATCTGCCTGACACAGATCTCATCTCCCTGCATGTAAGCTGCTGGACTTGGCACAAAGACTGCCCTCAAGGAGGAATGCTCCTGGGCCCTGTCCTGCTGGCCTGTGTCCTGCGTCCTCCTGAGTAGACTGGTGCCCTCAGTCATCTTGTGAGCCTGCATGATCAGGTGGATCTAATACAATCTGCTTGGTGTCAGACTGATGGGTGTTGAGATCCTCCAGCCAGGAGTGGAAGAATCAAAATTGATCCTAGTCCCAAGCCTCTCTTCACCCTTCCAAGCTCAAGGAGGAGAAATAACTCTACTAAGGTCCCAGGACTGATATTTAGCAGATCTAGTTAAGGTGTGTATGATTACAATATAGAAAGATCTGTTTGTCACAGGTAGGTCATTTTGCCCCACCTTGGTCATAGTACCCAATGTGCATGGCTCACAAGTGTCACTGGAAGGTGACTTGGTACATAGGTGGACAGGGGAGGTAGGTCATCCCTGGGGACTGTGCTTCTTTAGTTTTCCCATTGCATTTTCTTCTCTGCTTTTCAAATCTCCCCACATCCTCCAGTTCCCCCCTCCTTTTTCAAAAAGAAACAAAACCTTTATTTTGAACTGCTTTTAGATGAGAGGAAAGTTGCAGAAATGCTAGTGTTCCTGTATACTGTTCATCCAGGTTTCCCTGGTACTAGCGTCTTCTACAACCACAGCATAATTAGTAAAGCCGAATTAACATTGGTGTAGTACCAACACCTGACCTCTAGGCCTTGCTCCTGATGTCCTAGTTTTCCCTACCTCTGTAGGTGGGATGCTAGATGCTGATGGGATCTTAGATACTGAGCCTACAGAGGACTCCACAGCGCATGTGGTTATTTCTCCTCCAATTTGCAAAAGTCCCCCAGTCGTTCCTTGTCTTGAGTGCTGATCACCTATTTTCTAGAATGCCCCTCAATTTGTGTTTGTTATATGGTTTCTGTGGTTGGACTGAGGTTGTGAATTTTTGGCAAGAATACCGTAGAAATGGTGCTGTGATCTCCTCAGTGTGTTGTATCAAGGGATCCTGATTTATTTTTTAAAATGAAAACAACTGTGGGTATGTTTCAGAATCAGTTCCCTTATCTCTCTACAGTTTACATTATAGAATTCAGTGGTGACAGAAGAGGTTCCTCATTTGGAATCACAGAGCTTTGGACTAGAGAGTATCAAGCTTTGGACTATTGACTATAGTCAATGTAATGTCTCCACAATAAACTGAAAAGGTAGAAAAAAGGAATGGATTTTTCTTCTTTTTCAGGTGATACTTCAGGTAACACAAACATGATCTGAGCCCTGTATTTCTTTATATATTTTTTTCAGTAGATTAAAAATCTAAAGTATAAAAAGGTGAATGGTGAAAAGTCTTTCTCTAGTCCTTGTCCCTTATCTTTTTCGTGCTAGGAAACTGCTGATCTTAATTTCTTACATCTACTTCCAGGGCTTCTTTTTGTATATATAATCAAATACAAATATAGAATCTTATTCTCCCCTTCTTGGGGGCAATAGGTACTATATTGATTTTTCTAAAATATATTTGTTAAAGATTCTGATTAATCAAAAATATGTATTTCTTTTTCCTTTCATTGTTATTGTCTCAGATTTTTTTTAAAGTATGTATTATAGCCCCCTATGAATCCCCTCTGGAATCCAGTTGTCCCCCTTTCCCTCTCCAGAGGCAACCATTACCATGAATTCAACATTTATCCCTCCCAGCTTGTAATATTTTATAAGCCTTAAAACTTTATATAAACCATATCATACTGAAAAACATCAGTCTGTAACTTTTTCATTCAATATTCTTCATTCAATGATTTTTATTTTATGGTCATAAAATTTGTATTTAATTATCACAGGAATATGGAAGTTTGAAACAAGGTCCAGTAAGAGCTCTGCTATGTAATAATGTAATATCTGGTCCCTGGGAAGTTTAAAATCAGTCATTTTTTTTATAATTAAAAAAATCAATTAACCTGATAATTGACAAGTGAGCCACAATTTATTTTTTTAATATCCTGAAATTATTTTTGCTTTGAAAATCTAATTGTACATATTTGATCATAATTACCTGGATCTTTAAGAAAAGTGTTAATAAGGTTTTTCTCATTTATGAAAGCCAAAGAAGCCACTGTGGGTAATATGGAAGACAAAGAAATATATAAAATAGAAAATAAAATGTCCATATTCTACCCTACTTCAGAAATAGCTACTATATGCATTTTGACATATTTCTCTCTAGTTTTTTCTATGTATATACAAATATTTTGTTTCAAAACTAGGATTATATCACATGAAGTTTATTATCCTTAATACTACTTCATGACCATGACCTCTTTTCAGTGACTATTCTTGGGAAATGTGACATAGTTACAGAGAAATCTTCATACAAATCCACCAGATTTTATTTAGCTGGTTCCCAAAGATCAAAGTGATTAGGAAATGGCAAATCTATGTATATTGATTACATTCAAACGATTTTTTCTCAAAGTATACTATTCAACTTCAAACTATTTTGCCTAAGCAAATAAATCCTCAGTAATTATGTGATATGACATAGAGAATGCAATCTTTGATAATATCAAAGGTCTACTTTTAATGCAGGGTTGAAATATTGCTCCCAAAAAGCATACTTCAGAATCATAAAGTAATAGGGTACTGTTGGTTACTCAGGTTAGAGTAGAAGGTACTGTGCTAACTGAATGGTTTTCATACATGGTTTGGGTCTTTGTGGGTTTATGTTTAATAGTGAAAACCAAGTCAATATGCTTCCTCCTTATAAATAATCAAGTCCATGGGTGACCTAGAAATAGAGTTCTTGTTGCTATGTTGGTTGAGATGGCACTATATTGATTGAAGTGGCTCCAACATGTTCTTTTTAACTGTTGCATACTGTTCCATTGTTTGAGTAAGCGCAGTATACCTATTCTTTGTTATTTTTGCTTCCAGTTGTTTTTTGGTTGTTATAAACAATGCTATAGTTATACACTTAAAAATTAAGCCCATTGTTTCAAATGCAGATGAGCATATCTACCTGTTGAGACCTGTGGTCTAGGAAAGGGCCTGAGGGTCATGAATGTTACTCTTCTTTATACCTCACACTTACAGGGAGTCCTTATTAAGTAATAGATAGTTGTTGGATGGATGGATGGATGGATGAATGCAAAGGAAGATGGATAGATTAATTAATTATTGAATTTCTTGGTCCTTTTGATTTGTCAAACCTTGTATATCCATCTGTATAATCTCCTTGCCTATGTGGAATAACAACATATAAACTCTTAGTCTCCTTTTCTTCTAGATGTCGAAATGCTTCAGGCCAGTGCATCTAATCCAATCCCTGGAGATGGTTTCTCTCGGACCAGTAAGGACTCCATGATTCGCAAGTTTTTAGAAGGTAATTTGCAACTGTGAACAGGAAGGCAAAAAGAGGGAAAGAGAAACAAATGTAAGACATTGCCTGTTTCCATATGATGGTTACTCCATTAAAGGAATGGACTGCCACATACCTGGCAGATAGCATGATTGAACACACTCCATCCCCGTGAGCTCCCCCATTGGCCTGTAAAAGTAGGCCAGGAGTTCCCACCACTGGAGCCACTCATCTGGATAACAAGCTGCCTTCGACAAGACCTGTTTTAAAATGCGTATGTTTCTTTTGACTAAAATTTATTGAGTACTGACTAAGCAAAGTACTACTCTGGATGTTGGGCTGAAGGACACAGAGGAAAATAAGATGTGATCAGGGCCCTGGTGAGGGTGGAGAACATAGGGAAATATACACAAACATTGTTAAATTGAGCCTGTGCTGTGTCATGGTTAAGAACACAAACACTGATCTGTAGTTCCCCCTTCAGTTGGTTGGAAAACCTTGGACAAATTCTTAACTCCTCTGGGCCTCAGTGTCCTCAGGTGAATGTTGTGAGAATTAAATGAATTATTGTCCAGTGGGCCTCAGAGCAGGGCTGGGCATAGAGCAAGCAATGAAGGCTTATGATTGTTGTCATTCTTCTCATTATTATTATCATTGAAGGTCAGAGAAGGAGGGTGTTAAATTGTGTGGCTAATTCCTTAACTCCGTCCAATCATTTATAATTAATGGGGGCCTGCCTGTTGATGAAGTAGGCATAGAAAGCAGGTGCTAAGAGGATGGAATTCAGGATGGAAGAAGTAGTTCTGACAGTGAAGAGGAAAGAAAAGTTCTAAGTAGTGGTAGATAAACCATAGCCTGGCTAGCTGCCTGTTTTTGTAAATGAAGTTTTCTTGGAACATTTTGTATCCATTCATTTAGTATTGTCTATGGCTGCTTCCACACTGTAAAAGCAGAATTAAGTTCTTGTGTGCATGGGGGTAGGCACCTTGGGAATCACTGTCACTGGTAGGGTAGCCAGCTGTTTACCCAGGACAACTCATTTTGTTGACATCAGACAAGCTTCTCCAGAACTACTCATGCCCTTGTACAAGATGTTCAAAGGTAAACAGGTGGGAGCTTCTTCACTAGTTGGAAACTTTCCTGAAGGCAGAGCCTCAGAACTTAGAGCCCTGGGATGAGTTGGGGCCCCCTGGTTGGTCAGTCCTCTGGACTCAGGATACAGAGAAGCCAAGAGCAGTCTCCCTGCAGCTCAGAAAAGATGCAACTAAAAATCTTCCAATAAATCACTGGATTGGAAATCCCATAGGAAGAAGGCCCAAGCATTATTCATTCCTGTATCTCAAACAGGTATTTAATAAAGATTTGTTGACTGCATGGTGCTGGGGAGAAGAAAGAAGTTAGAGGAGAACACCTACTATGTGTAGGCACTGGCTGCATTTCCTTTACCATCTCATTTTGTCTTCACAATACTCCTGTGAATAGGTCTCAGAGAGAAATCAGGCTCAGAGAGGTTATATAATGTGCCCAGGGTCACCACAGTTCACGTGTATGAGGAGCAATGGCATACAAAGTCAGGTCTGCTGAGATTCTCAAAGCCAAGGGGATACAACACTCAGGTCCCGGCACAGAATATTGCAGCCTGTCACCAGGAAAGAGGCAGTGAAAACCTTATGGCTGTGGGACCCCAAGGACAGATGAGGAGTTGATATGCTTCTGTCATAAATCTTTCTCGTTGATGGAGAGCAGAGTGGAGGCAAAGGTTGCAAAAGAGTAGTAGAGCATGGAGGTTAATAGCACAAATTCTGGAGTCAGCTTTCCTGGATGCCAGTCTGGCTCTAAGTAACTTTGGGCAAGTTATTTAAATCCCAAAGGGCCCAGTTTCTTCATTTGCAAAATGATAATAATGATTGTAGTTATTCCACAATGTCATTATATAATCAAAGGAGGTAACTCAGGTAATATGCTTGGAATAGCACTTGCAACAAAGTCATTTTGATGCTGAAGATGAGGATGCTGGAACCTTTGGTGGTGAGGTCTCTGGCCACCCTCACGCTGCTGCCTGGGAACCTGGGGGTGGTTCCAAGTGTCCTTTGTCTTTGGGGGCTATGCTCTCTTTTCTATAGTTCCACTGGGATGAATAACTGAATCCTAGCAATACAACTAAGATGAGCCTAGTGCTCATTCCCTTTTGCTGCATTGATGGGCAGGCAAATGAAGGTTGCATCAGTGTTTTCTCAGTTGCTTCGCATGGGGTTCTCAGTAGATCATACAGGGGACAATATAGGAGAAGATCTTTGCCAAAAGACAGTACTGTACAAATAAGTTATGGTCCACTCTCTCTGCTCTTATGACTGTCAGTCACTGAGTTTGTTTAGCCACTGCTTTCAGGCACCTGTCTCTGTGTTTCTAGGTAACAGCATGGGAATGGCCAGTTTGGAGAGGGAGCTGCACCACAGTGGTCAGGAGGAAGATGTGTATCACACGGTGGATGATGATGAGGCCTTTCCTGTGGACCTGGCCAACAGGCCCCCCGTCCCCGTGCCTAGGCCAGAGGCCAATGCTTCTGGTACTCATCACCTGTCTGACAATGAACCATACATTTCTAAAGGCAAGTATGGCAGGGAGTGATGCTCAGCGAGGTCTTCAGGCTTCTCAGCCAGAAGTCCCTGGATTCTCTTAACTTCTGAACCATTGCTCAGAGACTATCCCCTTCTGAATGGTCTCTAACCAGCCCCAGGAGATGGTGTTAGAGCTCAGGGCAGATTTTGGAGCTGGCTCACAGGCCATGATCAGAATTCAGTTCTGGCTTTCCTGGATGCTATGAAAGCATTCTGAAGACAGGGAGGTAAACAAGGTTTACCTCTACTCCAAATGGCAAAAACCCTCATAAATTTTTATCTCCTTAAACTATTGTTATTATTGATTTTTTAATAGCTAACATTTATTGAAATCTACCAAGAGTACTCTATTTGGAACGTGTCATTTAATATTTACATTAATGTTTTAGGTAAGGGCTGTTATCCTCCCCAATGTACAGATGAAGAAAACCGAGACTTACAGAGGTCACTATTACCACGTAGCAGAGTCAGGATTTGAACTCAGGGTGCCCAACTCCACAGTCCCAGCTTTCTACCACTATGTTAGGATGTCTGCCTACCTACACTAATACAAATTGGTGAGAGTTGGGTTTGACTTCTTCACAGGGATCCCTGGAAAATCAAGTAGATACTGATGCGTTGTCAGTTTCGCTCTTTTAGGACTTGATTGTATTAATAGGATTCCAAGTACTATAAGAGCTAAGAATTGCCAGATCTGTGCATCTGACCTCCATTCCATTTTTAATAGTATAAAAAGGTGTGGAAGGTATGACAAAAGGAGATCACAAATTGGGGAAGATAGCCCTCAACCAGAATCCCAGGTACAGGGCGACCAGTTAAATATGAATTTCAGACCAATGGCAAGTAATTTCTGTTCCAAATACCATTTTAAAAAAAGATTTTATTTATTTATCCATGAGGGACATACAGAGAGAGAGAGGCAGAGCCACAGGCAGAGGGAGAAGCAGGCTCCTTGCAGGGAGCCCGATGTGGGACTTAATCCTGGAACTCCAGGATCACGCCCTGGACCGAAGGCAGGCACCAAATCGCTGAGCCGCCCAGGGATCCCTGCATTTTTTTTTTTTTTTTTTTTTTTACAATTTTGGTTTTGGTTTGTTAAACCTGGCAACCCTAAACTGGGTAGAAATACAGTTGAGGGACATTTTGTAGCCAGGTGTTCTCCGTGATTGCAGTTTGCCATTCCCTTGGGTAACATCTCCTTTGGCATGTGCAGCAGTCACTATTGGTGCTCTCCCTACATCCCCCTAGCTCTTTATATTTCTGTGCCTCCTGGTTGGATTATGCCTATCAGGACATATGTGTCTTAGTCTGACTGCTTTCTCTGGTAGCTGGAGCCCCATCTGCCTTAGCAAGTCAGGCTGGAAGAGTTGAGGGGATTAACACCCCTGAGCCCTGGAATCTAGTGACTGATAGATTGGTGGCTGAGTACCCCAGCATCCTTGCCCTTCTGCTGGGAGAACTCTGAGGTGTGTGTTCTACATTGCTTTCCAGAGTTCCCTAGCTTGCCCATCCTGGTAACTTCCTGGATACCCACCCTGTATTGTTTTATCCACTTCCCTGTCTCACCTCCATCACTCCCCACATCGACTCTTTGCACCTGGATCCTTGTCCTCAGGTCTGCTTCTAAGTGAACCCAAAAGAAGAAGCATGTGAATATATATTGATAATTCCTAAACGGTATGAGGGGAGGAGAGAGTGTTACTGGTATGGCTCATTGTGGGAGCTGGGACAGGGGCACAGGTGATTCTTAATGCTCCCTGAAGGACTAGGCAGCTAGGGAAGCAAAGGAAAGAGAGGCAGTGGTTGGAGGCCAGAACCCCTGGGTTTGTGCCCTAGCCTTTGTACTTCCCAGCCGTACAGCCTGGGACATGAGGTCAGTCATTTCGTACTCTTTAGCTTTCCTTTCCTCATCTGTAAAATGGGTACAATAGTGATACATGTAGACATCTATGCATCTATCATAATCCTACCTAATATACTGGGTCAGAGCCTGATTGTGAGGATCAGATGGGAGGATACATTTATAAACTGTAGAGCACCACGCAGGTATTGCTCATGTTAACTAGCATGTCAAAGTACTACTGTGCTATTGGCATCCATCTCAAGGTTTGGCTAACATTGAGAGCTTGTTTGTGCCAGATACTATTCCAAACACTTTCCACATATTAACTCATGTAATCATCACAACAACCATTGAGGAAGGTGCTGTTATCATCACCATTCTATAGATAAGAAAACTGAGACCAAGACAGGCCAAGACTCTTATCCAAGATCACATGGTGCCTAAGTGGCAAAGCCAGGATATGAATCCAGGGAGCCTTAATCACTATGCTTTCCTACCACCAAGGGAACATTTGTCATGTCTCCATTTTTCTTTTTAGCTTTTGTGGGTCTGTTGCTCACTGACTGACTTCATCTAAGTCCCTATAGAGCCGTGCACGCATTCTATCTGCTCCACTGCTCCGTGTTTTGTCTTGTTGACATGTTAAGTGGCACTTCCTTTTATTCTCAAGCTTCGGGGTGTTCCATAGCCAGTTTAGGGTATTCCAGGGTCCAGCTCGCATCCTCGTTCACATTACTCTTTTCTTTAATGATTCATCATGTCCTCTGGCTGGCTTTGGCTTTCTGGCTTTGAGACCTAGTCTGTTTGGGCTGTTTTTCTTCCATGATCCCTCTAGCTTTGGCACCTTAGTTGCCTCTGACTGGAGTTTTGATTTACAGACCTGAATATGGTGGTCCAAAATGTGATCCATCATTTCCATTTTTATATACAATTTTGGCAATTTTTTCAGTAAATATATAAAACATTATAAAGCCCTTTAGAAAGAAATCTGATTTGGCTTTTACCTATAATATTCTTTATCTCATAGTTTTTGCAGAAAAAAGTCAAGAGCGGCCTGGGAATTTTTATGTTTCCTCAGAGAGCATCAGGAAAAAAGGTAAGCCACACATCCTCAGCTTTCTTTTGTTTGACCTGAACTTCTGGGTGGTAGAAGTGTTCCTGCTTCAGTGATTTTCATGATTTTCTTTCTATCTTTTTAAATATTTTATTTATTTATTTATTTGAGAGACAGAGAGAGTGCATGCATGAATCGGGAGTTGGGCAGGGGGAGAAGCAGACTCCCTACAGAACAGGGAGCCAGCTGTGGGACTCAACCCTGAGACTCCAGGATCATGACCTGAGCCAAAGGCAGACGCTTAACCAACTGAGCCATCCAGGCACCCCTGCTTCAGTGATTTTCCGGTGTAACAACCTCTTAGCATTGAAATACAGAGAGATCCAGGGGATACCATAGGTGGTGCTGTAATGATGGTAAAGGTGGAGGAGAAAAGATTGGGGTGCCCTAGAATAGTGTACAAATTAATCATACTGAGAATGTGAACACACTAGAATGTGTCTGTGAGAGCACACAAAAGCACAGTGTAAATAGTGAGATTGGTGCCAACAGGATGAAAGTGGGCAGCCTGGCACCAAGGCTTTACCTAAGGATACAGCCCTATCTTGCTATTTACCTACCCTATCTGTACCAGCTAAACTACACTTTCATTCAGCTTTTATTTAAGAGACATTTTGCTTGCATTTTTCTTCTTTTTTTTTTCCTCCTCAAAAGACTTTTTGAGGAAGTATGAGGCGATAAGTACTCCTTTTTTCTTGGTCAACTTCCTTGTGTTAAACAGAGGCATTCAGTATTATTCTGTTGATTCTTTTGAAAAGGAGAAATGACACCATCTAAGCTTTTTGAAGGACTTAGGTTGTAAGAGTGGAATTGATTGGCTTAATGCATTTTGTTTTCTCCCCACACCCCATCTTCCAGCACAATTAAAGACAGCCTTGAGGAGGGCAAACCTGGGAGAAAGGTTTGTGGGTGTGTATAGACAGATGAGTGAGTGGTTGGGAAGAATGACAGATGAACTTCTTTGAAGTCATCTCTCTTTTTCCTTCTTGCTCTCCCCCTGAATCACAATGTCCAGATGGGGTCCTGCTAGAGAAATTTAAAGATAGTCCTATATGAAATGAGCAATAAAATGTTGAGTTGTCCTCATAAGCCCCGGTGGCCCCATCACATCTGCAAGTAGCTCATTCTTCACAGAACCTAGTGGAGTCACAGCCTGGAGAAAGAGGGGTTGCCTTCATATTTCCTTAGAATCTCCAAAGCAGAGAACCATGAATTTGTAGTGTGGAGGAAAGGTTGGCAGAGGAACAACCCAAGGAGAGCTACTTGGGACATAGCACCTAATTTATACCTGGTGACATTGGAGATAGATCAGGTTCCATTGACATCCCAGTCTTCTCAAGCATTTCATGTCCATGGGTCCATAGTCATTGTGCCCATGCTGCTCGGAGGCAGGGAGGATAGTGAGGGCTGGAGTATGTTGGGAAAAGCATCCTACCTAGAATTTCCTGTATTTTCTTTCCTGGGAGTAGATTTTAATCTAAAGCAGTAGTTCTTAGTTGGAGGTGATTTCTCCTCTCCCTTCATTGCCTCCCAGAGGATACTTGGCAACGTCTGGGATGTTTTTGGATGTTGCAGCTGAGGTAGGGGATGCTGTTGGCATCTAGTGGGTAGAGGCCAGGGATGAGGCGACACATCCTACAGTATACAAGATAGCCCTCCAACAACAGAGAACTCTCCAGTCCAAGGTGTCAATAGTGTCTAAGTTGAGAAATGCTAGTCTCATGGCTTCTCAATAATTCAGGTTTGGGGGATTCTGTTAACTTGTTCAGTGGATGCTGTTCATGCCTCCTAAAATGTTGCGGCCTTGTCTACTTTAATGTAACAGGCTTTGAAATGATTCGCTGCTTCCCTCTCTGATTTGATGTCATACGTCCCCATTCTCAGTTCTGCATGTAATTGTTCTTCTGAGGCATGTTCTCTTGAATCCATGACCAGCCTCATTAACCCCACTCATCTGCCTGCCCTCCCCAGTTGGGGTGCTGTCACACTGAGTTTTGCCATCCTTTCCAGAGCCTCTCGTCAGACCTTGGAGGGACAGGCCCCAGTCGAGTATATATGACCCTTTCGCTGGAATGAAAACGCCTGGCCAGCGGCAGCTGATTACCCTCCAGGAGCAGGTGAAGTTGGGCATCGTTAATGTAGACGAGGCTGTGCTCCACTTCAAAGAGTGGCAGCTCAACCAGAAGAAGCGGTCTGAGTCCTTTCGCTTCCAGCAGGTAACCCGCTCTGTATGGTTTGTTTCATGTCCATTTCTGCACTGGGCAGAGTGGAGGGCTGGGTCCGTGCTAGCTTGTGTGCTGCTGTAGCTGAGTGCGTATGGCCAGCCTGTGACTGGGTTTTGAGTGTCATTGTGAACCAGTGTGTGTGTCTGTCACCTGTAGTCTGTAACCAACCATACAGACCCTGGCTGAGAGCAGGATGGCTATGCTGGCTGTTGTGAGGCTAGAGATCAGGAACAAAGACTCAACTGTCAATCCTGATTTTTCTACTGCCACTTCCCTCTGCATGTGGCCCTATACTTTTGCTTCCCAGCTTTTTTCTTTTCAGAGCCATTCTCTCTAATCCTAGTGCCAACACTCCCACAGAACTATCACACCTTTGAACTCACAGGACTTGGACTGTTCCCAAGAAATATGATTAAGACAGCAGAACAAGTCACAGACATAAAACCACCCAAGTTAGAGCATAACTCTCACACAAACTGCATTTCTATAGGCATGAATACAGACACAAAGGCAAAGGTCAGGAGAGGCCGCCTCATGGCCATCCCAAGGGTGGCCACTCAGAAGACTGGCATGGGCAGATGGTACTCCTAGAGGAGACTCTTGTTTTGTATTGTTTTAAGATTTTATTTATTTATTCATGAGAGACACACAAAGAGAGGTAGAGACATGGGCAGAGGGAGAAGCAGGCTCCCTGTGGGAAGCCTAATGCAGGACTCGATCCCAGGACCCTGGGATCATGCCTTGAGCCAAAGACAGACACTCAAACACTGAGCCACCCAGGCATCCTTTGTTTTGTTTTAAAGATTTTTATTTATTTGAGAGAGAGAGAGAGAGAGAGAGAGAGAGAGCATGACCTGGGGGAGGGACAAAGGCAGAGGGAGAAGCAGGCTCCACTGAGCAGGGAGCCTGACATGAGGCTCCATCCCAGGACCCTGGGACCACGAGCTGAGCTGGAGGCAGACACTTAACTGAACCACCTGAGTACCCAAGACTTCTGTTATTTTTGTAAGAATCTATAACTCCATACGTGTAGTCCATGTGTAATTTAAAGCAACCCAAAGAACTCAAACTTGACCTTAGGAAGTGTATTCCTGGTCCAACTTCTTTATATTAGAAAGAAGTTGTGCCTAGGGTATTAGGAGATGTGTCTAAGACCACTTATCTAGTAAGTGGAAAGAAAGGCAGGACCAGAATGGTTGCTTTTTTCTCTCCACTTCCCCATGGTATTTCCTAGAAGGTATGTATTCTAACCTCTGCTCTCAGAGGACCTGGCATACATGCTCTTGAGGGTGGAGGCAGCGGGAGCAGCACCTACCTACCGCTGAGATGGGAATCTTGTCTCCCTAGAGTGGGAATAGGTGTGACAAGTGGGGAAGTGAGTCATCAGGCACCATTTGTCCAGCTGGGCCCGCAGTCTACTGACAATGCCCTGTGTTGAATGGACCTGATTTCTTCTGCTGCTCACAGCAGGCATGCAAGACAAGTACCCTTGTTCCCATTTTACAGAATAATGAGGCTTGGAGAGAGGTAGAGAGGCAGAGTCAGGATTCAGATGAGCCTTTTCTCACGCCAGAGCCTGTGCTCCCTTCATGACCCTTTCTGCCTTCTTAGTGCTTTCTAAAATGGTCCCCCACTCTGCTGGCCTGCCTCCTCCCTCCTGGGGATCGTCTGATGGGTGGGATGGCACTCTGTAGGGTCCTCCTCATTCAGGAGATGCAGGGAAGCTGCAGTCCTGCTGGGACAGCCTGATTCTGGGCAAACAACAGTTTTGTTTCTCCTGGCCAGGTCACACGCCCACGTAGCATGGTAGTGAAGAGTGCCAGGGCTCCGGGGCAGGCAGCCCAAGTTACATCCTTGTTCTGTCACTTGGGGCTGGATGACCTGGGCCTCCCTGTCTGTCTGTGTCCCATCTCAAATGTGAAGGGAGAACACTGGACAGTGTCAACCCTGTAAAGGAGTTGGCATGCCTGGCACCTGGTAAACGTATAACAAATGTCAGCTGTCCATCTCTATCTGTATCCAAGAGGCTTCTCCTGTGGTCCAGAACTCTTGGGTATGGCAGACAAATGGGGTTCATATTTGACAGGGTAGAGAATTCCAGCCTAGGAGAGCTGATGCCACTATGTGCCGGGAGAGCCTCTTGGCATTTCTAGAGCATCCCCCACCCAGAGACCGGTGGGTGTGAAGACCGTTCCCTGGGCTGCCCTATCTTCCATGCCTCTGTCCACTTCCCTGCCTCTTTTACCTCCCCTCCTGTGAATGGGCACCACCCAGGCTCCCTTCAGGTCCTCTGGGCAGGTGACTTTTTTTTTTTTTTTTAAGATTTTATTTATTTATTTGACAGAGAGAGAGAGAGAACAAGCAGGGGGAGTGGCAGGCAGAGGTAGAGGGAGAAGCAGACTCCCCACTGAATAGGGAGCCCCACATGGTGCTCAATCCCAGGACCCTGAACCAAAGGCAGATGCTTAACAGACTGAGCCACCCAGGCGCCCAAGGGTGCAGGTGACTCTTGAGTCCATGTTCCCTTTCCCATTCCACCTTTGCAGCCACCAGCTAGGTGTGTCCTGCTGAGATGCCCACGACCCCCAGCAAGTTCAGCAACAATCCATATCTAGAGGCTGCTTCCCTTTCCCGGCTCCCTATTTCTATACACTGTTATCTTCTGGACACCGAGGTTCAGACTTTACCTCCCTTGGGCTCTTCTCCTTCACAACCCTGTATCCAGTCAGCTGCTGTCTTGCCTGGTCCTGGTCTGTGACACTCTTCCTCTTGCATCTGCTCCTTCCTTTCCATTGCCCCAATGCCAACTTCTGTGCCTCTCATCTGGCCTCCCACAAAGTCTCTAGGTAGATCTCTTTGCTGCCAGCTCCTGTCGCCTCCACACTGTCAGACTTGAAAGCTATGTCTGGCCCACGCCTTCCAGTGTTTCCCTGCTTCGTCCTGGACCCAGCTCAGCCTCAGCTCTAGTCACGGCTCAGACACCCCTCCCAGTCTGGCCTCCCATGACTCTCTCATGGGACCCTTCTCATTGTCTAGACCTTAGTCCCTGGGGCATTTTCTCTAGGATGTTCAAACACTTTGAGGTAGTTGTTACTGACTAAAATAGGAACAAATTTCAACATTTGTTGAATGACTGTAATAGGCCCAACTGCACGGTTTCAGAAAAGTAGAAGGCCTGCTGTATTGCCTCTTGAGAGTGCACAGTCTCTCTGGAGAGACAAGACACATACACCCAAAGCCACACAGCTGCACAGATGCACTGGGCAATGCTGCATAGCTCATGCCAGATGGCAGGTGTAGTCACTAAGGACTGGAGCAGGCTGGAGAGGTTTAAGAGGGAAGTTGGATCTGGACCCAGACCTGGAACAGACTCATGGAGAGGAATCGTTGCCTCTCACGGTTGGAAGAATGGTATGAAAACAGAGTCTCAGAGGCAGATCCTGTCCATGGAGTGTGTGTGAGCATGGAAGGGACTGGCTTGGCTAAAGGAGTCTATAAGGAGGAGGGTGGTGGTGCCAAGGCTGGGAAGAGCGTGGAGCTAGGAGCCAGAGAGGAGGGGAGACTCTTTGTTGTAGAAAGGGTGTCTTCTCTTCAGGTACAACTTCTAAGAGTACTTGAATGTCTCTGGGGACTGATTGTGAATGCATTCAGCCTCATTTGCATGCTGGAGATGTTATTACAATGACATGTATCTTGCAGACAGCATAAAATCAGGAAGAAACTCTATTGCCCAGAGGGTATATTTCTGGTATATACTTTTAAAATTAACTAAATTTTTTTCCAGGAAAATCTTAAACGGCTAAGAGACAGCATTACCCGAAGACAGAGAGAGAAGCAAAAATCAGGAAAGCAGGCAGGTATGTAGCTTCTTGGGGGTGCTGCATTGTGGGGGACTGCCATGATTTGTTGTCCCTAACTCTTCTTTCTGCAGTGGCCTGAGTGGGCAGAGTGCTTGCCTGGTGCCTGTCACCCTGTTTACAGATCTGAGTACCCCACTGTACTATGATGTTCTTTTGGGCAATGGCTTTGTCTTGTCTATTTTTTTTTTTTTTTTTTTTTTTTTTGAGAAAGAGAGACAGCATATGCAGGGGGTGGGGGGCCCAATAGGGAGAGGGAGAGACAATTCTAAGCAGGCTCCATGCTTAATGCAGAGCCCGGTGGGGAGCTTGATCTTACAACTAAGATCATGACCTGAGCCGAAACCAAGAGTCAGATGCTTAACCAACTGAGCCACCCAGGTGCCCTTGTCTTGTTTATTCTGTGTCTCCAGTACCTGCCACATAAGACATGCCAACAAATGAATAAATGGATTGATTTCTGCATTCCCCCCATCCTCTCACGCACAGAGAATGACAAAACTTTTCCCCCAGGTACCTGACCCTTCCCTTGGCATTTAGGAAGACATGTTTTTTGAAGAGAGAAAGGAAAAAAACCCCTCATTCACATAGTATCTGTTTCTGATTGAAGCAGGGAATTGCATCATTGGTGTCCACACCATACAGTGCCTCAGAAGGCAGGCCTCAGGTGTAGCAGGGCCCTTGCCATGTGTAGTAGGGGTCCAGTAGCAGGGCCATGCATTCTGATTGTGTACACTGAAGACCAGGCTTCTCGACACCACTACCCCAGAGCAGTGATGGGCATTTGCCTATATTGCATATTCTTACTGAGAGCCTCTGGAATGGTGAGTCTCAGTGATTTATTTTGGCTAGTCTATACCAAGTAGAGCTGGCAATAAAAGGCTTTCAGAAGCTCTCAGAGCTTGAGTAGAGCCCTATTAAATAAAGGACTAAGAACGTGTATAACTTCCACAGTCTATCTCCAGCTGCTATCAATAACCTGACTTCTCATGACCCTGGCCAGGCAGGTAACACCCCAGTCTTTGAAAATGACATATTCCTGCCACAGGCCCCTTGCTCATACCTTTTCTTTCTCACCTATATGAAAACTCCTGGGCTGCAAAACCCAGCTCTGTAGCCCCTGCTTGGTGAGGCCATCCTGGGCCACTCTAGGCCACTGTACCCTTTCCCCACTTGAGCATTTATAAGACCTACTGTCCCTTCCATTCATCTGGCACTTCTCTTTTGCTACCTCTGATTGCTATCATTTCAATCCTGTATTCAAACCATCAGAAATTCCCAATTCCCAGAGGTTCTGCCTCCAAAATGCATTTTAAATATGATCGTTTCTGACTCTCTTCATGCCACAGCTGCAGGTAAGCTGCCATCATCTCTTCCTGGATGAATGAAGAGCCTCTTCAATCATTTCCCCGTGTTTACTCTCACTTTTCTACAGTTAATCCTCCAAACTGGGGATCCCTGGGTGGCGCAGCGGTTTGGCACCTGACTTTGGCCCAGGGTGCGATCCTGGAGACCCGGGATCGAATCCCACGTCGGGCTCCCAGTGCATGGAGCCTGCTTCTCCCTCTGCCTATGTCTCCGCTTCTCTCTCTCTCTCTGTGTGTGTGTGTGTGTGTGTGACTATCATAAATAAAAATTAAAAAAAAATTTTTAAAAATCCTCCAAACTGTAGCCAATGACCTTTTAAAAATAAAAAATCAGGGGCAGCCCCGTGGTGCAGCGGTTTAGCACCACCTGCAGCCTGGGGTGTGATCCTGGAGACCCGGGATCGAGTCCCACGTCAGGCTCCCTGCATGGAGCCTGCTTCTCCCTCTGCCTGTGTCTCTGCCTCTCTCTCTCTCTGTGTCTAAATAAATAAATAAATAAATAAATAAATCTTTTAAAAAATTTTAAAAATAAAAAATCAGATCCTGCTAGTCCCTTGCTCAAAACCCTCCAGGCGCTCTTGTTCCACCCAGAGTAGAGTCACACTCTCCACTGTGGCCTGAGAGTCCTATGCGATCTCACCCCTGAGCCCACTTCTACTTTCCCCTTTAACCCCATGCTCTAGTTCCAAAGGACTCCTTTTTTGTTGCTCTAACAAGTCAAGAGCAGCCCTCCCCAGGCACTTTGCACTTGTCCACCCTCCACTTTTCCCACATCTTCACTGACTGGCTGTTTTTCAGAGTTTGGCTCTAAGTTCTCCTCAGAGAGGCCTTCTCTACATTCTCTCCAGAGCAGCCCTCCAGCACTCACTGTGCCTTTGCTCACCCTCTTTTCACATATCACAGACTGGAAGCATATCATGTGCCTGTTCTCATGATTATCTTCTGGCCCATTCCCTCACTGTCACTGCCATAAACTCCATGAGGGCAGAGCTTGTCTGTTCTGGGTTCTGCTGAATCCCCAGCATGTAGGACAGTACATTGATTGGGCTCAAGAAATCTCTATTGGAATAAAATGTTTGGTAACACCATTCATTCATTCTATAAACACTTAACTGAGTATCAGACTCTCTGTCAGGGATAGAGACCCATAAGGCATGATCTTCACCACTGGGTAGTTTATGAGTTAGTCTTTTATTTGTGTAGGTCTGAATTTTCCCAGCTAGAGTCTGCTCCACAATGCCTAGCACAGTATTTTGCAGATGGTACTAGCCTGGTGAATGTCAATGATTTTGACCTTTTGGGAAAAGAGGCGTACAGAGGTTATAACCATGGCAGAAGGTCAGAAAGGTCATTCTAAGATGTCTGCTTGAGTTACTAGTTTTTAAATGTATGCTTCCACTACTCAAGCTCACACTTGTTTGCCCTCCTGGCTGAAGAGAGGAGAAACAAGAGAAGGCAGAAAATCTGGTTCAAGATCTAAGTAGTGATCTTAGGGTCAGACAATAGGTTCTAGGTGAGAAAAGGGATGAGGTGCTTTTAAAAATTAGAACACATGAACCCAAAGATAAAGGCCTTGACTGAATGAAACATTTCACGCTTTTACACACAGGCAGCCTCGAAAAAGCTGTGATTTGTTGGTGTGTGAGGTGTTTGAGGGCCAGAGTGTTATAATGTTGGAATCATGAGTTCTGGGCAGCTGGCACTCCAGAACTGAGCCCACTGGGTGTCATCACACCTTTACCACCCAATCAGATGTTGAAGCAAGGCACACACACACAGGCCAAGGAGTAAAGGGGAATAGGCATGGGTCCGGGGCCATCGGGGTTGGGTCAAGTTCCTAGCCACTGCTCACTCCTAACTAGTGAGGAACCATGGACAAGATAAATCCCCCAACCACAGTCCTCATCTGCAAAGGGGCACAAATAAAAGTGCCTACCTCATTAGGGTTTCTATGAGGACTGAACAAGTTAGGGTATACCTGGGGCCTTGCGCAGTGCCTGGCACATGGAAGCACTCTAAAAACCACCTGTATAGAAGCTGGTGTCCTCTCAGGCAGGGCTTCCCACGGTGTGTGCACTTGGGCTGGAACTTTCCATCCCAGGTCCAGCCCTAGAATGCTGGATTTTGTAACATTATACAGAGTTCGCCCAAAGCTAGTCAGGCTCTGAATAAGTGATACTCACCTGTATCTGTACTCTACATGACAATGGTCATGTCTACATTTTTTTCAAAGGAACATTGGTTAAATGCCCTTGATTCCCTTCCCCTCTCCTCTTCAAGAAGACCCCCTGACTAGGAATTTTATGGGGGAGGTGTTAAGTATTTTTACTTTTTACATTAGGGGTCTTAATTAATGTCATAACTATTAGATGATTAAGCCATATCTAATTTTTTTTGAGATTTTATTTATTTATTCATGAGAGATACAGAGAGGTAGAGAGAGAGAGGCAGAGACATAAGCAGAGGGGGAGAAGCAGGCTCCATGCAGGGAGCCCGATGTGGGACTCGATCCTAGGTCTCCAGGATCAGGCCCTGGGCTGAAGGTGGCGCTAAACCGCTGAGCCACCGGGGCTGCCCCAGCCATATCTAATTTGACACTAAACAAGGGGACAACAGGCAATCCACCCATCAGCCCCAAGAGTTTCCTTTCATTTTCATAAAAAAAGAAAAAGAAAAAGAAAAAAGAAAAATAAAAAGAAAGAAAAAAAGATTTATTTATTTATTTTAGAGAGAGAGAATGCAGGGGCAAGAGGCACAGGGAGAGGTAGAAAGAGTCCCAAGCAGACTCTGTGGTCAACACGAAGCCTGATACAGGGCTCAATCTCACAACCCTAAGGTCAGACCTGAGCTGAAACCAAGAGTCGAATGCTTAACTGACTGCCACCCAGACGCCCCTCATTTTTGTTATTTATTGTGGTAAATAAATAACATAAAATTTATCATTGGGCCTCACTCAATTGTATATTTAGTGACATACTAACGTGTGATTGTCTGTTTCACACTGAGTAAGCTTCAGTGGTGCTTCTGTGTGCTTATGGGGAGTAAAGAGTAGGCACTGGGCATGGGGTAGGGGAGAGCAGGGGAAGAGATTAGGATTGTGTCAGGGTTTAAGGCAACCTACTCTGCTTTGACCATTGCAGCTCCTTCAAAAAAAAAAGAAGAAAAATATATTTTCCACATTGAATTTCTGTTTTTACCAGAGGAAATAACTCTGCTTCCCCCTCACCCCCACAAAAACAAAAAACAAACAAACAAACAAAAAACAGAAAAGAAAAGCATTTAGAAACCATTGACACAGGGTAACATTAATCTGTAGGAACATTAGGGTTGACAAATGGCATTTCTGCATAGAGGACCTTTTCTAGGAACAGAGCCCATTCTAAACGTAAGGGCTGACTCTGTTTATTTAGAAAGCTCATTTGTGTTAGAAAAGAAAAATGATGACTATTTTTCTTTAATTTGGGTTAGAACACCAAGGATAAGTAATAAGTAAGATTCTGTTCATAATAACTTGCTAGTCTTTCTTCAGTCTTGGGGAATTATTTTGTCCTGCTGGTACAGAACGCTGATGGTTCTGAAGGACATCAGAGGGCCTGTCATGGCCCATAACTTGTTAGACACCCCCAAGGAAGACAGTCCATATTTGTGTTCTGAGTGTGTCTGGGGCATGTCTGGGGCTCGTCTGGGGCAGGACAGGGAGGAGCAGGCTGGGTCCCAGGCAGCCTGGGCTCCAATCCCTCCAATCCAATCAGAGTCACTTTACGGTCCAGGACAGTCCCCTTAACCACTCTGTGCCTCAGTTTCCTCATCCATGGTTACACCTGATTTACCAACTGCATGGGGAAGAAGTGAAGTTCAGAGGAGGTATGATGACCCATGGGGACACGCTCTGGGAAATGTACCATGCAATATAATGCTGATCACCATTCCTGGCATTGTTTCTTTCTTCCAGGAATATCAGGATTTTGTAGACATTTAGACTGGCTCTACTTGATTTTTTTGAACTTCTGACTCTCAAATTTTTTTCCTATGTATTTTACTTTCCTTCCTCATAGAACTGGTTGAGGGTAGAAAATTGCCACATTAAAGTGAATTAAGCAGATAGGAACCTCCCTTTAAGAGTGTGTTGTTAAAAAAAAAAAGGGGGAGTGGTCAAAACTGAGGGGGAAAAAAAGGATGCCACCTGCTTGGGCTCTAAGATACTCTGGGCCTGTACCCACATGCAGGTATGGCTGGCTGGTCTCTGCCCAAGTAGTTCTAGGCTCAGGTGGCAATTGCACTGCTCAGTTGAAGCAAGGAGAGCGTGAGAATGTGAGAGAGATCCGTGTCACACAGAGACCTAGAAAGCTGGTTTAATCCTAGAGCCAAACACTGCTCTTGGAACCTGCCTCCAGGGTGAGGTACGTGTGAGGTCCATGTAAACCACAGTCCAACTTTGTAACCTCCTCTGTGTGGAGTATTTCCCATAGGCTCTGTCCACCCTGTGCTCAAACTTCCTCTCTCCTATAGCTGTTCACCCATTTGCCTTCACCTCTGGCTTTGCCAGCAGAGCTACCTCTGCTCCTGGACTCCCTGAACTTCTGGCCATACCCATCCCACAGAAGAGGAGAGGCGGAGGAGGAAGTAGTACCATTAAGATAAGAACATGCCACCCAAAAGTACACGGAGCTTGCACCTCTCCCAAAGGCCCTGCCCCCAGGGCTTGGGCATGTTCAGGGCACCAAGGGAGCCCCGTGACACGAGCCCACCTGGTGTTCACACTTCCCTCTAGGAGAGAGTGGGCATGGGAACCCACAGATACTTTGTTCTGTTCATCAGCAAGAATTGTTTTTTGCTCAGAGAACCCAGGGGTGGAGATCTAGGGAGGACGAAAGACCAACTAGTGGGCAGGACTAAGTCAGTAAAGAGACCAGTTTAATGCTGTGCAAAACAAAGAAATAATTTGTTTCTAAGTCTGCCAGGTCCAAAGCCACTGAGCAGCCTTGCAAGTCTCAAAATCTTTTATGGGGCTGATGGACCTCCTTTCATTAGTTTCTGGGTTGTTGCTGCCAGTTGTAGACCACGCCCCCAGACCACATTTGTTGAGGGATGCAGAGGTAGTATAAATAGTGGTTAGGAGCCTGGCCTCTGGAGCCTGGGTTCAAATCCCAGCTGTTCCACGTACCAGCTGTGTGCTACTTCTCCGTAATAAGTTTTTCTTGGGAATGATGATAATGGTATTTATTTCATGGGTGTGGGGAAGCTCACGGAACTCTGCCTGGTACACAGGATGAGCAGTTATTCAGATCAACAGTGTTCCTGAGTACCACTCTGGAAGGGAAGTAATTCATGTCCCATAGCTGCGGAGTGGCAGAGCTGTGGCCCCAGACCTTTCCCTAATTGTGGGCTTGCCTGGAATGGAAGCATTTGTCTGGCTTTCTCACATGCCTTGACCTCCCTCCTCTCTCACACAGCGATGGCCACACAGGAGTCTGTGGAGTTTCAGTGTTGAATTGGGCAGGACCCCCACCCTCTCCCCACCCTCTTCTCCTCTCCCCTCCCTTCCCCTCCCCTCCCATCCTCTCCTCTCTCCTCCCCTCCCTGCCAGGCACCCTCCAGATTCAGCCCAGGGAGGCAGGTGGAGATTGAGCAGCTGGGCAGTCTGGTGCCTTGACGTTTATCTCTCTTTCCTCTAATTCCAGATTTGGAGATCACGGTCCCAATTCGGCACTCACAGCACCCGCCCGGGAAGGTGGAGTTTGGAGTCTATGAAAGCGGCCCCAGGAAAAGCGTCTTCCCCCCAAGAACAGAGTTGAGGCGAGGAGACTGGAAAAGCGATAGTACCTCCAGCACAGCAAGTGAGCAGGGGAGGAGCGTGCCTCTACATCTGCATTCCAGCTGGCGCCTGTGGGCTTTGCCAACAATTTCATACTGAGAGCCCAGCAGATCCTCCATTGGAGCCTGATCTGTATTTAAGGGGGTATAAGAAATGGGGGACGTTTAGCCTGAGTTTGCCTTTCTTCAGAGGGCCAGAGATCCTTTACATCAATATCCCCTGAAGCCGATTGCATAATAATTGATTTCACCATTCCTTCTGTAGACAGAAAAACCTAGTAATGATACCAATTAACATTTGTTGAGTGTTTACTCTATGCTAAGCCTTTTCTATAGAGTCTCTGATTTAATTCTCACACTAAGTCTGTCCGATAGGCAGTATCCCCAGTATGGAGGAAGAAACTGGAGTGTTGGTGCCTCGCCCTATGTTAAACAACTAGTAAGCAGTGATGTCAGCATTTGAACTCAGGCAGCCCAGATCCAGGGCCCAGACTCTCAACCACTCTCCTTTCTGCTTCCTCAACCTGATAAGGGGAAGGAAAGGGCACAAAGTCAGAAACATTAGAAAACAAGGGACTCACATTTGAGAATTTCAACTTTATGGATGAGTTGAGGATCCAATTAGGAAATGTGGAAGACATTTTGGCTTGAAAGCTTGATAGAGTCTGCAACAGACAACACCTGCTGATGGCCACACGGGAGGCAGGGGCTTTGTTTCTGTATCCAGGTTGGTGTCAGCTGACTTCAGACACACGGGCCTCACCAACAGCATAGATTGGGTTTCGCTTTTTTGAAACAGCTTTGTGTTATCAAAACAGCTAGGAGAACAATGGAAGAGTAAGAGACTCAGGACTGAATTTGAGGACTCGTAGCTCATTAAATGTCAGGCACAGAACCCCCAAAAGGATATTTGGACAGGAAGGTCATTGAACCCTGGGGGTTCTTAATCTTTTCTGCATCACAAACCCCTTTTGAGAATCTGATCTATACTCTGGATATGCTTCCCAGAAAATTGCATGGATATGTGTCCATACATATACACACAGTATTACCCATCTGTGGGCTTAGATCAAGAACCCCTGCATTAGTCTCCCTTCTAACTTTATAGATGGGTTATTTATAATCCAAAGAAGGAAAGAGTTGTGTGCAAGGTCACACAGCTAATGAAGCAAAGGTGGAAGCTGACCCAGATCTTCTCTCAGGTTAACATTCCTACTACTACTATCTGTTGAAACAGACCCAAAGCCCATTATGGCCACAGGGAAGCCTAGATGGGGCAGAGGAGAAAACTTCTAATGTAACGAGGGTGGTAATGTGTAGCCGAAACCCTTGAAGCAATTTAGAGAATTCTGACAAGTTCAAAAATGGGAGAGATTTTCCCAGTGATCCCAGGTGGCTGACAAAGCATGAGGCAGGTGGCCCGTCTCTCAGATGCGTGGTTGAGGAGGAAAGCGGTATAGATCCTCTCAGGGTGAGGGCAGGGCATTCTGGGGTGGGGAGGAGGGGAAATTTAACAAGACAGATGTAAAGTACTTGTTTCAGGCTCAGGTTAATTTAAATGATTTTATGTGTATGTTTTACTTGGAGGTGAAAACAGAACAGAAAACATAAACTGTGCTTCTTACTTTATACGGTGGTTTATTGTTTAGGAGTGGCTGGGTCATCTGTCTAGAGAAGGGTATTAAATGACAGACCAATGGTTTTTACTCTGTGGCTGTTGCCTGAATCCAGTCCCATCTCTACAGTTTTACTTATCTATTGCTGTATAACAAACCACCCCAAACACAGTGGCTTGAAACAACCATTTGTTTATACCGGATTCTAAACTTGGGCAAGACTCAGTGGAGATGCTTCATCTGCCCTCCACATGGGTTAGTTGGGGGTCATTCCTGTGCATTGTCCTCAGCTGTAAGCTCATCATGGGTGGGAACATTCTAGATGGTCTCTCATTTTTGGGGGCCTCTCTGTATGTGGCCTCTAAATCAGTAGCCTGAACTTCTTATATGCTAACAAAATCCAGAAAGGGAAATTCCAGGAGGATAGGCCCCAATGTGCAAGTGCCTATCATGCTTTGTCTTGCATCATACTCACTAATGTCGTATTAATCAGAGCAAGCCACGTGGCTAAACCTGGAAGGAAAGAAGGAAGGGGCTATTCAGAGGCATGGGTACTGGAAGGTGAAGGTCTGGGGGTTACTAATGGATCTTGAGATTGATGAAGTGATGGTAGCTGCTGCCATCAATCAGATGCTTCCTCTTGGAGGCCCTGTGCCAAGCATGTGTCCATGTGACCTAATCCATTCTGTGCAACAATACTGGGAGTTCTAGACCATGAAATGGACATTTAGGGAGGTTAGTCCCTGGTTGCTGGGCAAGTAGGCCGAAAGTCTGGGTTTCACATCCAGATCTTTCTGTGCATGTAACCATTGGCACATACTGCCTTCCAAATATATATAAGTCCTCAGGGCTGGGAGATAGAGTGAAGATGGCCTAGCTCTGATCTACCAACTGTCCTTTACCCACCAGGATCACTCTGAAAACAACACTATTTTTATTATGGTGCAGCTGTCATCTCTTGGGAACCACAGAAAAACAGTTGCAGGTTAAATCTGGTTATACTTAAATTTTAGTTAAGAATATTAATGTTATATTTAACAGAACACAAATTTCATTTCAGAAAGACTTTTAACCTTTTTGTAGACTGTCGAGTCCATGTTTCTTGAGGGTCATATTATATTTGGTCACTTCTTTCCCTTATTCATTTATCCACCAAATATTTGAGGACTGCTCTGTGCATTATGAGTGAGACTATACACTAGAGACATAAAGACGAAAAAGAAATGGAGCCCATCTTTGGGAGACTTGTAATGGAGTAGAGAAAATACAAAACTAGCATGAATTAGATGCTTGATCTTTCTTCCTGGTGACAGAGGCCTGGAAGAGGTAGGCACTGCCCTCCTCCCCACTGGCAAAAGTGATGATGGGGGTCAGAGCCTCCTACCAGCCATGCAGTCTAGTGGGGATGTGGGTAATAAGTCCTGGAGAGGAGAGAGGGCCAGGGCAGATGAACCAGGGAACCAAGGTTCAAAGACAAACACTGGGGGGCTAAAGATTTAGGAACACCCAGGGAAGTCACAATGGGAGCCAATGAGTATGCATTTCCAAGGTTCTGGGGCCAGTGCCTGGGCAGCTCTTTGGTCTCTCCCAGCAGATAACCTTTGGAAGGAGGCTGGTTCATTAGGAGGGAGTGGGATGAAGAATGGTAAATGACAGGAGGCTTGACTTCGTAGGCCTGGGATCCATGGGCTGGAGGAGTTACTTCCACTAGGGGATTCTGGAAATTCCTGAGCATTGGCACCTGAGGTTTTAGCCTTGTAGATAAGGGTGGGATGGGGACATTCTGGCCAAGTGGAAGTTGTTATGTATGGATAACTGAATGGAAAGGAAAAGGATCACATGCTCCTTAATAAGCAAACTCTGAATCCCCTGGCTTACATAAGTATTTTGACATATTCTTTTAAATTTAAAAATCTACTCCCCCAAAATAATCCAAAATTGTAATCTTAACCTGCTCGATTTAAGCTCACATCTAAATTAATTAGGCCAAAGTTGATACCATAATGAAATTGAAACTAAGAATATTTACTTATAAACTAATATGATGAGCTGTGTTAAGTGACAATTCAGTAAACCTAAGATCTGGCAGTATTACTAGTGGCAATAGTGGTAAATTAAAGTCAATTTATTTTGTTTTAGTTGATGGACTTTTTTTTTTTTTTTTTTTGGCTCCTGGATCATCACCTATTTCAGCTTGTTCTAAATCTGTGTTGTCCCATATGGTAGCCACTAGCCATATGTTAAACTAAATAAAATTTAAATTTAGTTCCTCAGTTCTCGGTATGCTCTAGCTACCATATTGGTATACTATAGGACATTTCTAGAAAGTTCTATTGGATAGGGCTGTTCTAACAAGATAGGAAAGTGATAGATTCTCAGTTCAAAAGACTGGAGCACCTAAACTCATCCAATCACGGTTCCTACCGGGAGCGTAAATTATGCTTTGGAGTTTGGAGTTTGTGCTTTGTATTTTGTATCAAACTGGCTTCTTATTGGAAGGTGTATATATATGTGTGTGATTACATGCTTGCTATCATTTCTAAATAAGTAAAAAATTTCAACAAGATGTTTGCAGATTTTAGAAATACCACTGAACAAGCAAGAAATTGAGCATCTCTGCTTCCTTGTCTGTCAAACCAGAGCACTAATATCAGATAGGATTTTCTCACGGATTAAGTGCAGTCATGTTATTAAAGCATGTAATGTGTGATAAGCCCTCAGTAAATAATAGCTATAAAGCAAAAAAAAAAATTGTAATAAAAAGGTGAACCGTTTCATTTTATGCTGAAAAAAAGTAAAACTAATAAGATGGCAGCATTTTGAAGATCCCATATTCACAGCTTATATATTGTTCCTATCAGTAGTAATAAGTAAGGGATAGAGTTCTGCATTTTATTTTAGCCTGAAAGAATCCACAGTCCAGCTAATTTTGTTTGTACCCTTTAGGCAGTACAAGTAACCGATCCAGCACCCGGAGCCTCCTCAGTGTGAGCAGCGGGATGGAGGGGGACAATGAGGTGAGAGGTGGGGACTCCAACCCCATTTTTTCTTGTCCTAGTGGTTATTCCACTGCAAGAAATAGAAATCCAGGGAAAGAAGCCAGACATGAGAGGTCACATATTTTAGGATTCCATTTATGTGAAATATCCAGAAGAGATAGAATCAGAGAGACAGGGGCACCTGGGGGGCTCAGTGGTTGAGCATCTGCCTTTGACTCAGGGCGTGATCCTGGGGTCCTGGGATCAAGTTCTGCATCAAATCCCCACAGGGAGCCTGCTTCTGCCTCTCCTTCTGCCTCTGTCTCTCTCTTGGTGTTTCTCATGAATCAATAAATAAAATCTTCAAAAAAAAAATAAGAGACAGAATACAGATTTGGTGGTTACCAGAGACTGGGAGGAGGGGGAAAATGAGGAGAACACTGTTTCCTTTTGGAATGATGAAAATGTTTTGGGACTAGATAGAGGTGGTGGTTACACAATATTGCAAATGTCCTAAGTGCCACTGAATTTTTCACTTTAAAATGGTGAATTATGTATGTGAGTTTTACCTCAATAAAAAGGAAGGGAGGAAGGAAGGAAGGAAATGAGGGAAGGGAGGCAAGGAGGGAGAGGTTAATCCCCTGACTGGTTAAGCCAAAGAGAGCATCTGTTAGAAGGAGCTGGATGACTCTCAGGGAATCTAGAGGATTGAGATCACGTTTGGAGCCCTCGATCAGGAGCAGTGAGAAATGCCAGAGCCAAGGCCACTGCTCCATGTATTCCCAGGGCCATGAGCTCTTTTGTCTTTTCTTCCCTGTGCATATCTGCTTTCTTTCACTGCACACTGGCCTTTTCTGTGCCTCCACATATATATTGGCAAATAGTCCCCTGAGAGCCATAAGGCCTCTGAGGAGAGGGTGAGCTGCTGCCTTAAGACTGAGCACAGTTTGGGTCAGGGTGTTTTTTTTTTGATCCTGTGATCACTGGCTGGGGCAAGCAGGAGGAGTCACTTAGGTCCCTGCCAAACCAGGAGGAGACTCTATAGGGTCCTTGGGGTGGGCCACTCCTCCAGGGAACAGCTTATATTAATTACTCCATGACTGAGAACCACTCATGGTTATGCTGTCCCAAAAAGGGACTTTGGTTTAAAAATAAAATTTCTCCAACTCTATCTGGTTACATGGAGCAAGCTTCTCAAACCTTAATATGCTTAAGAATTACCTAGGATCTTGTTACTATGCAGATTCTGATCCAGTAGGCCTGAGGAGGAGCTTGAGATCCAGCATTTCTCCCAAGCTCTCTGGTGATGCTAATCTGATGGCCCACAGAGGGCCACTCTGAGTAACAAGGACCATTAAGGATAATTTGGGCACCATTGTCTCCTCAGTGATGGTAGGCTCAGTAGAAAACTGCCCTGGTGTTGCTGGGCTCATTCTCAATTTTTGAATAACCTTTAGCCAAGCCTGAGGAGGACTGAGAGGCTTTTGGGATAAGGGTGTCTGATTACGCTCATTACTTAACACGTTCCCTTTTCTTTCTCATCTTTTTTTTTTTTTTTTTGCTATAGGATAATGAAGTCCCTGAGGTTACCAGAAGTCGTAGCCCAGGACCCCCACAAGTGGAAGGAACACCCACTGTTCCCCTTGAGAGGCCCCCCAGGGTACCTCCAAGAGCTGCCTCACAAAGGTAACATTGATGCTGATGATAAATGTTTTCCTCACTCTCTGAATTCCATTGGGGAAGAGTAGGATTTGGGGGTATCTAAAAGATCTAAGAATGAGTGCAGATCTAACTGTAATTCCTACTTTTGATGCATTTCAGTGTGGACTCTTCATTAATCAGATGTTTTTTTCAAGTGCAGATACTTTATTTTTTTATTTTTTTAAGATTTTTAATTTATTTATTCATGAGAGACACAGAGAGAGGGAGGCAGACACAGGCAGAGGGAGAAGCAGGCTCCATGCAGGGAGCCTGACGCGGAACTTGATCCCGGGTCTCCAGGATCACACCCTGGGCTGAAGGCGGTGCTAAACCACTGAGCCACCCGGGCTGTCCAAGTGCAGATACTTTAAATAGCAAGTGCAGTTATTTCATCAATAAAGTGCATTGGTAAACATCAGCTTTTCCAGTAATTTGTATGTTTACTTGAAATTCGGCTCCCTAATAACTAATTGCCTTGGCCGTATTGTGGGGGACAGTGCCTTTTGGGGACCAAGAGATAAGAAGGAATTGGGGATGAAAATAACGGTGGGGGGCAGCTCGGCATGGTGGGGAGCATGGCTCTAGTGCCACACTATGTGGGGACAGTGTCTAGAAGTCACTTGTGAACTTGGATGAATTACTTCCCTTCCATGTAACTCAATTTCTTTGTTTGTAAAATGGGGATAATAGTAGAACATCCTCAGTGATTTACAACTCTTGGCCAAAAGAGTTTTACAACTTTTGGTCCAGAGTAAAAACTCAACAGAATGAGTGAGTTTTCTTATCCAGAAGAATGAGCATATGGAGATTTGGAGATGGGCATTAGACAGATGAGTTTGGAGTGTTTACTGGGCCCTGACGTCTGTCTTTGTTTATAATGGTACTCGGGCCTCTGGTAGGAACCTGTTCAGGGCCTCGTGGAGTAACAGGAAATGTGGTCAAAGCTAGCTTGTATGTCTGCCCATGCAGAAAGGGGCCTTGGGAATGAAAGCCTGGGTTTGTCCCAGGCATTTATTTCTTTGATATCTAAAAGATACTGTGGGAGAAAAATGATTAAAAGGTAGAAGCTTTTTTTTTTCTTTCTTTTTTTTTATGTTGAAACTTAAGTGAATCTCATCAGTGCTATTTGTCAAGAAAGTGCAACAAGGAGGCTTTTCTGGTTTTCTGGCAAGAGAAGCTGATTCTGTCCTAGGCATCTGTCCATTTCTCCCTTTGTTGTTCACCACTCTTGCATGTGCTCCCAGTAACAGTTAAGGTACTGACACTTGTTACACAGATCCTCTGCAATAGCCAGTGGTGTCCCACTTACCAGCATGTTTCCCTGGTGTAGACCAGGTCAGATAGCAGAATGTTAATCCTGGGAGGACCCACTGTAGCGATAATCTGGCCCATTCCCCTGAATTGGCATAATGTGCTGTTGCTTGAAAATTATTATATAGTTGGGGGAGGGGTATTTATGGAGAATCATTATAGTAATAAATGCTAATCTTTATTGGGTGTGTACTATGTACTAGGTATTATGTTCAACACACCAAATGTATGATCTCACTTAATTCCTTCCACAGCTCTCAGAGATATATGTTAGGATTACCCCATTTTGCAGATGTAGACACTGGGGCTTGGATTGGATTGAGACTTGCTCTGTGTGGCAAATCTGGGTGTGCCTGATCGGAGGCTCCAGGGTTTCAGTCATTTTGTGACACCTGTCCGAGAGGATCAAGGTATCAATAGGAGGAGATCCAAGACCTAAGAACTTCCATTCCTGAAGATTGAAGAGTTTGGAGGCAGTTAACTAATTGCACCAAGATGAAAAGAGTTGTCAAGATTGAAACTATAACTTCAAGACTCTGTGGGACTTTGTTAATGGGAGAGAAAAAGAGAACAACCAGGGAAACAAGTTCCAGAAATTAAAGGATAGAAAGCGGGATGCATTTAAATGTGTAAACAGAGATGGCTGATGAATTTTTGGGGGAGTCTGGAAGTATGTTGTGATAAAAATGGGAGCAAAAAGGAAAAATGCTTTTTACTAAAGAAATGGTGTTTGCAAAGAAACCTGTAATTGATAGAGCTTAGCATTTGGGTTCCTTTTTGGTGTGAAGAAAGATTTGCAAATATGCGATTGTTTTGTAAGTATCTATACATTCGCATAATAAAGTGAGGAGCTGTTTGAACAAAATAATAAAGTCATCAAATGGCTTCCATGCTTGACCCACTGACAGACTGACCTCCCCTCTTCAGAGGGGAGGCTGACCTTGGGGGTCTCCTCTTTACTTCCAGATCTGGGAATCCATAACTGTTCTTTGCCCATGTCACCTGAGCACCCCTGCTCTCAAACAGCACTGGAGGTGCAGTGCTTATCACCCCTTCCTCCCAGTCCTGGTCCATTCCACCTGCTCATCCCGTGTGCTGTCCCCAGAACTTGAGCTGCCAGCGAGGACTCCGAGCCTCCACCTCTATCTCAGCCCTCTGTTTGCTCCTCTCTACTGGTGACCTCGACCTAGATGCCCTACAGGTATCTCCAACACAGCCTGTGCAAACCTGAATTCATCCCACCTGCCATTCTCTGTCCCAAACTGTCTTCTTCTGGTGAGTTCCCAGCCTGGGATAATGGCACAGTTCTTTGACTTCCCCAAGCACCAAAACCAGACGTTCTCCTCCAACCCTGCCTCCCTGGGAGCTCCCACAGAGTGTGTCTCCAAACTCTGTCCAGTCTGCTACCCTTTCAGCTCTCGGATCCACCCCCTCTCCATCTGCCAGTGCCCACGTGCATGCTTGTAGACCCACACTTACCTCCCTCCTCCATGTTGCTGCCAGAGTGCACTTTCTAGATCAGAAATTGCTGATGATGTCACTTCCTGGCATAAAAGCCTGCACATTTGATGCCGTATTTTTTAGCATGCTCTGGCCCTGTCTAGCCTCAAGTCCCACCTTCTCCTATATTCGCTGGTGTTCCACCCCCCACCCCTGCATTCCCAGTGAGCTGTGCCATTTGGAACTGTGTCTTGCCCAATCTGTGCCTTTGCCTGGAATTCTGTCTCCCTCCTTCCTTCTGCTTAGAAAATTCCTGCACATCCTTTTGGATTCAGTCTAGTCATCACCTCCTCTATGAAGCCTCCCCTGATGTTCCTATGCAGAATGAGCCTTCTTATGGTTCCCCACATACCTCTATTATACTTCATTCACATCATGGCCCTTGTTTACATATTTGTTTCCTCAAGTGTCTGGTGAGCCTTGAAAGAAACTGCTTTTGATTAAAACAGTTTTTCTACTATCTGCAGTCCCAGTAGTTAGCACAGTAACTAGAACATAGTAGGAACTTAGTATTTATCATGTAAGTGAATTAATGGATGGATGGAGAGATTGGTACTGTTTGTGTTAGACTACCCATATCTTTAAAAGTTAGCCATCAGGTCATCTCCCACAAAGCAGGTGGGTTATAGATGGGTGGAGAGAGGCTTCACACTCCCACCTTTAAGTTCCCAATGTTTTTCAAAGTCAGGGAAGGTGGATGGTGACAAGAACAGGAGCAGATGCATGCATCTTTTTTTTTTTTTAATGCAAGGATTTTTTTTTAAAGATTTATTTATTTATTTATTCAGAGAGAGAGAGAGAGAGAGAGAGAGGCAGAGACACAGGCAGAGGGAGAAGCAGGCTCCATGCAGGAAGCCTGTTGTGGGACTCAATCCCAGGTCTCCAAGATCACATCCCGGGCCGCAGGTGGTGCTAAACCGCTGCGCCACCGGGGCTGCCCAGATGCATGCATCTTTGCATGGCATTTCCCTTGTAGGGCATTAGTCCTTAGAGAGTGGGGAGGTGTCTAGGACTATCACGCTCTTCTTGGGTGAAGTCCTGCCACTTGACCAAATAAACAAAACCCCTCCCAAATCCCCAAAACAAAGCCCAAAATCTTACTGAGCCATCACTGTTTTGTTTTTTAAATATTTTGCCATTCGTTAGTCAGTCACTAACAACCTGTGTATTCCTCTTTAAGGCATACATAGCCAAGGTCCTGTGTAATCAGAACATACTTCTGGAGGCCTCCTGCAGCACCCAAAGTTAACATGTTAGATGCAGACTTATAAGAGGTCTGTGGAGTCTCTAGGAGGGGCTGGAATGGTCAGTGAGTAAGGGTACTTGGGACTGAAGCTATTTATTAATAGGGAAGTTGAAAAATATTGTCAACAATGTTATGATCATAAAAAAGCATACCAGCTAAGTAACAGTCCTGCTTTAAAAGAACGTTAACCAACATTGAAATTGCTGGGCTCTTGAACCAAACTCATTGGCAGCAAGAGCTTCCCCCTCGACAAGGAGGAGAAAGCAGCCAGCTCTCAGGCATCTCTGGGCACTTGAGTTTCCAGCTGCAGCTTCCCAGTGTCCTGGAGAGGGTGTCCCCCACTGACCACCCTTTGATTCTGTTTTTACACTCTGTACGTCCATGATTCCGATAGGTCTATGATCACAAATCCATTTCCTTGAGATAGGACTTCCAGTCCTAGGTTGGGATTGTTCATCAGAATAAAATACAGAAATGGTTTGCTTGTAGGCCCACCCCAGCTGCAGCATGGGGCAGCAGAGAGAGGAAGAGGGGCCAGGGGAAATCATGACTGTCTTTATGGTGGAGGATAAATCATAAGGCTCATGGAGCACACATGGGAAAGAAATCTAAGAACAGATCTTTATTCATAATAAGAAAATTATTAGCTTTACTTCTGGAGTGTCTGGTTTCCAACTGTCATCTCTAAGCCTCACACAACACGCAGATGTAGGTATCTGTGGGTACTTCTGTTTGGCAGGTGAGAAACATATTCAGAGAAGTTGAACTTGGCCTTTGGATGAGTGCATGATTGCCTTTGCTATGTCTTCCCATAGGTTCTGAACTTTATCAAAACAGTGCAGTTTTCTGATTGTTCCTATTGTCTGTTTTATCCATTAATTTCTTAGCACCATGAGGACGGATCCATGTTCATCATACTTGCTGCTGTATCCCATGCCCAGGAGTAGACACATTTTGAGGGTGAGGGAGGGTGGGAAAGGAGGAAGGTAAGAAGGAAGGAACAGAGTGAGCAAGCAATCCAGGAAGCCAAGAAGCCTAAGCTTATTCATGTAACAAGTAGTATTATCTAACTGTCCTTTCAGCCTTCTCCTATAAGCCATAGTTCATAGGGTGGGTTGGAGAGGTGGAAAGAGACTGTCAATTAGTTTTTTCCGGATAAAGAGGCAACGACACAAATCTGTCTGACTCTGGAAGCCACAGTAGGGCCTCCTGAGCATGATTGTGGCTGTTTCTTTCTACTCCTGCTTCTCTGCCTTATTCCTGAGACAGCCCCTTTCTTCAACTCTTTTGTCATTTCCTTGACCTACGTAAAACTTGCATTCAAGAGACATTTAGTAAATATTTAATCATTGATTCATTCAATCCTCAACTATGCAAGTCCAGGATAGCACAGTTCAATTTCAACACCTGACAAAGCTCTCTTTCTTGACTTATTGACTTGCTTCCAAGAGAATCAAATATTGGTTTTACAGCACACATGTGGAAATACCATCCACAATTGTTGAACTTCTCTGTAAATAGACTCACCCAGGTCTGTCTAGAATCGCATTTAGGACTGTTTAAAAACCAATAAAATGGAGGGGGGCTTCTAGGAAAGCAAATCTGGAGTTGGGATAGCACACTTAGTGACCAAAAGAGGAAATCATTGTGAGAAGCAGAGTTTAGAAATTCTAAATTCTTGGAGCAACTGGCTGGCTCAGTGGTTGAGTGTCTGCCTTTGGCTCAGGTGGTGATCCCAGTCCTGGGATCCAGTCCCACATCAGGCTCCCCACAGGGAGCCTGCTTCTCCCATTCCCTGTGTCTCTGCCTCTCTCTGTGTGTCTCTCATGAGTAAATAAAATCTTTAAAAAAAATGTTAATTCTTTTCTCAAAAGACCCCCTACTATAGTATGTCTTCTGCCTGGCTGCATATTTGAATCACTGGTGTTTTAAAATATAGGCTTTATTATTATTTAGGTATGGTAAGGTCAGCAGATGAAGAGACAACTGCTTTTGAGATGATAGTTTGTTGTATTCATAGATCCCAAGAGGAAGGGGCATGTTATGCCATGGGGTCCCACTGGGGAAGCACTGGGTTACTCAAGAGAAAAGCAGCAGACTAGAGGAACATGGATAAGAGCTTTTATTGTGATTTCTGCAGGAGTACAAGTAAGGTAGGGTAAGCAGATTTAGGATTGGCTAGTTTGAATAATTTCAGTGGACTCCGGGGCAAAGATCCCTAGTTGTCTAGCACCTGGCCCTGGAGTGATTAGGGCAGATGGATAGCGGCCCAAATGTAAGAACCCATAAAGGAAGTAGTTGGGGTATAGGCTGGGACTGGTTAGTTTGCATATGAAAGGTGTGCTCTTCAGCAAGTTGCTATCTGTAGGAATCAGTTTGCCTTGGGAGGGGCAGTCCCTCCGGGATTAGTGAGACTCCAGGTATCAAAACATCAGAAAATAGAAGACATGGGTAAAATAGTAATATAACTCATTGGGTAGGGACACTGTTAAAAAGTTGTGATGCATGACCCACCCTATCTTCCAGAGGTTAGGAGGGAATGGGTTTAGGAGAGAGCCTGGGAATTGGTATTTTTTAAAGGTCCATGGGTAATTCTAATGTGCAGCTAAGGTTGTGATCCACAGCCAGCAGCTGTGCCTTTCAGGGGTCTGTATGGTTTCATTAATTAAGGAGCATGTTCTTTGCTTAGTTTACCAAGTTCGCAACAAACCTTGGATGCCTAAGAACTAGTTAATTAGATTCACTTAAAAATAGTTGCTTTATCTTTTATTTCAGACCTCCAGCCAGAGAGACCTTCCATCCTCCTCCACCTGTTCCGCCCAGAGGTCGCTGATTCCACCTCCTGAAACTTGCCGAACATCAGGACTTTGAGACTTGCAGTTTCAGCCTGTTAATAATGTCTTCATGCTGAGTTTTAAAGTCTGACTGCTGACCTTAAGATCTACTTTCATGGCTGATGCTGTTGTGGCCCTGCTGGTTTGGGCTTTCCTTGAAGAAGATATTTTTGAGGCATGAAGAAGTGAAAACTAAGGACTTTATTCACCATCACCAAGTATATTGATCCATATCCTTGTTTGCCAAAAGGATAAAGACTGACTTAATTGGAATACTCACCTCTAATTTGGCATGTCAGAAGCCTGAAAAGATTGATCAGAAATGTAATTTACAAGTGATTTTACTGAAATGCACTTATATTAGGCCTTACTTATTTGCTAGTCCAGACTAACTTCTAGAAGTGGTTATGATTTAAGACTTACAGTATTCAGGTAAGGAGATACATCCTGATTTTTAAATGGGTCTTCAACTTTTCTATAGGTTCAGGAGGGTGTTTAAATGCCCGGGCTGTTCACATAGGATAAACTGAAAAAGACTTTAGAGAGGGATTAGTCCTAACTCCTTTTATATGGAAGACAAATCTGAGATTCCATAAAAACCAAGAGTATACAATTGGTTAGAAGAAGATATGTGTCTAGAATCTGGGTCTCTTAATTCCAGGTCACCACACTTTAAATATCTAGATAGTCAATTGCTCCCTCAAGAAATGCCACATGTAGATTATTAACCTTCCAGAAATGTCCTTCTTCTATATCTCCCAGGCATGGCACTATCAAGTATTTTTTTCAGTTTGGGCATTTATACTTCAGTATGCTTTCAAAACAGGATTGTTGGCAAGGAACATCTATAAATGGCTGGGAACCAGAAGCTTGGGATACCAGTGACCCCATTTATTGTTCTGCAGCCTTTTTATAGGGCTTACTAGTTCTGGCCATAAGAAGACAGAAGGACCCTTGATTCCTTCTCTGCCAAGAGGTCAAAAGAGAAAAAAGGAAGAATGTAAAATAGAAACAGTTATCTATTTCCTTATTATTACCGCTAGACTTGGGATATCTGTGCAGAGAGAACCATTAACGTGTCATAATTATTGTATGTCACTAATCTATCATTAATTTTGAGTCACTGGCACAGAAATCTGCCTTCAAAGCACAGATCCTTAATTTGATACTTAAATATAAAGTTAGCATCAGACACATTCCTTTAAAAACTATCAGAAATCTGGTAATTTTTTATGAAATGTATTCTCTATCCCATGCAGATATATGTAAGGCACACTATTAACGGTCTATTTAAATATAGTTTTATTGTGTCCTTTTCTAATGATTCAGGGTTGTTTTGTTTTTTTTGTTTTGTTTTGTTTTGTTTTTGTTTGTTTGTTTTGTTTTTTTCCAACTTCATTCATTGGTCTAGCAAACAAGGACTCTTACTGAAATGAATAGCTTCTGGGTCATGGGTCTTTTTTCTGACACTGAAATACACTATTGGCTGTGGCCATTAACAGAGTGTTTGTTCAAATTCCCTACCACAATGTTTGGCACACAGTAGCCATTCTACAGTGGTTCCTTTACTCTCCTTGTCACTTATTTGGGAAAAAGAGGGTAATGTGGGATAGAGAACAAGAAATTATAATGTTGGTATGATTGTCCTTCCTCTTATTTATACATGATCTCTTAAGCACATTTGATTTTGATAAAAGCTACCCTTTTTAAAAAATATTCAGTATCTCTAAGCTCCCTCTTAGATGTCAAGTTTAGATTTTTGTACATTCTCTAATTAATAAGCATTTAGATGAATAACATGGCAAAACTTACTGCCAGCTAATGATGTTAGCATCTTTGTGTGCACATCACTGTTTGTGCAATATTGGAATATTTTATTACATTTTTATTCTTCTGTGAAAGTAAGTGGAAAACATAAAATTAAAAGTGTTGTTTAGAAACTTGAGTCTGATAAATGTGACACACTTGAGACATGGGTGGAAATGGTCAGTTCATTGCACATCCAAACTGCTCCATGTTGTCTAAGAATGTCTCTAATGATGAAGTGAAATTCCTCATTTTCTAGAAACAGAACAACCCATTATAACATAAATTCAACTTCCACATACTCAACTTCTGTACACATTTTTAGGAACATTATTATGTAACAAAACCATGGATTTCAATACAATGAAGATCAGAGACTAAATTGTAAGTAGGTATCCAAAGAAACTCAAAAAATTTCTCTGTATGATGCTTTGGGAGACAATTCAGCTGCCACCATCTTTCCCCAAGATTTTACGAGCCTTTTTTTTTTTTTTTTTTCTTAAAGATTTTATTTATTCATTAGACACAGAGAGAGGCAGAGACACAGGCAGAGGGAGAAGCAGGCTCCATGCAGGGAGCCCGATGTGGGATTTGATCCCAGGACTCCAGGATCAAGCCCGGAGCCAAAGGCAGATGCTCAACCTCTGAGTCACCCAGGTGTCCCAGTGAGCTGGTTTAATAGGAAGTGTAGCTTTTAATCATATTCATGGCCCTTGCCTTTACTTCTAACTGTATGAGGTACATTGTCCTCTAATTCCTAAGTCAGCATTCTACCTTCATCTTATATTAAGACTTGTGAGCAGATAATCCAACAATATAAGCAACAAAGCATGAAGACTGAGAGATTATGAGCAAGAGGTTGGTGTTGCAATCAAATAATTTAACTTGACATATTTAATGATGTGAATAATCCCTAATCCTTTGCCATAATTAGACAAAGTGATAGTATGTAAATTACTCCAGTGAGTAGTTTTACAAGTCAAGCTAAATTCCTATTCTCCCCTCCATTTTTCTTACTTTGTTACTAAAAAAAAGGGAGGTTCTAGCCTGTCCTCTGTCACTTAAGTAGTGGGGATTTTTAGATACCTCTCCCACATGCACCAGGAAATAAAATGGTTTTATCTTAAATAAAGTAATAAAATGTGCTCTTCTTTCAAAGAATAGTGTGTGGTTTTGAGGCTGGCCAGCTGAGGAAGCATTAATAACAGACTTATTTCAGTCTGAGAATCAACTGTTTTAAATGACTGCTTCCTAAAGAAAGAACTTAGAACAATTATAAAGTTTTTCTGTGTCTAGAATATTTCAGCTAGAACAGAAAAGATAGGTGCAAAGTGATAAATAGCAATAGAAGGACTGGGGCAGCCCGGGTGGCTCAGCAGTTTGGCACTGCTTTCAGTCCAGGGTGTGATCCTGGAGGCCCAGGATCGAGTCCCACATCGGGCTTCCTGCATGGAGCCTGCTTCTCCCCCTGCCTGTGTCTCTGCTTCTCTCTCTCTCTCTCTCTGTGTGTATGTGTGTCCTCATGAGTAAATAAATAAAATCTAAAAAAAAAAAAGGCAATAGAAGGACTGCCCAATCCCAGAGGTAAATAACTAGAAAGACAAACATAATAAAGTAGAAAGAAGAAATAGAATTTCAAAGAAAATGTGATCTGAAACTAGCCTTGATACCAGGCCCGTCTTGGCTGACCATAAGGCAAGTAGATCTCACCTGCCTACCAGAGTCTTAAAAGTTCATATAGAATAGAGGCCTCAACTGGGTTCAGTTATACCATCCAGATGGTCTCAACAACACCTTACTCACTCAGGGCTATGTTCTTGGAACAGCTCCCAGTTTGGAAATGGTGAGCAGAGTATATATTCCAAAGACAGGGAAGTGGGTGAGGATCCTCCAATTGCCAGAGTCCAGCTCGAAGTTCAACTGATGGTCATGTTCTCTCAGTTACCTTCTCCAACAGTACCTGAGATTGGAAATCAAAAGATACGTTGTTACTTACAGACCAAGATTTTTGAAGATCATGTTTGTCAAGAATAAAAAAAATTGAAATTGTGGGTTTCTGGATCATTTACTGGTCATAAGCCCTTTAACCAATTGAGTCTTATTAGAACTACCATAAAAAAAGGCTGTATAGCCATTGGAGGGGAGAGGTGTTTCCTTTCACTAGAATGTTTTCTCTCATCCCTTTTGATGTCAGGGAATGAAGTCATTAATCTAGATGAAGAAACTGGTGAAATGACATATATCAACGTTTTTCACTCCTTCATCTGGCAGAACAGCCCTGATTTTGGTCCTCCTGAGTTCTACTTTTTAGTGTAAAGTTATCAGTTTCCAAAAATATTTGAAGCCACACTCATTTTCCTCTAGCCAGTTATTTCATCCCTATTCCTTCTTTCCAAACCTACTGTTACCAGACTTTTATCACCTAACGCCATTTAGCATCATCATTTCCTAGTACCTGTTGGAATTCCTGGCACATGGTAGAGCTTGATAAATAGTTGTTGAGTTAATGACCCTATATGCTCTTCCCACCATTAAACTTTTCCAAATACTCCACCAAAATAGGGGTTCCTCTTTTCTACATGCCCATTGCTCTTATTGCCTCTTGAATTTGCACAGTTGTTCCCATTTTGTGCAGTTCTTTTTTTGTACACTGTCCTGCCTGTTCTCTGTCTTGTGTGTAATTTCCCGGTTTTGAGTCTATGCTCCCCAAATGGATGCTTTAAAATTTTCTTGTGTCCTCCGCACCTTTGAGTAATTGCCAGCCCAGTGCTCCCCACAACACCTAGCAAATGCTTGCTGCTTCAAATATGTGGAGGCTGGTGATGGATATTTAAGCGAGAAACTACTCATCCATCTTAATTCAGCACTTGCACTGCTTGTTCTTCAATTGCACATCATCACTTGATTCAAAAGCAGTGATTATTCATTCATGGAGCATTTACTGGGCTTTCTCTATGAGCAAGTCACTTTGCTAGGTGCTCTAGGGGATATACAAAGATGTATAAGACTCCTCCTGATTTCTATAGCAATTCCTGGTATACAATTCATTCAGCAATTAATCATGTACTGTCTTGTGATGTCTCTTAGACTGGCTAAAAAGTATTGTGTAAATCCTATGCAGTTTGACAGTTTGACTTTCCACTTATTAATGTCTTCCTTTGTTCACTCAGCAAATAGTTTGTCTATGATGTGATGGATGCTATTCCAGCAGCTGGGATAGATACAAAGATGAAAAAATGATAGTCCTTGCCATCATAAAAGGTCAGAGTGTAGTATAGAAGAGCAGGTGAAGGGTGGTAACTGTGACATAACATACTGAATGCTTTTGGAATCCCAAAGAAGGGATACTCAACTTCCTGAGGGGGTCATGCAAGGTTTCACTGAAGAGGTGATAATTCAATTAGGCCTGGAAGGAGAGTATCTAATGGTCATCCACTTTCTTGCATTCTAGGCAAAGGCACACAAGTATAAAAAAAACATGGTATATTTGGGAAATATAGTGATGAAGCCAGGACATAGAGATTGGTGAGAGGTAAAGTCAGAGTCTGATTGGGCTGTGTTCTTCAGCAAGAAACTTTCCCCCCTGGTTACATACGTAGCACATGGTCATTGTAAAAAACATCCAAATATTTGCAGGCACGTACAAAGAAGAAATTTACTTGGTGTTAATGGTTTGCATCATAATTTTTCAGATTGTTTTCTATGGGCAGACTAAAATGATATTTAAAATGGGATTATATTCCAGGCACCTGGTGGCCCAGTCGGTTAAGCATCTGACTTTTGATTTCAGCTCAGGTCATGTCTCAGGGTCTTGAGATCAAGTCCTGCATCCGGCTCCATGCTCAGCACAGAGTTTGCTTCAGATTCTCTCCCTCTGCCCCTCCCCCCACTCATGCTCACTTGCTCTCAAAATAAATAAAAATCTTTTAAAAAATAAAATGGGACTATATTCTATTTTTGTCAACTTTTTTTCATTTAAAAGTATCTCTTGGGATGCCGGTGGACAGTTCAGTGTCTGACTCTTGGTTTTGGATCAGGTCCTGATGTCAAGGTCCTGAGATCCTGCCTCACATTGAGCTCCATGCTTAGCACAGAATCTGCTTCAGATTCTCTCTCCCTCTGGCCCTCCTGCTTGTGCGTGCGCACTCTCACTCTCAAATCAATATATCTTTTTTAAAAAAGTGTTTCTTAATATCATTGCATGCCAGTATATGCAGGTCTATTTCATTTTTAAAAATGGTTGTACAATGGTTTGGGATCCCTGGGTGGCGCAGTGGTTTGGTGCCTGCCTTTGGCCCAGGGCGCGATCCTGGAGACCGCGGATCGAATCCCACATCGGGCTCCCGGAGCATGGAGCCTGCTTCTCCCTCTGCCTGTGTCTCTGCCTCTCTCTCTCTCTCTCTCTCTCTGTGACTATCATAAATAAAAAAAAATTAAAAAAAAAAAAACTTGGCTGTGGATAGATTTAAAAAAAAAATGGTTGTACAGATGGAGGTCCATCAGTAGTAAGAAACATTGATTTCTGGAACCAGACTGCTTGGGACTGTTCTTTTAGCAAGCCACTTAACCTCTCTGTGCTTCAGTTATCATACCTGTAAAATGAACATACCGATAGGACCTGTTGCATAAGGTTTTTGTGAGCATTAAATGAGTCAGATGTAAAGGGCTCAGAATAGTGCTTGTCAGATGAAAATCTTAGCTCTGATTCCATGATTTATTTAAACAAAATTCAAGGAGCATTAAAAACAAATATTTTTTAAAGATTTATTTATTTTAGGGGATCCCTGGGTGGCGCAGCGGTTTAGCGCCTGCCTTTGGCCCAGGGCGCGATCCTGGAGACCCAGGATTGAATCCCGGTGCATGGAGCCTGCTTCTCCCTCTGCCTATGTCTCTGCCTCTCTCTCTCTGTGACTATCATAAATAAATAAAAATTAAAAAAAAAAAAAGATTTATTTATTTTAGAGAGAGCGAGCACCAGCAGGGGGAGGGGGAGAGAATCTCCAGCTGTACTCTCACCCCGGTGAGGAGCTAGACGCAGATTTGATCCTACCACCTTGAGATCATGACCTCGGCTGAAATGAACAGTAGGATGCTTACCCAACTGAACCCCCCAGCCACCCCTTAGGGAGTGTTTTAAGCAAGAAAGTGATATAATCAGGTTTCCTTCTAGAAAGATCACTCTGGCATCCGTTGGGAGGGAAGATTGGTGACAGGGATCCTGTCAAGACTGTTGCAGTATGCAGTGAGACGGCGATTGGCTGTTATTGGCAGAAGAAAGAGAGGAAAAATAAAATTTTGAGACATTTCTAGGAGACCAAATGCTACCACTTGTGATTGCAGACGGTTGAAGCCGACCGTTCAACCAGAAGTTCCAGCTTTTTGGCTTGCAGGACTGTGTAGATGGTGGTGCCGTAGTCACACGACAAGCATTTTTTCAAGGTCCTACTGCGGGCCTGGCACTGCTCGAGGCACAGGAAATACTGGCAGCGCAGGATCTCCGCTTAGGACAGGCGCCGATTCCAGCGGGGGTCTGTGTCTGCGCACAGGACGCCGACAATGCAAGCGAACAGAGAGATGCATGAATGAGAATTTCAGCGAGACCGAGCAGCAGGGCCCGGTAAGTGGTGAAGTGACTCCGCGCCGCTCATCCACGTCTGTAGGGATCCGGCATCTCCCGTGACGGGGAGGAGCGCGTGACTCAGTCCCGGCGATAGGCCAGAGCCTGCAGAGGGATAGCGGCTCTGATCCCTGAGGCCCCGACGCCGCCGGTCACACCGCCTCCACAGCTGGGGAAAACGAGGCCAGGAAAACGTAAACGTTTTGGCCAAGGTCACAGAGCTGGCGGCCCCGGGCCGCGGCCCGCAGAGCGCGGGTCAGGCCCCCGCGGGGGCTCCAGGCCGAGGCCGCGGGCGCGCCCCGCCGCCGCTCCCGAGGCCCAGGGTGGGCTGGCCCGAAGGCCCCAGCGGGCAGGGCGGCCGGGCCGGCGGCGCGCGGGGCGGCCGCAGCAGGGCCCCGGGCGGCCGCGGGACGCCCTCCCGGGCGGGGCGCCGGCGGCGGTTGCGGCCCCGCGTCGCGAGGCACTTCCGGCGTGTGCCGGGGTGGCCGGATGACGTGGCTGAGTCAGAGGAAGAGGCTGAGGCGCCGGGGGGCGGGGGAGGCTTGGGAGCGGGCGGTGACGGCGGCGGCGCGGACGAGCCAGCGGCTGGGCCCGGGCCCCGTGCGTCTGTCCGCGCCCCGTGGATGCGAATCGGCCGCGGCGGCGGCGGCGGCGGCGGCGGCGGCGGAGGAGGAGTCGGTGGGCCGGCGCCGGGCCGGTGGGAGCGCGGAGGATGAGGCCGCTGCCGGGCGCTCCCGGCGTGGCGGCGGCCGCCGCGCTGTTGCTGCTGGTGCTGCCCCGGGCCCGGGCGGACGAGCACGAGCACACGGTGAGAGGCGTCCCCGGCCGGCGCGGCAGCCCCCGGCCCGCAGCCCGGCCCGCCGCCCGGTGCGGCTCGGCGCGGCCTGCAGGGTCCCCGCGGCCGCCGAGAGCGCCTTCCGGTTGGGCCTGGCGGAGCAGGAACCCCGGGAGCTGGGAGGAGGCGTCTGTGTGCGCTGCCCGGGCCGGACGCCGCTCCCGAGCGCCTGGGCCTCCCGGCCCGACCCGCGCCGAAATGGCGCCGCGCTCCGGGGGCGAGGCGGCCCGAGGGGGAGCGGGGCGAGGGGCCGGCGCCCGCGAAGGGAGCGGGGGCTACGACACAGCGGAAGGTGGATGCACCGCGATTACCCGTCGCGCACTGACCAGGAAATACCCGCCACTTCTGGGTCCTCACCGGCCTTTATTTTTCCTCCTGCCCAAACCGGATCAAAACCCTGGCGTGGGAGCAGCCCTGACGGACTGGGGTGAAGAGCGGGTTACACGTGTCCACGCACGCACTGGGCCCTGGGCCTTCCTTGTAACTTCGTGCACACCCTCTGTAGCCCCTGAGTGAGGCTCCCATCGCGGGGGCTCCCATCGCGGGGGCTCCCATCGCGGGGGCTCCCGGCGGCTTCTGGCCGCAGGGGCCCCGAGCTTCCCAGTCTTCCTGTAGGCCAGGAACAGTTCAGTTTGCGTTGGGCTTAAAATTGATTGGCTGCTTATTTAATTGGCATTTTCACATCAAAGTGTGGATGTTAACGACTCTTCAGGTGACTTTCACTTGGGGCTGTAACTCATGGTTTTCGGAGTGGTGTGAGTGAGCCAGGCAGGGAAGTCTTGTAAATTGAGATGTTGCTTATCGAGTAGTTTGTGTGTGTGTGTGTGTGTTAATACTGTAACTCATTAACCACATGATTTTGCGTGAGAGATGGTGTATGTACTAGATCTGAAAAATTCGGGGGAGTCTTGTGTCATTCCTGATAAGTGAGGAAGTGAAGTGATCATCCTCATTTACGCAGTGGACCCTACTTTAGATTTAATTCGTAACTAATCAGACCTCTTTTCTCTAGTTCCTTGGGTTGGCTGGGCTTTTAGTTTAGCTAATGAACGCTCTCAGCTTTTGACTATTTTACCTTTGGTCACAGCCAAAAACTTCTTTTTGAGACACGAATCTGAAATCAGTGATGTGTTTTTATGCTATATTTGTGACTTCACCTTAAGATGATTTTGTTCACAGTGGAAACAGTTTAATTAAAAAAAGGTTTCGTATTGTTTTCTCTGTCAGGTAAAATCTCAGACTGTAAGAACTGTTCATTTGCAGTGGGAATCCCTTTAGTCAATTGTACTGTCACTAGTATTTTTTGCAGTTTTTTGAACACTTCAGGAAAGTTACCAAATAAAGCTCATCACAACTTTCTCTTACCTAAAACTCCACTATACAGGCATACAAATTTAAGATTAGTGTTCTCCTTTTTGATCTTGTGCTTTATATAAACTGCTACGAATAGGGAAAACTATTAATTACTATTTCACAAATTGGAGGTATATAAAAAGGCCTGAGTTTAATTTATAGATTTAAAATGTAAATATAGATTTCACTGCAATTTGATTGCTGGGAACATTTCAGGTTTTTATACCAGTAATTGAATTTAGAATACATGAGAAAAGCTTTCTGAGAGTGTATAGTACGTGTAAGATAATTGCTGGGCACAGAGATTAGAATCCACTTCACTTTATTCATGAACTGGTCTCACATGGTTACCTGTTATTAATATACATTATCTAAAACGCAAAAAAGGTTCTAGGAAGAATAACATTAAGCTATAAATATAAAATTTAAGTAAATGTCTTTTATTTTTTGGCTATTAGTCAGAATTTTTACTTTTCCCAAGTTTCTTGAAAATATTTCTTGAAAACTGGGCATTCACCTTAGCCAGATAAAGGTGTTGAAAAGTTATCGTCAAGTGAATTTTTTTCCCATCAAGAGGGCAGAAGTAGCTAGTGAAGAGAGAATGAGATTGAAGAAGGAGAAAAATTGCCAAGGAAAGGTTGTTGAGTAGGTGTGCAATAAAAACTTGTGGGATTGAATTATTAATTAAAGAGCAATTTTCAGAAGTTAGTTTGCCCTTTAGATTAACTTTCTGTGAAGGCAGTTTCCAGCTAGAAATAATAACTAATAGGATTTTTTGTTGGCCGCGTGTGCTAGACACTGTTCAAAAACTTTACATATATATTAACTCTTGTTTTAGATGTAAATAACCTTGTGAGGGAAATAATATTATACCCTTTTTATACATGGGGAAACCAATGCTAGAGGGGTTATTTGTCTAAGGCCACATGGCCAGTGGGAATGCAGGTGGGATTTGAGCTCAGTCTGAATTAATGCAGCCCTTTATCCTAAAAATAGGACAGTAAAATACTTGGTATTAAATTGTATCGATATTATTTTGTATTGATATTATTAATAGTATTTTGTATTGATATTATTTTTAAGTGCTTAAAGAAATTTTTGGGTAAGCCTTAACTCCATAATGGGTTGCTACAGAGATGTTTGGGTTAGCAGTAAAGACGGATAGGGCCCACTTAATAGTGCAGTCACACTATTAAGGTGACTACTAGGGACCTGTGCAGTCACATAATATGAGCAGGCATGTGGATACTATGCTTGCTTTGTTGCTCTGCTGTCACCAGCTAGAAATTTTCTATATATATATATATATATATATATATATATTTTTTTTTTTTTTTTAAAGTAATCTCTACATCCATTGTGAGGCTCAGTCTTAGGACCCTGAGATCAAGTTGCATACTCCATTGACTGAACCACCAGGCACCCCTTAATAAAATTTGAACAAGGAGACCTGCATTTTTATTTTGCACTGGGTCCCACAAATTGTGTACCTGGTCTTAAAAAGGGATAACTAGTTCATCTAGTTTCACAAAGCCCCTTATTTCTCTTATTTTACCTACTGAATTAGGATTCAGCTGACCATTTGACATGGTATTTTGTATGCACTTATTTATGCAGAACTTTTAATATTTTCATAAGGATAATGAGAAGGAAACATGCTGTTGACTTCTGGAGTATATACACATCTAGCATATATAAAGATGTATCCTTCCACTTTTCTAAAGTTAAATCATACATAGATTGGAGGATGTACCGTTTGGAATAAAAAAATAATGAACACTTTCATAAAAAGACAAGACCTTAATATGTGATTAAGAGTCATAAAAATGACTTTTTTAGGGTGAGTGAAAGGTATAGAAGGTGTGGTTTATGCTTATTTGGTTTTCTGAAACTCAGAGAACTTGGAAACATCTATAGTTAGATTACCATGTCTCCCAAGATTCCAAAGGACTCTGTTAGAAAGATTTCAAATTGAGAATCAGAATTTTAGAACTGGGAAGACTTGAGATCATTTAATCCAACACATTCATTTTCCTAATAGCCTGAAGAGGCCTAGTGACTCTCTAGTCCTTTTTTTCCCCTACTGTCTTGTAGGTATAGTTTCCATAGTAATACTATGTAAAGATGTCAGCACCAAAAACCAATAATGAAGGGCACCAGAATCTTAACGCATTTTCTGGTTTGTACTGTAGCCTTGAAGTTTTATGGGTTCTGTTTCCTCAGGATCACAAAGTCAATTTTTTTTGTCTCTTACATGCCTACGTTCGGTGCTTAGCACAGTGGTATTTAATCAGTGCTTGTTGAGTGACTTGAGTAATTAGGGAGCTACTAGGGACAAGAATATGCAGTGTTAGAAGCGTGAAACCCTATTGCTTAAAGCACAGTAAACAAATCCAGACCATTGTTCACTTAAGATACAGAGTCTTTGGGATGCCTATTGTGATTTAGGGCCCTAATTAGGCTAAATCCCATTTCTTTGTGGCCCATTGTACCTCTACTAGGTAATGTCAGAAGGACCTGATCTGTGCCTGGAGTAGCCTGCACTCAGTCTCTACTATAGACAGTTATACCATTGAGTGATTTCAGGAATAGTTTGTTTGCTTTCCTTTGGCAAATAGCAGCTTTTGTCTTTGTCTCTGTTGGGAGTATAGGAACTCTTAAAACTTACTTGAAGATTTATAAAGAGAATAAACTGTTTACTACAGGTGAATTTGTGAGTACTTTAATATAGATCAGTTTTAGGAAATGCTATAATTCGTTGTCCTATTTTCAGCTGTACTCTATGGTAGACCAAAAGTTTATTTAGGTACAAGGCTATTTTGAGAGAGGGAGAGAGGGGGAAAGAGAGCATGGTTATCTCAATAGACTATCCAAAAATATACTTCTTTATTTTGTAATTTGTATTAAAATTGTGTTGTTTTAAATAAAAGATTGAAATGATTTCTGAAACACTTTCAGGACTAGATTTTACTCTCTCAGATATGTATTTTAAAACAAACATGTGTCTTTTACCTCATCACATGAAGGTGGTAGCATTTGGATGCTTATTCTGAGCCCTTGGTCCTTTGCCTGTGAATATAAATTCTCATTTCTTTATTCAGATTTTACATGAGTACAACAGTAACACTATCTCCTAAAGTATTCTTCCTGAGAAAAAGCAATTCATGATCTCTATCAAGGAGGGAAATTTCTGTGTCTCCCTTTTCTCAGCACATAAACAGTATTTAAGTAAGAGAGGCCTAACATTGGTGACATCCTGAGAATAAAGGTCATGCTTTTAGAAATTAGAACACAAGCAGCTTCTTAGGAAGGATTTTTCTTTAGGGTAGATTAAAGGTTCAGATGGAAAAGTTGTTCGGTATCCAGTACTGTTGTCAGTTGCTTTGTACAACTGTCCTTTTTTCATATTTTCATTCAATTTTTGCTCTTTAATGAAGCCAACTAGCCATTAGCAAAAGTTTAGTCCTGAGTTTGTAAGCTTGATACTAATTAGTTGTATGATCTTGGACAAGTTATTTAACATCTCTGTTCTTTAGTTTATTTTAATGTGTAAAATGGGGAAATAATAAGACCTATCTAATAAAATTTTGAAAGGATTAAATATTTATGCAAAGTCCATAGAACTATGCCTAGCACGTAGTGTGTGCTTATTGTTAGCTAATAATACTGTTGGAAAAGATGGTGAGATCATGTTAGGGGTTGGTCTGTTATGGCTTTGCCTGAGGACTGGAGGGTTTGAGAAAGGAGGATTTGAGTAGCTTTAAAGGATTAGCTAAGTGGTGAGGAGGGCATTATAGATTTGAGGGATGCTATGAGAAACAAGGTGGAAAAGGAAAGGAAGGGAAGGTACTATAAGGCCATTTTGACTGGAGTGGACAGCCCAGAAATTCAGGGTAACAGTGAAACTCTTCTGAGAACTGGAAAATGAGTAGAATGGTGAGGTCTTTACCTCCTTTCATTTGGCTACTTTGCAGAAAAACTTCATGGAAGGAGCTACAGCCATGCTCAGGGATCCCCTGATCCACTGATGTGCTTCCTTTACTTTTTTCCTCCCCTTCTTCTGGTTATACTCTACAGGTAGGTTATAAAACTTCGTCTTTCTCAGTGTCATTGGCCAACTCAAGAGTTTTTCCAAGGAAAGGGTTTATTTATTTATTTTATAAAGTTTTTATTTATTTATATATTTATGAGAGACACACAGAAGCAGAAACTTAGGCAGAGGGAGAACCCTGCTCCATGCAGGGAGCCTGATATGGGACTTGATCCCAGGACCCCGGGACCACGCCCTGAGCCAAAGACCAGATGCTCAACCACTGAGTCACCCAGCTGTCCCTCCAAGGAAAGGATTTAAAAAGAGCTTGCTAGGACTTCATGGAATGTTTTGAACGTGATGTATAGCTTTTTAGCCACAGGTAGAGAGAGGAGCCTTACCTGTTGCCCTCTTCCAGCAGACTGGTGGAGGTCAGAGACTTTCTCTGCAGCTTTAGGAAAAGGAAAGGTTTTTTTCTCTTTAAAAAGTTGTGTGAAGTCTTTCTTTTGATATTTTCTAATTTCAAAACATTTTTTTTAAAGATCTTATTTATTCACAAGGGACACAGAGAGAGAGAGAGAGAGAGGCAGAGACACAGGCAGAGGGAGAAACAGGCTCCATGCCTGTCGTGGGACTCAATCCTGGGTCTCTAGGATTACGCCCTGGGTGGAAGGCGGCGCTAAACCGCTGGGCCACCAAGGCTGCCCTAATTTCAAGACATTTTTTTTTTTTAAGATTTATTTATTTATGATAGACATAGAGAGAGAGGCAGAGACACAGGAGGAGGGAGAAGCAGGCCCATGCCGGGAGCCTGATGCGGGACTCGATCCCGGGACTCCAGGATCACGCCCTGGACCAAAGGCAGACGCCAAACCTGCTGAGCCACCCAGGGATCCCCAATTTCAAGACATTTTTAAGACACATTTTCTCTCTTGAAAAAGAACTCTTGGGAGCACTTACTCTAAGGGATAATCAAGAACTGCAATGAAAAGTAACATTTTAGGTTCATTATATTGACCATGGTTTGCATAAGGGAGTGATGTAAAAGAAAAGAAGCATTTTTACCTTAATATTCACCCTAATTACACCCTCCATATGTGTATGTGTAGTTATATGTATGAAGGTGTGTATATATTACCTATGCATATTTCTGATTATTATTTCAGTCCTCTTTCCAGGACTCTGGGGCTACAGAATGGTGTAGGTTTTGTGACTGCACTTTCCATCGTATCATCACAAATCGATTGCTCTGTTCAGGTTTCATGAATGGTTAAAATAAGTGACTTCAGAATGTGTAGTTTAATGTAAACTGTGACCCTTCGGTTATTTTAGCCTTGTTTGTTTGTATGAAATAAATGAATGCCCTATTTTAACAAGTATTTATGTTCAAGTTTTTGTCTATTTTTAAAGTAATTATGAGTATTGGAATTTATAGAAAGTGTTTTTGTGCTTATTTTTACAAGTAACATTTAAACATTGCTGCAGACTTAGCACGATTAATGACAAGGTCCTCATTGATAGATCCTCTTGTTCAGCATTCTCATCTTAAGTGGATGTATTTTGTTACCTCCCCTTTTTTCTCTCAAAGGCTACTATTGCAATCAGTGCACATATTAGCCAGTACACATACCTCAAACTTTTTCTTTTTTAGTAAGTTCCTAATGAACTTTACATGTCAGCATTTTCCGGTGTTTTCCCATCATATTTATTAATGACTTTTTGTGTACAGAGAGTTTTCTGCCTAACAGGCAGGTTTCATTTCTAATACCAACGTTTGTCAGTTGATACTTGATTGGTTTAGCTCACTGCTTTGAGAATTCCTATGGTATATCCATCTCTATATTTAGCAGAAAGGGGTACCTTGATTAATTAGTGCTATGTGACCATGAACATTGAATGGAAGAGTGGTGGCATATATAGCTTTCTGTCAGCTGAATAGAGATGTATGATATATTCAGACCTTTGATTAATTCCTTCATACATGAAGATTATCAACTGTTTTTCTGAATTCACTTGAAACAGCTTATGATTTCCTATATTGTTATTCATTCTGACTCTTCTCTGCCAAGGCAGAACTAATCATTCCTTTACTGTTGCTACAATAGCTCTTTATTACCTTAATTTTAACACTTATTTTTTCATCATTAATCATTTACTTGTCTGGCTCCATTATGGATTGTGAACTTCTTAAAGGAAAAGACAGCATTTTAATTATCTGTGCATTGACCCTTGAACAACATGAGTTTGAACTGCATAGGTCCACTTACAAGCAGAATTTTTTTCCCCATAAGTACAATACAGTATGATAAAATGTATTTTCCTTAACATTTTCTTAACATTTTCTCTAACTTACTTTATTGTAAGAATATAGCATATAATATATATAACATACAAAATATGTTAATCAACTGTTTATGTTGCCGATAAGGCTTCTGGTCAACAGTAGGCTATTAGTAAAGTTTTTGGAGAGTCAAAAGTTACATATTGATTTTTGACTGCAGGGGGGTTGGTAACCCTAACCCTGCATTGTTCAAGGGTCACCTGTATATCCTTAACACCTAAGTTGTGCTTGGTATTTGTCTCATATATTCAAAAAGTAAGATTGTTATTTTCTTAATGACCTGGGTGATGTCTTATTTGAGCAGTGAGACATTTATCTTATTTGAAGATGAGGTAATGCTCTTAGGGTGCCAGTGGTGTGAATCAATAGGAAGAGGTAGATGCTTTGGGTAGAGGTAGACAAGTCAAAGTTTTTGGGAATACAGAGGGACTTGGGGTTTGAGTCTCCTGAGAGAATGGTGGTACCATTAGAAAAACAAAGATGAAAGGCTAGATTTGGGTGGGATGAGTAATGTTTTTGGAGAGGTTGGATTTTTTTTTTTTTAAAGATTTTATTTATTCTTGAGAGACAGAGAGAGACAGAGAGAGAGAGAGAGGCAGAGACACAGGCAGAGGGAGAAGTAGGCTCCATGCAGGAAGCCTGACGTGGGACTCGATCCTGTGTCTTCGGGATCACGCCCCGGGCGGAAGGCGGCACTAAACCACTGAGCCACCTGGGCTGTCCAGAGAGGTTGGATTTTGATAAATGTTTGTATATTAGTTTTAGATGGAGGACTGAAGGTAGGAATTTGGTAGTTTTGGTTAGTTGGATAGCTTCCTTTGTTATATGCTCCATAGCACCTTACTTTATTATATATAATTGTTAGTTCAGTATCCATCTTTCCCTTTAGGCTCTGAGCTCCAATAGGGAAGGGAACATGTTTGTATCCTCAGTTACAAACATAATTATTGGCATATGGCAGGCACTCCGTAAATAATTGTTCAGTGATTTAACTTCTGCATTAGTAGTTGACTTAAATTGTATCCAATGGTCTCTTCAATTTATGTTGCTAATTAGGATTACTAGTTTTAAAATTATTTGGGTAATTACTTTTCATAGAATCATTGGAATTTTAAACTTGAGATCTTAGTAATCTTTGGCATGCTGGAAAGGTGAAGTCATCTAACCAAAGTCATTGGACCACACTCCAGATTTAGCTACATACAGTATTTACTGAAGGGGAGAGCCAGTTATTTTTTCAAAGAAATATGTATACAGTGTATGTCTTTCAGGCTAATAAAAGGGGGGGAAGATAGAATGGTGGCTTGAATGGACTGTGAAGATTTCGTAGTATGGCTTTCTCTTGTTTAGTCATTTCTCTCCTGTCTAGTCCTTTGACCAATGGCCATGGAAAAGATTAGACAGGAGATGAACTTTTATTTGCCCTTGCTGCAACACTAGATTTTTTAGTTTCTAATGATTACCATGAGGTTCTAGATAAGCTATTGATTTTCTTTCCTCCTTCCATTTCCATATTAGCATGGTGAATAATGTTGGTTCTGGGTTCATCATTATTTGATGTGCTATTGGACTTTGTTTAAACAATACCTTTGGTAAATTAGGCTTAAGAAAAGGTGGATCTGTTTGAGACCACAATCAGAAGATACAATTTTAAAATTCACCAAGTGTTGGGGTGCCTGTTATGTGTCTGACTCTTGATCTCGGGGTCTTGATTTCTAATTTTGACTTCATTGCCTCTAAGCATAAAAATCACCAAGTGTCTTTTTTAAGATGTGGACATTGATCATCGGATTAAAATAGATTTCCAGTATTTTATTTTATAGTTTCTCAGACAATACACTATTGTTTAGCACAAATAACAAATATTTCCTTAATTTGAAGTAAGTTTTTTAAAAAACATATTATGATTTGCTTTTCTGTCTCAGTATCAAGATAAAGAAGAAGTTGTCTTGTGGATGAATACTGTTGGGCCCTACCATAATCGCCAAGAAACATATAAGTACTTTTCACTTCCATTCTGTGTGGGGTCAAAAAAAAGTATCAGTCATTACCATGAAACTCTGGGAGAAGCACTTCAAGGAGTTGAATTGGAATTTAGTGGCCTGGATATTAAATTCAAAGGTAAGTAAACCTTAATAGTCCATATAATACAAGTTAGATTGTAGATCAGGGTTTCTCAAGCTTGGCACTATCAACATTGGGACCATATGATTCTTCTTTGTGGGAGGCCATGCTGTACATTGTAGGATATTTAGCAGAGTTTTTTTTTTTTTTTTAATTTTTATTTATTTATGATAGTCACAGAGAGAGAGAGAGGCACAGAGACACAGGCAGAGGGAGAAGCAGGCTCCATGCACCGGGAGCCCGATGTGGGATTCGATCCCGGGTCTCCAGGATCGCGCCCTGGGCCAAAGGCAGGTGCCAAACCGCTGTGCCACCCAGGGATCCCTTTAGCAGAGTTTTTGGCCTCCACCCAGTAGATGCCAGTAGCACCCTCCAGTTGTTAAAACCAAAACTATCTTCAGACATTGCTGATTGGTCCTAGAGAATCATGGCTCTAGATTAAAAAAAAAAAAAAATGTTTTAATCTACAACTTAAGTGAATTGTATTTAGAAAAGTATGTTAGTAATGAAGAATTATTTTGAATATTTGCGAAATAATAAAATAAATAATTGTTAATAAAACTCTACTTCCCCTAACCTATTTCTTTCTGAAAAGTCATTTCTAGTAAACCTTCTGTGATTGGATATATGTGGTTGGGGAAGACCTTCATAGATTCATAAATTCTGGAGATGCAGGTGGATAGATAGTATATGGATAGATACTTAAACATTTTGTGTAAAGCCTCAGATCCACACTTGTACCACTGGCTTGGAATGTATTAATCAGTGTGCATTAATTTACTCTCTCAATTCCTATAAGATAGTGTGGTTTTAAAATTTTTTAAGTCAAAGACTTGTTAAAATTGGAAAAAATCCTGATCAATTTATTATGTTGGTATGTATTCTATCAGGCCCTGTAACTGTGTTTAAACTTTTAATTTTCCTCTGTAAAGTTTGCCAGAGAGTGTATTTCCTGCATAGACATTTTTAACTCAGTGAGCAGAAGCCTGAGTAATTGAATTTTTACAGGATCTTTGATTAGGCATCTTGATTTTTGAATAGAACTTGGATCTTGTAATCAGGAGCTTTGAATTTTAATCCTGTTTCTTTTACTGTATTGATTTTACTGAAGTTCTTTACTCTGATTTTGACTTCATTGTCTATAAGCGTAAAATGAATAGTAACTGACTTCTGGTATTTTTGTACTTTTGAAAGGAGGATGTGAATTGAGATATTTTATTTATTTATTTTTAAAGATTTTATTTATTTATTTGAGAGAGAACATGCCATCCAGAGAGAGAGCATGAGCGGGGATAGGGCCTGAGGGAGAGGGAGAAGCAGACTTTCTACTGAGCAGAGAGCCGGACATGAGACTTGATCCTAAGACCTCAGGACCATGACCTGAGCCAAAGGCAGACATGTACATAACCCACTGAGCCAACCAGACACCCTGAATTGAGATATTTTAAAATAATATATTAAAGATAATGCTTAATTTTGCTTGGTTAAATTTTATTCTTGTTTTTATAGTATTTTTTGTTACTATTATGGAAAATCAGTATATATTTTTGCATTCTTCTCCCCTGCTCTGCTTCACCACTATATTCTTTGAGGCTTAATTATAAAATTAAGTTGTGACTTTAAACCACAGTGGCCTGGGCTGTAACTTTATAAATTATTATAAACATGCCCTGAGGCTTGTGTTTTAATTTAATCAGGTAACCTAAATATTTAATTGCAAGTAAGAGGAAAGCTTAGACTAGTGTGTGGGATCTTTGAGAACCTCAGTCCTATGTTTATTCACATAACTTTCTCCTTTTTCATGTTTGGTACACATTTCTAGTTTACTAAAGAGGAACCAGAGAGAGCGAATAGGCAAAAACTCTGAGTCCTACTATGGACAGATTTCATCACTTTTTGAAATCCTTGCCCTGTTTACTAAAGAAGAGTAATCATTCAGCTGTCTTCACCTTTTTTTTTATTAGTTACTTGAGGCTGAAATGGAAAGATTGTTTAGATAGAGGGAAAGAGTTTTCATAGACTATAAAAGTGGGGTTTATTTTACTTTCTGACTGAGCAACATTAGATGAAAAGAACAAGAGCTGGCCAGGTGTTATTCCCCAAGAGTTGGCGGTTCTTCGGAGTCTTGTTAGCTCTATACCTCCAACGCAGATATGCTGCTAAGGGAGCTGCTAAATTAAGTGGTCCAGATGAAAAAGTAAATGCTGATTACATTTCTCTTTCTGCTATAGACCCTTGCTTGCCCTGTTCAGAGGCATAGTTGGTCATGCTTTGAAAAATGTTTTATGAGGTTTCCTGGTTATTTATACTATCATAGAATTTTAAAGGTTGGATGCACCTTAGATATTGTGTCATTTGACTTCCCCTTAGTAAGGCCCAGAGATGAAGTGATTTGCCCAAGGCATATCACAGCATACTGATAATGCCATGGAAACTATAATCTTCTGTCCCTGTGTGAATTATAGAAATATTTATATTATTAATCTTTTAATCTCTCATGTATTTAATTTTTAAAGGTTCTTCTGAAGGCATAAGAAAGCAACATTTTGGAAATATTTTTAAACTAGAAAAAAATATATACACACACACATTCATACACACATGTGCACATAGATATACACATACACCTTTTTAAAAATTTAGTAGGTTCTGTCAGGCTAAATGGATTGGTATTTCATGAAATGAAGGTCACTAAATATATTTTTAGGGAACTAATAATAGTATGTATGTATTTATTTATTTATTTATTTATGATAGACACAGAGAGAGAGAGAGAGAGAGAGAGAGAGAGAGAGAGGCAGAGACACAGGCAGAGGGAGAAGCAGGCTCCATGCCGGGAGCCCGATGCGGAACTCAATCCCGGGACTCCAGGATTGTGCCCTGGGCCAAAGGCAGGCGCCAAACCACTGAGCCACCCAGGGATCACCGAAACTAGTAATAGTTTTTTTTTTTTTTATTTTTATTTTTTTATTATTTTTTATTTTATTATTTTATTTTTTAATTTATTTTTTATTTTATTTTTTTATAGTAATAGTCTTAGTAATAGTCTAATGTAGGATGCCTCTTACTTGAGATTTTACATACAACTTTTTTCCCCCTAATGTTATATACTACCACTAGGCAAAATACTAAATTGAGGACATTTAGGGAAAATAAAAAAGAGAAGGACAGAATTAAATGGAGTATCTTTGAACCAGGCCTGAATTCATTATCCTGTGATTTTAGAGGGTACCTCTTGGAACCTTACTGTTGTGGAAAAAAGCACAGCAAGAGACTTGATGTGTCCCATTGCCAGCTCTGCCTTCCCGTGTAGTTATGGGCAAATTATTCTACCTCTTTGATCTCATTTTCCTCATCTGAAATGAGGGAAATAATATCTATTTGATAGAATTGTTATTTGATTTAAATAAGGTAATTTATGTGGATAATTTATCAAAGTTTCTGATACATAGTTTACATTTTAAAAATGGTCATTGATATGGATACTAATAGCACATAATGTGGGTCTCTAGTTCCAACTTAATTTGTCATTAGCAATTATGAAATGTTAAATTAGGATTTGATTTATCCTCAGGCTGTTGCACTAGACCACGGGGTACTTTAGTTCATTCTTCTAGGGCAGGGATAGTGGCATTCTTGCTTACTCTCTTGCATCTTTAGCTTTTAAGACATTATAAGCTCTTAATAAATTGTGTAGCATCTGGGCAGTTTGTGCCTAGCTGCTCTTTAGATAACTGGTTTACTATGATTTTTAGATGATCTGGAATAGTAGTTCCTAACCGGGGGAGGTCACTATCCACTCCCATTTCCCTTCATTTGAGAATTCTTGCAGTATAATGAAAAATATTGTTGAAAAACTGATAACTCTTAAAGGATTCATTTCTCCCATTTATTCTGTTGATCCTCTTTTGAATTTTCTTTTCCTCTAATATCCCAACTTAACAGAGGGATGAAATTATTTCTTTTTTTTATGAAATTATTTCTTAAGTATTTCTTCTGCTTCTCTGGAGTGAAGTGGTAAGTTGAGAGTACTGCAGGTAGAGAGAAATGCCAAGGGCTGCTTAGAGTCTTAAATATTTCGAATTCAATGATTCTCATTCTTGATGATTTTTCATCCTCAACATTATGAGGTGTATTATCCTTATTTTTCAGGTGAGAAGTTGGGGCCCATAGGTTAAGTAACTTGTCCAAGGGTTGACAAATGGAAGGTGACAGTAAGGATTTGAACCTAGGGAGCACAGTCCTAGAGTTTGAGCTTTTAACCACTATGTAATGTTTTCCTCCAGATACCTGTCTGGTGGTAAAGGCCTGATTGCTAAAGGTGGGGAAAGGGCTGGGGAAGTGGCAGGTCCTTTCATTTAGCCTAAAGATTTTTTGCTTAAGTTTATCTCCTCTCCCTGTTTTCAGCTCTCCCTGCTTCCCCTAATTCTGCAGCTTCTATGGTGGAGTTCTATAGGAGAAGGTGCCTCTGGTCTAGTGGAGGAGGGAATTGAGGTTATTTATCTAGCTTTGTGGAGGGTAGAGAAGAACTTGGACATCCAAGCCTTCCATAAACTTTTTTTTTTTAAGATTTATTTATTTATTTATTCAGAGAGAGAGAGAGAGACAGAGACAGAGACACAGGCAGGGGGAGAAGTAGGCTCCATGCAGGGAGCCCGATGTGGGACTTGGTCTGGGGCCTCCAGGATCACACCCCGGGCTGTAGGCAGCGCTAAACCGCTGTGCCACCAGGACTGCCCGCATAAACGTATTTTTTTTACACAGTTCCCCGATGTGTTCAGCCCTAGATTTGTCCCCTACTTTTTGATGTGTGTGATGCCTTCCTGAGTGACTCAAGTATCTCTTATGTTCTGTGACATCAAGCCCCTTCTGTTTTGGTTTCCTTTGCTTTGTTGGTCATTTGCCATCTTTTCTCCATTTTCAATTTTCTAAAAATATGTTGAAACCCTTTCTTACTGTCTTTTTGTCCTTGTGTACTACATCCTTTTTATTACTTTATTAGAGACATTTTAATGGAGTTTCAGGAGGGGAAAGACCACATACTTGTGGTTCATCTGCCTTGTTTAATTGGAAGTCTGGGAACTCTGTGCCATATTTTGTCCTCCTAGTTTCAACCAAAGTGTTTTAGCTGGATCAAATAATTTGAATCTGGTATTGAATCTTCAGTCTGGGTATTTTGAATTCTTGATGTTTGCAGTTCCTTAAACCTTGTGCTAACTACAAAGTTGAATAGCATGGCTTTTTAGAAATTCTTATCCAAGCCATTGATAACATTGTTCTACTTCCAGATTGATACCTTTTTTTTCCCCAAAAGGATGTATATGTATATATATATTTTTCTGATTTTGATGTGGTGATGTAGGATCAGTGTAAAAAATTTAGAAACTACAGAGAAATGTAAAGAAAATAAAAGTCACCTGGTTGTGATTACTACTAACATTTTCTTCCGTCCTTCTTTCTTTACATTCATCCACATAATTTAGAGTTTTTAAAAATTGGGTTCATGTTATTAGATATGTGATTTCAAAAAATTTATGTAACATATAGTGTTTAGTACTTATTCTTATAATAAGTTATAAATTAGTTTTTACTCTTTTTCTTTTTCTTTTTTCTTTTTTTTTTTTAAGATTTTATTTATTTATTCATAAGCACAGAGAGAGAGGCAGAGACACAGGCAGAGGGAGAAGCAGGCTCCATGCAGGGAGCCTGATGTGGGACTCGATCCCGGGTCTCCAGGATCATACCCCAGGCTGCAGGCAGCACCAAACCGCTGCGCCACTGGGGCTGCCCAGTTTTTACTCTTTTTAAAACATCTTATGAGCCTGTCTTCATATTGTTAATTAAAAAAAAAATTGTTTATAAAATTAAAAAAATGTGTTTATATAATATTGTAGAACCTGAATATTGTAATTTTCCCCATTTCCTAATTATAAGATATTCTGATTATTTTCCTTCCTTCCTTTTTTCCTCCCTTCCTTCCTTGCTTTTTTTTCCTATTGGAAATAACATGTTTGGCTATCCTAGCACATACGTATTTTAATGTGTCTGAGTCTTTTATTAGTATAAATTCTTGGAAATGGAATTATTGAATCAAAGGATGTAAACCTTTTTAAGGCAGTTTTTGATACATGTTGCCTAGATACATGTTTCTAGTCATCTAAAAAAAAATGTACAGCTTAAATTGCAGATAGGTTGGTTTATATTGCTTGATTAAAATCACTATATCAGATTTTCCAGTCCATTTTTTTTTTCATTCAGCAGTTTTTGAGTGTTTACTGCTTTCCAGCACCATGGTAGGCTCTGGATGTACAAAGTTGAACCAGAAGCTCTGGCTTCAGGGATCCATGGGTTCTCTGAAATTATACACTTAGTTTTGTGTGAATGTGCTTTTTTTGAGGGGCAAAGGAGATATTACTTTCTTTGGATTCTTAAAGGGATGTATAGCCCAAGGCAACTTAATACTGTCTGTGAATATATTGACCCTTTTAATCCTTAAGACAACTCTTGGAAGGAGATAGCATAGATATTATCTCTGTTTTAAAGCTGAGGGATCTGAGGCTCATAGAGGTTAAATGACTTGCTTTTATTCACATAGCTAATAAATAGTAGAACCCAAACTAAAACTCAGGTTTCTGCCTATTTCTTTATAAATTTTTGTATAGTGACTTTATGAAAAACTGCCAACTAATTTGAAGTGAAGTAGAGCATTTGTGATTTCCAGCTTGGTAATGCTATCAAAAGAGAAGGCTAAAAACACTAGGCATGGTATGTTCTTAGAGAACTCAAATTATTACCACTATAATTTCACTTGTTTTTTTTTTCATTGTTTTCACTATCCAGTTGTTAGTCTGGAGTATTGTTGTGGATTGGTGACTTATTGGTGGTAGTTTCCAGGATCTACTCTTGCTTTCTGGTTGAAAATCAGTATTACAGTTGTTGTTATATACCTTTGGTTTTGTTTTTTCCCCCCAGGTAATGTATTTACATTGGTGAAATCTTAATTGTATCCTCTTTAGAATTCATAGGTGTGTATTTCATCTGAGAAAGATACACCCTTTTATAATTTTAAAGCAGTGATTTACGGTGTTTTTTTCAGATCATTTTCCAGTTCTATAGAATGCTGAATAATGAATTGGTATATTCAGGCACATTACATTAGTTATCTTTAGAGCGGCTCACTCCTGAGAGAAGTGCTATTTTAGTTGAACAACCATACTCTTCAATTATTTGTGATGTTTGTATTTGCCCACATGCCTGCAAGAGGAATTTCATTAAAATATGATCAACCAAGGTCCTTTTTACAGCCTGCCATAAAGATAGGTTTTCCCTTTGACCATGTTTCTTTTTTTTTTTTTTTTTTGTTGAAGATTTTATTTATTTATTCATGAGAGACACAGAGACAGAGAGAGGGAGAGAGAGAGAGAGGCAGAGAGAGACACAGGCAGAGGGAGGAGCAGGCTCCACGCAGGGAGCCCGACCTGGGACTCGATCCCGGGTCCCCAGGATCAGGCCCTGGGCTGAAGGCAGCGCTAAACCTCTGAGCCACCCGGGCTGCCCTGACCATGTTTCTTTACTAGATTTTACATCAGTGAAAGATATTCTTCAAGACCTCCTTGTGAATCATTCTGAGATAACTCTGCTGAAGAATTTCATTTGTTTATATTGGCATTTTCTCATACACACACGTGCATACATGCATGCATGTCCCCTAATCATACACAGATGCTTGTATATGTGCATACTATCATATACTTTGTGTTTTCATTTGCCAAATAAATGGGAAATCGTGCTCTTAAAATTTGCTAAATATTTTATTTGTTTAGTGCCTGTTCTGTGCAGGGTACTGAAATAGGCATAACGGGGGGTAAAAAGGATGTAATCTATATAGACATAGGTCTCAAGGTCTGATGATCTTTTTGAGGAGCTAAGATACTGGTATGAGGTTATGAGGTTTAAGTGGTATAGACCTAGGTACCATAGGGAGGTATGTAGAGAAAGCCATAGACTTTCAGAGAAAGGGAGAAGCTGTGGGATTTGAGAGGTGTTGAGGGGTGCAGAATCAAGGATTACTCTGTGGAGGAGAGGGTAGTGGAATGGGAAATGTTTTAGGATGGACATTTGTGGTGGACTTTCCAGCATAGGCAGAAAAAGCTCAGAGGCTGAGATGTGTGGGAACTGCAGGTAATTGAATTTGACTCGAGTAAAGGGAGAGAGGATGATAGATGGGCAAGAGAGCTGAACTACAGTACATACTGTGAGGAATCTTAAAAGCTTTATGCAGGTCAATGCCATATTGTATATCTCAGAATTTCATACATGTAACTACCACACTGTTAATGGTGATTGTCAGTGAATGTCTGATTTTAACGGCAAGAAGTTTGGTGGCTTTGCAGTGTTTTGCTATGAGGTTTCCCATAGCCCTTTGTTGCTACTACCCAAGCCTGGATGTTTCTGTGCTTCTTTTTATCCCATGGTTGCTGTAGTTGCCAGCTGCCCTTTGTGCATTATCACACTCCATGGAAATCCCATATGGGGATCTCTTGCTACGAGATCTAGCTTCTGTTGGAGGAACCCTTTATAGCCACTACATGGCCTCACTGTCCCTCCCTTCTCTGCTTAGCCTCAGTTTTTGCCATTTTGAAAATCCTAAATTCCTCACTCCCCAAAAGGGCCTTGATAGAAAGGAAATCTCTATGGGACCCATTGTTGTTGGAGACAAGAAAGCAGTTTTCTTCTATTTTGAGAGTATTTCTCTATCCCTCCTTTATGGGACTTCCATGTTTTCCTGCCATCTTGAGTGTTGTGGTTTTGGGGTACCCACTCTGAGCTGACTTACAATAAGGGGAAGCTCTTCTCTTTTGTTGAGGATGGGGGCGACATGTTGCTAGTGTCTGGAGTTCTAACTCAGATTGCTATTTCTCCTGGAAACCATAACATTGTAGCTGGCCAATAATTATGGTTCAGCTGCTATTTATGTTTGAGAAGTTTTAATTAACATTTAAGAAATTTAATATTGTTTCTTGGGGGAATTGTATTTCAAATTCTAAAAAACCAATAATACAGTACAGGAGAACTTAAACTTTTTTTGTGCTTTTTTTGTTGTTATAAAGATATCTCTTTATTTTTATTTATTTTTATTTTATTTTATTTTTTTAAAGATTTTATTTATTCATTCATGGGAGACAGAGAGAGAGAGAGAGAGAGAGGCAGAGACACAGGCAGAGGGAGAAGCAGGCTTCATGCAGGGAGCCCGATGTGGGACTCGATCCTGGGTCTGCAGGATCAGGCCCTGGGCCAAAGGCGGCGCTAAACCGCTGAGCCACCGGGGCTGCCCTAAAGATATCTCTTTTATTCTAATTGCCTAAGTAATATTCAAAAACAATTTAATAATTTCAGTGGACATCTAGAGTGTTTGTATGTTTTTTGGGTTTTGTTTTATTTGGAAACCAATGACCATAAGCACTTTTTTCCCCCAGTTTTGTTGAGAAATAATGACATATCACTGTATAAGCTTAAGGCATACAGCAGCATGATGGTTTGATTTCACATATTGCGAAAATTTGTGATTACCACAAATAGGTAGAAAGAAAAGAAGGTGGATGCCTGGGTGGCTCACATGGTTAAACATCTGCCTTCAGCTCAGGTCATGATCCCAGGGTCCTAGGATCTGGCTCCACAATGGGCTCTGCTCAGTGGGGAGCCTCCTCCCTCTCCTTCTCCTCCTCCTTCCCATCCCCCACCCCTTACCTCTCCTCCTCCCCTCTCCCTGCTGCTCTGCCTGCTGGTAATCTCTGTCTCTGTCTCTCATTCTCTGTCAAATAAATAAAACCAAAAAAAAAAAAAGAGAGAAGAAAGAAGGAAGACAAGAAGTTCTTCCTTGTGATGAGAATTCTTAGGATTTACTCTTAAAGACCTTCCTATATATCATGTAGTAGTGTTAGCTATAGTCATCATGTTATACATTGCATCCCTAGTACTTATTTATAAGCTCAATTTGAAAGCACATTTTTGAAAGGTTTATAGGTCAGAGACCGTCTGAACAATATTGTGGTAGCAGTATTTTTGAAAGCAGTCAAGAGTAGAAATGACTCATCTCTAGGGGGCCTTTGGGTAATTTATGAACAGTGACACCTGCTAGTAGAGGTTTGTATTTTAATCTTCCTAATTATGAATAGTCACTGGGATTCCTCAGAGAATCTCTGGCCTCTAGTGACTTATATTTCCAAGAATGTTAAAATGAATGTTTATCTCAGAGGTCTTTTAGCTAGAAGTTGCTCTCTTGAGGATCATATTTTTAAGTTTTGTATATGTTCAATGAAAACTTTCTAACGTGTTTTAAGCTTTTTTAATTTTTGTTTTTTAAACCAAATTATTCATTTAAAGATTATTTTGTAAATGTTCTTATATAATTTTCTTTACAAAAAGGATAATTTCTTCGTGTAATGTGATAATCATTGAAAATGAAGATAGTTAAATTCTTTTATTTTGAATAAAATCTTAAAACATACATAAAAAAGGAAAGAATTATATACTGAACTCTCATATATTTATCACCCAGATTCAACTATTATGAATACAGACTTTAACTTCAGGAAATGTTGGCTTTTTCTTTTATTATTTTTCCTATAACTATTTTATAAACCAGTGTGCTAATTTGCAATTTTTATCTTATGCAGAGGATGTGATGCCAGCCACTTACTGTGAAATTGACTTAGATAAAGAGAAGAGAGATGCATTTGTGTATGCTATCAAAAATCACTACTGGTACCAGATGTACATAGATGACTTACCAATATGGGGTAGGTATTGTATGTTATATTTAAAGTTTGGGAATATTTGCATAATAAGCATGACTTATGTAATGACTCTTAAGGTGATTGATTGTACACTGAATCAGTTAATATGTTCATTCTGTTCCACAGAATGATTTTAATACCAATTTTATGGTCCCCTGTTACTTGAAGCAGTTTTAACATTGCAAACCTTATTTGAAACTCCCTAAAATATAACTTTTATATAGTATAACTTCAGATTCAAAGAATTAAAAGGTATTTTGAATAATTTGGAATATCCTCCCTGTCCCCATTTTTCTCATATCTTATTTTGGGTTATTCTATCAAATACAAAGGAACTAAATAGGATTTTGGCGTTTTATTTTGGCTTTCTTTCATACTTTCTTTCATGATAGTATGGTTTTTAGATAACACAGCCTCTTGAATTACTTGTTTCACTTGTTCCTATGTTATTTTCCAAAACAGCATATGTTTAAAAAAATTTTTTTAAAGATTTTTATTTTTAAATAATTTCTACATCCAGCAAGGGGTCAGACTTAACAACCCCAGCATCTACAGTCATGTGCTCTACTGACTGAGTCATTCAGGCATCCCTAAAAATTTTTAATGTTTTAGCTCTTATCTCTATTAATGGAGAAGAGCTATGGCATAGCCAATACAAACCTATGCAGAATCCAAATTTGGGGCACCTGGGTGGTTCAGTGGTTGAGTATCCACCTTTGGCCCAGGGCATGATCCTGGAGTTCCAGGATCAAGTCCCACATCAGGCTTCCTGCATGGAGCCTGCTTCTCCCTCTGTTTATGTCTCTGCCTCTCTCTGTGCCTCTCATGAATAAATAAATAAAATCTTTATTTAAAAACATTTTTTTTAATATAAACAGAATCTTAAAAAAAATCCAAACTTTGTGTGGACTTGATTAAATTATTTTAGTTGTTTTTTTTAAAGGATATATTTACATGTAGCTTGCAGGAGAACAATATTACATAAAGGAATTCATGTTGAAGTGAGTTAGTGTATAGCACATCAGTATAAAATAAGTGAATATTCTAAAGAGGGGGAAGAAACCTGAGTAGTTGTGTACTTATTGCAACTGGCAGGGCATTTGGGACCACAGCTGCTCTTTGTCCTTTTGCATCTCATATGGGTAACAGCTTGCAAGGCACAGAGCTCTGCCAGATGTGTACTAATGACTGGGTAGGGAGAGTCCCATAGCTGGTTTGGCTGCATGAAGATGGTGAACTTGTTAAGAATCTGATTAAATTATTTTAAATGCAAAGCACAGCCAACTATCATTGCCAGCATGTTTGATCATATTATTCTCTTAGTTTTTTTTTTTTTTTCCCCTCCCTTTGGACACCTGTTCTTATATATAATGAATATTCTAATTCTTAAAATTGTTAGCAGACTACTATATTCGTGAGCAGCAAACTGAAATACTGAACATATCAGACCAGAGTTTAATGTAGTACTAAGATGAAATTTTTAAGAAAGTCAATCTCAAGATATAATTGTATGCATCACTGCTACTCTGTTGCATGTTAATTAGGTGTAAATAGTAGGCATTTCATATAAATGACTATAATTAGTATTACATTAACACAGACATTTTTGTCATCAGCTCTGAGGGTAACAAGAAGATGTGCTGAATATTCACTCAAGATTTCTGAGCCTGTAGTTCAGGAGAACCCATTAGTTAAGGTTTCTTCTTCTTTTGGTGAGAAAGCAGGTTTCTCTCATGTTCTTTTCCATTGCTTTTGGGTTTCTTGTCTGGAACCTTATTAGTCTTTTTTCAGTCATTTCTGTGGGTCAACATGGCAACTGTGCTTTCCTGCCCTAAAATAAATCTTTTATAGCCGTAGGATTCTAGGGTCTACCATGTTTAGGACAGTACATTTGGATGTCCAAGAATGTCTGAACTATGGGAATTCTCATCAGAAAAAAATTATTTGACCTTTTTTGAGGTAAATGTTTCCGTATCTTTTAAAAGCCCATTAGAAAATAGCTTCTTATTTGGTGTAATTGTGTCTTTACCCCCAGAATTTTCATTATAGATAGGTAAATAAACCGTGATGAAATTAATTATCAGAAGAATTTCATTATCTCTCTGCAATCCCAAACACAATGAAACTGTATTCCTTGAATTTGTATCAGTTTGAGAGAACTTTGGTTAATAAGCAAATAATCCTTAATAAGAAATGATCTTTTTTTTCCCTCCAATACTTTAATGAGATGCATTGACCATAGAGGGAAGGCCCTAAAAAGTCACTTTTAGTATAAAGGCTCTTGGGAAGTATATAGGTTTGGGTAGGGAGCATCAGATAAGTAGCTGTCAGTATGAGGGCATAAGAGTAGATCCTCAGGTACCACCTGTTGTCCTGACACTGTTTGGGTCTTCTTTCAGTGCCTCAAATTGGGAACAAAATGATCGTCTTAGGGTACCTGGGTGGCTCAGTTGATTAAGTGTCTGCCTGTGCTCAGGTTATGATCCCAGGATCCCACCTAAGCCCTGTATTAGACTCCCTGCTCCTCCCTCTCACCAACTCCTCCATGCTCACTCGCTCTCATATGAATAATTAAAAATCTTAAGAAAAAGCCCAAAACAAAATGATCATTTTAAACTAGTGCCTCATTAACATTTATTTTCAATATTCCTTTCGTTTTGATGTTTTCCCAAGGATAGGTCCAGTACTTGAATCATAAGGAGCAGGCATTTTAAGTTCTGGTACCGGTACACATATGTGCAGCTTGCTTAGGAATGTGTAGATCTTAGGTTATTAGAGAAAGTATTGGACTGGGCCTCTGGAGACCTTGGGTTTTGATTTTAGTTTGACCAGTACTAACTGAATGACTGTGCCAGATGGTGACCGTACTTCCCTGAAATTTTCAGGTATTAGGAAAAATACACACATAAGGTGATAATTATTACAATGAAGGTGAAACTCATGAGAAAACATGAACTTTGAGGATCGAATTAGCGATAGATTATGCTGAGCTGTTCATGGTGTGAGCATGGTTTATGTTTGCCAAGTAGTTAAAGAGTCCAGCCTATACTTTTGCTCTTTTCTAACCATGAATAATAATAATAATATTGCTTGTTTATAAATTTATTTATTTATTTTTATTTTTTTGTATATTTTTTTATTGGAGTTAGATTTGCCAACATATAGTGTAACGCCCAGTGCTCATCCCGTCAAGTGCCCCCCTCAGTGCCCATCACCCATTCACCCCCTCTCCCCACCCACCTCCCCTTCCACTATCCTTTGTATAAAAACTTTTTAATGGGCTTTTAGCTTCTACCATATTTTGAACATGAAGTGATATTACCTTGTATAAAGTGTTACTTGTTTTTAGGTATTGTTGGTGAAGCCGATGAAAATGGAGAAGATTACTATCTTTGGACCTACAAAAAACTCGAAATAGGTTTTAATGGAAATCGAATTGTTGATGTTAATCTAACTAGTGAAGGAAAGGTGAAACTCGTTCCCAATACTAAAATCCAGATGTCATATTCAGTAAGTATTTAAAATAATTGTATATAGGAAGAAGTATTTGTGACCTAATAGCAAAAATTAAGTTTTGTTTTGTTTTTTTTTTTTTATTAAATGAAAATAGGGTGCAACAGAATATTATTAAAACTGTATTTCCTTAATGTAAGTAAACCTCCTAAAGGCAGGGAGATTTGCTTCAGGTCTGTATTAGATACAGTTATGCATTTGCAAGACTTACCATTGGCTACAGCAAAGTTTACCATTATAACTGAGCAATTAGAGCTAAGCCAACCATGTATTTTCATGGTTTCATTTTTAGATTGCAGTATACCTTGTTGCTTCTCTTTCCTTTTTACTGTTGCAGATAGAGATGATGCTGTATTGAAAATTGCTGGATGGATATAGTTTATTATTACCATGTTTTGCTTTTTATCAGTTGGAATAAGATACTCCTGCAGAGTTAAGAGCTTGTCAGAGCTCTTTGAAACTGGCAAGTTAATTCTGTTCCATTAGGATTAAAAACAGTGGAAAGAAGAAAAATCTGTAGGTAGCCTCTCTCTTTGTCAGTTTTTTCCCTGATAAACAGAATGAGTCCATTGCTAGTAGCCAGTTTTTGAAAGTTTTTTTTTAAGCTTATGCATATATATCTAGTGCAAATGATATTTACGTAACTGAACTTATAATGAAGTTTGATTATTGTAATAAAACTAATATAATCTAAAGTCAAAGATGGACGGGTTCTTACTCTAATTCGCCTAGGGTAATTCAGTTCTTTCCACAGTTATCAGGTAAGAGTATATAAGTCAGGAATAGTTAATAGTCCTTGAAAACTGAAATGATTCCTCTAAGTAAAGTTGAAAGTTTTGTTAATATACAGAGAGGAAAATTGGTTACATTTTTATCATAGGTGTTTCAGCTTCTCAAATTGGCAATAACTTACCACCATTTCTCTAGTTTCTCATTTAAGTGTGTAAATCTTTCCTAATTTCGCTCAGAGTTTTGTTATCAGCTTATTAATTAGTTTACTGGCCTTTATTTTTAAGTGAAAAAAAAATTTTTTTTTTAGGTGAAATGGAAAAAATCAGATGTGAAATTTGAAGATCGATTTGACAAATATCTTGATCCATCCTTTTTTCAACACAGGGTAGGTAAATTGTGTATTTGAAGACATTCATTATCTGCTCAGTCAGTTAAAAAACAGCATCTGCCATATGCAGGGCACTGTGTGAAGGCTGGGCAGTTAAAAAATTGGGCTAGTGGTGATTTCACATATCAGCTTAGAGTCCTAGGGTCATAGAAAGTTTTAGAGGAGCAGTCAAAAGCCCCCTTCGTCATGCCAGTGCTTTAAACTGATTTTGAGTGACACGAGGAAAGATATAACAAACCAAAAGGCAGAATATCATTTTTATTATTAATGAGGCTAATATTGAAAAATGTGATGTATCTGTGGACAGGTGGGCTTCTTAATATTGAAACTCAGAATTAGACCGACTTCTTGCACTCAGTGCTGGAGTATTTCAAGCTTCTGTGTATGAGCACTTGCCCTTGAGAAACTTAATGTGTGGAGAAACAGAGCAGAATGTGTACATCCTTTAGCTAGGAAGGGATGAGAATGGAGTGAGATCAGAAACTTACTGGTGGAACATCAAGACTGGGAAGAAATGTCCCCACTCCCCACCAGCAGATACAAGATAGAGCTCAGCAGATACAAGATAGAGCATTGTTGCTGATTTTGTACAGGTGATAGCTTTGTTTTTTTATAGGAAAAAATAGGTTTTATTTTAATGTTTCCCTCCTTCAAGGATGGAGTTGAAAGGACAACAGGGCATAAAGGATGTATATATTCATCTGACTTTCTTCCTGGTCTCTTCTGTCTTTTGATCTTATCTTTTAGACTGGAATTCTGAAGTTTATTGGTAAATCTAAGTTTTTGTGCTCTAAAATTTGTATCATTGCTGCCAGACTTCACCAGAACCTGTCACTACTTTTGATCTTCTCTGGGTCATATTACTACTGGAGCCAAAATTTCCTCCCCAGCCTCTACTTTCCCTACACCCAGTGTGTTCTTTTTAGATGTAGTGTTCACGCAGTCTTGTACATGGTTGAGGGATAGGCACAAATAACTTAGAGAATATTTGAAAATACGAGGGCTCTCAGCTGACACTTCCTAGTGGAAAACCTGAGCCTGCCTTGTTTCTCGTGCCATTGGGTATTGATAACTTGGGGAAAGGCTGCTATTTGGCATTTCACTAGTAGAGCAATGTACCATATTTCTCCTTTCAGCCGTTACTAGTTGAGCACCTGGTAGGTGTCAAGCAAAAGTCAAAGATCTGTGCCCTGTTGGAGCTTACCCTTCTGGTAAGGGGAGACATGTAATAGACATAGTAAGTTAAGGGTATGGTGTGTTCAAAGATATGTCCAAGAAGAAAAAGCAGTGGAGCAAGAGTGCCACAGGCGAGGCTAGTTGCAGTTTGAATATGGTGCTCAGGATAAGTCTCTGAGATGGACTTTGGGTAAAAACTTGAAGGAATTGATGGAAATAAGGAATATGGATATATGGGGGATGAGGAAGAGTATTCCAGTCAGGGGCAACACTTTTGAAAAGCCTGTTTGGTGGGAATGTGTTCAGTGTGCTTGAGGAATAGCCAGGAGGCCAGGTGGCTGGTACAGAATAAGGGGAGGAGTAGTAGATGAAGTCAGAAAGTAGCAGGAGCCAGATCACCCATGGCTGCTGTGGAGACTTTGAATTGCAAAGAAGGGGTATGGTAGTGTTTTCATGGGGTAATGACAAATCTGACTTCTGTTTTAAAAGGATCATTCAAGTTATTCTGTTGAAAAGAGGCCATGTGGGGGAAGGGGAGAAGCAGGGAGACAAGAGGGTATTGCAGCAATGCAGTGAGAATTTGAAGATGGCTCAGACCAAGGTGTAGGGGGGCAGCTGGTGAGAAGGTGTCAGATTGTGAGCATATTGTGAAGGAGAGAGCCAGTTGGATATCCTGATGAATGGGAAGATAAAGAAAGATTAACAAGAACTCTATGGTTTTCAGCCTAAGCAACTGTTGGATGAAGCTGCCATTGCTGGGACAGAAAGTGTATTTGGAGGTATGGAGGGGAAGATTAGAGTACAGTTTGGGACCTGTTGGTTTTGAAGTGTCATAAGACATCTGAATGGAGATACTTAACCATCTAGTTCAGTATATCAGTCTGGGGTTCAGGAGAGAAGTCCGGGCTAGAGATACAGATTTTGCAGCTTTTGGCATATAGATGGTATGTAATTCGATGCAATTACCAAGGAAGAGTATGTAAAAATAGAAGAGGACCAAGGACTGAGCCGTGGGGGCAGTAAGAAAAGATTAGGGGGAGTAGGAGAAACCAGCTTTAAGGTTCTGAGGAGATACCAGTAAGGTAGGGAGGAAATGCTTATGTGGTATTCTGGAAGCCAAACAAAGAAAGTGTATCATGGAGGAGAGAGCTTAGTTCTGAATTGTTGCTGCTGGGTCAGTCAGGTGAAAGTGTTGGATTCATTTGGAGTCATTGATAAACTTAACAAGAGAAGTTTTGGAGTAGTGGTGGGGCAGAGTCTGAACAGAGTTGGCATAAGAGCATGGAGGAGAGGAATTGGAGGCTGCAAGTTTGGCAGCTTAACGGAGAAAGAAATGGTGTATTCAGTAGGAAGAATGGAGTCAGATTTTTATTTTGAGATGTAAGAAAGATGTTTATATGTGGATGGGTTCAACAGCAAGTGCAAAACTGACAGTGTAGCAAAGAGGAAAGAGAAATACTGCAGCATGTTCCTTAAATAGGCAGGTAGGGTCTACTGTATAACAATAGGGATTGTTTCTAATACAGTGATTCTAAACCCAGGTTTAAGAACTTGAGCTGGACATGTTACTCTGTCTCTGCCACCAACCCTAACTGTGGTCACATTACTCAGCTCCTCAGCTTCTGTCTCTTCAGTAGTGAAGCAGGGATTGTAATACTGTGCAGTGTTGTGACAGTCCATTTGATAGTGCTCTATAAAGCACTTAGGTCAGTGTTTGACACATAGAGGTGCTTTTAGTTAGTGGCACCCCTCGGTTGTAAATTTCTCTCCAGTGTTCTAAAATTTGTGATGAGCCTGCAGTGCTGCTTTATGGTTAGCAACACTAGGGGGTGCTCGAGTCAGCAGTTCATAGGATTAGTAACCCCTTTGTGACATCTGGTTCTTTATTATTTTTAAGAAATATTTCCTTTGCTATAATAATTTCAAAATCATAACAGCATTTTGTGATTTTTGGAAATAAAAGGATATTATAAAATGTCAGGTTAATGGTAGTGCATTATAATGGATATGGGTTTAAAGTTTATATCTTAGAAAACAGCAGGGAGCTTTGATAGAAAGTTTTGCATTTTAGGTGGATCTTTCTTCCTACTAAATAGTAACTATGTAAAACTTCTTTTCTCTTCAAAAATTTGATAAATCAACAGAAGTTATGAAACATACGTATTTTTTCTCTTGTCCTTTTTTGGGTCATTAATTTCTCAGGGTGGGAACAAAATCAAATCTTCGGAAAAGTCTGTGTTTATAGACTGCTTTTATAAATCTTGAATGATACTTCAATGGTAAACTTAAATCTTCTATAACCCTTTTGCAAATATTACAAAATGCATTCATTATTTTCTTTGTAATTTCAGTAGGTATTCAATAAATAAATTATGAAATGAAGGGAAAAAATGATTTTATGAAGATGTAGAGGCAATTGTTTTTCAGGGAGAGCCACAGAGTTTGTCCCTTGCCTGAAGCCTCAGGGTGGGTAACAGCCAGGACTGCCCCTCATCCTAGTAGTGGACATACCTAGCACATTAGCCCAGGTTAAAATCTGTCCTAATTCTATAAGACAGTACATCCTTCATGTATGTAGCTGTAGAAGTTCAGAGCAGGAGTGCATCTGTGAATAATGGAATACATAGATGAGAGGTTTTATGGAGGAGAGAGAAGGTTTTCGATTTGGGCTTTAAATAGTAGATGGAATTTATAGAGGTAGATAGTAGATCCCATGTGAAAGAAATTATGAGAAGGATGCTGGTAGAAATGGGTGTGCTGTACTTGTGGGTCACTGAAGAAGAAAAGCCCTACTGGAATATAGGCAACAGTGGAAAGAAAGGTTGGCTAGATAAGGTGAAGTAGCCATATCACAGAGGGTACAGAATATTAGGGAAAATAGTTTAGATTTGATATGTGAAAAAAATAAGGAATGTCACTGTAAGTTTTAGAATAGAGAAGTGATCTATGAACATGTTTCAGAAAGATTTGTGGGTAACTTTTATATAGGCTAGATAGGAAGGAAGGCCAGGGACTGAAAATAAAGAAGGCTAAGTAGGAGGCCGTTAAGGCTGCCTCAGGGTGTGAGGTGATGATGTGGGAGTGGAGGGGATGGGATTGATAGAAACCTATTGAAGGAAAACAAAGGCTTAGTAATTATTATATAGGAAGGATTAAGGAGAAGGAAGAGCCAGAGAGAATTCTAAATTTTCAAAGCCAAATGTTAGTACCATTAGCAGCAATTAGAAATCAGGAAAATGTTATATGTGAGGCAGAAGATGATGAGTTTACTTTAGAGTGGTCTAAGTCTGAAATTCCAGAAAGACATTCAAGTGGAAACAATCATACTTAGCACAAGTGTGAAACATGAATGAGCAAGAGGGCTAGAGATTTGGAGCAGGACAGGGGTTAGGGGTTGAGAGTGTAGAAGATGTTCCATCATCAGTGGAACACTAGTTAGAAGTTCTGAGTCTGAAGAAGTCACCATAGAGCACCAAGATTGGCACTTTTGGAAAAGTTCACACAGGGTGGGAGGGGAAGGCAAAGATGAAAGAGGAGATGAAAGAGAAGCAACAGCCTGTCACAGAGGATGGTTTAGTGGCGGTAGAGGTCAGATGTGGCAGGAGAGCAAGGACGATGGGCAGATAATTGACTGCTGAATCAGTTTAAAAGTTCATTGCAGGCCTTTGAGAGAAAATGTGTGGGGCAAAGTGAGATTGTATCATTTTTAGGAGTAAGTAGGGGAAGAAGTAGAAGGTATTGTTTCCTCATTTGAAAAATATTGGCATTGAAAGGAGGGAGATAAGAAGAAAATAGGAAGAATAAGGGGATAAAAGATCATGCAAACACTTTAAAAGATATTAATAAAAATGACTTATAAGTTTTTTTAGCGTTTTACCATGAGCTAGGCACTAAGCCATATGCTTTACATTTATTACCTTATTTGAGCTATATAACTACCCCAGGGAGCAGATAGTGTTGTAGATGGGGCCTTTTGGTGATAGCTGATGCCGAAGAAAGGTACAAATTTACGGGAATAACTTCTAGGAGATTGACAGAAAGAATGAAAGGCTAGGAAGAAAATGCAGAAAAATAAATGAAATTGGGGCCTTGGTTAGAGAAGAGAAATTTTGGAACTATCCTTCAGGAACGTTTGGGAATTAAAATATAAAGAAATTTGAAGTCCGATGCACTGAGTTCTGCCCTCAGAGATACAGTGTGCTTACTTTGTGATTATAAATCAGAATCTGGACATAATTCTGCGACATATGTGTGAGTGAAATCAAAGTCAAAAGCCTTGGGAACATTGGGACACAGTGGGGTACCTCATTGTTCTTTGTACCATAGATAACTCATTTAGAAGGGAGTATATAAGGATGTTGGCAGGATGGAGAGGATGAACTGGAAGCAAGTGAGGCATATCATTTCAGGAGGGTAGCCTACATCCATGACAGTCAACCATGATGGTTCAGTCTTTTGTATTTTAAGGAGGATTTCAGGTTGTTGCTCAGTTAGAAGGAAGGGAACTAACATATTTATTGAATATTTGCTGCTCTGTGCCAGACATGGTATCATACTTTTTTATACATGTTCTTAAGTCATACAGATCAGGATAGTATTATTACCTTCCTTTTTGTTATAAGAAAGCTGGGGTCACATAGCTAGAATTTGATAGATTTTGGGTTAAAACCCAGGCGTGTTAAAAAAAAAAAAAAAAAAAAAAAAAAAAACCCAGGCGTGTTTGACTCCAGATCCCGTGTTTTTTCTGTGTAATGCCAAAGCTGTACTTTTTATTTGTACAATAAAATTGATTATGAAAATCTACGTATACAGTATCATGTTTTTAATGTATCTGAAGTTTACCGTGAGGAAAGCCAGTCTCTTTGCATAGTGAATACTCACCTCAGTATGTCTTAAGTTTGGATTTTTATGTAAAAGTTTTAAAAAACTTTGTTTTTTTTTTTTTTTTTTGCACTACCATGCTGTTGTCATCATGAAACCTGTGAATTTTGTGACTGATACTTAATGTTGGTAATATTTTATTTTCTGTTATTTTAGATTCATTGGTTTTCAATTTTCAATTCTTTCATGATGGTTATCTTCTTGGTGGGCTTAGTTTCAATGATCTTAATGAGAACTCTAAGAAAAGATTATGCCCGGTACAGTAAAGAAGAAGAAATGGATGATATGGTAAGCAAACATTTTATGGGTTTTTTTTTGTTGTTGTTGTTTTTGTTTTTGTTTTTTTTTACATTTTATGTTTATAAAAATGATTTAACTCGGTTTTATTTTGAATGTTGGAATGTAGGTCACATGAGTTTCAGAATTCAGAATTTTCTGGTTTTAGAAAGGTGTAAAACTCCCTGAGGGGTCTCTACTCAAATATGTTAATGTTTTTACCTGCTGTGATTACATGCCCCATAATCTAATACATCAGTGTTTTTACATGCTCTGATTACCTGCTCCATAATCAGGTGTATTAATGTTTTTTTCAGCAAAACATATGAATGTTCACCTTAAATGAGATAAACAGTACAAATAGCCTCTTCTTCATGCTTAAGTTTTGCCACCAAATAAGAATGTGTCAGACTTCCGAAACAAACTTTCAGTTTTCAGAGCTTTTGATTCTAGAACTTCAGCAACGAAGTTCTAGACCTGTATTGACATTTTTCTAATTCTGTTAAATACTGCATAAAAAAAGGTTTAATTTAGTTTAGTTGGTTCAGAGGGGACGTTTGTTTTCTAAATTCTTTTACTGTATTAAGCAACAATGTTGTTAATGAGCAAAAGTGTGTTCTATGGAATATTAATGGCTATTCTCTATAGATATACTCCATCATTAAGTAAGTTTGGAAAAGAGTTAAACAGATTAAAATTTAATATGCTAATGTGCATTGTGAAGTATCACAGATTAGATAAAATATTTGGTGCTTCTCAAACGCATCTGACCAGGATCACCCCCAACCCCTAAAAAGCCAGATTATCTTAAGGGACTGATATTTCTTAAGAACTACTGTTTTAGATACTTGTTACTCAGGTTGAAAAGGAAAAATTGCATCCTTTTTAAAAAGTGGTATAGACAGTTAAATAATATTTAATAAATAGCATTTAACCATTTGATATTTTCCTTATATATTTTCTTATATTCTAAGCTGTAAAGGACATTTCTGCATTTTAAGGCATCTAGGACTGGTTTTGATCTTCTTTCTCTCTTTGTTCTTCACCCGACCCCTCATTATCTATGTGCCACAGGTGTGATGTAAATGGCAAGAATAGCAGTGTTCAGAGAGCCAGTGTGCTCTTCTCTCATTTTGACCATTTCTTTTATTTTTCCATTCATTGGTATTCTCAGCGTAACTGGGAGCCACCTTCCTGAACCTTAGTAAATGCCATTTATATTGTAACTTTAGCATTATAAATATTTTTAAAGATTTTATTTATTCATGAGAGACACAGAGAGAGAGGCAGGGACATAGGCAGAGGGAGAAGTAGGCTCCCTGCAGGAGCCCAGTGCAGAATTCGATCCCAGGATCCTGGGATCATGACCTGAGCTAAAGGCAGATGCTCAACCACTGAGCCATTCAGGCATCCCTAACATTATAAATTACTAAGGTAGTGATTATTTTAAATTTGAAATGTCTTCTAGATATTTTGAACCCCTTTTAAATAGCTACAAGTTTGGAGGGAGAGAACTTGGCAACTGGAATTGTAATTTTTCACCTACTTTATGTATTTTAATTTCATTCCGTATGATTTTCTTTTCTCTCTAATTATATGTATATAGGATAGAGACCTAGGAGATGAGTATGGATGGAAGCAGGTGCATGGAGATGTATTTAGACCATCAAGTCACCCACTGATATTTTCTTCTCTCATTGGTTCTGGATGTCAGATATTTGCTGTGTCTCTTATAGTTATTATTGTGGCAATGATAGAAGATTTATATACAGAGTAAGTACATGTATTTAACTTTGTTTTTACTTGTTCTTAAACATTTTAAGTCAATCATAATTCAATTTGCTTATTTCACTTGCCTTAGAATTTAAATAACATAAATGTTATTATTGCAGGTAAATTAAATAATGGACAGTAATCCTTAGCTAGAAGTATATTTTTCTGTTACATGCTAAAACTTACTAGCCTTACTGAACATTTTGGTTGGCTACAAAGTTTATGTTCCATTAGAGGTATGAGCAGAGTTACTTACTTACAAGTGCTGTTTGACAAAATGAATAGGCATTTTTGAAAGCTGAAGATCCAGTTACATCTTTATAATTTGCTCTGCTATGGAAATGAAAATAGAGATAATAAAGATACATAGTGAGAAAATGAAAAACCCTGTACATGACATTTTTAGACCCGCTCCATAGTCAGAATGATTATAAAACATAAAAGGCAAGTAATGTAACACATGAACATTATTTTGTGTTGGTGATGACCATAGCAATCAGTAAAGAAAAAATATTTAGAGAATCAGTATCAGTGTGGATGCCTATGAGTGAGATATTAACTCCTGAGAAGGCATAGTATGAGAGAAGCTGTAGGTAAGTCTGGAAAAATACTGCTGCTCTGTAACTTTGGGTGGACAGTGATGAGTTGATAAATATAAGCAACTCCTTAAATGTCTGTCACCTCAAGTTTCAGAGAGATGAACCAGGAGGCCAATTCCCTATGTCAGCAGATCTTTCAGTGTAGTTGAAGATGGTGTGTTTTGGGTGGGAAATGTGCATAGAATATTTATGAACAAACAGATGAAGGGTATATCTGATTTTTAAAACTGTGACTTATACTTCATTTAACGTAATGCCTCTGAGAATTGCAAGCTTAAATCCCTGGTAGGCATTTTGGACTCTCAGTCATGTGACCAATCCTTTTGAACCCTCTCTACTTAAAAGCTTCTGACTGGTAATAAACTGGTGTTAGAGGGGATCCCTGGGTGGCTCAGCGGTTTGGCGCCTACCTTTGGCCCAGGGCGCAATCCTGGAGTCCCGGGATCGAGTCCTGCGTCGGGCTCCTGACATGGAGCCTGATTCTCCTTCTGCCTGTGTCTCTGCCTCTCTCTCTCTGTCTATCATAAATAAATAAATAAATCTTTAAAAAGACTGGTGTTAGACTAAAGCAGCCTTTCAGTTTTCAGCACGGGTAGGCATGTGTCAATCTTCACATAACCCAGTTACAGAGAATGATCAGATTTTTTAATGATAATCTTAAAGGGAAAAGTTAGTACTTGGAGTGTTTAATTGAGCTGTTGAAAAAACAAATTTTGATTTAAAAAACTTTGAGACCCACAATCCTTTAATTTTTTTTTTTTTTAAAGTAAGATCTAATCAGTGTGGGGCTCAAACTCATGACCCTCAGATCCAGAGTCCCCTGTTCTAGTGACTGAGTCAGCTAATTGCACTGAGACCCACTATCTTTGAAACTTGGGAATGACATGTTTATTACTACCACATTTCTATTTAGCTATGTATTGATGGAAATTGAATACTGTAATTTTTATTCGTTTCATCTACTTTAAGAAGTTGAACATAGGTGCTTAGGCAGAGGAGTGCTACATATTTAAGACTATATGATATCTTTGATTCTACATATGTGTTTAGTGAAATATAATAATTACCTGGAAGGTGGTTAATTTATGAAAATTGCTTATCTCCCTAGTACACACATTAGTGTGATATTCTTATAAATTTTCTTGAAGTGAATATTCCTTAACTCAAACAGAGAAGGTTATGTGTTCTATACAGACTTTATTTTACCTTCCTAGTTATGGTAAATTTCAAAATAGTGTATATTGTTAGCGGTTTAAGTACATTTCTATATTACGACAAAAGATAGTATCTTTTATCATCTTAATATTTCTCTTTGCAACTAGGCATTTAAAATATTTTGTTCAGCGACACCTGGGTGGCTCAGTGGTTGGGTGTCTACCTTTGGTTCAGGGCGTGATCCTGGAGCTCGGGATCGAGTCCCACATCGGGCTCCCTGCATGGAGCCTGCTTCTCCCTCTGCCTATGTCTCTGTCTCTCTCTCTGTGTGTCTCTCATGAATAAATAAATAAAATCTTAAAAAAAATATTTTGTTCAGCTTTATTCAACAGGAGAGCTGGTCTGAATTCTCTAGATATTATTAGTGGAAGAAGAGATTAAAAATTGTTGATCTGTTGGGTGCCTGTGTGGCTCAGTTGGTTACACGTCTAACTTTTGATTTCAGCTCAGGTCATGATCTCAGGGTCATGAGATGGAGCCCCACATCCAGCTTTGTCCTGGGTATGGAGCCTGCTTATAATTTTCTCTCTCCCTCTGCCTCTGCCCCTCCCCTCCCTTCTCTCTTCCTCTCTTAAAAATAAAAAAAAGAAGAAAAATTGTTAATTCAGGTTAATGTTGATTTGTGGACAAATCAACAAAACTCAAACCCACATAACTCATTACAAAAATGATACTTTATGGATTTTTAAAAAATAATTTTTGTAATAGTATAAGGAAAACGAAATAGGAAAAGTTTCAGTGTTATACCATTTAAGGTAATAGCTCTAATATAGATTATATTACTTCCATTTTATTTTTTATTTCTATCAGTGGCCAAGAACTTAAGCAATTAAATTATAAAGAGGAATATTCTAATCATTTTTCTTAACAGATGAATATCCTTATCCATATGATGTGATCGGTTACAGGGTTGCAAAACAATTTGAGTGCCAGCTTCTAATATTTTTGCCAAAGAGATGTGAAATATTTATTTAGAATATATTATGAAATTTAACTGCAGATTAAAAAAATTAGTATCAGCCTATACAGTTTTAACTAGAAATTTATTCACCAGGTAGTCTCTTGAGAGCCTTTATAGTCTAGGATGATATTTTTTGTGTTCTTGTTAAATTTATCTTTGAAATTCAACTAATGTTAATGTGATAGACTCTATGATATTTTCTTTAAATTGTTGGCTTTAACTTATCACATATGTTTCGCCTTTTTAGGAGGGGATCAATGCTCAGTACAGCCATATTTGTCTATGCTGCTACATCTCCAGTGAATGGTTATTTCGGAGGAAGTCTGTATGCCAGACAAGGAGGTAACTTAATAAGTTATGACTTCATATTTTTAATTATAGATTCTAATATTTTACTATGAGGTATTTGGAGTTTAAAATGGACAGTACAGCCATTGTAAAATACTTGGTTATTCTATTTCACATAATCTCCACCAGACCTGTATGTGGTCTATCTTGCTTTTATGTAATCCTTGCATTTTATTTCTGAAAATTATGAATAATTAATGGATTATCTCCATTGTCCATTGTAAAGTTAGCCCTGAGGAACATACAGGAAAGAGTATATTTAAGTTATTAATATTACTTGCTTTGAGGTACCTTACTCCTTAGATGTGCTCCCCGGGAGGCCTCCACACAGAGGCATTATGACTGAATAAAAAGGCATGTTTTATGGCTTATGGATAAAGTGTCTGGACTGGAAGGAGAATAGGAAGGAGAGCTATTTATTTCTATTGATTCTTAAATATTTGTCAAAGTACCTTGCACAGAGATTTCTGTTACTCTGTGTCACAATCTTTTGCTAAGAGCACTTCATCTTAAATACCCCCTTGCTTCTTTACTATTGTGATCTGAAATGATGGGGAATACATAGATGATACAAAGGTACTGCTCCTTGGTGGTTTTTTTATGGCATTTGAGGGTCTTTAAGTTTTTTTGTTTTCCCTTTAATGGGGTCAGAAAAGTACTAAATATTTCAGTTAATGAATATGAATATTTCATATTTCGGTTTATGAATCAAGGGTTGTTGAAAGACCCTAAAATTATATTCTGAAAATACAGACTTTCTCATGTGATTTTTCCCAACTCATTCTAAGCAATGTCAGTGTTAAGGAATCTTGTCTTTTAGTCAACTAGACTTACAGATTATTGGCACTCAGAGCATACATAGGATCATTAGGATTCCTCCAGGACATCCTGGTTTACTATTGCTTTTTTTATTGGTCCTACTAGACTGAAGGTCCTCTGTACCTTCAGTATAAACAATTCTTTGGATTGCCTGAAGGAATGTTATTATGGATTCCTAATTATTTTAGTTATTTGTTTTAGTTATTTGTTGTATATTTTACCTTCAGTATTATGGGAAACAAGTCTTCTACAGGGCCACCATCCTTAGGAAATTAGAATGCCTAAGTTAACTTCTGCTTTGAATTTAACCTGGAAACTAGTTAGGCTATGACCTCTAGAAAAGTCTCCACCGCAGAAACTTTATCTATCTATCTATCTATCTATCTATTTATTTATTTTTAAAGATTTTATTTATTTATGAGAGACACAGAAAGAGAGAGAGAGAGGCAGAGAGACATAGGCAGAGGGAAAAGCAGGCTCCATGCAGGGAGCCCAATGCGGGATTCGATGCTGGGATGCCAGGACCATGGCCCAGGCTGAAGGCAGGCGCTAAACTGCTGAGCCACCCAGGGATCCCAGAAACAAATTATTTAAAACAGGAAATTTATTTATACTTGGACATAAATTTGCTTTTAGTTTGATCGCAAGTTAAGAATACCCAGCCAAACTTTACTATACTTAACTCTTTTTTTTTTTTTTTTGAGAGAAAGAGCTCACAGGTCGGGGGGAGATGTTGGGAGGAGGGGCAGGGGGAGGAGAGAGAATCTTATGCAGGCTTCAGGCCCATTGCAAAGTGGGGCTCTGAGATCATGACCTAAGCTGAAATTAAGAGTTAGACACTTAACCGACTGAGCCACCCAGGTGCCCTTAAAGATTATTTTCTGATTGACAGTGCCTTGGGAAAGTCTGCTCATATCCTGATATTTTGTCTGAGCAATCCCTAAAAGCCAGGGTGTAATGTAAGAGGTCAACCAGAAAATCAAGAATTTTTCAGAGTTACTTCAGGATTTGAACTACAATGAAGCTCAAGGCCTGCACATTGTCTTCAGGTTATGGGTAATCCTCCAGATCTAATTTGAAGTTAGGGGTAGCCTGGAACTTGACCAAAATCTCCAAGGGTATGGTGAGCAGCAGGAGGCACAATGCAGAGCTTGCACTACTAATTGTACCCAGTGGAATGTGTGATTCTTTTTGACTGTTGGAGGGAAAAGGAGTAAATAGAATTGAATATAGAATTTATGAATACATGTCTGAATCTGAGAAGATAATAAAAAGCATAGGAAAAGAGAGTGCTAGGAAATAGAATTAAATAGGAAAAATAATATTACAGTTGCCACCTTTTTTTGTGGCAAAAAAACTTTGAGAAAGAAATAAAATAGAGGTGAAAGTTGCAAATCAAGGAGTCTTTCTGTAGAAATGTCAAGATTTCGGATAGTAATTTTATGAGATCCATGTTTAAAAAGCACCTTACATAGAACAAAACAGAAGTTAGGGTATTGCTCTTTCGCCTATTTCACTTCCTGTTTAAGTCTCTCTTCTGGTTGTGGGGTTGAATTTTAATAGTGATCCAGTTTGAAATCTTTATATTTTGTGTCTGAGCAGTATGTAGATGTTTCCTTGGTACTGCTCTTGCTTATATACTCTGCTGTATTAGAAAATAGCTCTTTGTTGCTCTCCTGATCAGTATGAACATGATTTAGAATTTTTGATTACATAGTTTAAAATTTCCTTTGATTATTTAAATAACAGATGATCACTGTACAGAATTTTGGCAATACAGAGAGATACAAAGAAAGAGTGAAACTGGGGTGCCTGAGTGATTCTGTCAGTTGACACTTGGTCTCAGCTCAAGTCTTGATCTAGGGTTGTGAATTCAAGACCCAGATTTTTAAAAAGAAAGAAAAAAAAAAAAAGGAAAGGAAGAAAATGAAATAGTGAAACTTTTAAGTCTGTAGTTCTAATTGATGAGAGAGAGCTCATGAGGCACACTCTGTTATTTTCCCTTTTGAAACAAATAGATTTAAATATATGTTTATAATCATTATTACAGCTAAAAGTAAGTAAATTTAGGGACAACTTACACCAGGGGTGTTATACCTTTTTTTTTTTTTTTTTTTTTAAAGCTTTCATGAAACTCCAGTGTGTAAAAGTGTTGAAAATGGAATTGTTCTGGTTGAAGCAGGGCTTGGGGCTCTTCCTTCACAATTGACTTCATGGGCACTTCTAGGAATGTCCCAAACTCCAAGTAATAGCTTGAAAACACCTATCTAGGCCAACTTGCAGCCTGGAAAGGTTGAGTGACTTACCAAAGTTCACGGAGGCAGAACCAAAGTTCAAAGTGGCAGAATCAGGATAGAACATTGGAATATTTTACTATAGTCCATTGCTCTTTTCCAGTATACCCACTTCAAAAGCTATGTTTTCACTAGACATACTGGACGGTCTTTATCAGGTATTGTCCTGAAACAAGTATTACAATGTCACATTTTGAGATCTTTACATTAGAATTTTAAATAAATAATTTGGTACTAAATAAATAACAATTTGGTACCTTACGAACATTAATATATATGCCCCACCCTGCTCTGATTTTCATTGTTTCCTTTTTCTTTCAGGAAGGAGATGGATAAAGCAGATGTTTATTGGGGCATTTCTTATCCCAGCTATGGTGTGTGGCACTGCCTTCTTCATCAATTTTATAGCCATTTATTACCATGCTTCAAGAGCCATTCCTTTTGGGACAATGGTAAGTTGATTGAATCTTACTTTGAAACTGGAAAAATAATAAGCTTTCTAATCTGAGGCCTGCTCTCTCTCTGAAGTACCTCTTAGTAAGAGGTTTGGTATTTGCAGTCAGTCCCTGTCCAGTCCTAGAAAGTTAAGTGAAAAAAATTTTGTCTTGGTTCGCTGAGCCAGTGAAGTGAAAGTCAGACTTACAAGAATGACAAAAGAATACTTTACTTTTTTTTTTTATCAGAGATAGAAGAAAAATAAAGAAATGAGGGTGTTTTAATTTGATAGGTGGGTGCATTGGTTGTGGTAGGTAGTAAAGCTTCTCCAGAACACATTTTCTTTTTTCAGTAGCAGTGTACTTATTTTTAGAATCTCATTAAACATATATATTGATAATATGTTACTAAAGACATTAAAATCATATCATATCTTACCTGCTATGATCACAGACATTGAAGTATTTTGGATTTTTTTAACTACATTACAACTAAACATAGCTATATACCAGTGCTTTACAGGGGTAACCCACAGTTTCCAAATTTTTCCTATTTTACCTTTTTATCAGAAATAGAATTTTAGGCCTGGAGTAGACTTTAGTCTTAATGTATACTTGTGCAAACATGCACACACGTATACACGTATATATAAGGTGCAGGATGGTTGCTGCTTTTCACAGAGGCTGTGTAACTTGGTCATGGTCATACAGATTGTGACAGAACTATAAATGGACCCAGATCTCTTTCTGAATTTTAATCTTCTTTTGGTGATACTTTTTAGTTAGGAATATTTTTAAAAATTGCTTCAAAATTGAAGTTTTTTTTTTTTTTTTTTTTTTTTTTAATAGGCCAAAGCAAGTGATAATAGGAAAAGGTAAAGTAATTAATTATACTTAGAACTGGAAAAGAATTTGCTTTCTGGTAGTTCCAGGCCATCAGAAAGTATCCATAGGGAGTCAAGGACCTTTTTTTTTTTTTTTTTTTTTTTTTTTTGAGTCAAGGACTTCTTAAAGATGATCTCCTGAATTAATTATTTTCATTGTGCTTTAAAATTGAAAATTCAGATTCTACTGTAGTTTTCCTCAAAAAGTTTTGAATTGATGTGGTGAAAATTATATTTTAAAGTTAATTTGTTTCACTAAAATTATAAATTTTACCACTTGTTGGGGTTTTAGTTGTTAATATTCAGTGTAATTTGCCTTTAGATAATTTAATAATTAATAACTATTATATTACAATTTCAGACTCTATACTGAGCCAGAGCAGGTCTATAAAATTGATCTTTGGTGTATAAAAGACTGGCTGTTGGTACACAGCAGGCACCTGTCATGTTCTTAATTTGTATTCTAATTTGGAATGAAGGAATGCTGAATGAAAGACATTTTGTTGCCCTCAAGTTTTTTTTTGTTTTGTTTTTTTAAAGATTTTATTTATGTATTCATGAGAGACAGAGAGAGAGAGAGAGGCAGAGACACAGGCAGAGGGAGAAGCAGGTTCCGTGCAAGGAGCCCAGTGTGGGACTTGATCCCGGATCCCAGGATCATGCCCTGAGCCCGAAGGCAGATGCTCAACTGCTGAGCCACCCAGGCGTCCCTCGTTGCCCATAAGTTTTAATCAGATGTGTGGTCTAACATTTTTTTTCTTTTAAAGGTCTCAAAATTTGTTTAGAACCTGAAATTTAAGAACTTGAGTGAATGTTTGACCTAGCTGTTCATTAAATATTTTAACTACTGATATTTGTATTTTTAGTTATTTGGCTTGATGTTATGAGAAAATAGTCTCATAAACTCCATGGTTCTCAACCCTGAGTACATATTAGAATCCTTGGGAATATGAATAACTTCGGTGTTCATGCCTTCATCCTAAGCCAATTAATCTATTTTGCTTTAAATCCAATCACTGGTGTTTACCTGATTCTAGTTCCCAGCATCTGGAGATGGATCTGTCAGCTGAAAGGCTCCCAGAGCATATGTTTCTTAGAAGTTGGATGCCACTACTTAACTGAACACCCTCATTTGAAAATCAGAGTCTTCAGATACTCCTATTTGCTCTTCTGTAGGTCTTAGCTGTTTCTGTCCCCCATTCCTTTGACCTCTTGGACATTGAGCCCTTCCTCTGGGCGATCTTGTTTTTAGTACTCTCTTTTCTCAGATATTTCACAATTGAGGGTTTAAAGCCAACTTTGGTAAAAGTGACTTCAGGCTTCTGTCTTGCCCTATCAACGCACCTGAGTAATAGGAATTTTGCCCACTGAGGTTCTGGAATTTTGTCAGAATACTGCTCTTGGTACCAGTACTAGCCCAAGATAAGGTTGAAAGGTTTGTCTTTGGACTCCAGCTTCTCTGCTCAAATGTACCTAATTACACGTAAAAACCATTAAATCCATGTCAGATTAAGTTTGTTGAACAATTATCAATCTTCTTAGCTTAATGAAGATAAACATAAGTAGAGGGTAGTAATAAAAATCTGAGCTGATATCTAGTATCCTAGGTTTAAGGGATGGTGCCTAAAGTCAAGAGTTACAAGAAGAGTAAAGAGAGCATTTAAATAAAATTTGGGGTCATGGACTATCCAGAGATGAACATACCTGATCCTGAAGTTGGAGTGTTCTGGCCAGAGATCTGTTCTGGCTACAGGGAAAGAAAGAGAGTACACTTGAAATCAGATTGTTTCTGGGAAGATAAAACCTTTTTCTTTTGGGAATTTGTTCAAGAGTGACTTAGAGTGTTGTACCTAGAGTGTTTGGTCCTGTGAGAGTTTCTTGGGAATGAGAAGGGTTTCTCAGGATGTTTTGAAAATAAGTTTTAGGCATGAAGTCTTCTGTGGGCTGTAAATCTCAGATCCTAGACTTGATGTTATTTATTGTAGGCTTTCAAGGGAGAACCAGTTGCAGGGTTTTAAAGCTCAAAGTTCAAGGTAGCATAGGAACTAATAACCTCTCTAGTCTAATACTAAGCTCAGCATGCACTTGATAAATCCTTGACTTATTATACTTTATTGTTTTGTCTCTTAGTGGGTAGAATAGTTGGCAGAGAAGAAATGAGTTATGAGTGAGCTATATTGTATTTGTCATCTTCAAGTCTGTTTTAATTTGGAGGGACATCTTGAATATTATCAGAAATATGCCCGAGGTTTTGGGAAATCAAATCTTACAAATAGTTAGGGAAATGCTCTCTCGTAATCCAAGTCTTGGATTGTAACTTGGAAAATGGCTTAACAATCGATGGCTCTCAAAAACGAAGTTCATGATATATGATCAGAAATTACCACAGTGAGGAAAAATTGGAGACCAAGATTAATGGGAGAGGTACCAGTTTATGATCTCTCAAAGGTTATGAGAAGAATACAGTAAACCTAAGTGTAAAGGAATAATAAAGATCTATAGTGTTAGAAAAACTCTGTTAACTAACCTGAACTTTTGACAAATGCTAAGGCAAGTAAGAATTTGTAAAGATATTTTTGTAGCAAGACCACAGGCTCATTACATGGGATCAGTGACATGACAGAGTGAAAGAAGAATGATTAAAACTCACTCTTCCTCTTTTTATTCATTAAATAAAATAACCTTTATACAAGAAGAAATAAGAGGAAAATAATCCCTAATAAGGGAGAAATGAAGCCCAAGATAGGTAAGGGGATTGGTGGTACAGGAGTACCCAGCTACCTTGGTTGTAAGTTTGCTGCTTATGTAAGTGACCTTTTAGACATACTGAGAAATCATGATGATAAGTAATGTTTGAATTATAAGAGAACAGAAACTTTATAAAACTGGACATAAGCAGATTTACTTTTCCAGAAAGGAAAGGAAGAAAGTGGATTCTACCTTACAAATGTGAATTTGATAAAGCATAAGATTTTAGAATGTTATTAAAATTAATTTTTTAAATGACAGAAATAATAAACCTTAGGAGCTATTATGGATTTATTAAAACAAAGATACTAGAACAACTTCATTTCCCCTTTTTGGTAGGTTATAGTAGACAGAATAAAGGAATATAAAATATTGATCTTGTTAGACAAGATAGAGAAATATAGGTAGAATAGTACAGTCAGGTAGATGTGTAATTAAGTAATTATAGAATTGAAGAATTGGGATGATATTACTAATAATGTGTCACATACTGTCAGTAGACTCTTGACTTGGACCAATTCAAATAATTGTTAATGATTTGTATAAAGGCATAGTGATTTGATGATTAAATTGAAAAAGGATGTGAAATCAAGGAGGAAACTAGTAATATTAAATGATGAAGACAGAATCTAAAATAATCTCACCTGACTGAAATGGGGTGCCAAATTTGACGAGATGAATAAGGACAGATACATTTGTGTAGCATTTTCAGTTTACAAAACTTTTTCATACCCCTTATCTTACCTGGTCAGAAGAACCCAAAGAGATAGGCAGAGCTAGTGATAATGCATTATTCCTGTTTTACAGAGCAGAAACTCCGCCCTCGTGCAGGTGCAGCGTAATTGACTCAAATCACATTTTGTTTGGTGTGGTGCTGCTGGCCGCAGTGATGATTTTTGTTTATTTTCTTTCCTCCTCTTCTGCCAAGAGGACTTCTAGATTTATTCTGAGAGTGGTGAATATAGAATGTTTATGCCTTTCTTGGGTCTATTTTTACAACCCTAATGAGATATAATTAATATGTATTTAAAGAGTACAATTTGATAAGTTTTGATTTATGTACATTTTTGGGAAACCATCACCACAATCAAAAAAAGAAGGTATTTGTAAAGTCCAGAAGTTTTGATGTGTACCTTTGTAATTCACCGCTTTTATCCTCCTTTTTCCGTCCCTCCCTCCTTCTCAGGTAACCACCAGTCCACTCTTTGTCATCATAGATTAGTTTGTATTACCTACAGTTTCATCTAAATAGAATCATACGATATGTTCTTTTTTGTCCTTTTCTACTCAGAAAATTATTTTAAGGTTTATTGATGTTGTATGTATTAATAGTTTGTTTCTTTGTATTGCCAATAGTATTCCATCTATTCCATGGATATACCACAGTTGTTTATCCATTTATCGAATAATGCACATTTGGGTTATTTCCAGTTTTTCGCTTACAAATAAGCTTAAGTTATGAGTATTCATATACAACTCTTTGTGTTGGATATATTTTCAATGGTCTTGGATAAATAACTACAGTGGAATGACTGAATCATATAATAATTAAATATTTCAAGAAACTGCTAAACTGTAACATCGTGTGTTGACTCTAGTAAAAAAAAGAAAAGAAGAAACCACTAAACTTTTCCACGGTAGTTTTGTAATTTTATATTCCCACTAGTATTATATAAGAGTTCTAGTTGCTCCACATCATCTCCAGCACTTGATGTGGTCAGTCTTTTTAATTTTATCTATTTTAGTGGATATATATTGGTGTCTTTTTTTTTAAATTATTTATTTATGTATTCATGTGAGACAGCGGCAGAGATACAGGCAGAGGGAGAAGCAGGCTCCCCATGGGGAGCCTGATGCGGACTAGATCCTAGGGCTCCAGGATCACACCCTGAGCCAAAGGCAGACACTCAAACACTGAGCCACCCAGGTGTCCCCTGTTGTCTCATTTTAATTTGCATTTCCCTAGTAACTAATCATGTTGATATTTTTGTGTGCTTATTTGCCATCCCTATATTTTTTTTAATGACTGTTCTAATCTTTGGCCTGTTTTTCATAGATTGTTATCTTGTTGCATGGAAGAGTTCTTTGTGTATTATAGGTGCTAGTCCTTTGCCCTATACTTATTTTGGAAGTATAGTCTCCCATTTTGTGGCTTATCTTTTCATTCACTTAGGAGTATCTTTGGAAGAGCAAAAGTAAGTCTAATTTATTGATTTTTTTTTCTTTATAGTTTGTGCTTTTCTGTCCTTTTGCCAAAGCAAAGATCAGTAAGCTTTTCTTCTGTGTTTTCTGCTAGAAATTTTTAGTTTTGGCTCTTAAATATGATCCATTTAAGGTCAATGATTCAGTTTTGCTTAATTTTGTATATCGTATGAGCCAAGGGTCAGGGGTTTTGTTTTGTTTTGCTTATGGCTATTTAGTAGTTTTAACACCATTTGTTGAAAAAGTTATGCTTTCTCTACTGAATTGCCATAGTATTTTTGTTGGTCATCAACTGGCTATATAAATGTGGATCTATTTTTGGACTTTCTGTTCTCTTTCATTGATTAATTTGTCATGTTTTTATGCTAGTGTCACACTGTTTTGATTACCATAGCTTTACAATAAGTTTTGAAATCAGTTTTTTTTTCAACATTGTCTTGGTACTTTTAGGTTCTTTGCATTTCTATATAAAATTTAGAGTGACCTTGTCAGTTTCTACAAAAATGCTACTGAGATTTTGATTGAGATTGTGTTGAATTTATAGATCAATTTGGGAAGAAATGACATCTTAACAATGTGGAGTCTTTTAATTATAGAACACAGTATAGCTCTTGACATCCTTAAATATCTTTAATTTTTCTCTGCAGTGTTTTGTAGATTTTAGTGTTTAAATTTTGTACACCTTTTATTGAACTTAACCCTAAGTATGTTCTGTTTTTCATGCTATTTGTAAGTGGTATATTTTAAAATTTCAAATTTGGATGGTTTGTTAAGAGTATATTATAAAACAGTTAATTGATTTTTGTATATTGGCTTTGCATCCTGCAACTTTATTAGTTCTATTTTCTTTTTTTTTTTGTACAGCCTTACAGGTTTTTTTTTACATAGATTATCATGTTATCTATGAGTAAAGACACTTGCATTTCTACCTTTCTCATCTGTATACCTTTTATTTTTTTTTCTTGCCACATTGCACTGGCTAGAACCTCCAGTGCAGTGTTGAACAGAAGCAGTGGGAGCAGACTTTCTTGCCTTGTTCCCCTTCTTAGAGGAAAATAATCCAGTTGTGTGCCATCAAGTAAAGTGTTACCTGCATTTTTTTTGTAGATGCCCTCCATCAAGTTGGTGAAGCCCTTCTGCTCCTAGTTTGCTGACAGTTTTTTGTTCTGTTTTTTGAATGGAGATTGGATTTTGCAGTGGCCTTTTCTGTCTCTCTTGAGATATTCCATGATTTTCATCTTTTAGTCTGGTCAATTGTATTGATTGATTTTTGAATCTTAAACCAATTTTTCATTTCTTTGATAAATCTCAATTTGTTATTATTTTATATGTCGCTGGATTCCATTTGCTAAGATTTGTTAGCTTTTGCGTCTGTATTATGAAAGATACTGGTCTGTAATTTTATTTTTTTCTGGTTTTGATATCAAGATGATGCTAGATTCATCAGATATGTTTTTAAATTCACATTCAGTGTTTCTGTTGGGGTAATGAAGTCCAAAAAGCAGAATGGGAAGTTACTTATTAGCATATTGAGAATAATCTCATAAAATAGATCGATATCCTACAGGCATTTGTTTGACTTGGCAATGCCCTGATTACTAGGTCCTATTGTCAAAATGCTTAAACTGAAGCTCAATAATTTTTATGTAGACCTAAAGGCATAAAATGTATGAGGTAGAAAAGGAGTGATAAAAATGGTCTAGTCTGAGCAGGTGTTGAAGAAATGCATAAACATAATGACTTGATAAGACAGTATATTTCCTGAGAATCACCTTACCTAAAAGCGATTACTGTGTGTCACCATAAGTAAAATTTATATTCCTTAGCATTTCAAAAGAGCCCATCTTGGGATGCACTTTCCCTTTCTATTCCACTCACATCATGGATTTCATAGAAGGCCAGTCTGGAAGCAGAGCTAGAATAAGTATTCGCCAAGTTCTTGGTTTGTGACTGAGACTGAGAAGAGTTTAGCATTTGGTATTTTGGGGTATTAAGTGCTGAGAGGCAGTCCTTGTTTCTGACTTGCTTTTATTGTAGATAGAGGAGGCCTCAACCCGGAGTAAGTCTGTCCTCCCCCTACTGCCCCTGTTTGCTGTTAGTCTGTGAACAGTGGCTCAGAGGCTGGGGAGGGCCCTATATTGGTTTGAGTTCCAGAGTTTTCACAGTGTAATAGACTTAGGTGGTTGTTGTTGTTGTTGTTGTTTTGAACTCTCAGTGGCTAGATTTCTTCCTTTCTTTCTTTCTTTCTTTCTTTCTTTCTTTCTTTCTTTCTTTCTTTCTTTCTTTCTTCTTTCTTTCTTTTTCTCTCTTTCTTTCTTTCTTTCTCTCTTTCTCTCTTTCTCTCTTTCTTTTCTTTCATTTTAAAATGAACTTGTGGAAGTCCAATATGGAAAATGGATAGAAGCATGAATCTTTTAGTATAAATAAATTTTGCAAATTCAATAATTTAACATTCTCAATTTAATGTGAAGCAATGTAGTTGTGATGAATACAGATCTAATATACAGGGGTATGAATAAGAGCTCAGTCATATCTTCTTCAGTAACCAATTTATTTGGTCAAATATCGGTATTGAGAAAAATCCCAACATCACGGATGATTTTTAGTTCATGTGACTTGTTTTTTAACAGCTTGCCTTAAAATCTCAGAGTAATTCTTCAAGTAAACTCATCCAGAACTTGAACATAAAGGTATAGAAAATTGGTTTCACAGTTCAGTCACTAGCAGTTTCTAACAAACTGCTCACATTCTTTATCATGTATAAAAAAAAACAGACAAGAAAAGGGGGAAAATTAGACAAGTACTGAACAGTTGATAATGTCTTGATGAGACTGTTATACTTTTTTTTTTTTTTTAATTTTTTTTATTTATTTATGATAGTCACAGAGAGAGAGAGAGAGAGAGGCAGAGACACAGGCAGAGGGAGAAGCAGGCTCCATGCACCGGGAGCCCGATGTGGGATTCGATCCCGGGTCTCCAGGATCGCGCCCTGGGCCAAAGGCAGGCGCCAAACCGCTGCGCCACCCAGGGATCCCTACTTTTCTTTATCAATTATTGTTAGCCTTTGAATGAGCACACCAGCAATATATGCCTTCATATCACTTCCCTGTCACACACATGTGCTAGAGTGCATTTGCTTGTACAACTTTTGGTGAACAAATGTGTGCAGGCTGAATTGGATTGGTGGGAGAGGAGAGAGAACAAAAGAGCCAGGGTAGCATTACAGACCTTCCTAATCAATGATACATTTATGAGAAGTCCAAATAGATACACAGAGTTAGCAGGAGAAACTCTTCTCAGATCTGTATGAAAATGAGTTAACCTCGTTATGGTAGGTAGCTTCAGTGTATTATTATTCAGTACAGAACTCCTTTGAATCTATATTTTTTTAAATCACACTTCAAAATATTTTTTAAAAACACTTTTCCAAAGGATATTAAAATTAAATGCTTGTGGAATTCCGGAAGCTTTTCAGCAGGACCTGAGGCTTCTGTGGAACAATTTGAAAACCATTCTCCCGGACCATGTCATTCTTCATAGGAATTTTCTTTTCAGCTTCTCTTCATTTCTTATTTGAAATTAAAGTTCTGGTAAATTAAGAGGGAAATACATAGGCCTTATTACAATGTGTTAACATTTATGGGTCTTGTATACTTAATGAAAGCACATCTCAGTAATTAAGAAAGCAGTCAACAGCAAAAATCAAGACAATTCATCCCCTGGTTGTGTATGAGACAATGTATAATTTGCAATATTTTCTGTTGATTAATATATCTTAACAGCTTATTTTTCATATTTCACTTATTTTATGAGCATAAATACTTAGTAGGTCTAAACTGAGATACCAATAATTTGAGTTCCTAAGCCTGATCTTTAAAATGGAATTCCAAGACTCTCTTAACTCTCATATATTTATACAAGTTTTATCTAAAAGAATGATGATACCCTCTGGCTTATTTAAAGCACACACAAAAGGATATAATGAAGATGTGACTTCCACTAATGTTGCTTCACAGTAGATTCTCTTCATGTAATAACTGTGGATTTTCTACTCCACAACTCTTCATTTCTCTCAGCTTCTTCACAATTTTCTTTCAACTTTGTCTCACTTTTGCTTTTTATTAGAGCCCTAAAATGTAGAACTGAAAGTGATCATAGGAGCAATTCAGTCTGCCCATTTTATAGGAGTTGAAAGTGAAGTGGTCTTAACCAGATGCCAGTTGGAAAAGAGCTTGTGTATCCTTGAGTACCCAGATTTATATGAAGACAAAAATCACAGAAATAATTATTTTCCTAACTGACTGCTTTGGTTCTAGACTGTATATGGTCTTCCCTGTAATGTTAGACTTTGAACTGATGATGGGCAGAAAAATACTCCTACCATTTTAGTATGCCCCATCTCTGCATAAATAGAGATATGCCTGTGATGTTAAGATACTAAGGCAGTGTGGAATAGAAACTAGCACAGTCTCTGAGATGGGAGAGGTCGAACTGAGGTTTTTCGTCTAGCCACTTCTTAGCTGTTGTGGGCATGAGAGGTTACTTTGCCTCTCCAAGTCTCATTTTCTTCCTCTATAAAATAGGGAAATAACATGCAAAGCTCCCTGAGCTTAATAAAATGCAGCCAAGTAAATAAGTTGTTTATAATGAGAAAAGATAAAGGATATGTTAGAAGCATGACAATTAAAAAGTGACAGGAGAGAAAAAAGGACCACAGCAGAGAGCGCATAGGAGAACAGAGAATGGGAGCAACTGCAGTGGGTGGGGAGCAGTTCTATTTGTATTTAGTTCAATTCCAATATTTTAAGGCACATTGTTTACTTCTTTTCATTAGTGTATATCTTACACAATTTTAACCTATATTGAACTTAAACATTTTATTTTGTGATCAAATTGTGTTTAAATTTCAAGTGTCCTCTTTATTTTTATTAATGTTATTTTGAGTAATCATAAACATCTTAATTTAATTTACAGGTGGCCGTTTGTTGCATCTGTTTTTTTGTTATTCTTCCTCTAAATCTTGTTGGTACAATACTTGGCCGAAATCTGTCAGGTCAGCCCAACTTTCCGTGTCGTGTCAATGCTGTGCCTCGTCCCATACCGGAGAAAAAATGGTAAAGAGAATGCTAAATTTTATGTCATTGTTCCTCACAATAGAAAAACTCTTAATGCTATTTTATATATATATATATATCTTTTAGAATTGGCCTGTATTTATTAGAATGTCTTAAGTTTGAACTTAAGAATTTATCTTTTTACTTTTTCCTTCAATCTATATTGTTAGTAGTAGTAATCAATTCTATCCTTATTTCACTTTCTGAATATTGGTGCCATTTACAGATAAATTAAACACTTTGATAAGTACATTAGTGCATAGAGGTGAGTGGGAACTAAAGCTGCAACAGTTGTATTAGTTTTATTACAGGACAAAATTGACCTGCTGCCTGTTTTTGAAGAAGTTCTCTTGGAACATATCTATGCCTTTTCATTCACATATTATCTATGACTACTTTTACACTGTGGCATCAGAGACAGAGACCATATTGCCTTCAAAACAAATATTTACTATATTTACTATCTGAACCTTACAGAAAAAGTTTGCCAACCCTTAGCTTATTAATTCCTTTCCAGATATTTTATTATTCTAATAATATTGACACACATTTATAACCACATATGTTGTGCTGGTTGAGAGATGAATTAGGACTAAGATCATTTCCAATTTCTTGACCTAATGTCCTGTGTCTTTTGGGATAATCTAGAATCTCCCAAATACATTCTGTCACGTTTTATCCAAATATGTGTTCCGGAATTCAAGATGAATCCTGACAAAGGATGATGAGTATTTCTGTTAAATAGCTGAAGAGAGAGTCTTTAGTGGCACAAGTATACATATAGTTTACAGGATTTTTTTTTTTAATCAATCCACTTTGAAAGTATTCTTGGTAGATTTTTAACTGGACAATTTGTATTTTTTAAAATTCAGACATAAAATGGGACGTCATTAATATGTTATATTTCTAATCTTTGTAATTCAAATTTGAACAAACTAAACTCATAAATATATTGCCCTTTAAAATTAGTAAATTAAATATTTTGGTGCTGATTTATGCTATTCTGCATTCTTCATTTTCCTGATTCTTACTAGTGGACAAAAATAGAACAATCTACGATATATACATTTATTATATTCTCTATCCATAAGAATAACTGCACATTAGACTCTACATATTCATAATAAGGGATACACACACACACACACACACACACACACACACATAAAAGCCTCTGTTCCTAGATATTTTACCTTCTTAATAGACAAAATTTATATTCATTTATTAAAAAAGATTTTATTTATTTTTTCATGAGACACACGAGAGAAAGAGAGGCAGAAACACAGGCAGAGGGAGCAGCAGGTTCCATACAGGGAGCCTGATGTGGGACTCGATCCGGGGTCTCCAGGATCACTCCCTGGGCTGAAGGCGGCGCTAAACTGCTGAGCCACCCGGGCTTCCCTATAATTTATATTTAGGTACTTACATATATAGTCTTTTGTAGACTCGGAGGTCATTTATAGAAATGGAGGCTGAATAAAAACAGCACTTCTAGTTTAAAGGAAGGTGATCTGTTCTAGTTTTAGAATTGTCCATGTTCCTTTTAAAAGTACATTTTCTCTTTGAAATCAAGATTAGATTCTAGGTTACTAGGACTGGTAAAGGAGAAGAAGGAACAACATATGACCTTGCAAACCATGGGTCACAGTTAGTTGGAGGAAGGCTTATGTGTATATTTTCCATAATCATATAATTACATGGGATCTAAAATCTGAATACTAGATCTGGCTCTCATGGATTATGTTATCTTGGGAAGATCATTTTTAACCTCTGTGGGTCTTAGATTCCTATAAAAGAAGGAAATAAGACTAGATTAAATGGCCTTTAAGGTTTTGTTTTGTTTTGTTGTTTTCCCAGCTTCCAAACTCTTTTATTTCTTCTCTCTCTCTCTTTTTTTTTTAGTTTTTTTAGAGAGTGTATATATGCATGTCCACGTGTGGTAGGGGGATGGGCAGAGGGAGAGGGAGATAGAGAATCTTAAGTAGGCTCTCTGCCTAGTGTGGGGCCTGACTTGGGACTCAATCTCCCGACCCTGAATCATGATCTGAACTGAAACCAAGAGTCATGTCAGATGCTTAACTGGCTGAGCCACCCAAGTGTGCCCCTCCTCTTGGTTTTTTAATTTGTTTATCCCAGAGATAGTATGTTAGTATCTTTTATGTGCCAAGGGGCACTGGGATTAACTGGGTGAGGAGCTTCAGCCTGCCAGAGTTTATAGTCTAGTGAGGTATGATATGTATGTAATTAGACAGCTCAGGATAGTGTAGTAAGTGCTGCCACAGAATTATGTTCAAGAGGCAGTGCAAGCATGGGGGAAGGGCCCACCTTTTTCTGGGAAACTTGGGAAGGACTTCATGGGGAGAACACTTGAGCCCATGCTTACAGGAGAAAAATGACAAGAAAAGGCATTCCAGGTGGAGAATTACCAATTGCATCATATATGTTTGTTGAGTGAATGAAGTTTGAATTTTGTTTTTTATTCACTCTGGTTCCATTGTAAGTCAGAACTCATAATACCTTAATTGTATAATTCATAGGAAAACAAATTTCTGAACCAAGGAAAGCGATGGCAAGGAAAAGATGATGGCAAGGCCACAATTAGGGCTCTCAAGACTTTTCTTTTCCTGTGGCTTTCTATAAATAAATGCCTGTAAAGTTTTTAGAAGTTACTGAGAGATGTAGAACAGAAGCAAATACTTAGAATTTTTCATGAGTTCTGTTGGTGGCAGGAATTTATATTCCCCAAATTCTTATCTCGGCCTTTTATGCCAGAATTTTTACTATAACCTATGGCTAATTTGAGGTCCTTCCTCTATATTGTGCCTCTTTGAATTTTTGTTTTTCTTTTTACTGGCTTGTTCCTGTGCCTTAGATTATTTTTTAAGTACCCAGCATCTGCTTCCTGTTATCTGGATTTATATATTGTAATGTGAAAATCATACTAGAAGTTTATTGCTGATTTTAATATTTTCCAGGTTCATGGAGCCTGCAGTTATTGTCTGCCTGGGAGGAATTTTACCTTTTGGCTCAATCTTTATTGAAATGTAAGTTGTGGCAATGCATTTATGTTTTGAGGGATGTAATTGTAATGAGAATTTAGGAGTTATGGTAGGTTTTGAACCATCAGAGGGAAGGCATCTAGCAGAGTTAGTCTATTATTTCATCGCTCCCAGAAAGTGATCTAACATAATCTACCTAAAAGCAGTTTTCTGCTGTGGTCTCAAATATTCAGGTGAAATTAGATGTTTTGTATTATGTTCTAGACTCTTCTCACCTAACAGGAAATCTTAGAAATCAAAGAATGCATGTTAGAGAGTACTAGACCAGTCTTTGATCACATGCATGATAGAAGGAATGACTGGTTTTTATTATATTTTTAAAGTATTTCTGAGGTCCAGGGAACTAGGTAAAGCATTACCTACCAACCAGTCAATCTAGATCTTGGCGTCTTCAGATACATATATTTCTAGTCTCCTTCCACTGAGGTCTACAGGAGTGCTGAGAAATGTGTAGGAGTTTGGGGGGTGGAAAGTATGCCACCTTGTGCCCAAGTACTGTGCTTGATATTGATACTTGGCATCCTTAGTCACCGCTACAAAATATGTCTTTCTTTCCTCAGCTTGTATCCCAATGTTCCTTGATGGGAATGCTCTGGCATTTTAGGCAAGACATTTTTTTATATAGGACTTTCTCAAGAACAGTCACATACTTCTGGTTCTTGCCCATGAAATGCCAGTCATTGCGACTACTCAGAATTCCCTTACACATTTCCAGATGCCCCACTGCTGATTCTTTCCTACAGTGGACACCTCCTTAACAGACATGATTAGATCTGGTAATTGGTTAATTAAAAGCTGGCTCAATTATAAAAAAAGTTCATATATAACATTGTATTTTAACTTAAAACAACTAAAAGCATATCTTTCACTCTTTTTTTTTTTTTTTAAATACAGAGCCAGAGTCTTTGATTTATATCTTGTTAATGTTTCTGTCATTTTCCCTTTGGCATTCACAGTGTATCCTCTGTGTTTCCAGCATTTTTAAGGTGGAACAAGAACATCAAGACCTGTCTCAAGTATTCTAAGTGCAGAATCCTTCTAGATTTATACATCTCACCCCAAGACTTTCATAGTTCTCTCACCCACACCTAATTTTATGTTGTTTTTTAAGTGACTCACCTTATTTCATTTCTCCAAAACACTCAGTATAATGTTCATAGAAATCAGGCATCCTTTTGTTATCATGTTTATTGGTGTGTGTAATAGTCAATTAAATTATGTAATTACACCACCAAGCACAATTGACATAGATTTGGGTCACCTACCAGCTGTGAGTGTGCCATGGATACTAGTCAGTACCATAGAGGGACTGGAGTGTATGTCACGCTAGCTTGTGGCTTAATAAAGCCAATTCAGGAACCTCTTTGGTACTTCTAGGCTCATATACTGCTTTGTATCGTCACCCTGACTTAACCTCTGTTTTTCTGTCCTACCCCTCTTCCCAGTACCTTCTGGATCACATCTCTTCCTGTTTTCTCAGGTACTCTGTTCCATTGAATAGTGTCTCTGCTATATCCTTAAATTCTCTTCTGTTTTGACCACCCTTGAGTCTATTCTCCTCTTGGTAGCCACAGTGATCTTTTTAAGGTATTAATCTGATCATGTCACTTCTTTGCTAAAGATTTTTCTTCATTTTCATTGAGGTAAGGTCCCAACCCTATAACATAGTCAGTAAGGACTTTCATACTATAGGATCTGGCCTCATTTGCTTCTCCAGCCACATCTCCTAGCTCTCACTCCTTCATTTGAAGTTGTAGCCATACTCAGTTACTTTGACTTTTTCCACATATTTGTAAGTTTTGCCTTTGCTGTTCGTGGACCATTCTTCTGGCTCCCCTTATCCCCACATGCCTTATTTGATTCTTCTCACTACCACTTCTCCCCTAACCAAACTGGTAAGTTGCCCCTCTTAGGTGCATTGGTAAAGCACATGTTACAGAGCATCCTGTCCTTGAGAGTGGAGTAGAGACTTTGTCATCTTCACAGTTCTGTTCTCACTGCTTCTCTGTCATGTGGCAGGGCCTCTAAATATCTGTTGAAAGAATCAGTGACAAGTAAGTGAGCTAAACAGAACAAGAAAAAAAAAAAAGACAAAAAGATCCTTTTCTGATGATGACTTGGGGAATGGAATTACCTTGAGGGTCTTGTTCTTTGTGTAAAATGTTACTGTTATCTCTTACTGTCTTCCAAAAACAGCAGGAAGCTTCTTTAGGCTTTTTTTTTTCTAATTATTATTATTTTTCTAGTTTTATACATTATTACTCTATCAAATATACTTTTTAAAATTTACTAACGTGTTTTATAAAATATAAAATACATTGCTGAATAGTGTCATATCTAGAAAAAAAATGCAAGAATGAGGGAATTGCTTTTATTTTACAGATAAGAATTTTTAGCTATTTTCATTTTTCTTTGCCACATTTTACTCCTTTAAGCTTCTAATTTATTCAGTTTTCTTAGAGATGAATGCCCTACTAAAAAATCTGTTCTTGAAAGATTATCCAAGAAAATATTTTTGAGAGATTTTTGGAGGACTTAATAGATAAAAAAGGGTAAAAGAAACTGTTGGAAGTTACTTGAAAGAAAATAATTGAGATTTAAGTATGATGAAAGTGAGAACGAAGATATGAGATTTAGCAAAAGGGTGAGCTTCAAGAATAAAGATTAGAAACTGTCTTTATTGCATTTTGTTAAGGTATTTCATCTTCACATCTTTCTGGGCATATAAGATCTACTATGTCTATGGCTTCATGATGCTGGTGCTGGTCATCCTGTGCATTGTGACCGTCTGTGTGACCATTGTGTGCACATACTTTCTACTAAATGCAGAGGATTATAGGTGGTAAGTACTTATATCAGGGAGGAACCTTGGAACTCTATTTTCAAGTAAGATGCCATTTGAAGTGTATCAAGTAGAGTAAAAGATCTGTTTAGAAATTTTGCTCCTTAAGATAGTATAGGAACCTTTTTTTAGTTATAAAAATGATGAAGATTTTAGAGGAAAAGTAATATCAGCCACAAAAAAAGTTTTTGTTTTTGTTTTTGTTTTTACAAAAAAGTTTTTGTACTTTCAATTGTCACTGTGTTATATATTTTTACAAAGTGCTTGATGTGATAAGAACTTTATGAGGAAGCATTGCTCCATTTTGAACAAAAGGAGATGGTTCTGATGAAGTGGTTTACTTAAGGTCACTTATAATAGGGCATCTGACAAAATTCAGAGTCTCTCCTTCCAATTCTTAGGATTTCTCCTTATTGATATATTTAAATGCCATCTATGTGGATTTTTAAAAAATATTTATTTTACAAAGCGAGAAAGAGCGAGAGAGAGCACGGTGGAGGATGGGGAGGTGGGACAAAGGAAGAAGAAGAAGAGAGAATCTTAAGCACTGCTCCACACCCAACATGGAGCCTGATGACCCTGAGATCATGACCTGAGCCAAAATCAAGAGTTGGATGCTTAACCATCTGAGCTACCTAGGTGCCCCTACATCCATTTTCAAGAATGTTTTTATAATGTTCTTTGGTTTAAAATATGTTTCAGTGCCATTCACTCAAAAGAGTTACTTTATTTTTTCAGGCAATGGACAAGTTTTCTCTCTGCTGCATCAACTGCGATCTATGTTTACATGTATTCCTTTTACTACTATTTTTTCAAAACAAAGTAAGTGGAGACATTTTCTCATTTTGTATTTAGGAAACAAAAGTCATTTAAATAACAATTTAAGAATAAAAGGCTGAGCATAGGGAATATAGTCGGTGGTATGGTCATGGCACTGTATGGTGATGGATGGTAGCTACACTTGTGGTGAGCACAGCATAATGTATAAATTTGTCTGGTCAGATTTGTCCAGTTGCTTTGTGTACACCTGTGACTAACGTAACGTGTCAACTGACTATACTTCCATTAAAAAAATAAATAAATAGTAGAATTTAAGGCCCTATGTTGAAAGTAAAAATAGATATACTATATATATTTTTTGTCTTATTTCAGGATGTATGGCTTATTTCAGACATCATTTTACTTTGGTTATATGGCGGTATTTAGCACAGCCTTGGGAATAATGTGTGGTAAGTTCTGAAATTTTTGGAATATCATGAGTTCATCTTTGAGATTTGTAGAATCCGAAAAATGTAGTAATTGGAAATTACATTCTGTGGCTTGATCAGGAACAACAAAATAAACTCGAGTCTGATTATAGTTCTTTAGACTATTCCTCAAAAATTCATCATGTTCTTTTTTAACATTCCTAATAATTTTGTATTGCCCTGTTTTCTGTACCACAATTAGTTTCTTTTTCATGTTGAAATTTGGCTTTTTTCTTGTTCTTTTTCTTTTTAAAAATATTTTATTTATTTATTCATAAGAGAGACAGAGAGGCAGAGGGAGAAGCAGGCTCCATTCAGGGAGCCCAACACGGGACTCGATTCCAGGACTCCAGGATCATGCCCTGGGCTGAAGGCGGCACTAAACTGCTGAGCCACCCAGGCTGCCCTTCTTTTCTTTCCTTTTTTTTTTTTTTTTTTAAAGCTTAAGTCTCTTTGGGAAAGATAATGATGTAAACAGGTTATGATACTGGCTGAGTGATTCCCTTTTGGAGATTTCTAAGGCTATTCCTAGAGATAGCCATGTCCAAGAGGCAATGTCCAGGTTATAAGTACACACTTGGATGTCTGCAGACTGGGTTTAAGTTCTGTCCATGCCACATGTATGTTCTGTACCTTGATCCAGTTTTCCAAGCTCTCCAAACTGTGTAAAATGAGGAAAAGTACAAAAAAAAAATGAGGATAATGCTACCACTGTGTTTTGGGTCTATCACAATCTTCCATTAAATAGAAGAAGTAATAGTTACCATACGATAGAGTCTCTGGCATGTGTAAAATACCTAGAAAATAAAGAACTTTTGGAAATAAGCCTGATAAAGGGAAAGGGCATGGACTTGAGAGCCTAAGAGACCCAGGTTAAATCTCTATGCTGCTTTTTTGTGGCTCTGGGAAGTCATATTGAAGTCTCTAAATCTTGTTTTTCTCATCTGTAAAATGAGAATATCTTTCAGAGTAGTTATTTGTCATTGTATCGTATGTATAGCACAAGTATAATGAAGATGTGTTATCAAGTGTTAAGAGAGACCCAGTTTTGTGGGAGACATGGTGGGGAATGGGAAGAGCTGAGGCTTTTGGGGTCAGTCAGTCCTATGTGCAAATTCTGATGCTTCTACTTAATAGCCATGTTACTCTGGCCAAATTATTTAACCTTTCTTCCTCAACATTCACATTTGCCAAACAGAAGTAACACCCACCTCACAGGGTTGTGTTGTGGATTCAGTGATTGGATGTGGGTAAACAGGTAGATGTGGATGCTCAATGAGATGGCTGTTACTGTTTCTGTACTGGTGAGGACTAACAGTCCTGGTGCTTCCTTCTGTTCTGGGATTGTGTGTCTGTGTCTGTAATTTGTTTAGGTTTCTATACCTGTGTTTTCACTTCAGAACAACCTCATGACACTGAGTTTAAGCAGAGGTACCTTAAAGGAAATGCATACCAGTAACTAACTTTTCTTCGGGTTCAGAATGGTTTTCACTTGATAAATGAGGCTAATTTTAGTTACCCTATAAGAATGATGCAAGGCTTAAGGACTAATACTATGGAAACATTTCCAGATACTTTATAATTCAGCCCCTTCTCCTGTTATTTGCTATTGACTTTTTGTTTTTTTTTTTTGGTAATTCTATCTTTAGCTATAGGGTAGGCAATAGAATAAGGAAGATATGATAATCTTGTTAAAATTTAGCTAGCTTCTGGTATGGCACTTGTGGACCTCTGAGGTACCACAATTGCTTTTTCCCTCCATCAGAAGAGCATATCCATTCCATAGATTAATGGTTACCAGAGGAGGGGAGATTAGGAGTGTGGACAAAATGAGTGAAGGTGGTCAAAAGTTACAAACTTCCAATTATCAGATGATTTAAGTTCTAGGCATGCTCGGTAACTATAGTTAACAATATTGTATATTTGAAAGTTGCTAAGAGATTAGATCTGAAAAGTTCTCATCACAAGAAAAGAAAACCATAGCTGTATGAAAGTGATGGATGTTAATGAAATTTATTATGGTGGTCATTTCACAATATGTACCCATATCAAATCATTATGTTGTACACCTTAAACTAAAGTAAGTGCTTTATGTCAGTTCAAATCTGTTCCATTTATATATACCATGTACATGATCATGTGTGCACATACACAGATGACATTGACTGTAAAGTAATAAAACTAATTCCACAAGCTATAAGGAGAGACAGTTCTCTGTATTATGACTGCATATTTTATTTATAGCTACTGTGATAGCCTTTCCCTGCAATACTTAATTTGTTAACGAACTTTGAGGAAAAGAGGACTAGGATCTGCAGGTTAAAACTAGATTTGTATTACACAGGAACATCCTTGTGTATCCCTAGGCAATCAGAAGTTTCCTTTAGTATTATTATTAGCCTGCCTTCCTTCAGAATGTTGCTCCTTGAACTCCTCTTTATTTAATCTGAGGTCTTTCTTGATTATCACCAGCATTCAGCGATGTGTAGAATCATGGGATTATGCAGAGGGTTAAATTTTTTTTTCTTGATTCAATATGTGATCTTAGGAAGACCTAGAGACATAATATCTTGACATTTACAAAGAAAATGGAATGAATTTAGCTAGTTTTTTTAGTGCTTTTCCTGTTGAAATTTCATCTTGCTGCCTGAAAATCTTGGCACATCTACAGTTCCCTGCTGTTCTGGCAGTGTCCCAACATTTATTCTTTAATGGGTGTATGTGCCTTTGGAGCTAATCTATTTTGGCGGGGCTGAGGGAGAGGAAACAGTTCAGATGAACTGATTAAAATGTCATCATAATACAAAAATTGTACATGCTAATCAGGTTATATTGCTAAAATGCTTTTTTAAAGTCCACAATTGAAAAAAAAATTATTGTTTTTTTAATGTAGGAAAAAGAAGTGTGTTAAGGTGGAAATAATTCGATTGTTATAGCTTTCGCATTCTGATCATAGCATTTTAGTAGTAAGGAAATTAAGTTTGAAAGTATATTTGTATTATTCTCAAGACATTTACATTTCTAGAGAGCGTATTTAGTATCTTCCTTTTTATAAAGTCATATTTTTATATGCTTATTCTTGAGATACTCATAAGATTAGGAAAAATGATTCTCTAGGTCGACACTGTTTTGCTTTTAAGCATGTCTCTGCTCAGAGGGGAACAACGGTTTATAAGTCTAGAATATTAGATATTAGATTTGGTTATTAGACTGGTGTGATATTAGGCCAGTTAAATTTTTGATTCTAGTTAAAATTTCATAGATTTTTTTTTTATGTTTTAAGAATTCAGGTTTATATTTACAAATTGAGTGGTTTTTTTCCTTACTTTGTAAGGACTTCTTTTATAACTATTTCAGAATGAGAAAGAATTATCACTATTTCCAAGTATACTTGTAATATAATACCTCATATTATAATAAATATCTATTAATTGGAAAAATAATTGGAAATAGGTTTGCTTTGTTGCTTGGTGGGTTTTAAGAATACTTTCAGTATTTATGGGAAATTTTCAAATATATATGAAAAGAATTTTTATTATTTTTGTGTGTGTGTATGTATAATGAAAAATATGTGTGTATATTGAGTCTCTGAGTCAGAAATTATCAACTCTTGGCCAATCTTGTCTTACTCATAATGCCACCATATCCCCCTTTTTATTCTGATCTGAATCTCGGACTTCATGTCATTTTTAACTGTAAATATTTTCGTACATATATATGTGTGTGTACATATAATAACTATAAGTATATACTTAGTTATATAATATGTAGTTTTATAATATTATATAATTTTAGTATATACACATATATAATTCCTTCATATGCTCAAATATTTTGTTAGTATTCACATTTATCCCACCCATCTCCATGCCTTTTTTTAAATACAGTTTGTTTGCATCAGGATCTAGCTAAGGTCCATGCATTGCTTGGTTAAAATGTTTGTTTTAAGTAGGCTCCATACCCACTGTGGAGTCCATCATGGGGCTTGAACTCAGAATCCTGAGATCAAGACCTGAGTTGAGATTAAGAGCCGGATGCTTAACCCACTGAGCCACCCAGCCCTCTGGTTAAAATGTTTCTTAGGGTTTTTTTAATCTACTGATGTTCTCTCTTTTCCCTTGCAATGTATTTAAGAAACTTGAGTTTTTGTTTAATTTCTATAGAGTTCTCTACGCTCTGAATTTTGCTGAGGTATCATTTAGTGTTTCTCCATGTATTTCTCCCCGTAGTTCCTGTAAAGGGGTAGTTAGAGCTATAGACCTGATCATATTCAGGAATACTTGTTCAACAGTACTTAAATAAGGGTTTGTAAACTTATCGGGAGGCACTGGTTCTAACTGTGAAGTTAGCAGCCATTGATAATTACTGCCTAGATCATATAACACATTGTTGGTTATTCTAATTTTGTTGTTCCTTTTATATTTATTTGCTGGGGCTCTTCTATAAGAAGAAAATTCTTTTCATCGTCTATGTAGTTACCTTGAGGTACAGTTTATATATAGGAAACGCAAAATAGACTTCTTTCTTTCCATATAGTCACCAGTGGGTGAAAAGAAGTTAGTTCAAAGGTAACTAATTAGGGGTCTATGTGTATGTATGTGTTTGTGTGTGTATCATTATTAACTTAAGGAAGGCTTGGATGGTAAATTTCTAATTGCAGTGGAGAATCTTCTCTCTGATTTGATTGACTAGCTCTCTTGTTCTGAGGATACCTAAGTATAATTTGCAGTAAAGAGCTATCCCATTGATTCATTCAATAAATATTTATTGAGTACCTTATCATGTGCCATGTACTCTTTTAAGGTATAGGAGGTAGATAACTAACAAAACAGACAAATCTTTTGCTTTCTGGTGTTTTGAGCCTCACTTGAAGCTAATATTAAAAAACATTTCACTACTTACCTGTCTCTCTCATCTACTTCTTCAAATATATCTTTCTTTTTACCAACCACAGAGCTTCTATAATTTAAAGATAAAAACACCATCAGAAAATACCTCTTTAGAGCTTCAAATGCTATTGGGCCATGGTTCTCAGTCTTTTTCTGAGAGAATCCCATCACTTCTTACTTCCATTAGGTATCAGATGATTTGGGGAACATGTTAAAATGGTTTAAATGACCTAGAAAAATTTATATTTAAGTTTTAAAAAGACATGTTTTTTTCATTTAACACATTTTTGTCATTATCAAATTATTCTTGCTTTGTAAGTGATGTATTTTAATTCATATAGTTATTAATTATACATGTAATAACTGATATTTAATTCTAAAAATATCACATCAGGTCTAACCTGATATATGATAATAATAGGTGATTTGCGTAACAAATGATACGGTTCTAATAAGTTCAGAACAAATACTAACAAAAAAGATGTTATCTTGAAAAAAAGAATTGAAAAAAAGAATAGCTTTCCAGAGCAGAGAGCATTTAGTGTTTGTAAATGGGATACTACCCTGTATGTATTTGTTTCACAACATCTTATTTTATCTTTGCAGGAGCAATTGGTTACATGGGAACAAGTGCCTTTGTCCGAAAAATCTATACTAATGTGAAAATTGACTAGAGACCCAAGAAAACCTGGAACTTCGGATCAGTTTCTCTTTCATAGGGGTGGAACTTGCACAGCAAAGAAAAAAAAAGCGCAAGAAGAGATTTGGGCTTTCACACGGGTACTCTGTGGGTCTCTCTTTCCTGGATGGCTTAAAGTAACATCTATTTCCACTGATCCTAGGTTCTTACTGACTGCTTTCTCCAACTGTTCACAGCAAATGCTTGGATTTTATGCAGTAGGCATTACTACAGTACATGGCTAATCTTCCCCAAAACTAGCTTATTAAAGATGAAATAGACCAGCTCTCTTCAGTGAAGAGGACAAATAGTTTATTTAAAGCATTTGTTCCAATAAAATAAATAGAGGGAAACTTGGATGCTAAAATTACATGAATAGAATCTTCCTGGCACTTAGTGTTTCTACGTTATTGAAAAATGATGTTCCAGAAAGATTACTCTTTTCTCTTATTTTTACTGCCATCGTCAACCTATTATGGGACATTTTTATATATTGAATCTGGGTTCTTTTTGACTCCCCCTCCCCCCAATCGAACTGCATCCTTTTTTTTTTTTTTTTTGAAGAGAGAATTAAAAAATATTAAATCCTGCATGTAATATATCTGCTGTCATCTTAGTTGGACCAACTTCCCATTTATTTATCTTAAAGCTATTCAGTTCTATCTTAATTCCATCCAAAGAAGATACAGTCTGAAGATAGAGGTGTACTCTCTACAATGCAATTTACTGTACAGTTAGAAAGCAAAGTGTTAAATGGAGAAGATATTTGTTTTTATTAAACATTTTGAGATTTAGATAAACTACATTTTAACTGAATGTCTAAAGTGATTATCTTTTTCCTTCCCCCAAGTTAGTCTTACATCTTTTTTGGGTTTGAATGAAGGTTTTACATAAGAAATTATTAAAAACAAGGGGGGTGGGTAATAAATGTATATAACATTAAATAATGTAACGTAGGTGTAGATTCTCAAATGCATTTGGATGTACAGATTGACTACGGAGGACTTTTTTCTGATGATGATTGGTGTAGAAATGTGTGAATTTGGGTGGCTTTTTACATCTTGCCTACCACTGCATGAAACATTGGGATTTCTTCAAAATGTGTGTGTCATACTTCCTTTGGGAGGGGGGATTGTTTTCTTCTGTTTAATTTCTGAGGCTCCTACAGGAGCTAAATTTGTAATTTAGAAACATTTAATTTTGTTAATCCTGTCTGGGGCACTTAAGTAACATCTAAAGCATTACTGCTTTAGAGTGTTAAAATAAACTTTCCTGACCAAATTGTTTTGTGAAAATAGATGTGTTTGCAATTTGAAGATAATCTTTTCAAAAGGCAATTATTACTGAATGCAGTTTTTAAAATATACTGTAAACTATGCTTTTCTAATACAGGAGACCCACACTTTAAAATCCCCAAACTTCCTTACATCTAGATTATCCAGTATAGTCACAAAGTAAATGGTAAGCCCTTCGAATTAGATTGTGGCACAAAATCTCTTCAGTTTGGTGTACCATGTAAAGGGGGGATGGGGTAAAAGCGGCTAGCTTATTTACTAATGGATGAGCAAATAAAGGTTACAGTTTTCTAAGAGAAGTGATTTAATTTTGAATACATCTTTCTGGAACTATCCATAATGTGAAGTTTTCCTAGAACCATTGAGTTTCTAGTTTAATAGTTTGCTATGCAAATGACCACCTAAAACAATACTGTATATTGGTATTTTTAGAAAGACTCAAAACCGCTGTATTTAAACTTCAATGTGAAACTCATGCCATTTATAGTTCATAACATGTTTTCATTACAAAATGTTTCTATAAATTGACTCTGCATCCTATAATGTGATATGTAAGGACTATAAAGAGTGAAAAGTTTGGTTTCTTACCACTTAAATATGGCTGACATAAACAAACAGGAGTTTGATCAGAAGCTGTAGTAAATCCTTTCTCAAGCCAAAATGTTATATTAAATGCAGTCTACTGGCTCTTCCATTTTCTCTTCTCACCTGGCTTTAAGATCTTACAAGAAAGGACACTGAATGCCAATATTTAATGGTTTATGTAATATAACTCTTTAACCACATGTAAAGTACTTACAACACCATATCGTCTGATGGAGTATAAATTGAACAGCAAACTTTTATCTTAGTAAAATGACATCTATTTCTCATGAATCTTGCAGGTAAGATGTAGGGTTTTAAAAAATGACTGCTTTAGCTACTTTCAGGTCAACCAGTTCTTTTTACTAAATAGATTTCAAGTCCTTGGGAATCTTCAGGTAAAAAAAAAAAAAAAAAAGCGTTCTAATTTCCAGATATATTAAGTATCATTAAAATGAATATAAATTGCCTTGAAAGTCCTTTGGAAAATACGTATTAGTTTCTACCTTTATGTAGGTGCTGGCTATGTCTGTGTCTTTGAAGAAGATGTAATCCATAAACAGTTTAGCTCCCTAGCTCTGGGTTATAGAGTAATAAAATAAAATATGACTTAAGTTAACCAAAGGGTGAGGTTCTTCCACTCCATTAATGCTGTTTATCTGTCTTTTCATATGTTAACATTATTTGCTCAACTTATCAACTGATGCTTTGAACACTATCTAAAACTAAAGATAAACTTTCTCCTTGCATCTATAAGCATGCTTCTCCTGAAATTTATACTACTAATTGACATAATTATTCATGTGTCCTAGTACAAGGGTAGGATAAAGTGGAAATGGAACGGCTGGAAGTATGGTAAAGCATTCTTTGGTATATCATGTTGGGCTCCTGATTTGTGCTGAGTTTGACCACAAATCAAGCCCCATCCTCTTAGAATTCATTGTACTGTGGTGATATCTGAACCTGGTGAATGATATGATTGGGTGTTTTCCATTGACAGTGGACGGATCTCTTTATAAAGGTGGTTGCTGCAAATTCCAGTTCTTCCAAAATCCACTTATTTAGGGTTTATCCACAGATTGTATTCCGTTTGTTAAAGCTTTTGTTTCCGAAATGTTTACAGACCACCTTATGCCCTATGTCTTGCAAATAATCTTCCTTTAAGATTTCCTTGAATTTTTACAAATGTAAAAAAGAAAATAAATGTATTAATGTAATTTGTTCAGGAAAAGCTATATACTGAAGGGCTTCTGTATATAAATTCTGAGAAAGAAAAGCCTATTTGTAACCTATACACTGCAGTTCCATCTGGGTTTTAAGTTTAGATTTCAGTGTGTCTTAGGGCTTCAGTCTATTGATTTACTGGAACATGTAATAGGAGCAGTGATGTATGAAAATGCAAGTATTCATTAATGTTTTATACCTTCATAAAAATTCGATGGTTATGAAGCTATATTTTAGCAATCAAGATGTTAAAGAGATCAGAGCAGTGAAAATTTATAAAGATTGTTTGGAAGTGTGTACAGAAAGAGACTAGATTTAGAGGTAGGGTAGATCAAAAAGTGAACATAAAACTGCAGAAGTCTTCTAAGACTTAAATTCAGTATGAGGAATAACTATTTCTCTCTTATGAGCCTTTTCTGAAAGCCGTCTGAGTTGACATTCTTTTTGGAGCTGTAGGTGGAATTGTGCAGAGAAAAAAGCAAAAATTAAGTTATTTTGCTGTATCAGGAAATGGAAACAAACTGGTGTGAAAGCTGCTCACGTGTGAGTATTAGTGAACTAGGTGTGCAGATGATTGATGGACAAGGCAGAACTTTGTGTGTTTACCCCAGTTCCTCACTTTAGGTAATTTGAACATTAGAAATGTTACAAGTAAGATCTGAAGGCAAGGAACAAATAACATGGAATTGTGTTTGGAAGGACAAGAGAGTATACACGGAAAAGCAGTCCCAGTCGGGCTTTTTCATCAGTGTCAAATTTGAACCTTTAAGTCCCCACAGAGCCCGGGCAATCGGTATCAGTTGGAAGAAAACAGTTACTGCTTGATAATTACTTCCATTTTGTACACACCTTTGGTTTGTGTAGGTCATGTTCCAACTGGCTTTTTAGTAATAGATATCCAGTGTATACTGTATCAAATACATTTGAGGTTCTAATCTAGTCTGTTAATCTAACCGAAATTGGATTTTTAAAATAATAAAAAGTTAAATGTACTTTCCTTGGATGCTTTATTTCTTTCCTTTTTGAAACAAGTGAACCAGGCATAAGGGATAACCCATTATTATTGGTATGCATATGAAGAGATTACCAATAGCCTTCCACAGTCAAACAGGAATCAGCAAACTTGCTGTAAAGGGTAGATAGGAAATATTTGAGGCTTTGAGAGCCAGATACAATTACTCTACCGCTGTAGCACAACAGCCATAGTAGATAGTACATAAACCAGTGAGCATGGCTACTTTCCAATATGACAACAAAAACAGCCAATGGGCTACAGTTTGCCGACCCCTGAAATGAAGGCTTTAAAATCTAAGATTTTACTTTTTCCCCCCTATTTCTTATTTTGAAAAAAAAAAATATATATATATATACACATACACAGGTGCAAGAATGGTATAATAAGGTTTGTCTTTACAAAATTATTTTTCTCTTTTATTATGATTCTTTTGACTTCTATTGACTTATCACTTCTTTTGACTTCTATGCTCAAATCCCACTACCTCCCATGCCTGTCATTCTGATTGACAATACGTTGTCTAGTCAAAGCAGTATTATATAAGCAGTATTCACAACCATTCTGTGAAGCTGATAACGTAGATCAGTAGGTATTAGAGAAAAGAAGCTACAGCAGCCAAAGAGTACTATGTTAGGCCAGAAGTATTGAGTAGATTAGAGTCCTCTTGACCACTGTCACTGTGAAATGGGGATATCACCTCTCCAGCCTGGGGAGCAGATAATACAGGTAAAGATCACATTGAAAATGAGTGTTCTATACCAATGAAAGGGTTATTTTTATTGTACATCAAAATCAGTAGTTCATTGCTTCAGGTCTAATGGTACTTCTGTTTTTCATTTCCAGTTTTAACTAGTTATTTAAATCCTTGTCAACCTTTTTTAGTTCTTTTCTTCCCCTGATTTTATTAGCTGCCTCCATACCTATACTTGACAATTCCTGTTGGCCAAGTAGTTTTAAGTTAGTAGAAATTTGGATTACTTTTGATCTCTAATGAACATTTTTTGTGTGGTTGGAAAAGACTCTTATACAGCCAGTTTCTGGATTTCAAAAAGAGAACTATTTTATTAAACTGTTCATCTACAGTTTAACATTAGTAAAAGGGGGAATGTGCCCCCAGTGGGACATGTGGAGTCGTTGGTAATATACTCTACAAATAAATTATTTTCAAAGCTTTGCATGTTTAAATAAAACATGCAAAAAACTTTTATCAAAGTTTCAAATTTACAAAGTGGAAGGAGATGGTTATAGGGAGAAGTTGATGGAAGTTATTTTAACTAGCCAATGTCATGGTTATTCTTAGTGGCTCAGTCTAAGCCGCTAAGATTATGGGACTTAATCTTGAAGGTCTTTAATGGGAAGGGAGGGTCTAGAATGAAATATGGAAGGTGGTTCTAAGTTGGAGTTGATTATAGACCAGTAGGGTAGGACAGACATATATATAGGTAAGTGTCCAAAGTGTGGTAAACTATTATAATAGGTGTTGGCATGAGGATGCAGGCTGTGTGGTTATCAAGTTGTCCCCAGCAGACACCCGCAGGTTTGAAGCAGCAAGGCTCTATTAGGGCAATTGCAAGTCTTTAATGCAACAAGAGTAGAGCACAGACAGAGGTGGAAGGAACTGGGGCTGGAAGTATGAAAGGTGGATGGTAAGGTCTGGTGTGTCTGAGGAGCTTGGATAAAGGTTTTGGAGAAGAGCTACAAGGAGTTTTAAATAGCTGCTAAAAATTGTAATTTAAATTATTTTTAAGAACTTCCAAAGAACTCAAAGTGCCTTCTCAGTGGTCAATATTGTAAACAAAGGAATAAACCAGCAGATGAGAGTTCCTGCTCTATTCCAGAGGTTCTGCTCCCTACCTCAGAGGAGAGGGTGATGATGTGTAGTGCCCTGGAATGGCAGAATGAGAAAGTGCCATGTGTGGAGTAGTTGAGAAAACTAGGGGTAGTGGAGGGGTTCGAAAGCTGCTGCAAGAGAACCGGGCTGCTCTGGGTATATGGAAAGTGATGGAATGAGTTAGGTGGATGATAGATATCTGACTAAACAGGGCGCAAAGGTTGTATCCACTTGCAGGTTTTCCACAGGACCATGAGCTATGGGGGAGGAAACCTACAAAAATTATGAATAATTACGAATGCAATGGAACTAAGCTGAGCAGCTTGCAAGCATAAAGACTGTGATTCTAAATCTACCTCTAGTTTTCCCATGGGACTTAAATTTAAAATACATGTATTTTAAAAATTATGTGAACGCAGATTAGAGTTTAATATATAAAAGTGTGAAATCAGGAACTGTGGAACTATAGAACTGATAAAAGTGATGGGACACATGGGTGGCTCAGTGGTTGAGCATCTGCCTTCAGCTCAGGATGTGATCCCGGGATCCTGGGATCAAGTCCCGTATCAGGCTCCCCCACAGGGTCCTGCTTCTCTCTCTGTCTATGCCTCTGCCTCTCTCTGTGCGTCTCTCATGAATAAATAAAATCTTTAAAAAATCTGATAAAAATGATTAACCATCCCTTTTCAGTTCCTATCTAACCTCTCAATACTGTGATCCAAATGTTTTGTTGGTATTTGTTGGTTGATAGCCCAAGTAGCATCAAAACAATACTTCTGACATAAAACTGTGCAGCTTGCTCACTCAGGAGCACCACACTGTCTTCAAAATACTTGGACAAAGAGTGTTGGTGAGAAGACCTGGCAGCTACTCACCAGGTGGGGATTAGAGGCAATAAAAGCTCACAACCTCAAGGCTTGTATAAGAAGTCTCCTGTAATAATTGTCCTACTTTCCAGAGGAATTCCCTGCTAATGAGGAAGCCAGTTGGCTGTTTGCCTAGTGCCATCTGGAGACCTGGAAGTGTCACAGAAGTTTGTTAGGCTTTTTAGATGTTGACTTTGTGGACTTGTCTACTGACAGGTGGTGACCTTCACTGGATTGAATGCAGGGAACTCTGGCGTTGGGTTTGACTCCTTCCAGCATTCAGGCAGAAATGGCGTTCAACCCCTTCCCACACCTCATGCCTGTTTAACGGCCACTTGGCCTCTTCCCTGCCATTTGGTGGTATCTATCCCGCCCAAATTTCTTCCTCTCACGAGTTCCAAATCAGATCTTCTTTTCCAACCTGTCTCCATTCTGTATGTGCCCATTTGATGATGAAACAGGGTCAACTTGGATTTCTTAAGATAAAGACAAAATACCCAATAGTCACCTTCAGTGGTTAAGTTGTAAGTCTTTACTGGTTTGAAGGACTCGTTACCTAGTTAATAGGTAAGACAGATTATCATAATAAGATGGACTATCCTAATGCAAGAAATTTGACTCCTGCATAAAAAGCCCAGCTCTGGGCTCTCTGTCAGCTATTTTGTCATTAGTGGCTGTGAAATCATGTGGAAACCCAAAAGGAAGTTTAGTTCATTTTTTCCTTGCAGTTTAAATGAAAAAGAGATTCTACTGGGTGTGATGCTGAAAAATCTCTACACATTGGTATGGTTTACTTCTTGATTAGGGCAATTTTGCTTGCATAAAAAGGTCTTTGAAATGCCTCATGGTAATAGTACTTTTTATGTCTCTAAGTCAAAATGGCTCAGTTCTGACAATTTTTACATTTAAGGTACAACGTGGGAGTGGGTTTCAAATATCTCTTGATTATTCTAAATTATTTGGGCATATGTTTTTAATTGTCAAAAAAAAATAACCAGGCTTCAGAAATTGGTCATTTTTATTCCATCAAGTTAATGGTAAGTGGCTTATTTAATAAAAACATGCCTGTAGTTTAACACAAATAGCACGTACAGCTGTTCATTTGTCAATCTTTTTTGCCTGTACGAAGCATCTTAAACAGTTTTGCTAAAGGGTTGGGTCACCGAGAGGGGAAATCTGTCGTTTTAAATAATTCTTCCCCTAAGGCACCCATATCAGCAGCCACTACGTTTGGTGAGGTGGGTGCTGCAGCCAGCGTCCTTCATGGCTGGACGAGGGATGTTGAGAAAGCTGGGAGAATCGTCATCTTTGGTTTTTACGAGTTGAAAGCTACCAGCGAGATTAACTGTCCGAAAGCAGAGCCAGTGGATGACGACGCCGACCGCTCACGGGGGGCTCCTGGCCCTGAGCTCGCAGCCGCCACGTGTGCGTCCGGGAGTTGTAAAGTGACTGAGGCGAGTGAAACTAGGCGGGAAGTCCAGCCTTGATCTTCAGGAGCAGCGCTCTCGGGGGCCGGGGGGGGGGGGCCGGGGGGGGGGGCCGGGGGGGGCCCGGGGGCCCCGGGTCCTTGCCTACAGCATCTTCACCTCGCTCCGCTTCCTCCGAAGTTGCGGAGGTGCCGGGAAGAGGAGGGGCCTCGCCTCGGGCGCCCGAGTGATTGGCTGCCCCGGGCCCCTGGCGAGGCCTGTGTGGTCCAGCCCGGGCGGAGGGGCGGGGCGGCCACTGCTCCCACCACCGCCACCACCGCCACAGTCGCAGCCGCCGCAGCCTCGGCCGCCGGGCAAGGAGCTCCGAGCGGCGGCTCCCCGGGCGCCCCGACGCGGCCCCGGCCGCCGGCCCTGCTCGCTCCGCGCCCGAGCCATGCCGGGCAGCCGTGTCTGATCGTGCGCCCGGCCGCCGCCGACCTCCCGGGCGCACGGTCCCTGGCCCGAGCCGAGCTTTCCGCGCACGCGACTCCCGCGGTCTCCGTCGGCGCCTCGCAACCATGCCCGGGGCAGCTGCTCTCGGGGCCCCGGGGCCTCTGCTGCTGTCTCTGCTGCTGCTGCTGCCGCCGCCGCTGCCCCGCGGCGCGGGGGGGCTCGCGGAGCGCTCGGAGGCCGCCCGGGACTCCTCGGCGCTGGAAGGCGAGGACGGCGCGGAGCCGCCGCTGGAGCACTACCACGACCCGTGCAAAGCCGGTAGGTCCGCCGCCGCGGCGGCCGGGGAAGTCCGGCAGAAGTTTGCCTTTGAAATGCAAATGAGTAGTGGGCTAGCCCGCGCGGCCGGCCCCTCCCCGCCCCTCCCCCGAGGTTCCCCCGCTCCCCGGGAAGACAATGCCGCTCCGGCTGGGACGTCCCGGGCGCAGGCCCGCGGAGCGCCCCGGGGGCGGCGTCGGGAGCGCGCCCACAGCCGAGGAGCCAGGGGCCGGGCCGCCCGACGTCCAGGTGCGGGACTGGGCGCGCCCCTCCCCGGCTCGAGGGAGCCCCGGGCCCCGTTCCGGGCGTTTGCAAGTTGTGCGCAAAGTTTCCCGAGGTCTCGTGCGTGCTCCAGGGAAGAGAAGAACAAACCCCGAAACGCTGCACAGCGGGGACGCGGAAAGTGGGAGCCGAGGGAGAACGCGCGTGCCCCGAGGGGCCGCAAACTTCCCTGAGGCCCCCTCGGCGCGGCCCGGGCCTGGGGTGGCGGAGATGGAAGCCGGCAGGTGCTGGAGTCCCTCAGGAAGCGGCGCCGGCGGGCGCGCGGGTCCCTCTGGCGCGCTCTCGGCCCCGGCGCCGCCGCTCGGATCCCGGAGCCACCAGCGGCTCGTGCGTCCCGAGGGGCGTGGCCTCCAGCCCGAGCGCTCGCGGCGGCAGCGCCCCCGGGCCGGGCGCGGAGTCCCGGAGGTGCGAGCGGCCCCGCGCTCCCGGGAGGCGGCGGCGGGCCTGAGCCCTGGGAGCGGGGAGCGCGGCCCGCCTGCTCCCCCAGACAGCGGTCGGCCGCCCCCCGTGGCCCCACTTCTTCACCCCCTGGAGACCTCTAGCAGCCGCAATCCCCTCGTCTCCAAACTGGGGACAGTCATTCTAGGAGGCCTCATGGTGCGTGGGGAAATTCTCTGCGAATGAATAACGAGGTGGTCCCGTAACGACCTGGCTGAGGGCCAGGCTGCAGGTCCGACAGACCAGAACTGGGCCGGGTCCGCGGAAGACCAGGCCACTAGGAGGCCGGAGGCCCCAGAGGCTGTGAGACCTGAGAATCTTGCGAAGGCTGAAGCTCAAACCAGACTTGAGGGGCCTGCTTTTCCCTTGCGGGAGTAGTCCTGCAGAGTACTCACCTTTGCTGTGCCTGGTGGGGCTTCTGAGTTAGGAAGGTGGGCAGAAGTGTGGGTTCCTGGGTCATTTGAGAGAACATCAGCAGGTAGCATGTCCCGACTGAGGTATCTCAATTCCTCATGGGACCCAGCTCGTGACCAGGGAGAAGGGTCTCCAGAGCACTGTTGGAATGGTGGCGGCCTTGCCCCGAAAACACAGAAGCTGAGGCTGTGAAAATGGGGGTGGGGGTGGAGGGGTGGGGAGGGTAAGGAGGTGAATCAACCATCGCCTGAAACAAACTGTCAGATCCTGGACGCTACTGGATCTGTGTTGGGGCCTCTGGGAGCTAATGTGGGCATCGGGGGTCTGGACTCAAGAAGCCGTCATCGGCTTGTTCAAGAATGTACTGAGCACCTCTGGTGTGCTGGGTGCTGGTGTGCATGCTGGAAATCTGGGTGAAAGAGGCATAAGCCTGAGAGAGGCCCCCACCTCCCAGTGGCAGCCTTATGGAATAACCCTAAGGCAGGCTTGCCCCTTGGGGCCTCATTTCTCCCCAATAATTTTGTAGAAAATGCTGGATAACCAGGGCCCGCGTGTTCTGTGAGTCTGCAGACTGGATGGGATGGGTGGGCAGGGCTGGAGAGTAGAGAATCTCGGGAGATTGGTTCCAGCCCCCTCCGTGCTCCACAGCCATCCTTGGTCTTCCAGTAGCCTTAGCCTCTCCTCAAGCTGTGCTCATTCTAAGAGTGGCCAGAAGAGGGCGATGGCAAGGGAGACCTGGGGAAAGGTCACATCTCAGTCTGTCCGTGCTTCTGGAAATTCCCTGAATTAGGAAAAGCTTTCTTTCCTAAAAGAAAAAAAAAAAAAAAAAAGCAGTTCACCAGGCACTGAGGTCCCAACGGAAGGATATGCCACTCAGCTCAGGGGGAACACTGCATTGCTTGGTTCCACATTTAAACCAAATGTTTAGGGGCAGCCTCTCATCCGATCCCAGTCAAGTCCTAACTTCCTGACTCCTCTGCCAAGAAGGAGGGCTTCAGGGCTTTGAATCTAAAACATTCCCCCCCCCACCACCACCACCTGTCCCTTCTTGGGTGGGAGCCTCCATTATGCTGCAGACACGGTTTAGAGAGGAGAGTATGGGATCTGGTCCTGGCCTCTTGGAGCTGTGTTACCTTAGACAAGTCCCCTCCTCTTTGGGCCTCAGTTGCTCATCTCCAGGATGAGGTCATTAGACTTGCTGGGGTTGCAAACTGACAGGCCCAAGGAGCTGGTTCTCTTGGCCCACGTTGGGGGTCTTGCCTTGTGCCCACTTCACACCAGGAGGGCATTTGAATTTGTGCTCCTGGATCCTTTCTACTTTGTGTTCTGTGATTCTGTGACCTGTGCTTCCAACTCGGTCTCTCAGAGGCTGACCAAACTAGTAAGTGTTTCTCCATTTACTATTTTACTATTTACCATTTTGTCACTCTTACCATTTTTAAAACCATTTTTCACCATTTACGAATTTCACCATTTCCTCTGCATTTACATTCTGTGTGATCTTGGGCAAGACACTTAATTTCTCTGTGCCATAATGTCCTTGTTTATAAATGAGGATGATTCCTAGTAAAGTGCTTTAAACAGTGCCTAGCTATATATTTAGGTTCTTTACAAACAGGTTTTCTAGAAACTTGGTGAAAGGACATCTCCATGTGGACCTTTGAAGCAAGTTTTAAACTATAACATTTAAATTTACTAATAAACAATCTACCTAATGCTGTGAGAAGGGATGCTTTTCAAATCAGATGCTGGGGGACTGGGAGTGAATGTGTGCAGTCCTCCTGGCCTGGGGCTGGTAAGGTACACTGGGCTTTCTGGGCACGGTCTCTGCCAGCAGTACACAGCCGGCTCTGCTGTTTGGTTTTCATCTGATACTCTAAGTGTGGCCAAGGGTTCAATTGACAGCGAATTATAAGACATCCTCGCAACCACCATGCTTCTGAAAGAAACCTTTGCAAAGCTTCTGAGGGCTTTTCCTGCCCATTTGCTCTCACCCACGATTCTTTAGCTGGATTCAGCACCAGAAGGCCTGGGTCCTTATCCCTTTTACTCCCTCTGTGGCCTTGAGCAAGTCACTTCGCCTCTCTATGTCTTAATCTTCTCATCTGCAAAATGGGGATGGGAATAAACTACTTGCCTTGTAGGGTGACCTGCAGCTAGTTATAGCTGGATTCCTCGGACAAGGACTTGTGTGTAGATAGTTCATTAGGAAGGTGATCCCAATGAAGCAGGAAGAGTAGAACAAGGGAGGAGGAAATCCAATGAAGGAAGTGAACTGAAGTAGGTGCTTTTGTTGATGGAATCTTACACCCACCAGGACCCCTGCACAGCTTCCAGAAAGTCTTGTAGAATTCCTTGCCCATACGATGAGAGGCTGGAGGGTTTCTCCAAAGGCTGCTATCCTTCATTGTCTGCTCTTCCTTCTTTTGTTTCCAATGTAAAAAAAAAAAAAAAGCCCACCCAAACTCAGTGTCATAGAACAATAGCCATTTTATTGTTTTGGTGATTCTCCAGATCAGGAATTTAGAAGGGGCACCACAGAGGTGATTTGTCTCTGCTCTGCAATGTCTGACCCTCTGCTGGGAAGATTTACAGGTGGTGGTGATGGGAGAGGGGGGCTGGAATCATCTGGAGCCCCATTCACTTACATCTGGTGGTTTGAGGCTGGCTGTTGCCCAGAGCTCAGTTGGACTATTGGCCAGAACACCTACAAGTGGCTCCTCTGTGTGGTCTCTCCACGTGGGCTAGTTGGGCTTCCTCACAGCATGGCTGCTTGATTCTAAGTGCACACGTCCCAAGAGAACCAGATGGAAGCTATATTGCCTTATGTGACCTTGCTTCAGGAGCTGCGTATTCTCATTTCCATCATAGTCACAAGCCTTTGCAGATTGCAGAGGAAGGAATATAGACGCAGCTCTCCATGGGAAGAGTATCAAAGTCATATTGTTAAAAGAGCATGTGGAATAGGGGGTGTTGTCTCAGCCAGTTTGGGAAAATAGGACCTGCCATGCTCCTCCAGGCATTAACTTTCCAGTATATCCAGCCTGCGTCTGTGTGCAGGCACCATGGTCACTACAGATTGAAAAAAAGCTCTTAAGTAGAAATGTGGGGAGATATGCAGTGATACATGGAATTGCCCAGAGTTAAGCTGAGGATGTGTGACATAGGTCACCAAAATTGTCTACATGAAACTCAAATGATGAAAAAGTGCTTTGTAAACTGTAAAATACTGTATGGCCTTTTGGATTTATTAAACCCAAGGAAACTGGCCGACAGCCAGCTTTCCTTTTCAGCTGGCGGCTTGATAAATACCAGGGCCTTCCTCACTACTCCATGTTCATATATGATAAAAAAAATCTATTGCTACATAAATAAATATAGTCTCTGGTGGCTTATAGCTTAGGAGCCAGTGGTTGGTCTGGGAACTACTCTTTCCTCATGAGGAAGCTCGCATCCCTCCCACACTTTCAGACCTTACTTCTGTCTGGAAAGTGGGGCCCTACTCTACCTTGTCATTCTCTCCCAGGCACCTGACTTTACCAATCAGGCCTTGATTTTCAGAGCCACGCAGGGACCTTGAGGACAGTACTCTCTGGGACAGCTTTTGCCAGCAGCCCTCACATTACTGATGCAAGGCTGGAATGTCCTACTCTGTGAGGTCAGAGATTTTTGTCTGTTTTGGCCGCTGCTCTAAGCTCAGTGCCTCGAGTGGTGCCTAGCACATTGTGGGATACTTATTAATATTTGCCGAATGAGGGAATGATGATTTTGACCCTATGTGGATTGGGTCTGTAGCTGAAGGGACCTCCTAGCTCACCGTTAGCCTGCAAAGTAGTGAGGCAGACCTGACCTAGTGGGCTCCGAGTTGGGAGATCATGGGATCCTGGGAAGTGCTTAGCCCTCACCCCTGGAGTTTCCATCCCTCGTGGCAGGAGCAGATGCCTTGGTTTCGTAAGCACAGTTTTGAGTTTTCCATGATGCCTCTTAGAGGCCTGTCTTCCCAACATAGCCTGTTCTCATCTCCCTGGCACCCCTACTCTCTCCTGTCAGACTCCCACACTCCCCTGTGGGCCACACTCAGGGGACGGCAGCTGGCATTTTACAACTTTATTGTCATTTCTAGTTGTCGTGGTGTCCTTGCTGATGGGCAGGTGCTGATCTGATGGAGTCAAAATATTTCAGGGCTGTATGGAAATGAAAGTTTATTTTCCCACTTCTCCAGGCAGGAACAGCATCTAGTTCATCTCTCTTTCTAATATATCACCCCCTGACGTGCCCTGGGGCAGGGCCTGTGGTGGGTGAGAGCACAGGTTTTGACACCTGACAGACTTGGATTCAAAATCTGCTGCCTATGCAGGGCTTTGTGACCTTGAGTAAGGTACTTAACCTCTCTGAGCCTCCATTTCCTCACTTGGAAAGAACTGTTAATATTCACTATTTGAGGTTGCTGAAACAATTAAATGATTCAATATTTGTCAAGTGCTTAGCACAGCTTCTGGCACAGGCAGGTGTTCAGTGATTGACGTGTACATCATTAGAGCACAGAGAAGATACAACTCTTTCTTGAGCTCTTTTGTTGACATGCTATAGAGGAATTTGAATTCTCGTAATAAATGAACAATTGATTTCATGTAGTGTAGTTATGGATTCTTCAATCAGACCTGATAATAATTATTGGTAAACAGTGTCTCCTAAATGCTTTGAAGGGTGAGTGTTATGACATGTGAGTTATAGCTCAATAAAGATTTTTTTTAAAGTAAGTGAAGGTGAGGACTGGCTAGGGCTGAGTTGGGGGAGGAAATGAAGTGCTCGGCTCCTGAGTAATGATCATACAGAGACACAGCAACTCCAGCAAGCAGAGAGAGCATGGCCATTAGATACCCAATGGAACCCAGAGGTCCCAACAGTGGCCAACACGCACATTGGGGCAAACAGTGTCTGGTAGAGGGGAGGCCCCCTTTGGGTGAGAATGGTCCAAAAGCTGAGTGATAGCAAGAATACCACCCCCTCGATCTTTAGCCAGCCCCCAGGAGTAAACCGGCAACTGTGTCAGTTCCCATTTTGCACATGGTGAAACTGAGCTTCTTGCCCAGACCTTCTGCTTGACATTGATAGTCCTGTGACTCCTGATGTTGTGTTTGTAGACAGAGCTCAAGTTCTGAAGACAAAGTCCTCAATGGCATCATCCAACATGGATCCCCAACTCTGACACCAGTGGAACCTATGTTCTCTTCTCTCTCTTTGCCAATCCTCCAGTGATCCGTGTCTCACACCCTCTTCTGGGAGTGGCATGTATGTTGGGAGCATATTCTTTAATCCTCTGTCCAATGGGACAAGGGAGGGGCACCTAAGTGCCAATTGGAGCTACTCCTGTCCCTGGAAGTGTCCAGCTCAGGGCTAGGCATGGCCTCCTCTGCAAGAAGAGGCTGCTGAGAGAAGCCAGGTGTAGACAGGTCCGCAGGTTGTCCCATGAAGCAGTACCTCCTGCGGTCGGTTCAGGACCTCCGCTTCTCACTGATTCTCCAGCCATTCTCGGGACACAACTGGGTAGGCTCCTAGCCAGCCTGCTGGTTCTGGACCCAAGCTTTGGAGACAGGTTGACTGAGGTTCTCCTTCTCGGCTCTGTAACTTAGAGCTGTGAGACCTTGGGCAAGTCTCAAAGTCTTTCAAGCCTCAGCTTCCTTGTCTATATAAGGTTAATAGAAACTCCTATTTTGTAAGCTTGTTATGAGAAAGGCACTTGATACTGTGCTTCACAAATGGAATCATTCAATAAATATGAAATATTGCAGTCATCTTGTGGCCCTTGGAGAACCTGTCATGTCCAAAAAGTGTGTGGATAAATTGAGTCCCATGAGCAGCACCACCTTCTGTGCTGAGAGAGCCCAGGGGCTAAGTGGGTAGACTCTACAGACAGAGTGCCCAAGTTCAGATTCTGACTATACCAGTTAATGGCTCTGGGACCCTAAGCAACTTGCTTAAGCCCTCTGAATCTCAGTTTCCTCAACCATAAAATATGGATACTAATATCTACAACATAGAGTTATTATGAAGATTACAGGAGTTAAAATAGACAAAGCCTTTGCATAGTGCCTGGAACATGGCAAATATTCAGTAAATATTATTGTTTTTATTATTATCATCCCACCGAAATTCGACAAGGTTTCCAAGTGGCAAGAAACTGAGTATCTGAACAACCAAAGCCAGATAATGTTACCAGAGCTTTATGTTTCCTGACAACACCAATGCTGCACCAATCCTCTATACTTAAAGACCTTGGTCTGAAAACAATCTGCCATGAATGTCTGGCTTTCTTGATGCTCTGCTGGATCAGGGGTGGGGGTGAGGGGGGTGGTTCCATGCCCTGCAAACCAACTGGGTATCTAGGATCCACTGAGAAGCCAACCCCCGACTATTTGGAGATGTGTGAATGGCATTGGGCTCAAGCCTCCATTCAGCCAATGGCTCCCCCTCCCCCCTTCTTCCCCAGCCATTCCTCTTTCTAAAAGCATTCATTCCTCAGGGCACCTGAGTGTCTGAGTTGGTAACCACCTGCCTTCAGCTCAGGTCATGATCCCAGGGTTCTGGGATCAAGCCCCATATTATATTCCCTGCTTAGCGGGGAGTCTGCTTTTCCTTCTCCCTTTGTCCCCCTGTTCATGCTCTCTCTCTCCAATAATTAACTAAAATCTTTTTTAAAAAACTTAAAAAATAAAAGCATTCGTTCTTTCATGTTGCAAATAGCTGAGGTGCAAGCAGGATTTGGATCCACATCACATTTGATGGTGGCACAGTCCTTCTGCTATGGACCCATAGTCAAGCAATCTGCATAGAGGATGTTACTTCATTGATTCCCCAAACCTTTGCCTTCTTACCCCTCACCGTGCTTTTCAAAAGAAGAACTAAGCTATTAACCTTTGCAGTGATTACAGCATTGCCTTAGAGCTTTGGGCCATGCCTGATGGTTTTCAAAGCTCTTTTCCTTCTCCTCTCTCCACTGGTCTCTCAAATAGCCAGAAGATGATCTGAGCACTCACGGGAGATGCTCTGGGCTCTTATGATCTGTGGGCACTGGGAGATGTCCAAGTGCTACACAGGGGAGAAGCCGGGCTGGGGCCTGCATGGGACACCGAACTCATCCATAATGGGACAGGATCCTCCAACCCTTGTTGTCTTCCCTGAGCATGTGGCCTCTCCAAACCTGGAGCCACTTCCCTTCTCCCGGATCTCTCCACACTGTCAACCAGCGCCTCTGTGCTGCCCAATGAAGGTCATTGGTGTGCTTGCTCCCCAGAGCACCATAGCCTGCCGCCTTCTCCCTACCTTTTTCTCTATCCGGGGCCAGGACTCCAATGAGGATGAGACAATTCTGGCCTTCAAAGTGCTCTCAGTCCCAGAGCCTAGAGGAGAATGATACAAAGTGTTGAAAGGCATCTGTCCCTGAAGGCTCTCGGTTCATGGCACTCCATGGTGTCAGGTTGGTTGAGGATGACGGGACCGGTCACTCTCTTCACCCTGGAGGTAGAGGACTTAGGTGGTGCATGTTTCCCCAAGGATACTCTGGGTGAATGGGCCATCTGGGTGACAGAGCAGATCAGTGAAATGTCATTTTTAAGAGACTTTTTGGGGCTCAGGCAGCCCATGGCATGAAACCTTGCCTCTGTCCTCACTGCTTGTGTGGTTTTCACTAAATTTCTTTACCTCTCTGAGCCTGTCTTCTCATTTGGAAAATGGGAATGATACGAAAACCCATCTAATAGGTTTTTTGGAGGGTTAAGTTAGGCAGTGGACAAAAGTGTTCAGCAAGCAGTTAATAATCGTTGGCTCCTCTCCTTGCTGTGGTTACTATTACTCCTGTTATTGCTCCCTATTTAAGAATTTCTCTCTAAGTGACAATCTCTGTGGCCTCTGTATGCTTATCTCTCCCTCTCAGGGCTGCAAAGAGTTCTCTTGGGATCCATAGCATGTGGCGAGTGATAATTTATTGCTCCACAGCTCGCTTGCTCTCATCCATGAAGCAGAGGGAGGATGACAGATAAACCAAACGCATATAAGCAGGTTTCTCATGGTATCCTCTTAGCCTGTTCATAATACAGTTCTGCCTGGATGCAAACATAGCAACAGGAACCGAGCTTTCCTGCTGATTGGTTACAGACCTATCTATGATCACGCCACCCTCTAACCACTTCTGTCAATTACCAATAAATATTCTCAGGCTCGCCTGCACGAGCACTTGAGTGTTGATGTTCAGCCCCGAGTCTTTGCCTGCTCCGCCAGCTGGGCCACTTATCTCCCCGCTCATCCTGCAATTTGCACCCAGCCTCCTCCCCTTCCTCCCACCTGGGTTACTGGCCTTGAGTTGATGTGAGTCGTGCCTGAGCCAGTTTCCCACAGGAGCAGGCTACCTTCTACAGGAGCTCTTTCTCAAGTTCCTGGGTCAGTTCTCCCCCGCACTGAGCTGGCACTGGTTTCCCATCCTCTCACCCCGTCTCAGAGTCAGCCTGGCTCCCTGAGGACTGGGCTCTGTGGTGGCAGGTACTACATGGTACCAGAGTCCACCCAAGTGCTTCAACCAGAATCCCCACGCCACCCTGGATACCTGTCTCTTCCTTCCCCTCTCATGCAGTCCAGCCCAAATGCTGCCAGTCCCCTTCCCTCCACCTCCACTGCCATCGTTTAGTCTAAAGTGGGCGCCCAGCTGGGCTAATGGTGACCATGCCTGAACACATCTTCCTGCTGCCCCACTTGCTTCCTGCAGTCTCTTTTCCACGTTGTCGCTTGAGTGGTCCTTTTGAAACTCATGCTTGATCCTGTTTACAAAATCAGATCTGCTGAGGACCCTCAGCATACATATCCTTTTCCCTATCCCTGGCCCTCTGAGGCCTTCCTAGGCCCTGATGTCTTAAATCTCTCATCATCTTTGTTTCTCTGCATGGCATTTTTACAGTCCATTACTGGGTATAGCTATTGGTATGATTATTTGCTCAGTGTCTGTCTCCATATGAGACAATGAGCTCCAGGCATAGAAACAAGACTCACTTGGTTTCCCGGTCATCGGCACAGTGCCTGGCATGTAGTGGGTGCTCAAGCGGTATTTACCAAATGAAAAACTGAGTGAATGAGATACCAGAGGGATTTGGAAAAGGTAGCAATCACCATAAGAAAATCAAGGAAGCTTTCCTGGTAAGCTGGGGTGGTAAGCCATGATCTTGGCCTACCTTGGAATAGTGGATGCCAAGCTGACACATTTGAAACATGTCTTTTAAGAAATGGGGAGCTATTGATGTTTCTTGAGCAGAGGACTATTATAATGAAGACATATAATGCTTAGGATCTGTAGAAGCAGGAAATAGGAGGACTACCAGGAGGTCTAGGTCTGAGAGCATGAGGACCAGACTTGGGCTATGGCCTTGGGAATGGAAAGGAAAAGAAGATGGGAGGGAGATCATGGTCTGTGTGTGGGAGAGGCACCAAGATGAGATGCATCTCAAGATCAGAGTGGAAACATGAATGAGTTCATCAAGGCATGCTCAATAAGCATTGAGGTGTCCTTGACATGGGCATGTTATTTTTTAACATAAAACAGTTTTCTTAATTACACAGCTAATACACATCCACTGAAGAACATTTAGAAAATATAAAGAGCAAGCAAGAGCAAAAATTTCTGGTAATTCCATGGCCTAGAAGTAATTGTTGACATTTTGTTGTGTATTACTCCAAAAAATTCTTAGACGTGCTTCTATTTTTTCTTTAAGTGCTGTATATACTGCTTTGAACCTGCTGGTGTTTCATTTTCACTTGAGTATCATGACCCTCTTTCCATGATAGTAAAGCTATTTATGTAATAGATGCACTTCTGTAATGTTGACTTAAGTTGTTTTGTGCATCATTGTGTAGATGCTCCATAATTTGTTTAATAGATCCCCTATTGTTGGACATAGAAATTTTCCCCAATCTTTTCTTTTGCTTTTACACACAATGATGCTTGAGTCATCCTTGTTGCTGGATTTTTATGTGCATTTAACATTATTTCTTTAGAAAAAAATCCCTACTGATTCCCTGATTCCCTACTGAATCCCTTCTGATTCTTTTCAAATTGCCCTTCAAATTTTTTCATTCCTTTGAATCTCTATTAACATTCTGTATATTTTTAAAGATTTTATTTATTTATTATGAGAGTCACAGAGAGAGAGGCAGAGACATAGGCAGAGGAAGAAGCAGGCTCCTCGCAGGGAGCCCGATGTGGAACTTGATCCCTGGACCCCGAGATCATGCCCTAAGGTGGAGGCAGACGCTCAACCACTGAGCTACCCAGATGTCCCTCTGTATTCTAATTTAAACATTTTTTGCTGATTTGATAAGAGAAGAATAATTTTGCTATTTCTTCAGTTTGCATTTATATTATAATTGTATGTCCTTTTCAAATGATTTTGAACCTTTAACAATTTATTTTGATCACTTGTATTTCTTTTGCTATGTGCACTTCCTGTTTGTGCTCCTGTTGTTTCCTTCTTATTTATAAGCTTTTTTTTCTTCTATTCATGCTTACTTTTCTTTTCTTTTTTTAAAAAAAGATTTTTAATTTATTTATTCATGAGAGACACAGAGAGAGAGATAGAGGCAGAGACACAGGCAGAGGGAGAAGCAGGTTCCATGCAGGGAGCCTGATGTGGGACTCGATCCTGGGACTCCAGGATCACACCCTGGGCCGAAGACAGGCGCTAAACTGCTGAGCCACCCAGGGATCCCCATCATGCTCACTTTTCTAATTGGATGAGCATTTTGTAGAATGCTTAACATTTTGTAGAAACTTAAATTTAGGAACTTCAACCTTTTATCTGTCATGTTTGTCACAAATAACTTTTGAAGAGAAGATTTTTAAAAAGCAGAAAGTTTATTCTGTACCATATCATTCACTTCTTTCATGGTGATGATGGCAGGGCTGTGTCAGTTAAGATTTAGGGTTTGCTAGTAATGGACCCACATTAATTGGCTATGGCCATCGAGGTCCAGTTGGGAGACTGAAATCTCACCAGTAATTTGAGAACTAATTCAAACATTTAATATAAAGGATTATAAACTAGCAAAAGGGAAGTGGCTACTGGAGAACTCTAAGGAAAACAGAAACAACAAGATGTGGAGAGAAATTACTAGGGACTGAAGAGTAAACTTGAGAGAGGCCACCCCACCCCACCCCAACCCTACCTTCTAACATCATAGGAGAGGGTGTGCCTGTGGTCTACTGGAAGTTGGAGGAGTTCACTGAGATGTTTCAGGAAAAGACTGATGAGTGAGGCATCGTCCATTGGAGTCTGGGCAACACTCTGAAGGGTGGACAGCAGCAGGGCTCCTGGACACTGCTGGCAACCACTCCATAGGAATGAGAGAGATGAGACCACCTGAACTAGGAAGAAAAATCACTTCCTCTTGCACTATCCCTCTAGTGCCCTCTACTGATAAAGCCTAATGTCATGCAGGTGGCAAAGGAATAATGTTTCAATGGCCCAGCTCCAGCATCACAAAGTATGACAGAAAAAGGGTAGATTTAGGGGTCTGGGTGGCTTAGTGATTGAGCATCTGCCTTCTGCCCAGGGTGTGATCTCAGGGTCCTGGGATTGAGTTCCATGTCAGGTTTCCCACAGGGAGCCTGCTTCTCCCTCTGCTGTGTCTCTGCCTCTCTCTGTGTGTCTCTCATGAATAAATAAAATAAAAATCTTTTTTTTTTTTTAAAGGTAGGTTTAGAGCTGAGAAACAATACATTGGTAGCTGAAACATTGATTAAACAAGTTAGAAGTTTCTTTCTCACATCAAAGTCTGGAGGTTCTGCAATGCCAGTCCAATATGGCTTCTGCTCCAGGCAATTCCCCAGGATACAATCTCCTTACAGCTTGCCCCTTCATTCTCCTAAGATTGAGGCCTTTATCCTCATGGCCTGAGATGGTATCCAGAGCTCAAACCATCACAAACACCATCTAGACATGGGAGACATGGAAAAGTAAAAGGGACAAAGAATGTATGAGAAGGTTTGTAGGAGATGCCATTTGCTACTTTGGCTTTTATCTCATTGGTCATGTGGCCACAGATAGCTATATGGGGGGTCTGGGGAATGTTTCTTCTGGAAGACCTGGAACTGAAAATCAGAGGTTCTATTATTATGGAAGAAGGGAGAAAAGATATCCGTGGATAATAAGCAATCTCTGCCATAGTAGACTAAAGTTGCTGGACCTTTATGAAGAAAATTTAGTCAAAATGAGGATAAGCTCATTACTATTCGTGAATATTAGCCAGATATACCAGATATGATCTTAGAGTAAAATCCTGTAGAATGTTAGAGCTAGAAGGAACTACTAGGATCATTTATTCTAAGTTTTTCACATTTCCTGTGAGATCCCTGAGGGCCAGGGAGAAGGGGGCAGTAACTTGTCCAAGGTCATAGAGACGGCTATTGGTAGCTATGGCCTAGAGGTGGACCCCAGGTCTCCTTTACCCTCTGCCTGGCATATCTTTTCACGTTCTGCACTACTTAGAGTCTCCAGTGGGCCTTTGTCTTCAGAATGAGTCCTGCATAATTGCGCTGCTAACGTGTGGCTCTATGCAAGATCATTCCACAGTGGAGTTATTAGGGCTTATGAGATATGCCTGGTCCTGGAATCAGGCACGTAAGATGCAAAATTATAGCCCAAGAAGCTTCTGGTTCTTAGGACCTAAACTGCACCCTTCTCTCCAATACTGAGTGGATTCCTGTGAGCTCAGGCTGTTGAAACACAGCAAGTATAAGATAGCACTAAGTCACATTCTGCTGGAATTAAGCAATGAAAGTGTTCTCTTAGGCCAAAGTAGCCAATCACCTTGCCAGTGTGAATGTCATCATTTCTATATAGCTGTGGAAATAATGGAAGGATTTTCTTAGAACAAAGGGAGCCAGGGTCTCAGCAGGAAACAGAATTTACCCCAGCTGTTTCAACTGAAGAGACCTTCATGAAGAGACTACTTACAGAGGCAGGGTTAGGGGACGAAGAAGGCCAGCAAGCCACCTCTGTGGCTGAAGGGATGGGGAGGGGTCAGCGTTATAGGAGCTGGAACAGAGCTGGAGGGCAAGTGGCTGAGGGATGCACCTGCTGTGAGAGACACAGCACCAAAACAGGGGGGAAAGAAGGGAAGAAATGCCCACGTCTCTCCCTCTTCTTCCATCTCATCTGCCAGGCTCTCCTCCTGCCTGAATGCCACCAGAAGCCCGGGGGGGGAGGGGTCGTGGAGGATGCAGTCCACAGGATCAGCCTTCCTGGGCACAGAGCAGGGCAGAGAGGGTGGAGAGTAAGTATCGGAACTTTCATCGCACCTCAGGATTGCTGCAAATACTCTTTTACATGGGTGGAAAGATTTTTAGTATCTTTCAAACACACATTTGTAAATGGTCAATGTGTGGCACCTGGGATGCCACTTCTCCCCCATGTCAAAGGCAGATACGGCTACTTGACCATGGTGCTCTTTTCTATGGACCCAAGAAATCACCTCACAGTGCTCAAAGAAACATTACCAGTTGAGCAGGCTTGGTGCATGAGATGAAACCTATTTTGAGCTCTCAAATTTAAATAACCTTGCGAATATGGCCTACCTTCCTGCTCTTGCCAATCTAGTGGATAATCCTTTTTTTCTGGGAAATAGCTGAGCAGGTATTTCTCAGGCCAAGTGAGTCCTGCGTGGAAAGTGAAGATGTGCCATGGCTCTGAAATGCGCTGGTGCAGCCATATCGGGATGTAGATGCAGGGGCGAGGCAGGCGGCCCTATCTGCCTCGAGCCAGGTGGCCACCAGCTCGGGCACCAGCCGGACTCCCCTGGCGTATCCGTACAATAGGATGCTGCCAACCGAGGCAGAAGGCAGGGCTGGGTGTTCGCTTGAGGTGGAACCAGCTTTCAGAGCTCAGTTGCTGTCAGAGCCATCTGTACGCGGTGCTCTCCTAGGTCCTGACCGACCGTTAACGTGGAGAGCCCTGTGGATTCCAAGGCCCGGCTGTGTTTCTGCTGCACACTCTCAGACTGCTGAGTTCAGGCTGGAAGTGGCTTTGAGTAGAAAACCCTTAGCTGGAACCAATGGATAATAGGTTATGAATGTTATCAGCATGGCATGGGGTGTAGGTGGCAAAGAGGTCCCAGCTCATGAGCCATTTCTATCAATTTGTGTTGGTCCTGTGTTGGGATGGGCTTGGAGACAGCATCCAGGTTCCATGGACAGGAGGGCCATGATTAGGGATATCCGCCCTGAGGGAGGGGAGCACATGTTTGTCTCATATTTGCCATCCCTGGTGTAGGGACAGAGAACTGGGTGAGCGTCAGCAGACATAGCTTTAGGATGTGATATTTTGAGCACCTCATCTGACCTTCCTGGACCTGTTTCCTCACGTGGAAAACAAGGACGTTGCTTAGATGGCTTTTCAGCTCTCTCCATCTTAGAAAGTCCATGATTCAGACTAGCTTTTTAAAGAATGTGAAACTTGCAACAAATCTGATCCAATTAAAATATTTCCAACTCCCCACTCCTCTGTGCCATATGCTTGAGTAACTAAGCTGTCTGTCCCTCGTGAGGGCCATTTCCCCAAGCTGGAGCAGCTGGACACCCTGAGACAAGAGGCCTCCCATACTAAACAGACCCTACTCTTTAATCTCAACCAAAAGATCCAGGAGGCGTGATTCACATCTCGCCCCGTTTCCTCTCCTCTGTCCTCCGAGAGCCCGAACCTCTCCCCTCATGCTCTGCAAATGCGCCTGAATGCAGAGTCCTGAAATTTAGGTTCATGGTTTCAAAGTTCATGGTCCTGAGAATAAACAAAAAAACTATTGTGGTTGCATAGAGCTGTGGACCCCATTAACACCGCCCCATGAATATTTATAGCGTGAAACTACAAAAGAACATAGAGGCCATATTGTATTTCTTAGAACTTTCTTTCCATGGGGTCCTTTCTCTGTGGGTCACTTTAATGTAAGCTTTGCTTATTTAGTTGCACACTTTAAGCCGATTAACTTTTTACTAAAAAAAAAAAAAAAAATCAAAAAAACCCCTCCCTGTTTGTTTGTACATATACTCCCTAGACAAAGATTCATAGAAAACTGCTTTAAACCTGTTAAATCCCTCTGTTGGAAACTTGAAGTGAACTAAATGTATCCCTGGGTAGGATTCCCCTGTAACCGTCCCGCCTCAGGCCCTTGCGCCCTACCTCAGCCTGTTTGCTGGGAGGAATTCCCATGTCGGAATGCACCGTATTTAGTTCCTCTGATAATCTTGGCTCCTCTCTGGGAGACTCGTAAACGGAGCCTTAGTTCCATCCTTCCTGCATGGCCTGTCATGGGGATGACAAAGGGCAGGCCCTGAGTAGGTGGATGCGTATACTTCTCTAATAGAAATTGTAGAGAAATCAAACATTAGTGCTGGCGGGACCTCAGAGGGTGGACTCCACTGGTCTCCAGACTTGAGTGAAGCAGGAGTCACCTGTTGGGGGGGGGGGGTGGCGGGACAGGGGCATGAGTTTAAAATGCATATTCCTGGGTCCTATCCCCAGAGATTCTGATTTTCATAGGTGTGGGCTGGGGACCTGGGGATTGTCACATCAACACTCTCCTCAGACATTTCAAACCAGGTGGTTTGTGGACCATGACTGGGAAGCACGGAGCTGGTTCAGTTGTCTCCTTGTATGCGTGAAGAAAGTGCCACCAAAGGCACTTTGGGACAAGTTATTTGTTCAATGTCACACACAGCATCCAAGCTCCCTCTTCCTCAATATAGATGCTGCCTGTGGCCCCACTCTGCTTTAACTTGGGCTGTCGTGTCCTGAGATGCAGCTCTATGGTGGAACATTAGTGATGAGGTCTGTATGAGGGAGGCTGACTGAGATATAAACTACCCCTTAGCTCAGGCCCAAGTTGTAAGTGTAGGTCTGAGGGCTAGGAAGTGGCCTGGTTGGTAGAGGGGAGGGGAGGTAAGGTAAGCGCACCTGCTGGAAGTCACTCCCATGAGGTAATAGATCCAGGTCTCTTTGGGTTTTGGGGTGAGCCCCAGGGTGGAGTAGGGCCTGCAGCCGGGGTAGACTGGAAGGTCAGAGGTATCCTTAGGCTGTGTCAGCCCTCCCTAGGAAACTGAGTCTTGAGGAGGGTGTGATGGGTGACAGAGGGTGATGGCAGAGTCAAGGGGTCTCCTTCTGATGGGCTGGGCTTCTGACTGGCTCCTGGGCTTCCCAGCTCTGCAGGCCCCAAGCCAAGGACCACATAACAGTCCCAGGATCCCCCCACCGGACTTTCAGGATCTTAGATGGGAAGGGGTGTTCAGGAGCCCCCCGGCAACCCGTCCTGCACTCTGTCCCCTCTCAGCACCCTTGCTGGGCTATGCAGCCTCTGTCAGACCAGCAGCTCATCTGGAAGCAGGGCTCTTACCGCTGACCATGAGGTCAGCCCCCGCCTGGAGTCCCAGTTCGAGAAATGGGGTCCCGTGTGAGGCTGTGAACACAGCTCCAAGTTTAGAGCCAAAAGGTCTGATTTCAAGCCCCACCCACTTCTCACAGGTTGTAAACACCGCGGGCTAGTTGTTAACTCCCTAAGCCTTACTTTCCCCAATAAATGGAGCTAACGATCTTGCTCTGCCTTCCCCTGTGACTTCAACGGAGCGTACGTGCACTCACTTGCTCACTCATGAGCACGTTCTAAAGGCCCAGAACACGGCAGGCTCAAGCTTGGGGCTGGGTGAGTGGTGGGGAGGAGCGCATGTGCAGGAAGCTGTGAAGGGCTGTACAAAAAGTGAGGGGCTCCTTGTGACCAGCTCCACCGTGGGTGCTCTGATAGCTCCAGATTTTGTTCCTGGTGTCTGGGCCTTTCCACCCCCACCCCTACCCAGCTCCTCAGTTCCTGTGGCCTCACATCCTGCCTTGTTCTTGTTGTCATTGGTATGCCACATGAATGTGGAACCAGGCTCCCCTCATCAGATTTCCTCTGCTTCTGTACTGACACTGCCTTGCTGCTTCTCACCACGGGGCCTTTGCTCATGCTGCTCCTTTGGCCAGCATGCCCTTTCCTCCTGTTGTCCACTTGACAAGCTTCTGCTCACAAGTCATCTTCCCACACAAGTGTCACTCCCTCTGTGAGGTCTTTCCTGATTCTACCCCCAAGCCTAAACTAGTCCCTCCTCTGTAGGCTTCCCTCCCTCCCTTAGCAGCATGGATCCTTTCAGGACAACGATGGATGGCAATTGAGAGAGGACTTGAGAGGTGGCTTAGAGCAAATTGCCTAATAGCCTGAGCCTGCTTTTTTTCATCTGAAAAACCAGTGTGATATGTATTGCATGGAGTTGCCTTTGGCAGGGTCAGAGGAGCATAAAAGCTTGTCATCTGGCTGGCACTCAAGAATGATCAATCCCTTTCTCTTCAGTGTCTTGCTTCTGAGAGGAAGTGGCCTGGTTGGTACTAAAACATCAGATTTGGGGAAAAGGAGAGCTGATCCAAGATAAAGGGGGACGTGTTAGAAGGGCATGAGCTCTGTGACACTGGATGTGTGTGAGAAGAGGCCATTCAGGCATTAGTTGATGGGTTGGGCCCGAGGACCAGCAGGGCCCCTTCTAGGCCTCAGAGTCTGTAATTCCTGGTCAATTGCTGAGCAGTGCAACACTCTCCAAAAGGTGTTCCTTAGGACAGGATTCAGTGAAAAAAGATTCCAGGGCAAACCACATTGGGAAAGGCTGCATTCTCTTTCTCTTGGAGACTCATGATATTTGTCAGGGTTGTAAAGGCTCTGAGAAGTCCTGCAGTAAAGGAAAGCTATTTAATGCAACATTTCTTATTAGAATGTGGGACTTTGGGAAGAGTGGCTTGATCAGGGAGCATTCTGGCTTGGGAATCTGGGAGGCCTCGGTTAAGTTAAAACATCTGTGAAGCCTCTTCCTGATTGCATGACCTTGGCCAAGTCTTATCTCTGCTCTGGGCCTTTATTTGAGGTTGATGTATAGAATGCATTTGGCCTGGTACCCGACATAGAGGGCTATATGCTATATGCTATATTCCCATCTGCTGTAGATGGGAAAACACAAGCAGGGAAAGATCCTGGGTTGGGAGGCTTTCCCTGCAAGGCTGCCTCCTGGTCATCTTTCGCAGCCTTGAGGGTTATGCATACACATGGGATCTGTTGGGGAACATAAAAGAACTTTACACGTATGCATCACTGTTACTACAGTAGTGTGCTGGAGGTGGCTCTCACTTACAAGCCTATACTCCTTTTTCCAACACCACGTTCTGTGATCTTGAAATCAGCCACGGTGGGAGTGTTTACACCAGGACAATCAGCCAAATGCTACAAATCAGGGCTGTCTTCTCCCCTAGCCCCCTAGTCAATTGTTAATTATCAGCACATCACTGATTAGATATCATTAGAAAGTATTTCTTTGAAATTAGTCTCCTTTTATATTTGTAAATTTCTTATATAATAGTTTTAAAATTGTATCTGACTACTTTAAAGATTTCTATTTTTGATTTCTGAAAAGCATTTTCCCTCCTGTATGTCATAATCTATTCCTAACACAGTTCCTAGCCAGAGCTTCCTAACAAAACGCCACCACCTTGTGACAACCCCCTAAATTGCAGGTTGGAGTTCCAGTGGGGTCAGCCAAGACTGGAGCAGATGGCATTTTCACTGATGTACATTTTAGATGCTTCCTCTGGCCTATCCTTTCAAATTCTAGATTTCTGTGAAGAATTGCCCTGCTTGACTTCTTCGTTACAGCCATGACAGGTGTAACAGAGGTGCAGGGGAGCCTGTGCCTCCAGGGGCATGGTTGATTGAGGCAAAATCTCTGGTGCCTTTGGTCAGTGCTTCTCAGACTTTAGTATGCACATGCTCTCCCTGGGAATCTTGTTCACAATCAGCTTCTGATTCAACAGGTCTGGCATAGGCCTTGCGATCTTGTATTTCTATGGAGCTCTGAGACAACGGTGCTGCTGCTCGTTTGTGGCTTATACTTTGAGCAGCCAGGGTTGGTATGGGAAAGAGAAAATTTACCCCGGTGATAGGAATCCTCCCAGAACTTCTCTTAGGAGATTGCCATGGACCATGTTATGCCTTTTGGTAAGAATTCAATAGCTGTGTGTCTTGAATGCATAGACTTAGCTCATTTTATTCTAAATGTATTCATCCAATTTGTTGATTTTTAAATTTTAACATTTTTTTTTTCTTATTTGGAGTTTATTTTGGTGTAGTGTAAGGCTCAAAGCCAACTTGATTTTTTTCTCAAATAGCTAATCCATTTGTCTCAACATAATTCATTGATTACTCCTCTTTCCACAAATTTGTGAGACCTCTTCATATATGAATTTTCTTATAAAGCCTAGGGATTGCTTCCAGACTATTCTATGTTATAGCTTTATAACATATTTTAATGTCCAATGAAGCCAGTCCATCTTTAATAATCTTTCTTGACTGTTATCACCTAATTATGCAGATGAACTTTAATATCACTTTGTCAATAATAAAAGCATTATTGGGATTTTCATTGAAGTATGTTAAGCCTACACATTATTCATTTCATTGAATACACATTGTTCATTCAAAAGAATGAACATTTCAGGAATGTAATATGTCTTTCTTTTGATGTCAGTCACTTTTTATAGCTTTTAGTAGAATTTATGTTCTTGACATAGTATCACATTTTTTGTATCAAGTGTATTCCTAGATATGTGTTGCTTTTAGCTGCTATTTTAAATATAATTTATTATTTTATTTTATATTATATCATATTATTTGTATTATATACAGTTTTATTTTATACTATTTATATTGTTTTCATATTACAGCCATTAGGCACATGTAGAAATTTAAATTTAAGTTAATTAAACCATAAAAATAAAACATAAAGTTCAGTTCCTCAGTTACACCAGCCACATTTCAAGTCTTCAGTAACCACATATAGGTATTGGGTACCATATTGAGGAGCTCTACCACCATTGCAGAAAGTTCTCTCGCACAAGAGACTTACACGGAGAGGTATTGTTGATCACTCATTTTTTCTTATGTGTTGCTATAGTATCTTATTTTATTTGGGAATACTTTTCAATTTTTTATTTTAGGCTTATAGGAAAAGCAGTTGTTTTATACCAGACTTGTGGTTTCTTTTCTGCCGTGATATTACTCTGATTCTCTTCCTAAAGGAAGGAGGGGGGAATGGCAAACACACTCCCTGAGGGATGCTCCTCTCACCCTTGCCCATGGCAGACATCGCTAATCGATCACAGCACTTTTTGATGTTCCTTGAACCATTGATGTTTCCAAAACTTACCTCTTAGTTCCCTGCTCTTCTCTGGCTCCTGAGACAGAATAGGATGCAGTGGCAGGTCACGAGGTGTCTTCCCCATGTGTTCTGTCCCGGGGAGGGCTCTGATTCCATCTCCTCTGAGTACTTTTCCAATCATCTTTCCTCCGTGGCCCTCCGTGGCCCTCCATGGCTCCATTCAGGGAGGTCTGTCTTGTCTTTTCCATTATTCTTATTGGCATCTCTGAAGAGGACATCTTTTTCGGCTCACTTCCTTCCCCACAGAAGGTTGGAGGCCCAAGGATAATTTGGGGTCATTTTAAGTCTCAAACAGTTGCAGTCTCCTGCAGGCCATGCTAGTGGCTCTTCCCACACAATACTTTTCTAAAATGTTAGTCATCTTCCTGTTTGATTCAGCTATATTTGCCATGGCCACACCAGGATTGTTTTCTAGACATGCCTTTCAGGATTTAATTGCTGGCACCTGGCACTTGCTAGGCCTCTGTAAGGGAACCACACTTTTGGTTTCTTGTCCTTCCCCGTTCCTCTCCCACTGAAAGAATGTACTGGGCACCATCTTGATTGGTTCTTGCTATAAAATTGAGGGTTTTTTCCCCCCTTACACAGAGTTCCTGAGGTATAATTTACATATTGTATTATTCACCCATTGTAAGTGTACAATTTGATTTTAGTAGATTCATAGTTGTGCAGCCATTGCCACACTTAAGTTATAGAACATTTCCACCACCTGGAGAAGTTCCCTCATGCTCCTAATAGTCAAATCTCAGTCTTGCCCCCAATTCTAGGATTCATTAATCTTCATAGCTCTATAAATTACCCTTTTTTAGACATTTAATATAAATGGAATTATGTAATATGTAGTTTTTTGCATCTAGCTTCTTTCACTTAGCATGTTTTTGAGCTTCATACGCGTTGTAGCATGTGTCAGTAATTTGTTCTTTTTAATTGCTAAATAGTTTACCATTTTATAGATATACCACATTTTATTTATGTGTTCAGCAGCTGATAGGCATTTATGTTGTTTTCAAGTTTGGGGCTATTATGAATAAGGTTGCTATAAACTTTTGCGTTTATGTCTTTGTTTGGACATATGTTTTCATTTCTCTTGGGAAGATTCCCTAGGAGTGAAATTGCTGGGTCTTATGATAAGATTATGTATAAGTTTTTAGGAAACTGCCAAATGATTTTCCATATATAATATACCATCTTATCTTCCAAGTAGCAATGGATGAAGTTTCCCATTTCTCCATACCGCAAAGCTAAGTTTTAATTAGCCTTTGTTACTCAAAGGCCCTTTCAGTTTTTCTTTTATTGCTTAGTGATGAAATATGTTGGCTCTTCTTGAATTTCTGGACTCTCTCTCTATTCCTTTTCATTCCCACTATAAATTGCCCAATTCTCTATAAAACCCTTTTCTTTCTTTCTTCCTTTCTTCCTTTTTAAAAAAGATTTTATTTATTTATTCATGAGAGACACAGAGAAAGAGGCAGAGACATAGGCAGAGGGAGAAGCAGGCTTCCTCCGGGGATCCTGATGCAGGACTTGATCCCAGGACCCCAGGATCACGACCTGGGCCAAAGGCAGATGCTCAACCACTGAGCCCCCCAGGAGCCCCCCTCTTCTTTCTTGTAGTACCTTATCAAACACAGCTAATAGCAACCAAGGCATGCCATTAATATTCTGACTCTCAATCTTTTCACTAAAAACCCATAGCTCAGTTCAGTTTATCATCTGCCTTCCTAGTGAATGCCGGCCAATGTTTTTACCAGGTACCTCATTACTGCATAACATATATCACCTCCTTCCAGGCTTTAGTAACAGTTTCCTTGACATCCACTGCCTTACCCAAGCACAATGGATTTTTATTATAATAGCACGCTACTTCTGTTAGCAATTTCTGTATTCATTAGGATAAAAAGGTTGTGTTCTAGTAATGAATAGACCCAAATCTCAGATACTTGTAAAAATTGCAGTTTTTATTCTTCCCATTCATACTACATATCCATCCTGACCAACAGCACCTCTACTCCACATCATATTTACCCTAGAACTCAGGGTGATAGAGTCACCCCTATCTGGAACATTGCTTGTCTTTGGGAAAGGGAGAAGAGGACTGTGACTTGCAGTAACTCATGCAGTAACTTTTAAAGCTTTCTCTCACATTTTTTTATCAGAGCAGGTGAAGTGGCCAATCCTGACATATTTATGGGGCAAAGAAATATAATCTTCCTACAGGGAAGGGCAACAAAGATTGTGCACAACAGTATCATTTATCACATTATGCTTTTCTTTTATATTCTGAGAACCCTGGAGAAGAAAGAAACAGCTGTCTCTATGTGGTGGTTTTGCCCAGAGCCACTCACAGCTAGAGTAAGACAGGGTACCCTTTCAAAATACCTTACAGACCTAGGCCTTTGAAATTCATGGTGATTGGCTCCCACCTGATACACAGAATTGTTATATGCCATTCTTCTGTCTCAACCAGCCCTATGTGTTAGATTCAGGGAGAGATTTGATTGGATGGACTGTCATTTCTAGAGTTTGCTACCCAACATCTAATGTCCTCTGGGGGCATTAATAAATCCATTTTTTTTCTTATCTCCAGCTGTCTTTTGGGGAGATATTGCCTTAGATGAAGAGGACCTGAAGTTATTTCACATTGACAAAGCCAGAGACTGGATCAAGCAGTCAGTAGAGGAAGGGGGACATAGCACAGGTAAGTAATGTGTCCCCTGTTTTCCTTTCTCTGGGGAGAAGGGTCAGGGGCTCTGGCATATGTGAACAGACATCAGTATATGACCTGTCAGTCCCATGCCCACCTGTCTGTTGAAAACCAGAGCGGGCACTCTTTCTGCATGGCAGGTTGTGGAGCTGGAGCCTCCAGATTTGCTGATCTTTGTAGGAAAATCTCCATTTGCTTCTTTATCTGAAGGCTCAGGCTCCAGCTCAAGAGGGTTCAGACTTGATCAAGCTCAGTGTGGGTTCTCAGGACTTTGGCCTTGGGGTGGGTCCAGCACTTCCCGGACTGGGCCAGTTAGGGCATGTCTGTTGATGATGCTAATAATGCTTAGCACTGGGAGAAATGTTTGCCTGTGGTTTGCTGTGCACTTGTTTTGCAGATGAACCAGGCAACATGATGGGGCTTCAGACTTTGATTACTCTTCTTCCTCCTTTGCCTCCTCCTGGGGGGTGGGAGGATAGTATTGGGACTAGTCTCTTGAGTTCTCACCTGCCCTGCTCACTGGGCTCAGATGCCTCAGCTCTGGGGAATCCCCCTTCTTAGAAACACAGGGGGGCTGCACCATGAGGCTGATGGGCTGGTGTAGTTCACCATGGCCCGCTATTTGGTGACCAGGAGTCATGTGTGCCTGATGCTACACTGTCTCTGCTACCTGCAGCCTCTCCTCCCACCCTCTTTTCTTTCTTTTGAGACTTTTAAAAACATATTCTAGTAAGAATACAAGAGATTTACTCTCAACAAATTTTTTAAGTACACAAATAGTATTATAAACTATGGGCTCAGTGTGGTATAGCAGATCTCCAGAACTTGTTCATCTCATATAACTGAAGCTTTGTACCATTTTTTTTGGCCACCTGTCATGGCCAAGTGCAGTGCTGGAAAAAGAGGAGTAAGATGGGACCTCTGCCTTTAGGGAGACCATTCATGCCAGGCAGACAAGGGTTAGACCTGGACAATCTCTCTGACGTCTCTAAGGTTCAGTTTTCCTATCTGCAAAATGGAGATGAAGCCATCACTCACTCCACAAGGGGTTGGGGGGATCAAGTCCCAGGATAATAGGCTAGCCTGGTGCCTGGCACATAGCAAGTTCTCAGGTAATGGCAGATATTATCGCTGAGGTGCTCCCAGTCTAGTGGAATGAGACTGACAGGTGAATAGATAAACCGCAATTCCTCAGGGCAAGTGCTGTAATGACCAAGAGAAGTGGGAAGAGAGAAGAATGAGGGGAAGAAGCCAAGAAAGGCATTGTGGGAATGGGCACTCTTGCATTGTGTCTTGAGGATGAGTATGAGTTCTTGAAGTCAAAGAATTGAGAAAAGACATTTCAGGCAGTGGGGAAGCCACATGGGGAGAGTGACAGGGCCTGTCTTTACTTGGGGAATAGCAGTAAGGTGCGCATCACTGGAGGGTGGCTCCTTGGGGTAGGCTGTGGTAGAGATGCATCTGCAGAGGTTGGCAGGGGAAGATGGTGAGGGTGCCTGTTGGAGGGGTGGGTGGGAATGTGCCCAGAGTAAGGGGCAACTCCCATGGCTCATGAGGAATATGAGTAGCTCCAGGGACCACGCCAAGTCCAAGCTCCCCGAGATGCTGGGGGATGAGGGGAGAGCAAGGGGACAAAGGTTGTCAGGAGGTCAGAGGGACCTTGCTGTCAGGAGTTGGGAAGAAGGACGAACAATTTAGCACTTTAGAGCTTCTTTTTGGTGTCTGGTTCTATAACTAAGTTCTTAGGAGTTTTGAGGCCTCTCATGTATGGTTTGAATTGTCTGTTCGAATTATAAATGGATTTTTACAAACCAAGTTATTTTTCACACCAATATATATGACCTTAATTGAGCTCTAACAAAAGGAAGCATCTCTTCATAGTTCTACTGTGCCACCTAACCAGTTCTTACCTAGAGGCCTAGAGAAGTTAACCTGATTGTAATCTCTGTGTGGTTAAATTTTTAAAACTTTTCTTTTTTGCAATATTACTTAAACATTGTAAGCTTCGCATATCTTAAATATACAAGATTATAGAACTTTTACATATGTCCACATAAATACCACCCAGACCAAGATGTGAAACATTTCCAGAACCATAGACACTCCCGCATGGCCTCGCCCAATCAGTTCCCATCCCACAGCTGCCACTAGTCTGGCCGCTGTCACAGACTCGTTCTACCTGCATAAACAGAATCACACAGCATGTCTTGTTTGCCTGATTTCACCCAGCCTTTTGACCTTGTTAAGGGAAGTACTTCGTTCTCTCTCATTGTGTGGTATTCTCTTGTGTGACTGAATGCTCATGTAGTCATCCTTCTATTGAGTTCACGGTCTTGGGCTATGATTAATCAAGCTGCTGCTGACATTCTTATACATGTCTTTTGGTGAATACAAGCACTCGTTTCCACTGGGCAATTAGAACTGGGATTGATGGGTCATAGGCTACATAAGGTCAGCCTTAGTAGTTACTGTTTTCCAAAGTGGTTGTACAGGTTTACATTCCATGTGGGTGCATAGTGATTTGGAAGGCAGGAGCAGTGACCATGCAAGATCCAATGAGGACTTCTGGGGCTTGGTCTTCCTGACTTGGGGACCCTTCTCACATATTCTAGGCTAGCACAGCAGTTAGTTGGCACTAATCCACCAACACAAATGTTCAGGGTCACCCCTATCAGTGATCCTTGTGTCGTCCCTGGGGTGCTTCCATGCCACAGCATGGAGGCCCAGCCTTAGCAAATGTGAGTGGGAGACCCCAGAGAGAGGCTGGGAAGTGGCCGGCCACCATGCCAGCAGTTGGCCAGCTCCTGGAGAGCTGTCTGCCCAGAAGATTGCCTCAGGATGCTGCAGCAAAGGGAAGCCCAGCAGCCCTGCCTGCGCCTCCCTCACGGCACTCCCCTAAGGCCAACATAGTCAGCCTCTGGTCTAAGAACTTGAGTAGTCTCTTTTCTTCCTCACTGTGAACTCAGAGAGGGCTGAGTCCACATCATATTTGTCTTTGGATCCTTTGGAGGTGGCCCAGTCCTTTATACCTACAAGGCATTGGCCAACATGTATAGAGAGTAAGAAGGAAGGGGTTGGCAGAGACTGGAAGACCCTGGAACCATCTCCTATGGGCCTAAGAGATCAAGAGCTCCAACAGGGATTTGCTTCTAGAAGGGTGGTGAAAGCACTGGTTGTCATGGGCTTTAGGATCAGACTGTCTGGGTTTGGATTCTTGATCTGGGCCTCAGTTTCTTCATCTATCAAATGGGAACAGTAGTGTTTTAAGGACAGAAAGAATGTATATAAAGTGCTTACCACAGTGCCTGGCTAATAAAAACTTCTCAATAAATAGCAACTCTGACACCTCCTCATTAGGAGTAGTAGCAGTATTTGCAGAAAGCACAGTGGCCTGGGAAGGTTTAGGCTAAAGTGGAGAGTGGGGGAGATTTGCTATGTGCTGGAGGGAACATTGGCAGCTTGCGTCTGAGGCCTTTGAAACACGTACCTAACTGGTGTTTCCTCCTTCCGAAGCTTGGAATTTTTTTTTTCCTTTGGTATGCTCTTATGGCAAAGTGATTTTTATCCTGATCACTTTTCTCTGTGGGCCAGTAGTACTTCACAACTATCTAGCATAGTTATTTTATTTTCAGAATGGGAATTTTTAAAATTGTTTTTGCTGATTAAACTAATACTGCCAGTTTTTGTTTTTTGTTTTTAAAGTCCAATAGCTCAAAATTGTAGAAAGTAAAAATCTCTAGTTTTCCCAGCCCCAGGGTTCCGTGTCATTATCTGTTTGCTGGATTCCTTCCAGCCTCACTGGGCTCAGGCTGTGTGCACACAGAGATTTTTAAAACATAGAAGGGATTTTGCTCAACACCCTCTTGTGCAACCTGCATTTCAGTTAATACCACTGCATAGACATCTTTTCATGCAGTACATTATGGGCTAGCACATCTAATGTACAACTCTGCCATAATTCGTCAAACCAATCCCATACAGATGGGCATGAAGAGCGTTTCCCTTTTCTTCCTGTAATTCTTCCCAGTTAGAAACAATGGTGTTGTGAGCAACTTTGTGCATCGATCCTTAAACATTTGCTTTGATTAAAAAAAAAAGTATTTTTAAATTTAGGTTTTCATTTCCTTTTTTTTTTTTAATTTAATTTATTTATTCATGAGAGACACACACACACAGAGAGGCAGAGACACAGGCAAAGGGAGAAGCAGGCTCCATGCAGGGAGCCCAATATGCGACTCAATCCCAGGTCTCCAGGATCACGCCCTGGGCCAAAGGCAGGTGCTAAACCGCTGAGCCACCTGGGCTGCCCTAGGTTTTTATTTCTTTTTTTTTTTTTAATATTTTATTTATTTATTTATGATAGTCATACAGAGAGAGAGAGAGAGGCAGAGACACAGGCAGAGGGAGAAGCAGGCTCCATGCACCGGGAGCCCGACGTGGGATTCGATCCCGGGTCTCCAGGATCGCGCCCTGGGCCAAAGGCAGGCGCCAAACCGCTGCGCCACCCAGGGATCCCTAGGTTTTTATTTCTAAGCTTTGGTTAGTGCCCCTGTGTTTTAGGGGAGGGAAGGAGGTTCAAGGGGAGGGGCTGCTAAATCCCTGGGAGGGAGGGCTTATAGGGGGTGGGGTTCAGAACCCTGCAGTGTAGCCCCAGAAGCCTTCTTTCCCTGGTTCATCCTGTGAGTTTGGAGCTGCTTTCTTGGCTGCAGAATGACACAATATCATTGCCCTCGAGGTAACCAAGGTGGCTTCCTTCCATAGGTGTTCCCAATGTGTTAAATTCAGTGAGCGGCAGAACCAAGACTAGAACCAGGTGTCCCAGCTCCCAGGCCACGTGTCCTCCACTGGACCAGCCTGTCCGCATGTTGCCAGTTAGAAGAAACAGAGTACAGCAGAGGTGCGTGTAATCGTTCCTTTGCCATCACCTGGAAGGTGCCTCTCTGGGCCAAATGATGAGCAGAGGCCTTGTGCCTGGGTTGCTTTATGCGCCCACTCAGGGTGCTGCATTGGCCACAGAAAAAAGCTGCTGAGACCCCCAGCAGGGAGCACCCTTGCCGTTCACTTAGAGGAATCAGTCTCCCTGCCTCTAGTCCTCCTTCCCCATCGTGCTTCCAGGTCATCTTCCTGGCCCTGACCTTGCAGCCACTGTAGTGGGTTGCATAATGTCCCCCCAGACTCATTTCTACCGGGACTTCAGAATGTGACCTTATTTGAAAATAGAGGATTTGCAGATGTAATTAGTTAAGGGTCTTGAAATGAGACCTCAGTCCAGTAATGGACTTTAACAGGAGAGCACTCAGACACAGAGGCCGCGTGAGGAGGGCGGCAGAGACTGGAGTGAAACATCTAAGAGCCTGGAAATGCCCAGGATTGCCTGAGCCACTCATGGTTAGCAAGGGATGAGGAAGCCTCCTTCTCTAGAGCCTTCGGAGGGAGCATGGCTCTGCCAACACCTTGATTTCCGACCGCTAGCCCCCAGAACTGGAAGAGAATGAATTTCGGTTGCTTCAAGCCACCCACTTTGTGGGAGTTTGTTACAGTGGTCTGGGGAGACTGACAAGACAGCTATTTTCCTTAAAACCCTCCGTGGTTCCCTATCACTTGGCAGAAACATTCCTGAGTCTGACCTTGGTCTGAACTGTGCACACTCTGTCTACAACCTGCATATCCAGTCCCCTTCCCTCTCCTTGTCCTCCAGCCAAACATAATGACATTGTGTCTGTACAAGCCCTGAGTTTCCCTCCTTTCAGCCTTCTGTTCCAGCTACACCCTTTGCTCTAAGTCCTTATTCTGCAGAGAAAGAAGTGAAAGCCCAGGGAAAGCCAGTGACTCCTCCAGGGCCCTACAACAGGTGTGCTTTCATGAGACAACTTACTTAGCACGGCTGCCAGCTTGGAAGGCACCTGTGTCGACAGCGCTGTGAAAATTAGCCTCTCGTTGTGCATGGGGTAGAAAGAGCTCTATTTTCTCCCCATTTTCAGACTGGTCTATGCCCCTGCCATGGGAGCTGCCAGAGGAAGTGGCAGCAGCATTTTGGATATGTGCGGGGCAAGGAGGCAAGAGTGCATTCTTCGGGGAGAGAAAGTCCTTCTGTGTGCATTTTATTTGCAGAGAGAAGAATGGGAGCTCTGAGCAGCCATGGGCCAAGCTGTTCTATGAATGGGACCCTTGAATTAACATTGCAGAGTTTCCTAAAGCTGCTAATCGGATTAGCTGTGTAGTGAAGGAAGTACTTAGCGGGACACACACACAGACACACACGCAGGCACACACACTCTCTGACCGTCTTGCATCTTCTTCGATGAGATGGTGCAGAGCCTCATAGCCCTGTTTCTGAGTTCCGAGACACCACTCCTGCTAAGCACACAAGGTGGAGGGCAATGTGCCTGATGCTTGGGACTTTTGTTTATTAGTACCTCCCCTGAAGAGTCCAGGAAGCCAGTGTTGCACATTCTCATCTTTGCAAATGTCTGGAAACCTCAAGAGGAAGTCTCGCCTTGTGGTTACCTCCATCCGGATAATGGATTTGATTTCTTGGGCTTTGTAATGAGGGCTTGGAAAGAGGAAATGGTTGTGATGATTTACTGGCTCTGATGGAAGCTGACGGCCTTGCCTTGTCTATTCTGAGCCACTGGGTCACATCCAGCTCTATTTAAGAAACCAACCTTCCTCTGAATCCTCAGTTCCTTAACTCCTGCCATCTATGTGAGTGTCTGCATAAGCCCAGTGGTTTGGGCCCCTGCATTCAAAAGAATGAAATAGCAGGAGTGAGAGACGTAGGTTTGGATACCTTGCCTCCCCTCTCTGGGCCTCCTCTCGGAATCATGAGGGTCCTTCCACCTGGTAGACTCGTCAGCTCCTAGAGTTCCTTTTCTTACATGGAACACATGTAATTGTCACCTCCTGTTCCCATTGAATATCCACATCCTCATTTTTTTTTCAAGCCAGTTAGCGCTCTGGATTTGAACTCCAGTGTTTCAGGCTTGAGAAAATAGGAGACTCCATGGTCATTGAGCACTGAGGGACAAAATTTAGGCATACAAGGCTAACACCTGCCCATGAGGGACCCACAGGTACTATGAGGGTTTCTGGGCTTACCATCCAAGGTTTGAAGCTCTAAAAGGAGACCCCCCAAAAAGTAAATAAATAAATAAATAAATAAATAAATAAATAAATAAATAAAAGGAGACCCAACATGTCTCTGCTTCCAACACATATTTAGCTTTAGAGACTCTTGAGAGTGTTTGTGAGTGGGGTTGTTTTAAGCAGCCCCATTGACAGGCTGTGATTTTCAGTCTCCATTCCTGTGGAGACATTTCCTAAACTTTGGGGACATGGCTTTACTAATTCATCAGTTTTCTTCAGTGGAGGTGGGAGTGTCCAGATAAGAAGTAGGGCTGTGGTAGCTCCCTGTGACATTTTGTAGAAGGGACAATGTCCTGAGTTATGAATGAATGCCAGATTGGTTGGATTCAAGTCTGTCCTCTAGCATCACACAATGCCACATGCCATTTTAGCAAAATCTGGTGGCCTCTGCTGCTGGAGCTACTGATTTAGAAAGCTGGAGAGGAGCAAGACGCTGTCAGGGAGCAATCTTCCTCAACCTTTCCACCATCTCCTCAAGGGCTTTGGAGGAGCAGGTGCCTGGAGAATAAGGTCTTGGTGACTTCCTTTCTCTAAGTACATTGTACTTTGACATTTCAGGTTCATAGACCCCTTTGAGAGTTTGATGAATGTTATGAGCACTTCTCTGGGAAAAAAGTACAAACACACACACACAATTTTGCTTGGAATTTCAAGAGATTTAACTACTTCATGAATCCCAAGTTATGAAACTCTGTTGGAGATGCTCTTCTTGTGTGGACATCCCTGGCCTTGCAGACTGCAATGTAGAAAGCCTTGGATGGTGGAGTCAGGTGGGCCTGGGTTGCCTCTCTGGCTCTGTGTTGATTAGCCGGGGTCTTAGGGTGACTCGATCCTTATCGATAAAATGAGATATTAATGCCTATCTTGCAGGGGGGACTGAAAAGTGTGATAGGTAAAGCACTCATGCCAGGGTCTGACACCTGATAGGTGCCCGATAAGTAATTGCTACCATGGCTGCCCCTATGCTGGCTCTTCCTCTGTCTTCTCTTCTCTCTGGCCCACCTCTGTGTCTCAAACTCCACATGCCCCATATGCCCTAGAATTCTTTTACATCACTGTATGTACTCAGCAGCACCTTCCCGGGGTCTCTGGAGCTGGGCTGACAGCACTGTGATCTATGCAGATTGTTGAGTGCAGACCCCATCCACCCATGGGACATCTCTGCCAATTCCCTAGCCTTCCCTGGTCCTCCTGAGTCAAACTCTAGAATCACAAAGTTGACCAGAGAGAGATCTGAAAATGGCTTAGATGCTGGTTCTTCTCTGATAGCAGCAACAAAAAGCATAATACTAACCAGCTTTTGCTGTATTCTGTGTGTCTTACAGACTCTAACACATGATCACATTCAAACCTCACTCGATGGTTCTATGTGGTTGGTATAGACACAAAGGCAAATGTTCAGAGAGGCATGTGACTAACTCTAATACAACGAATTACTGGTAGAGCCAAGATGAGGACTTACCTGTCATGTCAAAGGCCCTACTTTGAGCCTCTACACTCCATTGCTTCTAGAAATAGCTGCTGGCATCACCACTGACGCTGTCCCTTTGAGCCAGGGAAACTTGGTCTCCCCATCAGCACCCTTGAGGGGTGATGGGAAAAGATGAGGAAGAGTTCCCTGTGCTACTGGGGCTTCACCTCATCATGCCCTCTGTTGTCTCAGGTCACATTCAGAGTGTGCCCTGCCGCATCCCTCAGCCTGTCCCAGCTGTGACTCGTCTTTGGTCTTGGCTTGTTCTCTTTTGTTCCAGCATCAGGCTACGCATGTGAAAGATGCCAGACAAATGCTGTGGTCTGTGGACGGGGCTATGAGCCTCAGGAGTGCTTGGTGGCCTCCCTGCTTCCCTGCTCTCTCTGCTCCCCCAAGAGGTCAGTTGAGGTTAGGTTTGTTTGCTTGAATGTGGGATGCATTTGAATGTGGATGCCAGCAATGAAAGAATTGCTTAGAGGGTGGTGCCTTCAGGCCCAGTCACCTTGCAGGAAGTGTCTGAAAAGGGCATCCTTAAGCCAAGTGGCCAATAGCTAATCTCTACTGGGCCCTTAGATTCCCAGATGGAAAATGTGGTCCTTATGTCATTTCCATGCCAGAGAAGGAGTACCAGCATTCCTGCTCACTTCTCCAGGGTTCCTTTCATCCCTTCTCCCCTCAGACCTGCAGCCCTCTCCCCCAGCTGACTGCTCCAATCATCCCTGCCCTCCTGTGATAATTCTCCTTGGCTCCCGTGGTGTAGAACTTGATCTTTACTTGCTGAACTCCTACTCTGATATATATCTGCTTCACAGCTCTGCTGACCCCCTGACACCAACTTTCCCTCCCTCCCTCCTTCCTCCAAGTATCAGGTGCTAATGGGGGACCTCATCTGTGCTCAGCACCAAGGATACCCACTTTCTCTTCTGCTATTGGAGAGATGGAGTTTTAATGATGGATATGGTTATGGTCATATTTTGGGGTATGGGAGGAATGGTGCAACCTGGGATCAAAAGCCCCTGCTGGTGTGGGGTAGCCCCCAACTTCCTAGAGGAGGCATGCTCCAGCAGGCAGAACTCACACTCAGAGGGAGGGCCCCAGGTGACAGCTGTCATCCAAACAGGAGTTGGTGTTGGGGATCTAGCCTGGGGCACTGCCAGGGGGCAGAGAAGGGCCACCAGGAGGACAAGAGCTGAGACTTAGGCAAATAGCATCAGAAGGACCTTTAGTAGAACTCACGGGAAGTTCCAGTTTTGAGCTGCAAGCTTGGGAGAACAAGGCAAAGACCCCTATTCCTTCTGGGGGTATGGGTAGTAGGGAGGACAATAAGCTGGAGATTTGGCCTGAAAGAATAAAATGAAGACAAGGGTCAGAAATTAGGCAGGAGCACACAGATCCAAATCAGGTTAAAGGTGAAGTGCTGCTGTGACCCTCCCGTGTTGAACCTAAACTGCCTATATCCCCCTTGACCTAAGACATGGCTGGCCAGTGTCAGGGCAGGCTGAGCCCATAGACCGCCGCTGGCAGCAGAGAGGGGAGGGGGACAGTGGGGCAAGGCCTGGCAGCCAATCTGCCCATAAAGTCTTCAATTTAGTAAGTGATTTGAGATGATAAAGAGGCATCTGATAAAATACACATCTGTTCTTTGGGAAAGAAAAAGACAATGCAACATAAGGATTCTATCATCTCTTTCCCTGGGGCCTCATTCAGAGGCTGATTTATACGTTGGATTAAAGCCAGAGTTCGCTGTGAACTTGAAGTGTTGGGAAAAGTAAATTCACCTTTAGGTTGATTTTTGTTATGACTGCCTTTCCCAGAATTTGGGGACACTGGGCAGGAAGTCCACTTGGAGCCACAATGGGGTGCAGAGCTGGGTAATGGGGAGCGATGACCACCCTCAGGCATTCATCCAGGGAGCCGCAATTCTGGGCACCTCATAGACCTCAAATCTGGAAGACTGAGTCAAAATTGGGAGATTTAGCTTGAGAAGGAGGACAAATAAGATTTAGTACCTGGCATTGTAGACAAAATTCTGTTTCAACTTCCAGAATCCCACTCAAGATAGCTCAAGTAAAGAATTCACTTAAGAATATATTCAGGGCCACCGACAGGCAGAAGAGAAGAGCCAGTCTTTTGGGGATTGGACTAGGAGAAAGGAGCAAAGCGGGCGTCTCTTCTCAGAGGGCCATAAAGTGCCTCATTTTTGCTTTTGCTTCTTCTTGCATATGACCCATTGTGGCCACCATGCCTGAGTTCCCATCATGATCTTCAACTGGAATGACTCCACTTGATGCCTGCAGCGCCTCCCTATGTAGGGTACTGTGGAAGTCCTAAGAGCGGAAGGAATCTGAGAGTATAAAGTGAGCTAACCAGAGGGTTGACAACAGAGTCCCAGGGAGGTAGATGGAGGAAACAAAGTTACGATGGAAGGAGGTGGGTCTGTGACTGTGGCTCCAGAGAATAATGAATGGTGGTCTCTTTTGGGTTAACTTGGTCTTGGGGCCAAGCCTGATAACCTTACACCCACTTTGCCATTTCTGTTATTTCCATAGGAAAATATTTTATGAGTTCCCATCAGCATCTTAACACATGGGATTTGGGAACACAGCCTCACGAGAGCTGGGGGCCCCTTCTATCATTGAGGACCCAATCATTGCCCCTTGGTTTTGGCTAACAGAAAGGTGTGCCTTACCTTCCCGGACATCATTCTTTGGTTTTTCTTAATCTCGATAATTTTTCACTGCCCTTTAACTGTGTATATTTTTGTTTGTATTTATTGAATGAAATTCTGTGTTACCTGTTTTTAACTTAAAGAATAGTTCTCTAGGGGACTCCTGGGTGGTTCAGCAGTTCAGTGCCTGCCTTTGGCCCAGGGCATGATCCTGGGGTCCCGGGATCGAGTCCCACATCGGGCTCCCGGCTTGGAGCCTGCTTCTCCCTCTGCCTGTGTCTCTGCCTCTCTCTCTCTCTCTCTCTCTCTCTCTCCTTCTCTCTCTATCATGAATAATAAATAAAATCTTGGGATCCCTGGGTGGTGCAGCGGTTTGGCGCCTGCCTTTGGCCCAGGGCGCGATCCTGGAGACCTGGGATCGAATCCCACGTCGGGCTCCCGGTGCATGGAGCCTGCTTCTCCCTCTGCCTATGTCTCTGCCTCTCTTTCTCTCTCTGTGACTATCATAAATAAATAAATAAAAAAAACTTAAAATAAATAAATAAATAAAATCTTAAAAAAAAAGAATAGTTCTCTAAAGCAGAATGAAATGATGTAAGTCATACTTAAGACTTGCTTACTTATGCCAATCAAATGTTCTAGTATCAGTGGCCTAGGTATAAAAAAAACAATTTCTCACCTTGACTTAAGAGAACCCTATGGTGAATCCTTTTTGACAAAAGAAAGGATGCTTTTATTTTTTTTTATTTTTTATTTTTTAAGAAAGGATGCTTTTATCCAGTAAGTAATTACCCCCTAAATATTTTAAGCTTAGTATTTTTCGTTTTCTTAAAATTATGCCTCTTTGCTTTTGTATTTCTTGGCCTCTTCTAGATATGTGTATATTTTGTTATAGCTGGAAACTGACCTCTGTCACAAATGCATTTTCTACTCAAGTATTTTCTTCTTGAACATGATAATGAACTCAGTTGTTTTTGGACAAAACCAGTGCCACAGCCCTTCACAGTTAGCCACTGCATGACAGCTTGGCCATCACTTCACGGAACTTCACTTTTCTTATCAAAAAATGAGAGGTTGAGCTCTATGCTTCCTGAGGGCCAAGAGTGATTCTCCTGGTTCTTTTGTCAACAATAATCCAGAAATGTATGGAGACTAAACATGTAGTTTCTGCTGCATGCACAGCTAATTAGAGAACCACAGTATCTTTGGCTCTTCCTTCATTTGATAACTCATGGGACTTCAGAGTGTTCTGCTCAAATTGTATCTAACCTGAGACCCTCCATTGGGCTCCCATAGGTGTTGGCAGGAATCTGGCTGTGGCCTCTTTTTGTTCTGTCTTTTTTTTTTTTTTTAATTTTTATTTATTTATGATAGTCACAGAGAGAGAGAGAGAGAGGGAGGAAGGGAGAGGCAGAGACATAGGCAGAGGGAGAAGCAGGCTCCATGCACCTGGAGCCCGATGTGGGATTCGATCCCGGGTCTCCAGGATCGTGCCCTGGGCCAAAGGCAGGCGCCAAACCGTTGCGCCACCCAGGGATCCCTTGTTCTGTCTTAGAAAACAACAACAAACAACAATGGACAGGAGAAAGTTAAGAGAGCTGAGACTGCCTCCCACAGCAAAGCCCCTGAGCACCAGTGACAAACGGGCTGGAGCTAGAGAGCTGGAGAAGCAGCTTGAGGGGCAGCAGGTGGTCCTGCCTGTGTGTTTGAGATGAGACTCTTCTTCCATCGTGCTAACCTGTGACTGATGTACAGGATGGTCAGAGCAAAGTCACATTTCTTCTGGGGGCTGTTTCCATAGAGGTCTGCAGATCATTATTTCCTTGGTTTCCAAGGAGGCTCAGAGAGAGGAGGTGATGAAGAGTTGCCAGTAGAATCTCCTCCTGTGTTCTGGTCATCTTATTTCTCTTCAGTGTCCTTTAATGAGGTTGTTTGCCCACAGACAGTGAGAGAAAGGCCCCAGCTGACCTTGGCACTGAGCCTCTAACTCCCTTCTGCTACTTCTTGCTTTCTGCCTCCCAGGTTTTCTGCTACCCTCCGTACCCCAAGACCTGAGATGCCATGGTCCAGGGGAAGGAGCTCTTGTCTTCTCTGACATTGGCACCCACTAAAGGCATGGCTTTCCCATTTAATCTGCTGCCCAGAGGTCCTAAGCGGTCAGCCCACCAGCCAAATCTGGTCTGCAGATGTGTTTTGTTTGTTTTGTAGTGCTCACATTTTTAAACTCGCTGCCAACATTTGAAAAAATCAGATTTCCAATAAAAATCCGGAACTCTGGCCCCTCTTGGAAAGTTGGGGGATCTGGCCATGCCGGTCCAGCATTTCCATGAGGCAACAATCCATGCAGTTGCATAAGGATGGGCCAAACTCCGGAGCACGCGCTCTACGGTTTGTCACAGGCCCTGCTCCCCCTAATTGTCTCTCAGCCAGCCTCTCGCACTCTGATGTATTACTTGCCTGGCCCACCAGCTCTGGTGTCTGAGTTTGCGCACTGGGCCCCGGGGTAAAGGATACCATCCTTGGGCCCTACATCTGGTCCCATGGCACTGGCCACACCTCTTCTCTCTTCTCCATCAAGGAGGGTTCCAGAGCTTCAACTGTTGCCTAGAAATCTGAAAGAAGATCCCTCTTCTGGAGGCTCTTTTCTTGAACGTTCAGTGTTTGGCACCTCCTGGCAATACAGCATGCCATGTCCGGGGCTCTGCTTGGCACCGGGGAAAAATACAGAAAAAGGCAGATGGAACATGCTCAGTGTCTTAGAGGGGGCATTTTATGGCTCAGCAAATGCACTGACATCAGACAGAACAGGTTCTTTGTGCCCTTGTGAATCAGTGGGATGGGACCATTGGTAGATATGAACCTCTTTGAAGCAAAAGGGGCCATATACTTCACTGACATTTACTACCACCCAGAAAAACCCTAATCACCTTACCTATGTTACCTCTCTTTACCTATGTTATCTCTTAAAGGTGGAGCCATTGCTTTGCAGTTCTCCTTGAACCAGGCCTTTCTACCCAGAAAGGTCAGACAAAGACAGGCCATGGAACTCTGTGGTCCTTTCTGCTTCTCTCCTCCCGTAGGAGGAGTGAGAATCCTCCCGCAGTAGCGGAGTGAGAATCCTACCCCTCGAGGCTTAGGTAACCCTTTCTTCAGTTTTCACTTCCTTCTCTGTTCTTGTCACATCATATAGGACAGAGCCACAAGGCAAAGACTGAGTGCTGGGGGCTAGACCCTCCCAGCTCTACTGTGTACCAGCTGGTGACTACAAATCAAGTGCTTTACCTCATCAAACCTTGGTTTCCTCATCTGTAAAATGGGGACACAATAACCATACCTCACCCTACACAGGTGCAGTGAATATTGGCTGGAATAATATATGCAAACATTAGCCTTTCCAGTTCAGTCTAACTCAGATGAGTGTATTTGTTAAGTGTGTGTCCTGAACACTGCACAGGGGAAATAATACAGGGTACTGTCTCTACCCAAGGAGTTAAGTGTCTTGTTAGGGATAATGGACTTGGTTCACAAATAGTTATACTGTGGGCATGGTATGATGGGGCCCAGGAGCTCCTTGAGAGGAAGGACTGGATCTGGTCTGGTTTTCTCTCTCTGGCCCCTGGTATAATGCCTGGCACAGAGAGGTGCCCCATAAGAGCTTGTTGAATGAGGGAACAAATGAATGAATGAGCCATGAGTGAGGTGTAAATGAAGCACAGAAGAGGGGGTTGCCTTTACCTTCATGGAGGAATTAGAGCTAGGCCTTGAAGGATTTTGACTAGGGTTGTAGCTGGAAGGGTTGTGCATTGTAGGTGGAAGGCAGAGCTTGAATGCAGTCACGGAGAGGGAGGTTGGCATTGAGAACCAAGAGGTTCAGGGTGGCTGGCAGGGGGTGGAACATGGCGGGGGCGGGGGGAGAGAAGATGGAAGGATGCATTGGGATCACATTCTGGTGGGACTTGGGCTGAGGCCCTAGGGCTCTCCCCCCGTAGGTTGACCTCTTCCCCACCCCAGGGCCCACAAAGTCTTTACCCCTCACCATCTGCCTTTCCCTCAAACTGCCACCCCTTCTCTGGGAAGCCCCCACACACCCATAGCTCTTCCTTTTCTCCCAGGCTGGGCAGTGAGCTCTGTGAACTATCATCTGTCTGTATGCTGCCAGTGCCCAGGTTCCTGTGATGTTCACCAAAGTTGCTGAGTAAACCACTCTTCACAAAGGCAAAATTCTATTTCCTCCAGACTCAGCATGTTACCATTAATCTCATTATTTTGTGACTCAAATAGTTGGAAAATGATACCTCATTTTGCTTTTATTTTCATTTCTCAGGGTTTCATTCATTCAGCCATTCTATAAAGTTACCTACCAGTTAGATTTTTTTTCTTCTATGACGTGTTCACCAACTTTCTTTATCCAATGCCTATGGGATACAGAGTTTTTCTCAATGATTTGCATGAGCTATTTGGATAATATGGATAGTACTCATGGTTACCTTCAATGCAGACATTTCCCCGTCTCGGTGATTTGTTTCCAGTTTGGGGGATTGTCTTTCTGATACACAAATGTTCTAAAGTTTTTGAAGTTGAGTGTGTCAAACCAAATTTTCTTATGCTGCTGAACTTGTAACATTTTTCCTACTGTAGCTTTGAGAAATAACCTGTTTTCTCTAATGTTTTCCTATGGTTTGTTTGTTTACACTCTTTCAGTCCATTTGGGTTTTCTTTGAAGGTAGGTTGATACCCCTCCCCCTAATTTCTGAATAATAATCTCAACACTGTCTACTGCATATTCTTTCTGATGGTTTGGTGATGTGTCCTTTATCAGGTAGTGTGTGTTTTTATCACATAGTGTTAGTATTGGCACCTGTGTGTCTTGTCATGTCAGTTTCTTCATGTGTTTAATATTTGGTGGGCTGTATCCTTCCTCATCACCCGTGCTCTGGGTTTTTTAGAAATATCTTCAATAATCTCACTAGTTCATTCTTCTAGGTGAGTCTATGGATCACTTTTCTACAAAAATCTAAGAGAATCTTCTTAGAATTTGGATCATGGATATGTTAAAGCTGTAACTTCCTTTGGAGAAACTGACACAGTTACATTTTTTACTCATTCCATCCAGGAACATGGAGTGTTTCTTCTTCACTTACTGTTATCTTTACAAATTGCAATAAAATGTATAAATCTCCCAGTGCAGTTATACACATTTCCTGTTAAAGTTACCCCAAGTTTCTTATGTTGACCATTCTGATGGGTTGTCTGAAACATTTCTTTCCACTGGCATATTTCAGCATGATGACTGTGAAAGGGAGTGCTTTTATCACATATCAGGGCAGACTTGGGCTTTCCTCCACCCACTCTTTTTGCCAGCTGTACACTGAACATACCAGCTTTAGGTATGCCATCATCTAAAGAGCTCACCTGAGCACCCTCCTCTCCATCACAATGGTCTACCCACTTCACGATGTCATCACTTCTTGATTGGAGTCCAACCTCAACGTCCACTGGGTTCCCTTGCCTCCCTCCTTTCCTGCTTGCCAGGCCCATCCCACACCTGGAGACACATCATCTAAGAAGATGGAGTTTGTGTTTTAGAGGGTGTCATGGAGGCAGGCAGTTAACATGCAAGCACATAATAAACAAGATCATTGCTGATAATGCTCACTGAACCCTGAAGGGAACAAATGGGGACTGAGAAGTTTCTTCCAGAATCTTCCTTTTATGCATTCAGCTTGTAAGTCCAAATTTTGGCCCTCAGCATCTGAGGGAAGGATTTAATTGGTGTTCCATCATGCTCCTTGGTTCTTGCTGCCCCACCGTCAGCTGTGAATACTGTGGGTCTAAATTTCTACCCCCATGCCTCTCTAGTGCTCCCACACCTGACCACTGCCTGCTTTAGAAACAGACCTCTTCAGAAGCTTCTAGAAACCTATGTGTGGGAGAAGCCCCAAGTTGCCCCATATTATAAAGTTTGTCAGTGGAGGCAAAGGGGCCTGGGATTGCCTCTGGGTCTTGCCTCTTACTAGCTTTGTGACTGAGGGTGAGTTATTTAGAGTCAATAGAGATAGTAGTAATCATAGTAACAGCTAACTGAGTGCTGGTTTGGGGCGAGGTATTGTTCTATGCCTTGCATGTATTATTTCTCTTAATCTTCATAACAACCCATGAGGTGAATCCTCTTCTCATTTTATGGATGAGGAATCTGAAAGAGAAAGAGGTTAAGTGACTTGTTTAATTTCACACAGCTAGTAAGTGAAGTAAAGGCTAAATCCTAAGCACTCTGACCCTGGAGCCTGCGCTGTAGGTCCACCTTGCAAACCACCTGATTTGGCTGAACCTGGGTAAACAGAGATCAGGTAGGTGGTAGGTAGGCTGTTATATTCATGCTCCCTGACAGACCTCACCTGGCACAGTCATTCCCTAGTACCATCCTCTCTCTCCCTCAGTGTCTCTAGGCTTGGGTGTGTGATTTGCTTTGGCCAGTAGAAGACTAGAGAGCATGGTGTAAGCAGAAGCTTTTACAAACCACTGGCACTTTGGGATTCATCATTTTGGAATGCTGCCTCTTGGAAGCATCTGCTGATAGGAAGCCCAACAGAGCCATGCTGTTAGGAAGCCCAAGAGAGGCCACATGGAAGACAGCCAAGGCCCCAGACATACGGCTCCACGTGAGCCATTGTGGTCATCCCTCAGCCATTTGAGCTATCCCAGCTAAGGCCTCAGACACTGTGGAGCACAAGCCAGTGCCATTTGTTCTGTGCCCCAGTTCCTGGCCCACAGAATCAGAAGCAGGAATAAAATGGTTATTTTAAACCACTCTATGGAGAGGGATAATTTGCTATGCAGCAGTAAGTGATGGAAACAGCCAAGGTCAGGCGGGTGTGAAAGATGTGAGCCATGTGTATGAGAGTACCTAGAGTCCAGGCTCAGGAGAGGCTTGAAGCCAGGTGAGCAAAAGGTAGGTATTACTTCAAGATCACATCTAAGCAAAAGGTCTGGCATAGTTGTAACAACAATCAGGGACCAGGAAAAATGCAGGTGCAGGCATTCAGGATAGGTGGAAGGTCCAACACCAAGCAAAATGGATGTCTGGCTGGAGGCTCTGGGAAGAGAGCACTCAAATCATCATGGTTAAGAAGCCTCCCCAGGACTCCTGGGTGGCTCAGCTTTGGCTCAGGGTGTGATCCTGGGGCCCCGGGATAAAGTCCTATATCGGGCTCTTCACAGGGAGCCTGCTTCTCCCTCTGCTATGTCTCCACCTCTCTCAGTGCCTCTCATGAATAAATAAATAAAATATTAAAAAAAAAAAAGAAGCCTCCCATGAGCTTCCTCCTGGAGTGGGAGCAAATTCTGAAGCCTCATCGGTCAATGGCTGGACATAGGTGGGAGCCAGGTAACTGGCTGGAGAAGAGAGGGCTGGACCTGGGAATCGCCTACCCCAAACTGTCTGAGAGATGATTCTGACAGGCCCTCTCACTTCTCAGCCATGAGTTTTCCCGCCTTCCATCTTGCTGAGATGTGGACTCATTACTTTTTCTTTCCATGGTCAGAACAGAAAAGCAGAAAAAACAACTAGACCACAACTTCTCCCTCTGCAGAAACATGACTATATTTCTTGCTTTCCCAGTGGAGAAAGGTTTTCCTGGCAGTTGCTTGTGTGTGGGTGTGCATATGTGGACGTACGTGGGTGCACGTGTGAACGACAAAGTGCAGAGCACATGTTCATAGGCATTTGTGTGCTATACTATAGGTCGTCTTTTAGAAAATCCCTTTATTTCCTGATTATAAAAGTGATCACAATTTAGAAATTACAAAAAATATATAAGAAAATGAAATTCACCCAAAAATCACCAGCCAGAGATCATGATGATGAGTATTGTGGGTATTTCCACCCAGGCTCCCCACCCCCCATCTTTTTTGCGTGTGCTTTTTCAAAAAGAATGGGATCATAGCCGGTTCTATTGGAATCACCGTGGGCATTATTTCTTTATCTGTTTTTTGACTCACAATACGAACATTTTTCCCACTTAGTAAACTCTCTTCTAAAACAGTTTATGAGGGTTACATGGTGTTCCATTACATAGTAATTCATTTTACCACCTCCCTTTTGGGGGTGTGGTTATTACAGTCTTTATTATAAAAATATGGAGATAAAACAATCTTTGTCTTTATCATCAATCAGTTCCTTAGTGCCAATATCTAGAAGTCATATTCTTGGGTCAAAGTCATTTTACTGCCTATTTTGATACATCTTGCTAAATTACCTCATAAATGTTACCAATTTATATTCCTCCTCCACCAGCAGTGTATAAAGAGTTCCCTTTTTATTACACACTTGCTGATATTAAATCATTTCATTAACAAAAGCTGGCAATGATCTTTTAACTCATTTTCCCTTTCCCTTCTGTAGCATTTGATATTTGGCATAGATATAAAATTTACTTGGCACTGAATTGCTTAGGATTACACATTGATTACCATAGTGGTGAGCAGGTGTTTCTTGCACTGAAAGAAGTAGGCAGATATTTCATCCATCGGCCTGGCCTGAGATGCTCACTTGGACCACACTTACACAGGTTTAGGGTAGGGGACAACAGTTGTGAGCACAGGTTCTGGAGTCAGATGGGCCAGGCTTGGAATGCAGACTTGGTCACTACCAGCTGGTGATCTCCAACAAGTTACCCCTGACCCTCCGTTTTCTCTTCTGTAAAAGAGGAAGAATATTACTTATTCATGGGATTGCTGTGCATATTACATATGACCAAAGGGCATGGCAAATTAAGACTGCTTAAGACATGGTTGTGAGGATAAGACTCAAAAGCTCTGCACAGGCTGGCTGTGCATTCCTCAGGCATCAGCTCTTGCCACGCTGCCCTCAGCCCTGGCTCTAGCCACACAGGACTCATTTTCCTTCCTCGGGTTGTTTTGACTTACTGAGTTTTTGTTTGCTTGCTTGTTTTGTTTTTGTTTTTGTTTTTTTGCTAGAATGCTCTCCCCAGATGGAGGTCCCTCTTTCATCATTTAGGTCTCAGCTCAAATGCCATCTACTCAGAGACGCCTTCCCTGGGCTCTCATCCCCCATTGCTCTTTCATAAAACTGTTTTAATTTCTTCAAAGTGCTTAATCCCTTCTTGGAATGATCTTATTGTGTATTGTTGATTTTTATCCCCTGCACTAGAGCCATGAAGGCACCATGAAGGTAAGCCCTGGCTGTCCTCGCTTCAGGAACCCGGCCCAGTGCTGCCAAAGCAGACTCTCAACCAATATTTATTGAATGAATGGACTAGTAATAAAGTGATTTTTAGGATCACCTCGTGCTAGAGATTTTTAAAAAAATTATTATTAGAGTTTCGTGGTAGAAACTTACCTCTGGGGATCCCTGGGTGGCGCAGTGGTTTGGCGCCTGCCTTTGGCCTAGGGCACGATCCTGGAGACCCAGGATCGAATCCCACGTCGGGCTCCCGGTGCATGGAGCCTGCTTCTCCCTCTGCCTGTGTCTCTGCCTCTCTCTCTCACTGTGTGCCTATCATAAATAAATAATAAAAAAAAAATTAAAAAAAAAAAAAAAAAAAAAAAGAAACTTACCTCTGGTTGGTTAGAGGGTATTCAAAGTGAGTAAATGGAGAGCGTAGGTTGTCCTGGCAGGATTACTTTAGCACGTGATGTATATTAAAGGATTTGACACCAGACTTCTGGAGAGAATCTCAACCTTCCCACCCAAGGCTTGGGTCTCCAGTGCTCACTTAATTGCTCTAAGCCTCAGTTACCCTGCATGTAAAATGGGAATCATAGCACCTGGGTTGGGGGTTGGCTTGAGGATTAAATAGATTAACATAGTACCTGCAAACAATAAACACTTTAAAAATGGTAATTACTTTTGTGTTTAAGAAAACCAAGAACAAAATAATGTTAGGCTCTACAAATGAGGGATGGAAGGAATAAATGATATCAAGTTTTGGTTATAATACCACAGTAATGAATATTAATTCATAGTCACTATGCATGAGCATATATTTGAATAAGCAGTCTTGATCTGTGGAACAAGGCTCTGTCCTCTTGGGCTTTAGAAAAGCCCATCTCTTTCTGCCTAGATGTCTTTCAATGTATATAGCTAATATTTCATTAATTATGGTGGAGGAGTGTTGTGTATACATCAATGTCTCATATGATGCATATAATTAAGCTACTTTTTGTTGGGAGCGGAAGAAAATTGGGCTTTCCCAAAGAAAAGCAGCTTGCTCCCAAAGTTGCTAACAGATTGCTTCTTAATTGAACTTGGGAGGTGAATTATATGGTGAATTAGAAAAAAGAACAACTCTGAATTTAGTGAATTGTTCCATAAAGGAAACTGTGGGATTGAATTGCAAATGCTGGATAGAAACATTTCATCCTGGCCCCATGCATCACGGGCCGTTGACCTCCGCTGTGTTTCAGTGAGAGCGTGAACAGGCCTGTAGCTCTCTTTTCAAGGCCTGGAGGGCATTCTTTCCCAGAGACCAGCTGTAAGCCTGGGTTTCTTATGCAAAGGAGACGTTTGAATAAGCCCCTGTGACTAATGAAATCTACAAGGTCTTTGCATATCCTCTCACTGAAGAGGTAATTAACCAAAGATCAAATACGGGCATATATATGGTTTTTTTCCAAATATTTTTTGTCTTGCAATTATACCCAAGGAAAAATATATCACCCCCCCCCCCCCACCATGCTCTTACCCCACTGTCCCCCTGTCTGCGGTAGGCTGTATTTCTCTTCCTGGTTCTGTGGCGCCCACGGCCCCAGTTCCAGCCACAGACACACCTGTCTTACTCATTTGCTAGCTTTTACTGGAAGAGAGCAACATTTTCCATTGATGTAGATGTGAGAAATGACTTTTTTCGTGTTTGATGTCTTTTTCCAGTCCCACATCTTTCATGCTCTGTGAGCTTGGGAAGGAAGAGTTTGGTTGTAAGAAAATATCTTGAGCTAAGCCTTCCTCTTACGGGTTCCATGAGTAGTGAATCTCAACCTTGGCTGCACCTTAGAATCACCTGAGGAGCTTTGGAAAATCCTGAGGCCCAGCCCAGGCCCAGACTGATTAAATATGAACCTATGTGGAATGGGACCCGGCATCAGTGTTTGTCTAAAAAGCTTCCTAGGTGATCGCAAATCACAAGATAGGTTAAGAACCATTGTTCCAAGAATATCTGCTTCCCTGTTTCCATAAAACCTGATGAAGACAGATTTTCCCATCCATTAGGCCAAGTCAGAAAAGACTGAGTTATCTTTTTAAGCACCATCTACCTGATTCAGCCAGCCATCCATCCCGTAATTTATTGAGCGTCTGCTATGTGCCAGGCACAGTGCTGGCTGTTCATCATTGGACAAGACAAGGTCCCTTTCATCAAGATGCTGAAAAACTAGAAACCAGACTCAAGGATCAACTGAATGGACAGGAGATACCGATACCTTGTGATCAGGGATGTGAATTAGCCCAGCCACTGCAAAGTGCACAGAGCAGAGTGCTTCTTACCTGGGAGGAGCAGCGAGGCAGTGTCCCAGGGGAAGTAGGGTCCCACCTGAAACTTGAAGCACAAGGAGGATTTGGCCAGGTAAAGAGGTGGATGTGGCTGAGGAAAATAGAAATCAAGGTGCTATAGGTAGCTGAGTGGGGTGGGTGAGTGGGAGTAGGAGAAGTAGCAGGAAGCCCCAAGGCACCAGGTGGAGGAGGTCGCAAGGGATGAGAACTCATCCCAAGGGCAGTGGGGAGCCTCAGGTAGAGTTTCCTCCGGGAGAATGGGCAAACCACATTAAATCCAGGTAGATCCCGGGCTCGGCTGTACTGGAAGCATGAGATTTGCTGCCCTTCTGAGAAAAAAAAGTCTGTAGTCTCCTGCTGGTAAGGATGATAGTGGAAGGATTTGTGTTCTTAGCTCACCAGGCCCCCAGGCTCTCACAGGCCTCCTGGGGGGGAAAAATGCCATGGGTCCCTTGGGAATAACCAACCTCTCCCAGGTACCCTACCTATTCTTGTTCTTTTTGGTCCTGAGGCTGAGGGGAAGGAGCACAGATTTGAGGGTCAGAGAGAACCCACCTCCAGCTATCACCATTGCTAACTCTCTGTACCCTTGAGACAGGCAAGTCACTTCACCTCTTAGAGTCCTGTTTCCTTCCTGGAAAATGGGGATGTTTATGGCACTTTTGTCATTGTGTCTTTAGGAGGCTAGAATTATGAAACTCAATATGAGAAGAACATTTAGCACTGTTCTTAGCACATGTTCAGCTCCATAACTGGCATTTAGTAAATGCTGATTCTTCGCCCCCGCTTCACTCTCCCACCTACTAGGGAGCACCTTCTTCTCCCCTCAACTCCAGGGCTTTAGCTCCTGTTGTAACTCCAAGTACCGGGGCCAGGTGGATCAGAAGTTGTCCACTCCTGCCCTCCTCTGCCTGCTGCACAGCTGAGTATCAGTCTCTGCTGCTTTTGCGCCCTCAACTGCAGCCTACAGCTAACCTTGAACCCGGGCTGTGCTCACGTATCCTTACAGGTTTAATATTTTTGCCTCTCCCCACTCCTTTCGCAGGAGCCAAGCACATCTAAATTTACCAACCCTTCATGCTGGCTAATGCTATGTGGAATCTCCTTTCAAATGCCAGCCCCTGAATCCCCCTCCTGTCCACTACTAATAAACCTGGTCATGTTCAAATCTGGCACAGTTACAAAGCCCTCTCATGTCCTCTGGCTCTCGTCTAGATCCCTTGGAATAAAAGCCAAATCCTGAAAATGGCACCAGATGAGCTAACCCTCCAGACCCTCCACTGCTCTCTGGCCTCATTGCCTACTACCCTGTTGCTCACCCATTCCATTTCACCTACCACCTCCCTACCACCAAGCACACTCCCACCCCAGGGCCTTTGCACTTGTTGTGTTCCTTAGTTTGAAAAGTCCTGCCCTAGTCTTCTGTAGAGTCTCTCCTTCACTCTCTTCAGGCTTGTGCTTCTCTATCTCCCACGAGACAGCAAGCCCTTATCCCTAGCATTCACTGTTCCCCTCACCCTTATTTATTTTCTTTATTATTATTTCTTTATTATTATCTTTAAATATTCAAGTCAGTTGCCAAAAAGCAACTGACTTGAATATTTAGTTGACTATTTGCTTATTGTTTTCTCCCCCTACCCTCCATCAGGATATAATTTCCATGAGGTCAGGGTAGTGTTTGTTCTGTGTTGTATCCTGAGCAGCAGAAACAGCATCTGGCGTGGTAGCAGGTGTTGGATAAATATTTGTTGAATGAGTTAGTGCCTAAACAAACCCATTGCCTCATTTTGTCTTCAAAACAAACAGCCCATTTGACAGATGAAAAACTGGGAATGCCCAAGGTCTGAGCCACAGTTACACAGCAAAGACAAAGCTAGTCCCGGAGCCTGGGCTTCGGGCTCCCCGTCACTCCACACATGCCACATTCCTCTGTTGGCCAGCAATTTTCATACCATCAGGATTTCCCCCGACCTTTAGCCCGAGAGGAAATGATATCACAGCTGGAAGAATACCCAGAGGCTGGGAGCTGGCCGCCAACGCCCCAGCAGCTGCAGGGAGTGTGAGCGGATTCCGAGTTGGCAGAAAGGCAGGGGACCGGGCGGGATGGAGGCTCACAAAAATGTCAGCGCACGCCTGGTCTCCCGCCAGTGTCATAGGTTGGGCCGCGGGGCTGCAGGGCCATCTCCCTCAGTTGTCTGGGGCCAGGTCACCGGGTCACGTGTTTGGGATCCCACCGAGTCATTGCAGGTCGTCTATGAGCTGTGTGGCCCAGGAGAGATCATCAGGCTTCTGACTGGGGGACCCCGTCCTGAGCCCCGAGCTTTCCATATGGGCTGACAACCTGAGGCTAACCATTCTGTGTCTTAGCATTCTCCTCCGTAAAATGGGGTTGTGTCTGCCGCAGAATGTTCCGATGAGGGTCAAAGAAGATACGGAGAGACAGCTTTGCAGGCTGCAAATTTCTAAACAAATGCAAGAAATGATTTTGTATAAGCAGATTGTCCAGTAGTTGCTTTGATGTGGTTTTGTATGTGCAATAGTCTCTCCTGGGCATAGGCTTTGCCCTCAGATCTGCTCCCCCGTGTCACAGCCCACCCAGTTGTTCAAACCCCAAAGGTGGGAATCCTTGGGGACCCCTCTCAATCCCTTGTATCTAATCCATCAGCCTCCCTGCTTCCCTGCCTGCAACTATATTCCTGATGTCCCTGTGGATCCCGCCTCCCTCTCTGCCTGGTTCCCCCTTGTCCACTGCCATCAGTCCCTCCTTGTGGGCCACATCACATATTTAGGGGCAGCACTGACAACAACGTACGCCTGCATTCCACACCAGGGGACCCCGGAAGGGAGTGTCCTGTTTACATTTGGGCTTCCTAATGGGGGTGAGGGTGAGGAAGCTGGCTTCGGGTTGACTCCGGGATTTGCCTCTTAACTCTGTGTATTTCACTGCATGTACCCTGGAACTGACGGGCGGGGGAGAGTCAGATATTTCTAACTTGTGAATCATGTGCATGATTATGAGAAAGCAGGTTCTTTTCTGCCCTAGCATCTAGAATGGCGCCCGGCACGCGGTTGGCACTCAGCCAACTCTGTTATCGAATCCTTACCCATCTGCCAGGGATCCTGGTCAGCCCCCAGGCGACCAGGTTTTCTCCTTTATCTCTTGGTGCTCCGACAAGGGACGCTGACGTGTCCTCACGCTTCTGTTCTTCCTGGTTCCTTCAGGTGGGCTCGAGGAGCGGCCGCGTGAAAGCTGGCAGAGTGCTGCAGCCGCGAACGCCAGCAGCAGCGAGGAAGCTGGAAAGGGTAATGTGGGGCCCTACCAGGTCTTTGGGCCTTTTTTTTTTCTCTGTGTTAAATTCCACATAACATAAAATTTCCATTTCAACCATTTTAATGTGTGTAACTTAGTGACATTAAGTACATTCACAGTGTTGTACGACCATCCCGCTATCTCGTTCCAGCATCACCCCAAAGGAGATCCCACACCCACGAAGCAGTCATTCCCCCTTTGATACCTCTTTTTTTTTTCCATTTTATTTATTTATTTGAGAGGGAGTGAGCGAGAGAGAGAGAGCAAGAGAGAGAGAGAGTGAGCAAGAGAGAGAGAGCTTGAGCTCTGGGAGGTGCAGAGGCAGAGGGAGAAGCCAGCTCCTCGCTGAGCAGGGAGCTTTCCGTGGGCCTCCATCCCAGGATCCTGAGATCATGACCTGAGAGGAAGGCAGACGCTTAACCATTGAGCCACCCCAGGTGCCCCAGCTTTGGAAACCTCTTATTCCACTTTTTACTTTTTACTTTCTATCTTAGTGGACTAGGAGCACCGAAGTCTGTGGGAATGAGGGAGCGTGTCCTTTTGTTGAGGACAGACTGGCTACCAAAGAAAGCCCTAGACGGGTGGCGTTTGGTTGCTCAGGGGCTGTATGGTCTTCAGCTAAACTCTGCCATTGAGGCTCATGACTCTTCTCACCAGTGCTTGGCTTGTGAGTTGCAGCCCCCAAGAGCAGACAGGAGGGATCATGAGTCCTTGGAAACTAGGAGTCTGACAGAACAAGTGCGCATGGGAGGCAAGGAGAGAAAATAAAGCTGGGATGGAGGCTGGGGAGGAGGACGTAGCCCAGAGACCTTGAGGGCTGCAGGGGGAGGATCAGGTGAGGCTGTGGCCTGCTGTGGGCAGGGCCACCTGTGAGCAGGTGCCTCCCTGGAAGTGTTGTCTGCTATCTGCACACTGATGCTTACACATGGGTGCTGTCCTGTCCCGGTTCTAGCCTGGAGATTATGGATGGAGGTGTCTCCCTGGAAGCATCACTGCCGGCAATGGCATTTCTTCTACATAAAATAAATGCAGAGCAAAGGGAATAATTTATTTTAATTGAAGTATAGTTGACAGTGTCAAAAGGAATATTTTTTAGTCTCTTCTAATCTATAGTCAGATGCATTATCCATTGCCTCACTGACCCTGTCAAAAGGAATAATTTTTTTTTAATAAATTTTTATTTATTTATGATAGTCACAGAGAGAGAGAGAGGCAGAGACACAGGCAGAGGGAGAAGCAGGCTCCATGCACCGGGAGCCTGACGTGGGATTCGATCCCGGGTCTCCAGGATCGCGCCCTGGGCCAAAGGCAGCCGCTAAACCGCTGCGCCACCCAGGGATCCCAAAAGGAATAATTTTTAAATGCCAGAATCCTTTTTTCAAGGATGGCCATGTAGGAATAAAATAGAAATCATTTGCCATGTTTTCACTTTAATGCTGTTTTATATTTGCCACATAAATATGCATATATATAATTTCACACAAATGCATAAATGTAATGATATCATCATATCCCTTTTAAATGTTTTTTTTTTTTTTTAATTCTTTTCCTGGGGGATCCCTGGGTGGCTCAGTGGTTTGGCACTTGCCTTTGGCCCAGGGCGCGATCCTGGAGTCCCCGGATCGAGTCCCACGTCGGGCTCCCTGCATGGAGCCTGCTTCTCCCTCTGCCTGTGTCTCTGCGCTCTCTCTCTCTCTCTCTCTCTCTCTGTGTGTGTCTATCATGAATAAATAAATAAATCTTTTAAAATAAATAAATAAATTCTTTTTCCTTTCATTTGGCTACCTCCCTCCCTTCTTCTTTCTACATACTGCTCTTCTACCCTTCCCCAGGTAATGCAAGCTGATGACTTTGTGTGCATCTTCCATATTTTTCTCATGCACATGTATCTATATAGACACTTACATAGGGATATAAACATGTATACAAATACAAGCTTCATCATTTTAAAAAGTGGGATCATATTCAATATGTGTTTTTTATGAATCATACTTTTCTCATTCAGCAGTACATCATGGGAAACCCCTTTAATGCACTTGTGATAACTTCAATTTATTCTTTTTTTTTTAAGATTTAATTTATTTATTCATGAGAGACACAGAGAAAGGCAGAGACATAGGCAGAAGGAGAAGTAGGCTCCCCACGGGGAGCCCAATGTGGGACTCGATCCCAGGACCCCAGGATCATGACCTGAGCCAAAAGCAGATGCTCAACCACTGAGCCACCCAGGCGTCCCAACTTCAATTTATTCTTTTGAATATTTTGCAAAATATTCCTGGCATGGATGGACCATAATTGATCCAATGATTCCCTTATCAATTAACATTCACCTCATTTCAAGTTTTTGTCATCACGAGCAATGCTACAGTAGACATTCCTGAACGTAGATCCTCACACGCTTGGGATGTTTTTAACAGGTGTTGCTAAAATGGGCTTCAAAGGGTAAAACCATTCACATTTCCATAGCAACTTATGAATGTGCCCCTTTCACCATATCCTCTCTAGCACTAGGTGCTATTAGTGTTTTTTATAATGTAAACAGTAGTGTATTATTACTGGATTTGGATTTCCCTGACTGCTGATGACTGAGCATCTTTTCCTGCCTTTGCCAGTGATTTAGGGGTATACTTCTGTAATTTTCCTCTTCCTATCTTTTGCTTATTTTTCTGTTGGGTTGCTGATCCCCCTCTTATCAGTTTGGCCTCTTTTAGAGAAGGGCAAATTCATTAGCTCCCATGCACCCACCTCCTCCCCCCTGATTTTGATAAATGTGCATTCATTTCTCTATCTCACAGCATGTTGCTGGGACCATGTGCAGGGCTTCCTTTAAAATCTATGGTTTCCTGCTTTGCTTTTTCAAAGTATTTTGACTTGTGCTTTCTTAGACTCCCCAGACAACTGGTCATCTCAGTGGCACTTCATTTTGGCCACAGATGACCAGCACTTAGTGCTAACAATGGAGCATAGGGTGTGAGGATGAAACTAGAGGGGTTTGCTATCACCGCAGTGATATAGATGCCACGCCTGATTTTTTTTTTTTTGTTCCTAAGTGATTTATTGTTGCATAAAACCTCTCCCGAACCTAATGACTACAGTGATTTGTTATCTTTCATGATTCTGTGGGTTGACTGGGCTCTGTGGGGTGTTTCTTTGGCTGACATCAGCTGGGTCACTCACTTGACTGGGCTGGGTGGCCCTGGGTGGTCCAAAAAAAGTTGTAATCACATGTGCCTCCATGTGGCTCTTCTCTCCACATGGATTTCCATTTAGCTGTCTAAACCGAGATTTTTTTACAGTATGGTAGCTGGCTTTTCAGAGGGAAGAAGCAGAAGCCACCAGTCCACTTAAGGCTTGAACTCAGAGTACCCAGAATGCTACTTCCGCCAAATTCTATTGGTCAAACAAGCCAAAAGTCCTGCCCAACTGCAAGAAGAAAATAGATTCCACTCCTTAATGTGAAAAACAGCATGACCTCACAAGGATAAGAGCTGTGGCTGTATTTAGAGACCAGATCCTGCCTTTTCTCTGCATCTTACCTGCCAACCAGCAATAGACATGTCAGGGTTCTTAGTATTTACTAATCTGTTGGTATAAAATGACTCAACTGAATAAACCTAGACAGTCAGACACACTTGGGTTTGCACCCCAGCTTAGTCACTTAGTAGCTAGTACCTCATATAAGTGTTCATATGAGGTTTGGAGAGAATTAGAAATAATATTTATGCAAAGTGCACAGCCAAGTGTCTGGAATTTAAGAGGTGCTGGACGAATGTAGCTATTCCACTTTTTCCTCTCTACCTCCACCTCCAAGAACAATATTATCCAGCATTGGAAGTGTATCATCCACCTCTGGACTGGGATTCCACAGCTGTTCAACAGCTGCACAGAAACACAATTAAGGGAGACCGGAAGAAATAAGGGGGCTGCAGCTCATTAACATTCTGCCTCGGGTATGTTGGCTTGTGCATGATACCCACACTGCAACAAGAGATTTTTGGGGGACTTTTTAAGGAGGACAGTGAATGCATGCCCCCAGCCACCATGCCTTATACCCCTAACAGGGTCTAAATCTGTAGTCTGCAGACCCTCCAATGACCCTGTTTGTTTGTTTTTTTTTTTTTTAAGATTTTTTTATTTATTTACTCATGAGAGACACAGAGAGAGGGAGAGGCAGAGACGCAGGCAGAGGGAGAAGCAAGCTCCATGCAGGGAGCCCAACGTGGGACTCGATCCGGGTCTCCAGGATCACGCCCTGGGCCGAAGGCAGGCGCCAAACCGCTGAGCCACCTGGGCTGCCCCCGACCCTGGTTTTTTGGAAGAGGATAATGTTAAGGTGAAGCCAGTCTCTCCACTCCATATTGTAGCAGCAGATGGGCAGGGCCTTAAGCATCCTGGGCAAGCCTGATGAGGAAGGAGACCCTTGGCATCCTCAGAGGTGAGCCGAGGGCAGGCTGTTCTAGTCCGTCCCTCCAGCCTTCCCTCTTTCTGATTCACCTCTCCAGGGCCTTGTCAGGCGCCAGCATGGGTGCCTCTTGTTTTTGTTTAAATTAAAGATAAGACAAATTGTGTCAATCTCAGATTCCCTTTTAATCATGACCTGACCCCCTCCCAACACCCCTAGAAAAAGAGACCGCCCAAGCAGGAGAAAGGATCTGAGGGAAGCCCCTCCACTCTGGCCCCTTGGCTTCAGCAGCGATTTTATTTCCTGGCATTATGTGGCTCCCCTCAGCCCTGACCACAGGGATTTGTGCTCCCAGCTTTGGGAAAGGCTGGGGAGCTCATAGAATTGCTCGCTCAGCATTGCCCTGGCAGACCATTTGGTCTGAAGAGTCTCCCTCCCTTGGAGATGAGCGCTTAGCATGCATTTCAGGGCTGCTAATAGGATTAATGAAATGGAGTGTGTAACCGCTCCTCCAATGAAGCTGTGACTATTCGATAGAGCCCGATTTCCAGAACCATATGCATAGGAGAGAATGGACCTTTCACTCCCAGTAACAGTTCCTAAGGGCTTTGTGCTGTAGGAATCACAATGGAATCTTGTTTTACCAGAGACCGCAAACTTGGGTACAAACAGAGCTACTCAGCACCTGAATCCTCGAACGTCACCAATGTCGGTGTATCTGGGTGGAACCACTGGACCTAACTTTAGGCATTCTTTCCAGGCTGCCCTCACATGTGGACTTGCTAGCAATTACTGGAGCTCACATGGAGCCCTTACCATGGCAGGTGTTTGACATTCATTACCTGGTTCAGTGTCCCCAACACGAGCATGCAGCAGGAAGGAAGATTCAGAAGGCAAGAAGAATAGCTTATCCAAGGCCACACAAGTAAGCAAATGGCAGCGTTTATCTTGAGCCTAAGTCTCTCGATCTTAAACCCCTTGCTATTGACCTTTGGGCAATAACAGTGGTTCTCAAACGTCCCTGTGCTTTTGAACTACCTGAGAGCTTTATTTTTTTTTTTATCTTTTTTTTTTATTTTTATTTATTTATGATAGTCACAGAGAGAGAGAGAGGCAGAGACATAGGCAGAGGGAGAAGCAGGCTCCATGCACCGGGAGCCCGACATGGGATTCGATCCCGGGTCTCCAGGATCGCGCCCTGGGCCAAAGGCAGGCGCCAAACCGCTGCGCCACCCAGGGATCCCTACCTGAGAGCTTTAAAAACTCACATGCCTGGACTCCACTCAGGTTAGATTGAGTTGCAATTTCAGGGCAGGGGGCAGACACCAGAATTTTTAAAAAGCTTCCCAGCTGATTCACATGTGCAGCTGGGTTTGAAAACCATCACATAGAATAATCCAGCCTCCGCTTTCATGGAGGGGCTATTCTTTAGTCTTTCAAGGTTCACAGGCAAGCTGCGATTTTGCCCACCACCCTGGGGTGGGGGTAATGCAGATGGCTGGACTGTCAGGATGTTTGCTTCCAGTGTGGGAGTGACCAATTGAATCATGGAAAATTCCCAGTTCCTCACTTGAGAGGGCTGGGGTAGGCCTGGTTCTATTGAGGACACGCCTGTGCCTTCAGCTGGAGATGAGACCTTGAATAGCTATGGCTGCTCTGCTTTTTCACTGAGGATAGGGTCTGCTCCCAGCGTCAGAGAATGGAAATGGACTTCATCCCCCAGCCTGCACCCCCCCGCTCCCCGCCAGTGTGTTAAATCCTTTCAAATGCCCCTGAGCTCCTCTTCAAATGTAGGACTCTTGGCCATAATAAATAAATACATCCTTCTATGTGGACTCTGATTCCAGATAGTAGTAATCCAAGAAAATCCAATAATGACAGTTGCATTAAGATCCTTCTTCCAGGCTAAGCAGAACATCTGTTTAGACATATTTTTAATCGGCAAATGCTTCCTGTGTTGAGTCCTCGGCAAATTAAATTTCTCACTGGACCGAGGGGGAAGCTGTCATTCAATAACCCATCTCTGGAAAATTACACCCTAGTCTCTTTCCAGGTGCACTTAAGATTTTCCCATGCTGACTCGGCTGCATACTGGCCCTAGCAATACTGGGTCACATGTATATATAGCACAGCTTGTCTGAGAAACACACAGTATCTTAGTGTTGGTCCCTTGAATAGAGAACTATTTCTGCCCGTTCTCCAAAGGAAAGTTGGCGGCAGAAGAAAATTAAGAGACTTGTTGAAAACCCTATGGGAAATGAATAACAAACTTCCACTTGCTACATCCCTGCCTGTGATTACTTAAGATGTGAGGATTCTCAGGATTTAAACATTAAAGGTGTTAGGGCTGCCAATATTTTGGAGGGTTTCTGCCACAAAATTGTTTGGACTGTTGGGATGTTTATTTTTAGAATAACTCATCCATTCTTTAATTAATTCATTCAAAATACAAAAGCAGTGAATGCTTACCACCAACCAGACACTGTGCTGGGCATGACTAGAAGGATGAACAGGCCAGCCACAGTTGCTGCCCCCAGGGAGTTCCCTACCCATGGGGGCAACTCACATTTGAATGCACTTGGAGGCAATTTGTAGCCTAGGGTTGGGATGGCCAATTAGAATATCTGGAGAGCCCAGCAGCTAATGTCAATGGGTGAAGTGGGCTAGATAAGACAATGGGAAGTAGAGGATTCCAACAATCAGGAAAACATGTACCTTGGCTATGGCCTGCAGGTACTACTGAACTCTTAGTGGGTAGGAAATGGAAGATGGGCCCAATGTTGCCACATCTTTCTGTCTTTAAAGAAAAACTAGAAAATCTGGATTCTTATGTGAAATCCCATGATTTTTAACAGTTGGCTTCTAAAGTGGTATTAAAACACAACAACAACAAAAAACACAGTGTGAGCCAAAAGCGTCCAGGCCAAGCAAAGCACATCTGTGGGTTGGGCTTATCCCAAGAATTGCAGGTGTATGACTTCTGATCTAGAAAATCTACCAGTAAAACAATTATTTTCATGTTTAAAAATGTATTACATGACAGCCTTCTTATTTATATGACCAACTGCTTTAGTAGGAACCCCTATACAAAAACAGAACTGCTGGAAATAATATATAACCTTCCCACCATCCCAAATAAAAGATACAGAGTTAAGATCAAAGGATAGACAGGGAGACTTCCATAATCAAGAGAATAGGGAATACAAATTCATAGAATTAAGCTTCAGGTGGTGGCAAGAATGTGCAGAGGGCATTAAAATTGGGCTGGGATTTAAGGGACAGGAGGCTGATGTCTTCATGCCTATAAATACAGGAGATATGGCTTTGGTCCCTTGTGAAGCAAGAAGTGAATGCTGAGATCTTGCATAAAATGAACACCATCAAAGGGCTTCATACTCATTAAAGAGAGAGAGAGAGAGAGAGAGGAAAAACTCTACCTAGTGGCTAAGAGGAGTAGCAAGAAATCTTGGCTATCTTCCCTGGGTTTTAATCTATGTGTACGTAAAAATATATATATATATATATCTATAAGAAACTGAATCCGAAATCCTGTTCCCCATATAGGTATAAGTTCTCCAATTACATTTCCTAAATATGGAAACTCTAAACTTAGAAATTAACATAAAAATTGATCTAAGACCCTAGAATCCCAAGAGCCCCCCAAAAACAAAAAAATAGGGTCACACTCATAATTGATGGCATTTGGGGCTCCTTTAGAAAGGAGTGATCATCCCTAAAAATAAGCTTTAAATAGAAACATTAGAAACGCAAAAAGTTAATCCATAGAGGAGAGTCAGCAGAAACAATAAATTGGAGATTTAGTACCCAAAGATACAGGAATAATAGAATGATCTGAAGGAGATAAAATAAGTATGTATAACAAAAGAGCCAATGGAAGAATTTGAAACTATAGTGGGGAAGAGAAAAGAATGGCAGATTTAGAAGCCACTAGCTAGGGCTTTTAGAAATGATAACTATATTATTGAAACTGGAATGGGATAAATAGCATATTGAACATAACTGAAGAGAGGATTAGTGAAGTAGAAAATAGATCTGAGGAAAACACACATATTTCTCCACTGAGAGATAAAGAAAACATGGAAGAAGGTAAAGGGACAAAATAGATAAAAAGACACTGTTAAGTGTGTAATCAATAGAAATTCTTGAAGATGAGAGAACTTTCATAGAGAAACTGGGAAAGAGAATGCAGTGGTCAAACAGGTGAGGAAGTAGGATTTTCCACAGTTGAAGAATTATACTAAGTCCCAAGCAGAGAATTCATACAAATCCACATGTAGACAATTACAACGATGCTGAGGAATACCAAAGACAAAGAACAAAAGAAGGAGAACACAACAAAAGATAAGACAGGTAACAGGTGAAGGAATATACCATTAAACTATAAGGATACCTTCTGTTGGTAACAATGAAGACCAAAAGACACTGAAATACTATCTTTGAAGTGCTGAGGGAAAAATATCTGTCAACTTAGAATTCTGTACATTCCTAGCTAAACTTAGTTTTCACAGTGTGGATAAAATAAATTGAGCGAAGATGAAAGAGAGTGAGGATAAAATAAACTGAGAGAGTTTATTGTCATCATGAAAGAATAATAAAAGATACATTTCCAAGAGGGAGATTTGGGGTGCAAGAAATGGCAGTAAGCAAGGAAATGGTAATGTAAAGGTAGATATAAATCTGTATTGCAAACAAACAGATCATTGATAATAGTGACTAATTTGGGGTCTTAAAAGCAAGTAAACAATTACATGAAAAATCAGGTTTTAAATTATTTTTAATTGTTTATAAATTAAAATATTTTAATTATTTTAATTATTTAATTGTTTATAAATTAAAATACTTTAAGATCCTTGTATTCTCAGAATGAGAATGGAGGTACTGATTTCTTTAGAGCCATCTTGTAATTTGATAATTCTCTGTACTTGTTAAGCCCAGTACGAATGTTAAAAATTAAAATCAATACTAAAGAATAGAAAGGAGATAATGGAAATAAAAAGTAAATATAGAAAAATATCTTAATCCTACAGAAAGCAGTAAAGGAGGATAAAAAAGCAAAGAGAAAAATAGCAAATAATGCACACACACACAAAGGAGGAGATAAGCCCAGGTATGTCAGTTATAAAATAAGCATAATTCACCTGTTAGATTCTCAGATTGAACAATAAGGGAAAAAATATAGGTATTTGATGTTTATAACAGATATACCTAAAATCTAATTATGATTATATGCAGAAATCCCCCAGAAAATATTAGCAAATCAAAACCATCAATGTATAAAAAATAATTATACACCATAATCAAGTGGAATTTATTCCAGGTATGAAAGGCTGGTTCAACATTTGAAAATCAATCAATATAAAAAAAGAAAAATCCCATGGTCACATCAACTGATGCATAAAAAGCATCTAACAAAAGCTAACATTTACAGTAAAAACACGGAAGTTAGGAATAGAGAGAATATATCTTAACTTGATAATGAGCATCTGCCAAAAACCTACAGTTTACATCTTAATAGTGAAAGACTAATTACTTCCCCCAAACCAGGAACAAGGCAAGGATGTCTGCTTTCATGCTCTTATTCCATATAGTTCTGGAAGTTATAGGTACTGCAATGAGGCAAGAAGAAGAAATTAAAGGCATAAACATTGGAAAGGAAAAAATAAAACTGTTTCTATTTCCAAATGACTTGTTTATGTAGAAGATCCCAAGAAATTAAAAAAGAATCCTAGAACTAATAAGTGAACTTAGCAAGATGGCAGATACAAGGCCAAAACCCCCAATTGCCTACATTTCTATATACTTACAATAATCGTGCAGAAATAAAAATTTAAAAGACAATACCATTTATAAGCACTCAAAATGAAATACCTATACACTTAAAAAAACATGTACAATATTTGTATACTAAAAATTATACAAGACTGATGAAAGAAATCAATAAAGACCTACATAAATGGAGAGATATACTATGTCTAGGGATTGGAAGACTGAATATGGTAAAGATGCCAGTTATCTCCAAATTGATCTACAGATTTAATGTAATTCCTATAAAAATCCCAGCATCTCTTTTTCTTGTAAGTGTAGACAACCTTATTCTAAAATCTATTATGAACAGACATAAAATTTATATGGAAACATAACAAAGACAATCATGGAAAAAGAGTATAACCTGGCAGTAATCACTCTCCCAGATACTAAAGCTTACTATGTAATTATGGTAATCAAGTCAATGTCATATTAGCAGAGGGAGAAACACATAGATCAATGGAACAAAATAGAGAACCCAGAAATCAACTCATGTACCATACAACCCAGCAATTCCACTCTTGGGTATTCATCTCAGAGAAATGAAAGCTTATCTTCGCACAAACACTTGTGTATGAGTGCTCGTAACAGCTTTATTCATAATACCAGGAAACAACCCAGGTATCTTTTCCTAGGTGAATGGTTAAGCAAATGGTGGCACATGCATACCATGGAATACTACTCAGCAATAAAAGGAAACTATTGATTCATAAAACAACTCAGATGAATCTCTAAGGAATTGTGCAAGTAAGAAAAGCTAATTCCCAAAAGTGATATACTATAAAATTCCATTTACATAATGTTCTTCAAAAGACAAAATTATCTAAATGAAGAACAGATTAGTGGTTGAGAGTTTAAGGATGGACAAGAGGAGAGGGGCAGGGATGTGGATATGATTATAAAAGGCAACATAAAGGATCCTTATGGTAATGCAGCTGTTCAGTATCTTGAATGTGGTGGTGGATACACAAACATATACAGGTGATAAAATAACATAGAACTACGCACACACACACACACACACACACACACACACACACACACATAGTGAGGAGCGGGTGGTGCCTGGGTGGCTCAGTTGGTTAAGCGTCTGCCTTTGGCTCAGGTCATGAACCCTGAGCCCTGAGATCAAGCCCCGAGTTGGGCTCCCTGCTTAACAAGGAGTCTGCTTCTCCCTCTCCCTCTGCCCCTCCCCTCCGCTCATGCTCTCTCTCTCTCTCTCTCTCTCTCATTTGCTTTCTCTTTAATAAGTAAAATCTTTTTAAAAATGAGTGGAAAAAAAGCTCTATGTGGCAAACATTAATCAAAATAAAACTGATAATAGTAATATTAATATCAGCCAAAATAATCTTTATTATGGATGAACATTATTAGATATAAAAGAAGGCCATTAATGGTGAAAGAAATAATTCAGTGGGAGCATTTAACAGTCCTTTCCATGTATTACTTAAACAACATAGCTTTGAACAATACAAAGCAGAAATTAAGAATAAAGGAGAAAATGACAATCCAAAATCTTAATTGTCAGGGTTGTTTAAAGCACTTTTCTCAGTAACTGATACACCAAAGACCCAAAATAGTTGTAAGATAGAATATGTGAATAACATATGTAGCACCCTTTAACCATCAATTACAGAAATGGATGCACATTATCCCAAAGACATATGGAACATTTATAAAAACTAAATCACGTACTGGGCTGCAAAGGAAGATTCAGAATACCAAAGAATTGATACCTGGGAGCATGGGCTAGTCATCTATGGCCAGGAGGCCAAATCCAGCCTGCCATCTGTTTTTGCAAATAAACTGTTATTGGAACACAGCCATATCCATTCATTTACATATTGTCAATGACTGCCATCGCACTATAGTGGCAGAACTGTTTGGTTGCAACAGAGAACATATTAACCACAAAACTTAAAATATTTACTATCGATTGCCCTTTTACAGGAAAAGTTTGCTGACCCCTGCCTTGGAGAATGGGTCTTTGGGACATAAAACAATGTTAGGAATCAGTAACACGCACAGAAAAACAAATACTTAGAAATTAAAAATCACGTTTCTAAATAATTCAAAGATCAAAGAAGAAAACTTAAGTGGAGCTAATAGGATGTATCACTGTCTAACATTGAAATGTACATGTCACATGATGGAATGCTGATAAAGAAGAACTCCGAGAAATTGTAGTCTTAGCATGTTAATAGGATATAAGAAAAATTGAAAATTATGTACCAAATATTCAACTCAAGAAGCCAGAAGAGGATGGCTAACTAATTTGTTACAATAGTGCCAAGACAATTCTATAGGGGAAAAACTTAGCTTTTCAACAAATGGTGCTAGAAAAACTAGATATCCACAGCAAAAGAATAAAACTAGACCCCTACCTCACACTATATACAAAAATTAATTCAAAATGATTAAAGACTTAAATATAAGCACCAAAACTATAGAACTATAGATAGAAACATAGATATAAATCATTGTGAGGTTGGATTAGGCTGTAATTTCTGAAGTATGGTACAAAAAGCATAAGAAACAAAAGAAAATGTGGATAAATTGGAAAATTGGACTTCATCAAAATTTAGAACTTTTATGCTTCAAGGGATACTATTGTAAAAATAAGAAGACAACCTATAGAATAAGAAAATATTTGTAAATCATATGTCTGATAAGGGTCTAGTATGCAGAATATATAAAGAGTAATTATAACAGTAAAAAGACAACCCAATTAAGGAATAGACAAAGGATTTGAATAGACATTTCTCCAAAGAGGATATGCAAATGACTAATAACATGAAGAGATGTTTGTTTCATTAGGGAAATGCAAATCAAAACCACAATGAGATGCTACCTCACACCCATTAGGATGGCTATAATCAACAGGCTTGACAATAACAGAGTGTTGACAAGTATGTGGAAACATGGGAACCCTGATACGTTGCCGATGGGAATGTAAAATGGTGCAGCTGCTTTGGAAAACAGTCTGCTAGTTCTTCAAAAAATTAGATATAGAGTTACTGTATGATCCAACAATTCCAGTCTATGGCATATACCCAAGAGAACTGAAAACATGTGTCCACACAAAAATGTGTACATTAATGTTCATAATAGTATTATTCGTGATAGCCAAAAAGCCAAAAATGTCCATCAGCTGAGAAATGGATAAACAAAATGTGATGTATCCATGCAATGGAATATTATTCAGCCATAAAATGTAACAGAGTACTAATACATGCTACAACATGGATGAACCTTGAAAGCATGCTAGGTAAAAGAAACCAGACACAAAGTGCCACGTGTTGCATGATTCCATTGATATGAAAATGTTTAGAATAGGCAAATCCATAGGAACAGAAAATGGATTACTGGTGGCCAAGGACTGGGGCTGGGGGTAGAAATGGGGTATGACTGCTACTAGGTTTCTTTTGGGCTGATGAAAATGTCATGGAGTTCTATAGTGGTGATGGTTGCACATCTTTGTGAATATACTAAAAATCACTAAGCCATATACTTTAAAAGCATGTCTATGATGGTGTGCGAATTATATCTCTAGTTTTTTTTTTTTTAAAAAAAAGAAGATGGAAAGGACATCAATAAAATAAGTGAAAATGGAAGAAAGTACTAAAATAAAATTAATGAAATAATGAAAAATGAATAAGATCAACAAAATCAAAAGCTGATTTTTAGAGAGAAGATAGAGAAACTAAAGAGAAAATGCTCCAAATGAGAGTAATGAGGGAATCTGAGCAGGTAGGCTAAAAACAAAACCTTCCATTGTCTGAATGATGAATAAAATGAGTGTGGATTCGGTTATCTGGGTGCCATAGGTTGAAACGATTCTACACCACCTTGTCTGTCTCTGCTATTTCCGGGGCACACCTTGGACTCAGAACCTTAACAGAGCCTCCATTTCTTTCCCACATCTCTCTCCTCAAGGTCCAGCTGGGCCGAGAGCCTGGAAGAACTGGGGGGGTTTATGAAGCTCTGCTTTTTCCAGGGTTTATTTTTCCAGCATCACAGACTGGTTCACTTTATTTGTCAGACTGGCCAAATGATTTTCAACATTTGCAACATTGGTGGGCATTTGGTCAGGGCATGGGATTGGCTTGGTGAGTTCCATTACATGTTCCCAGCGCTGAGAAGAGAGTACATCCCTGACTCAGCTCTGTCCCCAAGGATGCCTCATTGGGCCCCACTTGATTTTGAGCATCTCAGGCTGCCTTGGAGCCCACAGCGCCTTGTTCCAGGCTTCCATCATCGTAGGCCCAGCAATATTACCAACACCAGAAGGTTCAAAACCTTGAGCAGACCAAATGCCCTCTTTAGAACATAGGTTCTTAGCACCCCTTTTTGTGGATTCGTGGATAATATAGTCTTAACCATAATGTACAGAAGGAATTAAAGGCAAGGATACCTGGGTGGCTCAGTGGTTGAGCGTCTGCCTTTGGCTCAGGTCATGATCCCGGGGTCCTGGGATTGAGTCCTATATCGGGTTCCCTGTGGGGAGCCTGCTTCTCCCTCTGCCTATGTCTCTGCCTCTCTTTCTGTGTTTCTCATGAATAAATAAATAAAATCTTAAAAAAAAAAAAGAAAAAGGAATTAAAGGCAGAATAAATGGTAGTGTGTCTCTCTTGCAGATGGTGAGGAGAATGCTATGCTTCTGCACAGCCCCAGGACCTCAGATGCCAGAGCTGAGACCTTTTCTTCCCGTGTCAGGAGAGCCACAACCTCAAGGACAGAGAGAATATGGCCTGGAGGGGTCATCCCCTACGTCATTGGTGGGAACTTCACTGGTCAGTAGCCCCAGTCCCTCCTCTGGGGCATCGTGCTTTGTCTCTCAGGAAGACTCAGGTAGGGTGGAGCAGATGCTGGGCCCCAGCGGTCCTACCTGCTAATACTCCATTATGCCTTCAGGGCTCATGCACTAAGCCTAGTGAAATTGCAGTTTCTGCTGGGGCTGTGTCCTCAGAGGTGGCCACGTAGGCCGCAAGGCTTCATGCAGGGGGTGACATTTGACCCTGGTCTTGAAATATAGACAGGGTTTGCACAGTGGGTATGTGAGCAAAGCCCTCCAGGCAGAAGGAAGCTGTGAGTAGTCACACGTGGTGGCTTACCTGTCTTCTCTCCCCGTTGCGGGGGTGGGGCACCCTGCACCACCCGCCACCCCCACAGAACTATACAAGGTAGCCAGAGTGGGCCATTAGGTGTTGGCCAGTCCTGGCTGCAGCACTTGCCAGCAGTCCACCCTGGGGCAAGCTACTTAACCTCCCCATGCCTAGCACATTATTTCTCTAGGCCTTCTCATGGTTAATTCTTATCGCTGACATCTCAGATCAGATGACAGGTCCCCAGAAAGGCCTTCTTTTCCTCCCCAATACCCCTGATTCCCCCACTGGCCACTTGCTTTCAGGACCCCATTTTTTTTTCTTAAAGATTTACTTATTTATTTATGATAGAGAGAGAAAGAGAGAGAGAGAGAGAGAGGCAGAGACACAGGAGGAGGGAGAAGCAGGCTCCATGCCGGGAGCCCGATGCGGGACTCGATCCTGGGACTCCAGGATTGCGCCCCAGGCCAAAGGCAGGCACCAAACAGCTGAGCCACCCAGGGATCCCCAGGACCCCATTTTCTAGTCTCTACGATACTTCCCGTTACCTGAAATGATTCAACTTTTATTTTTGTTCTGCCTGTTTTTGTCTCCAGCCCAATTGCTATGGGCACAGGGATCTTTTATCTGTCTTGTTTTCATTCCTACACTGAGAACATTCCAGTGTTCAATGTACCAATGAACATCTTGGTTTCATTCTCCAACACTGAGAACAGAACAGGGCCGAGTAGTGGATGGTCAACGGTTGTGCCCACAGCAGGCCTGTGGCCGGTGTTAGTTGAATGCCCGGGGAGTGGGAGAAAGCCACTCAGAGTGGCCTCTTCTGGGCTCCCAATTCTGACAGCCCATGCAAGTCTGCCTCCTCTCTGCGGGTCTATGACTTCTGGGAGAGGTGGTTGATGAGGCAGATGTCCCGAAGCCACTGAACATCACCAGTAAGTAAAGGCACTGTGAAGACGTACATGACAGGGACCTAGCAGCTGGCGGAGAGCATGGAGTGTCCCCAGCCCACCCCTTCTTCTCTCTCCCTGCAGTATCACTCCCATGCCATTAACCCAGGGCTTTCTCGTGCTGGATACTTAATTAGATGCTGGTGATAAAAAAAAATGACCAAGACTTCACCTGCCCTCAAGGAACTGCATCATTAGGAGAGAAAGCAGTGCGCCTAAAGAAGTGAAATGTTGAAATTTTAACCAGCTACTCACCTTTGTTCTCTGGCACTTAACTATGCTCTTTCAAATCTGATGTGCTTTCCTGACCAAAGATTTATATAACCTTCATCAAAGTTAGCTAATTTTATTTAGAGTACTCTCTTTACGTGGTGGTTTTTGTTATTCTGTAATTAATAGGATTGCTATTTTGGTGAGTGATTGAGCTACAAACGATCTGAACTAAGAACATTAAGATGTAAAAAAAAGAAAAAAGGACAGCTAGATTACTCTTTGTTCTGTAGTTACATTTTTAGGGACAACAATATGACACCACACCCATGTCTTCCAGACAATGATGGGAGCCTCCCCATTGCTTTGTTTGTGTTTGGCAACCTGGTCACTGCAGAACTCAGATGACACCCCCAGCCATCCTTTGTACTCCACAAACAACTATTTTTCTAGATCCTTCTCATTGTTTCTGGCAAATCAAAATAGTCTTCTTTATCTCAGATTGATAGATTTTTTTTTAAAGAATACTTACTGACTAACTATCAGCCAGAGTTTACAACTACTCTGTTCTTGCTCCCAGACAGTTTACTTACTGTCTATTTTTCAATACATTTCCAGCCAAGGAAATATGAAGACACTTTCAGAGAAAGTATGAAATTCACCTGTTTTCAAAGGCTTTGTAGAAAATAAGGCTCAAGGATCCACCAGAAAATACTGCACCCCCATGCAAAAGTAGCATAAATGTACATGAAAATAAACCTTTTTAGAGCATATGGGCACATGTTCCTATAGATATAAAATAAAATGAGGCTGCAGAATGCAGTGCTGGTGAGCTACTTCAAAAGCCTCAAATTTTCAAATTGAATAATCTGGGTAAGATTTTTTTTTTAAGTTTAGAAAAGCACTTTCCATTCAAAGGAAACACTGGAGAGCCTGGGATATCCTGAAAATCTATTTTTACCCTCTTTTCCATTCATAAACTCTTACTCTCTGAGTTTTAGTAATTCAGGAAAGTCATGTTCTTAGCAAGGGAAATTCTTATTCCTAGTGCATTTCTATTCTGGGTCATCCAAAAAGCTCTTTTTGCTCATTGGAACAAGCATTGTTGTAAGTCACCATGCCTTACGGCCTCTGAGGGAGGCATGGATCTATCAGTGCAGTGATGAGACTTACTCTGTCATTTCAGGAAGCCAGAGGGCCATTTTTAAGCAGGCCATGAGACATTGGGAGAAACACACCTGTGTGACCTTCATAGAAAGGACTGATGAAGAGAGCTTTATTGTGTTCAGTTACAGGACTTGTGGGTAAGTAAGCAAAAGCAAGATCATCTCAGCAGAATCAGAGCCAGACACATCTGATGGCTCATGAGTGTTGAATTTTCTCTGGAAAAGGAAATATTTCCAAGGAGCTGTCATAAATAGCAGCCTAGGGGTTGTCAGAAACTCCCCTTGCCCTCAATAAACTCATAATCCAAGGATAAAGTAGGTGGGTCAGAAAGAAGACTCTAGGAAGACAACGGGTCTGAGTCTCCTGTCATGAGAGTGATTGAAGGAATTGAGGGTGTTTCATACGGAGAAGTGGTTCTGAACCAATTGGAGGTCAGCAATCCTACTGAGAATCTGACAAAGCTCTGGGCTTCCTCATGACAGATAAACATTTATGCAAAATTCTGCATGTAATTTTATGGGTTCCATGGGCTTACAGACTTCCTCCAGAAAACATAACAAAGCATAAGATGCCTGGATTGTGACTAAACTTACCTGTTAATGCCAGTAAATATAAGTGTGATGTACTCTCATACTGAAAGAAAGTTTCCCATACTGGTTCAGATACTTCACCCCAGCCAAATGGTGTGTGCATGAAATGACTACTGAAGGATATGACCCACGAAGGTTTCATGTAAAAGGAAAGAAGGCACATAGGCAAATGCAACAAAAAGAATGTTGAGATCATAATTTTAGCTATGGACAAGGCATTTTTAGTTTCGTTCCTGTATTGTTTTGTTTTTAAAGTCAGAAAGAGTTTTTAAAAAGGTGGGATGCTTTATAATGAGAAAAAGTACAAGCTACAGTGAGAATATGACCCTCATAAATCTTTATGCACCAAACGGCATAGTCATAAAACCAGCCCCAGGGAATTCAAGGGGAAATCGACAGAAACACCAGCAGCAAGCGTCTTTATTTCATTTCTGTCAGCCTAAGTAAAGCAATGGCAAATTGGCCAAAAAATAAGTAGAGATTTGTAGAGGATTGAAAAAATATAATTAATAGAGTTGATCCTCTGGATCCTATTCTGCAATCTGATAACACAGCTTTTAAGTGTGTATTGAACATTTATAGAATTGTCCATCTGTTAAACATGACGAACACCTCAACGGATTCTCAAAGGCAAAAATAACATTAACAACATATTCTCTGATTGCAAAGCAATGAGACTGGACATCATAACAAAAAGTAGAATAAACACCCTGCATTACCTAGTAAGTTAAAAGCTCCATTTTTTGTTTGTACAACTCTTAGGTCATAAAGAAATCAGGATTAATATTACAAGATGTAGGCAATAAAAGCCCCACAATTTTAAGTTAAAGAGATATATAGCTAAAGCTGTGTGTGTGTGTGTGTGTGTGTGTGTGTGTGTTTGTGTGTGTATCCCAACAGCCCACATCAGATTCAATAATGATAATTCTAGAAACGTTCCTGTTAGACTTAGGAACAAGTTGAAGATGTTCATGATCACCATAAGAATTTTACATGTTTTGGGAAATGCTAGCTAATATAATTAGATAAGAGAAGGAAACACACATGGTAAGTATTGGCAGGAACAAGGCAATGTTTGCATTGTTTGAAGTTAATGTGACACGTGTCTAAAAACTTGGAAAAGCAATTGAGAAACTAATAGAAACAAAAGGAGACCCTGTTAAGGTGACGGATTATAAATGTAATAAACAATTACTTTTCCTTATGATGAAATACTTTGATTCACTTTTATAATGGGAAAAATATCACTTTATTAGAAACATAATAAATAATATATCTGAGAATAAACCTAATAAAAATACAAATATATGCCAGACCTCTAGGAAGAAAATGCTAAAATTCTAAGGAAACTTGAAGAAAAGAAAGTAAGAATGGAAATGCATACCACTTTCCTGGTATGGGGATACTGAACATAGTAAAGATGTCAGAACTCCCTAAAATACCCTATAAATGCATGCCATTCTGATTCAAACATCTATGTTTATGTATATGTGAGTATATGTGTTTGTGTTTTTAGAACTTAAACAAATGCTACTAGAGTTTATCTGGAGAAATGACCATATAGAAAAAAGCAAGAGAGAAGGAGAGAGAGAGAGACAGAGACAGAGACAGAGGTAGAGAGAGAGAGAGAAAGAGAGAGACAGAGACAGAGAGCACAGGGATAGAGGGACAGAAGTAGGGTGGGGATTTTGGGAAGAGGTCTGATGGTCTTTTCAAACATCTAGGGTTTAAAATGCAAGTGAAGATGATAATAATTAAGACCATTTGGAGCAGAACAAAAGAGTTTAAAAATGAATATGGCTATACACAAATTTAGCTAGCATTTTAAATGAGTGAGAGAAAGCTGGATTAGTCATTTAGGATATTTTAATCCTGGGATAGATGGCTCGTTGTGAAAAACATAAAGCTGGGCTCCTTCCTCATTTCTTACATCCAAATGATTGTAGCTGGATCAAAGATGTAAACATTTTTAAAAGGAGAAAGAAAAGAAAAGAAAAGAAAAGAAAAGAAAAGAAAAGAAAAAAGAAATTTAAAAAATATTAGAGTGAAACGGTAAGTCAAATTATAGATTTTACTTATAATCTTGTCATAGAGATGGCCTTTCTGAGCAGGATATAAGAAAATGAAGACATTACATACCTTGAAATTTTAAAGTTCTATCTGGTGAGAACAAAACTAAAACAACACATAAACAAAAAAGACCAAATGAGAACTAACGTGTAAAAAATATTTTCAATATATTTGATAGTCAAAAAGATTCATTTTCTTAATTCACAAAGAGTTCTTACATATCAATAGTAAAAAGTTAGACAAGCCAAAAGAATATAGAGAGAAGATGTGGTCACATATTTCATAAGAAAGAAAAATACAAATGTCATATAAAACATGGAAAACGATCCAACTCAATACAGTGAAATACCATTTTTCACCTATCCAGTTAACAAAAAGAACTTGATAAAACCAGTGTTGGCCAGGTTGTGGGGAAATAGGGCTTTTTAATATATTATTAGTGGACATAAAAGAAGACACATTTGGGGAGCAAATGTGGTAGCACCTATGGAAAGCTCAAATGCATATACCCTTTTATCTATCAATCCCAATGCTAGGTATTTACCCTGCCACGAACAAGAATCCAACCATTTCTTTGTTTTTCTTGTTATTTCTCTTCCTCTCCCATGAGGCTTTGTTTAAATAGTAAAAATTAGAATTAGCATAAATGTACACTAATAAAAGGCTGATTAATTAAAATTTAGTACTATGTTACTTTGGAAAGAACGAAGAAGGTCTATAAGTGCTGTTATAAAAAGATCTCTAAATTAAGGAAGTAGAAAGATAAAAATGAAGGACAAGGTATATAGTGCATTTTGTAATTTAAAAATATGTATATCTAATTTTTCTGAAGGATGCTCAAGACACTTAACAATGGTTGTCTTTGGATGAAGAGATTAAAAGGGATGAAAGACTTAATACTTCAATATTTTGAACATGTATTTTTTAAAAGACTTATTTATTTATTTGAAGGAGGGGATGGGCAGAGGGAGAGAGAAAATCTCAAGCAGACTCCATACTGAGTGCAGAGTCCAACTCGGGGCTGGATCTCATGACCCTGAGATCACGACCTGAGCCACAGCCAAGAGTTGGACACTTAACCAACTGAGCCACCCAGGCACCCTTGATCATATATGTTTTTAAATGTTTGATAGAGGTTATCTGGGTGTTGGAGGTGGTGGGATTGTGGGCCATTTTAATATCCTTTCTTATACCTTTCTCTATTAGGAATAATATAGAATAATATGTTAGGAATAAATGTTATTTGAAAAAATAATTGTGCCCAGAAGGGGAATCATTTCTAAACCTCCTCCAATAAGGGAACCAAGCCTCATGCTTTACTCAGCTGACTCCTTTCATTATCTTTTTTCCTTGTCATCAGAGATGATCCAACAGAGACTTGGGGGTGCAGAGGTCATGAAGGGTATGGGCTTTATTCCAGGACTCTAGCCCTTATCTTTCTTTAGGTTTTCAAGTGGATCCATGACCACCAGAAAGGTGAACCATTTTTGGAGGGAATTTCTGTATTGGGAGGGAATTTGGACAAGGAAAGTGCTTTTAGCTCTGAAAGTCTGTGTTTCTTTTAGATGTACACATGTATGTGTGTGCGTACATGTGTATATACATGTATGTATGTACATGCATGCACACATATATTGGGGAGGGTATTAGACTCTCCCTATTCTCTGACCTGCTGATCTGGGTATTTCTGCAACCATCCAGCTGTTGTTCCTATGTTGGGCGCCGAGGAGGAGGCCCACAGGCCATATCCATTGGGAAAAACTGTGACAAGTTTGGCATTGTGGCACATGAATTGGGCCATGTAGTTGGGTTCTGGCATGAACACACCCGGCCAGACAGAGACCAGCATGTCACCATCATCAGAGAAAACATCCAACCAGGTAAGGAGCCAGTATGGAGTCTGGAAGCTACTGGCCAGCAAGGTGGCATTCCCGGGTCAGGCAGGTGTGAAGGAGAGGGGTTTTGGGGAGCTGACCATGCTCATTTGTTAAATAAGGAGGCAGCAACCCTATTGTGCATGCATTTGTCACCAGCACTGTCACTGTCATCTGTGGTCCTTCCTGGGAAGTCTTCTTGCTATAGCTTGTAGGTTATGGCAGAAACTAAATGACATTTCATTTAGTTTCATAAAGGACAATGAAACCCAACTCTATTTCCTAACAGGAACAGAATGGACCAGAACACTGTTGCAGCATCAAAGCTGAGAAGCCAAAAAAAAAAAAAAAAAAAAAGAGTTCTCTTGGTTGCTTTATAAGAGTCACTTTTGCTGACTTTTCAGTAGCACATCTTTTTTGAAACTGCAATACAGTTAGGACACAAGTACATGTCAGAGCAGTATTTCTGCCTGGAAACGTTCTGGCCCAAGGCAGATAGAGTGTCTAGATTAAAAAAAACAAACCTTCCCATGTTAAATGATTTTATATAGAAGTTCATATTGAACATGAAAGTAGCTGGTTGAATAATATGGTTGCCTTAAAATATTTTCAAGGTTCTGAATTGTGAACTCTTTGGGATTGAACTTAACTGTTTGATTTTTCTTTTGCTCTTTCAGTAGCCAGATCAGAGATTTATTTATTGATTTTTTTAAGTCTCTGAGCAGTCGGATCAAAAACGAACCTGTCTACAAACTTAGTACAAGAGTTTCGAGTGGCACTTGGGGAAGGGTCAAATGGTGGGGTTGGGAGAATGTAGGGCTGTTCGAAGTTTCGAATTTCCAGTCTGCTGGAAACAATGAGAATGCCCACAATGCCCTGTTATTTGATTGGGCTGACCAAGCTCTCAAGTTGCTATGGGCCCCTCCTTCTCCCCCTCTGCCTCCTTTCAGGTACCTGCCTTGGTATTCAAAGGCCTTAACAGAGTGTTGTGTCACAGGTCAGGAGTATAATTTCTTAAAAATGGAAGCTGGGGAAGTGAGCTCTCTGGGAGAGATCTACGACTTCGACAGCATCATGCACTACGCCCGGAACACTTTCTCCAGGTTGGAATCTATGCTTCTGCCTCATGTGTGTGTCACTGTGCCTGCCGCAGGCTTGGGTCGGATTCCTGGAGGTCTGCGGAGAGTGGGTCTCTGCACGCTCCTCGCACAGTTGGCCTGTCTGTCCTTGAAATAACAGTGGCCTCTGGGCTGCAGTGAAATATAATCTAATCAGGTTCCCGCTAATGAGATTGAATCCCATTGTGAAGCCGGTGTTCCATCACACCCTAATGTCACAAGCAACAAACTGGAAAGGGGAAATTATCGAGAGGTTGACCAGGATAATAACTTAGGGGCTCTGTGTAAAATTTCCAGTGGGTGGGGGAGTCTTCCAAAGCACGTCCTTGATGTGAGCCTAGTGGCACTTACCAGTTCTCTTGAAGAAGTATGGTTTATTGGAAGCTAGACCATATGAGGGCTGGGAGGCTCATAAATCATGGGTTCATTTTCGAGGTGAAGAAAATGAGGCTGTAGCCAGCTCGAGGGCACACAGGTAGCTGGGGTTGGAGTGAGAACAATGATCCAGGTTTCCTTGCCCGCTGGTCACGCTCGATGGTAGCTGGTGCACCCGAGTCTGGTCAGACTGGTGATTTACAGCCAGCCTCGTCAGGACCTGTTTTGATGAGTTATTGCTATGCTGGACTGGGTTTTAAGTATTTCCAATATAGCCCTTCTAGACCAGATGAATGTTTTGTTTCAAGAACTTTTCTCCCCCTAGTCCCAGTTTTGTAGGTCTTTCCACCCTGGAGTTAAAGGAGACACAGGGTAAATATTTTCTCTCTTGGCTCCTTTTTCTCAGTTTCCTCTTAAAACCAGTTTGTTGGCTTTTTATCTATTTAATCATTCAAAAAAAGGTTTGAAGTGGTTCCTAGTATATACACAGGACAAATAGGAAACAAATGAGGGAGCTTAAGGATGGGAGAGGGGAGAGTAAGGGTAGAGAGCTATGTTGAAGCTTGGAACCAACTGACTACTCAGAATACATGCCATAAAGTCATGTATGCTTTGGTGGGATTGGCAGTAAATCCTGCTGTGTGCTTCTTAGCAGTTATAGCAAAGAGGAAAGCAATCCATTTCATGAGTCTCTCTGTTCATAAAGATCAAAGGAAACCATTCTTTCAGGAAACACACAGCTCTTGGGAGTGAATGGGGATCTGTGTGCCCAGGGCTCATTGGCTCTTGGGTAGGGCTGCTGGAAGCATGCTGTTGATGAGGTCACAGAACTGTGGGAGAGATCTCCAGACCTCAACATCCCAAATTCTCAGTTTCGGGGGAAGTGGGGTGCTGTCCCTCTGGCTGCACAGATGACTGAGCTGTGATCTCCATCCTGCATGCACCCAGGTGGGATCTCTCTAGAGCTCTAATGGGTGGAGTTTCGTCAAAGTCAGTATCTTTGAACGACTGGCATGAGACTGACTGACCCTGTTCTCATTACTCTTCTTCTGGCTCTTTATCAGAGAATACAAGGGGCACCATGTAATGAAGAGACCACTGAATTGAGAGTCAAAGACTGGGATCCAGTCCTAACACTGATACACTGTGCTTTTGAGGGAAGTATAGACAGTAGTCAGGGAGAGCTTTGTGCTGGGTCAAATCTCCACCTCCCTGGGCATCAGTTTCCCGATGAGGGGTTGGACTAGATGTTCTCTGAGCCCCTTCCAGCTTGAACATTTCCTGTTGTAATTTCTTAATCTGGTGCGGATGGGTGAGGCACTGACAGATAGGGTCACCTTCATTGCCATGTGGACATTCGAGGCTTCTTCTTCCATAGTGGGAAACAGAACTTTGAAGGACCTATTCTGGGGGTCTCTGAGAGGTCTCAAGAAACAAGGGGGGCCAGGATGAGAGCCTACCCTGCCGAGGTCAGAGCGAGATGCTTGGGTGTGGGGCCTGGGCTGACTTGTGTGTTTGGGAAATGGTGTAGGAAATATGTAGTCACACCATCTCAGCCCTGGGGTTGCAGGCTGCAAAGTAGAAACATAATATTGATTTTGTAGAGAACCACTGTCAAGTTGCCCCAAGTGAGAAAGTTGTACCTTGGGTCTTATTTCTATAGCTGTCATGACTCTTCATATTGCTTTATAATTATCTGTTAATTATTATTATAAATTCATCTACTCCTATTTTTTTGTTACATCTCCCTCTCCCAGCCTGAGATCTCTGAGGGCATCCTCTTCTAGTCTCTAGCACCTACCATGGTGCCTCAGGGCACAGAGTAGGTGTCCAATAAATGTTCTTTGTTCTTTAATGGATAAATCAATGAATGAATCAAAGGAGACAGGGAAATCTGCAATGCTGGGGGCTAAGTGAGGGAAGAAATTTCCATTATCCTCATTGCATTTCTGTCCACATACCCACATATGCGGTGGTCACTTTATAAGGAGAATCTACAGGTGTCTCCTGTGCAGGAGTGTTGGGGATACATTACTTCCAATGGGCTGTAGGAACTGCACTGCCTCCCTGGTGCCTGCCATGTGCCAACTACTCTGAAAAGCTCTGAAAACAGAGGCCAGGGCAGGAGTACAGACAGAGTGTCTTTGGACACCAGCATTTCTTTTCTTGTTTTTGTTTGTTTTTTAAGTGGAACCCAGCATGGAACTTGAACTCACAACCCCAAGATCAAGGCCTGAGCTGAGCTCAAGGGTCAGACACTTAACTGAGCCACCCGGGTGCCCGAAGATTTTACTTTTTGTTTTAGAGTTTTGGTTCATGGGCTTCCCTGAAACAATAGCTCCTCATCAAGAGTACCCCAAACCCCTCAGAGGGAGATTGCTGCAAGGGGCAGCAAATGAGTGTGATGGGCAGCCAGGTAGGAGCACAGAAGCTCACCTGAAGGCCTTGAAGGGAGGTGGACTTCTTCTGCCACCATGATGTCATCAGTGCTACACAACAGTCTACCCCAAAACTAATGGCTCCCAACAAAAACTTGTTTTTTTGTGTGTGACATTGTAAGTCATTCTGGCTGGTTTTCTGGTTTTGCCTGGGATCATTTCCACAGCATTAGTCATTTGGCACCACGCCTGGGCTGAGAAGTCCGGGATGGCCAGTGCCACGTCTGATTGTTGTGCTACCTGTCCACTGGGGCCCCTCGGTTCTCTTCCCTGGGGCTTCTCAGCCTCTTGTGGGCTAGACTGGACTCTTCACTACATTGGGACTCAGAGTCCTTACAGGACAAGCTGAGAGGCTACAAGACTCTGAAGACCCAGTCTCTGGAACTTGCAGGACATTGCTTGCGCCACATTCCATTGGCCAGAGCAAGGTGCAAGGACAAGAATATGGACAGTAGGAGGCGCAATTCATCATTTAAAATCTTGCCATGGCTACTTACCTGCCCTTGCCCCAGATTTTGGAACGATTTTGGCAAATCTATTTTGTGGCAAGTAGATTTGCCTTCATTGTCCTTCCTGCCAGTTTTCTGTATGGATTTTCAGGAAACTACTTTGTTCAGTGGGACATTTACCAATGCCATCCTTACTGATGGTCTTTCCTGGCCCACTTTTTGTCAAGTTTTGCACTGCCTAACTCCATGTCATTACTCCTGGCCACATATCCCCTGGAGCTAGCCTGCACATCATCTTTGAGTCTATAAAAGAGCAGAAAATGACCTATAGAACAAACATTTGCTCATCTGGAGGCAAATTCTCTTCCTGCTGATGGGAAACCCAATCTTCCTGTGTGTTTACAATTGGTCTGTCTCCTTCCAACTTCATTTTCTAGTTTATTGTAGTCCTTCCCTCCTCCCCCTTGGTTCGACCTGGGCTGTTGGGGAGTGATGTCTTTGCAGGTTCTATTGGGCAAGGGTCCAGGAGCTGAGGAGACAGTTCTGTGGTACAGGGGCATCTCTGCTTGGAGAGCTCAGAGCTGACAGCTTTATTCCCTAAAGCATCTGCCAAACTCTTTCTTAGGTTAGCAGAATGTCAGGGCTAAAAGTTGTCCTACAGAAGAGGGATGTCACTGCAGCAGTTCACGCAAGGGATGCCTCTTGTAATAAACATCTTCCAGAGCCCACTGCCTTGCTGGGAGCTCAGGGACAGGTTGGAGAGGGAGTTCCAGCCTCAAAACACAGTCCGAGTGTGGACTAATGTTGTTCCTGCTGTTTCAGTTTTTGAAGTCTCCCACGTTCCTGACTCTGTCATTTATCTAGCACACATCAAAGGCAACTGTTTCTTGGGCAGTGGAAAACACTGCCTGGAAGGAGGATGCGGGAGATGGGCTCCAGGTCTGCCTAGATTCCAGGGCTGACACTCTATTATTAGCTCTGCACTCTGGGAAAGTCACTTAAGCTCTGCAGGCTTTTTCTGGCCTGCGGGGAGGAAACCCTAATAAGAATGGCACTGGCCTAGGGTGTTACAAGGACTAAATGAGATGGTGCATGTGAAGTGCCCAGGCCTGGGCCTGACACACAGGAAGGTCCTGAGAACTCTCAGTGGGGGCACAGGTTCTCCACATGGCATGCCCTTGGCAGAGACACCTGTATGCTGTGGTCTTCAGCAGGGTTAGCAGGCCTGGGTTGCTAAGAGATTGTGGTGAGCTTTACATTTTGTGCAGCAAAATTTCTTTCCTTGGGGGAATCAAAATAATTACAAATGGACACATTTTATGTTAGGGCAGAGGTGTTTCTTTTTAGATTTAGTAGGTGATTGAATTTAGAATTTTATGGAGAGTCATTACTTGTAGTTTAAAACTTGCCAAAGTTAGCAGGGAAGTCAAGGATTCCACTAAAGTTTCCACCTCTGGACCCAGAGATGAAGCAATAGGAATTAGAGGAAGTCAGGCCAGGTGGCTAAAGTTTGAGAATAGAGATGCTTCAAAGGAAATCAGCAGGTGATCTGCATGCTTATGTTGGAACAAAAGTGAGCTTGAAGTCTGATTCAGAAAAAGTATATGCAAAACCAGAAAGATAATAAAACATGTAACCAGCAAGAAATAAGGATAATATGTTTTCCAAGGTAGTATAGAATTTAGGGGAAAGGAAAAGTTAGAGAGAGAAAGAGGAGAAAGGATGGTACAGCTAATACACAGGTAACATGCATTTTCACATTTCCTTTGAGTATATGTTACTTTCCAAGGTATTTTGAAGATACTCCCCTACCTTGGTTACATAATTTAATTCAAAAAGCATTTCTTGACCTGTTATGCTCCAGTGTCTGAAGGCATAGAGATGAAGGTCTCAATCTCTCTGCTTGAGGAACTTACTATTTAGCAGAGAAGACAAATACCTTCATTCTTCAAAAAAGACAATGGAGTGTGAGAAGAAGAGGGTAGACAAATAAGGCCCAGAGGTAGCCCAGAGAAGGGAATGAATAACTCAAGATGGGAGGGGTAAAAAGGGCTCAAGAAAACTTTTAAGAGAGGAAACCAACTGATGGGATTTGGGCGAATGAACAGGAGTTTGCTAGTGGACAAGAAGATGCTGAGGGAGCCTCAGCAGAGGACAGCCTGTAAGGGCATGGTTAGGGCTAGCAGAAGTTCCATGTTGCTTAAGATACCAACTGGGGTGGAGGTGTCAGAAGTGGCTGGAGAGGAAGCCAGAGGCCAGTGAGCTAGAGGCCTGGGGATCCAGGTGATGATCAGAGACTGAAATGCCTGTCTAGGCCACTCTCTTATTGTTAGATAAGTAAACTGAGGCTCAGAGAGAGAAGGGGGCTTGTCTGAGCTCACCCAGGTGGCAGAGCCAGGCTATTCATAGAAATCTCTAGACCAGGGCTCTCTCAGCCACCTTTTGTTCTCTGCAGTCTTCTCACTTTCCATCTGATCATCCCCATTGTCAGAAGGGCCCCCCCAAACCCCGATTCCCATTATTCGACAACCCATCCACCAGCACTTACTCACCAGCCCCTGAGAGCCTCACACTATGCTGCCTCCCAGGCCTCTCTGGAGCCTCTCCAAGGCATACCCTTGCTCAGTAATGCCCATTGCACAACTCCAGGGGCTTCCATGTACACCTTAGTCTCTCTGAATGGTGCTCCCCACAGTTGCCCGGTGTGGCGGGCCCGGGGACCTGGACTTGTCAGGGGCTTTGTGGAAATGCTCCATGCACAGCAGCAAGGAGCCGCCAGGCCAGCAGGTAAGGGCAGATTGGCAAACTCACAAGAGTCATTTTCCTTCCCCCTTGGAAGTGAGGAGGCAGCTCATGAAGTGGAACGCCCAGATGCCAGGACAAGTAAAGCAAGTCTCTTCTGTCACACGGGTCTGCGGAGCGACAGGGGCTAGGGATATGGATGGGATTACGTGCAAGGAAATGAAGACTGTAAATCCCAGCGCGGCCAGCCAGATGGCCTTGACTTTTCTTTCTCCTTTCTCTCTCTCTTTTCTTCCTGTAGAGGAGTTTTCTTAGACACCATCCTCCCCCGTCGAGACGACAATGGCATCAGGCCAACCATTGGCCAGCGTGTGCGGCTCAGTCAGGGAGACATAGCTCAAGCCAGGAAGCTGTACAAATGCCCAGGTAACTGACCCTGGGGAGTCCTGAGGCCTCTGGAGCACCCACAGAGTGTGACTCAGCCACCCTTTGCAGACTTTCCCTTTTGCTGGGAAGGCAGGTTGGGGAACCTGGAGAGGCTGCTGAAATTTCTGGCGTGCGGCTCTAAGGAAGCTTTAGACAGTGTAGAAGGCCCAAATGGTGAGGTAATTGCCAGTAGTGACACGAAGAATAGGTCTTGGAGCTCACAGCTTAATTTGTGGGAATCTTCAGAATTTTCTGGCAAAGCCCTGGTATTCTGAAGAAGAAGAAGGCATAGTGGAACAAGAGTGAACAGGGGCCTGATGCAGTGTGTACCCTGTAACTGTAAAAGCACCTCCCCTTCCTATGGGAGTAGGAGATGTGGGTTTGGCAAAACAAAACCCAAGGGTTTTGCAGAAAGACGGTGAATGAAGGAGAGTGTTTGTAGAAGGGTGGGAGTCAGCAATCCTCAGTGTGTAAATGAGGTTGTTTCTATGGTCTTGGGGCTTTCCTAGCCATCCAAGGTGCTGGTCATTGGCTAGAAATCAGCCATTGAAGACCGGACAGTACACTGGGGTCTGAGGAGATGTCTGCTTCTCTGCCCACCCACAAGCCTCTTCCCCTTGAATGTGCCCTCTTTGCCTTCCATCCCCTTGGCTTCAGCATCACCTCCCCTGCAACCTGCTGCCGTGGGAGTGAGCTCACATTGGCCCCTGAAAGCTGTTGAGCTTCAGAGCAAAGCATTAGTTACAGCAGCCAGAGTTTACCACTGATGAGAGAGAATGCAATTCAGTGGTTTGGGAAGGAAGAAGGAAATTCATTGCCCACAGGTCCAGTAATGTTTTCAAAACCCCAGACCAGACACACAGTTTGATCATGAGACAGTATATTTAAAATAGGGGCCTTCTTAGTGGGATCACAGGGCACGCAAAGGACCCGATGGGGTTTGGTTCATCACAAAACTCTGAGCAGTATGTCCATCCAGCTATTAGTCATGTGGGGGCGTGTTAGGGCTGAAATGCAGGACACACATATCATATAACCTTGCTGAATTGAAAGAGAAACCTTATAGCATTCTCTGGGAAATGCCAGTATTTATTTAGTTATAATGTATATGCCTCTTCCCAAAAGGATTGGAGGCAGCTGGTAAATACCATGGAGCCATATAGTAATGTATCTATTCTTGCAGAATGTTGATGATTATTCTAAAATAATTTCCATGGAACCCTTGGGGGTGTTGACTGCCGGGCATAATCCTCATGATGCCTGGCAGTTGTTCAGTAACATGATATTGAAGCCCTAGCATCCAGGATTTCCTGAGGCTGATGACGGACCACTCTCCAGCTATTCCTTTCCTGCAGTTCCGAGACTGCAGCTTCCAGTAATTTCAAGCAGTAACTGAAAGCAGAGTAGTTGCTGAGTGGAGGTTGAATTGCATGTAGGGAGATATGGGTAAGGATGCTTGTTTCCCACACTTTGTGGGTGACCCCCCCTGGGAGGAAGGGCATTCAGCAAACCAGTGTCTTTGTCTTTGGGGTCCGAGTCCCTGGGCATCAGGAAGTAAGGAACCTACACCTCCCAAACTTACTCATACGGCTACTTTTTTTTTTCTTTAAGGACAAATTAGTGAAAATATTTGTCACATATGTAAGGACCCTAGACTTATGACCAGGCAACTCTCAAACATTCAAGGGCAGAATAGCCTACTGTAGAGTATTCCAGCTTCCCACACCTCTGGTCATTTTTGTGTTTTCTTGACTTTATTTGGTAGCTCATTCAGAGGTAGGTTGCAGAGAAAGAAGAGGCAAGATTCCAAACCAATGAGTTTCTAATGAAGTGAGTTTCAAAGTATTTTCTTTGTCTCATTGCTTCATCTACTTGTACTTTTATATGCTCTCTGCCACTAATGTTATTAGTCATAATTATAATGGGTGCTATGTGTGGAGCACTCACTGTGTGCCAAACACTGAGCGGATCCATTTCATTAACCCTTCAGGCAGCTCCTGCCCATTTTACAGGCAAGAAAACTAAGGCCCAGCAAGGCTGGGAAACTTGTTCACCATACCCGAGGCCATTTCAAGAGCCTCAGAAGAAACCTTTGGGTATTACATTTTGGTGCCTAGACCCTATTTTCACTTTTATTAGACAGAAAACAATTGTCAGTCTACCTGACATGCTTCTTGCCAATGCGTTCCGAGGGCTTTGGCTGATCAAGGGGTGTCATCTGCTAAGCAGACTGGTGCAGGGAGGTGCTTAGGTGAGGAGTGTGTATACTGGAACCATTGTCGTTGTTTTGCTTCTGCAGCATGTGGGGAGACCCTGCAGGACACAGCAGGAAACTTTTCTGCACCTGGTTTCCCAAACGGCTACCCTTCTTATTCCCACTGTGTCTGGAGGATATCGGTCACTCCGGGGGAAAAGGTAGGTGTGAAACCACCTCAGGAAATGACAGTTTTCTTTGAGTTGGGTAAGTTGTGGGGGATTGTATTATTATTAACAATAGTAAAAACAGCTATTAGCTTTGAGCACCCACTATGTGCTAGGTGCTGTGCTAGCTTGTTTAACATTATTTATTTCTGGACTTCAACCAGCATCACCCATACAAATGGAGGCCAATAAGCAAGATGTCCACATGAATTATAAATTAGGCTCACAGTTTTTAAAACAGAACAGACTCTATCCTTCTTCTTTGATAAATACAGCATCAGAATGCCTTGGGAGGTGAGGATCCAATTTAGAATTCCTTGACACCTCAGAGTATTGCTCTGGAAGGAAGCGATGTAGGGAAAGCTCCCCTCAATCCACAACTGGCCCCTCCTCTTTTCAGCCCCCTGTCTCATCTCAGGAGCACCCGTGGCGATACTCCAGCCATGCTCCAAAACACTCTGCATTCCTACCTTGCAAACAGCTATTGCTTGGCTGTCTCTCCACAGAAGTGCTCTCTATGCTCAGGAGGGTGGATTCAGGGCAGAGACCTCTGCATTCTCTGGAAGTGGGCTCAGGGCCATTTGGACAGGAACTCCAGGGTCCTGGGCAACTGAAGTGAGGTAGGAGCTATGCAAACTCTGAGTGAGCACAATCCTTTGGGTCTGAAGATTCCATGATTCCCTCCAGATTCCCTCTGGAGCTGAGCCAGGGCAATAGCTTCTTTTGTCCTGGTCCAAGTGTGGTATGTTCTCAACCCTACTGCAAGATATATTTCTTCATGTCCATTATATAGGTAAGAATTTGAGGTTCCGACATTTAAAAAATTGCCCAAATTCACAGTAAAATATAGAACTGGGACGTGGGACTTCTGCACTCCTAAAACTTGTTTTTTTTTTTTTTTTTCACACTTCCCTACAAATCCAAGGGTTCTTCCAGATGCTTCTGTCTTTGAGATGCCCTCTCTATCCCTTGGGTCAGAGTCTCTACAGTTATAGCTGCCATAGCTTGTCTCAGAATATCATGATTGCTGGTTTATTTGGTTGTCTGCCTTTTGGACCTTAAACTCATTGAAGACAGAGACTACTCACCCCTAGGTCTCCAGCACCCAACACAGCCATGGCACATAGTCACACAAAAGGTATTTGTTGAATGGGCATGTGAATGGATGAGTGGCGAAGGAAAAACCTACAGCTGGGATGCCATGGAGGTGATGGATTTTTGGGTGCCTGTAGCCAGTCTTCAGTTATTCCTAATTCATAACTGTTAAAAATGTCCATTTAAATGTTTTCTATGACCTGAGTACTATTCTCAGCATATTATGTGGATTATCTCTTAGTCCTCAGAACTTCATGTGATAGGTGCTACTAGCACATTTTTTCAGATAAGGAAATGCATTTGCTTAAGGCTACTCAGTTTGTTGCAAAGTTGGGATCTGAACCCAGGTGAGAACCTGGATGTTTAACCATCATCCTATATTATTTCACAAAGAGGTCATCAGGCTAATGAACATTTGAACATTCATTCACACACATGCTCACATATACATGTGCTCACACACAACACCCACATGCAACTCTTCTTCTGACTCTAAGCATTTATGACTGTGTGGTTGACGTCTTGATCCTGAGAGACTCCAGGCTTGTCTTCCTTGGGTGCACGTGCTGCTATCCCTGTGCCTGCTGGAGGCATGAGTGAGAGAGAGGCAAGAAAAAGGAGGCAGAAGAGGAGGTGATCTAGAAATCCCCAAGTTGTTGAATTGCCTTAAATAGTAGAGGCTGTGTGATATGTTTGAACTGCATAAGATTCATCAAGCTTTAATTATTATTGCTGAGGTGCAGAGAGAATATTTATCATTGAAATTCCTGTATAGGAATTATTTCAATTTCTGCTTCACCCAGCCTTCCGCAGAGCTGCTATAATTAGCAAACTTGATTGATTCAAGGATCACCTCTTGTTTATCACCTATTCCTCTATGGTCTTTATGGTTCCCTAACATATTTAAAATAATTAAGCTGAATAAGTATCCCATTCATTTCAGTCATGAATGTGTTACCAAAGAAGTTGTAATAACATTTTCTTTCTAAAATTTGAAAAGCTTAAGAATGCTATTGCAACCAGCCAGTAAATATTACTGAGCCCTTTTGCTCGAATGCAAGCACTGTGGGAGATACAAAAGAAATCTAATTTAAAATCCCTGTCTTCAAGAGACTTAGAGTTTAGTTAAGGTCCTCCCCTTACCTCTAAGGAGTCTGATTTCATTGAAGGAGGGGCATTTGCTTTGCCCAGTATTACTTTTTACAGTTTTGAGGTGGTACTAATCCACAAGCAGGGTTGAGAACCACTGGTATGGCTCGAAAGAAGAGTGAAAACACACACACACACACACACACACACACACACACTGTACAATATTGGAGGTGAACTGGCCTATTATTTTCTGGTCCTGCCTCTTCATTTTGTAGGAGATCAGAGAGGACTTTGTGGAAGAAGGTCCTACTTGTCCTAAGACCTGAACATCGGGTGGGATCAACCCAAATGAAGGGATGGACACTTCAATGCTAATTAAAACAGGCAGCCTATGAAGAGCGCTTAGTGGGTCCTGTTTGTGGTTCACTAAGTTTACACTTAGTGAGGCTTGATTTTTTTTAAACTGCATTTATTGAGTGCCTATCATGTGTCAGACCTAGCATTACACACTCACTATACAGTTTCTTATGCAGTCCCTTCAATAACTCAAAAGTATGCATGTTGTTTTGAAGATAAGAGAACTAAAGATCCAAGTGGCAAGTAAGTGGTAGTAAGATCTGAGAGCTAGTAAGTGGTAAAGCTGAGAAATCCAGATCTGCCTGACTCTAAAAATACCTGCTATATTATTTATAGTCACTATAAAAGGGAGGCAGGGAGCCCCCAGAAGGGAAAGGCCGTGTCCATTTGGGCAGTCAGAGAAGGATTCAGGGAGGAGTGGAGGGCACTGGAGCTGGGCTTGAGGAAGGTTCCATTAGCATGGATACCTCAGGGCTCGCTAAGTAATAAGGTCATATCAGATGGATGCTGGAGGCTCTGAAAGGTAAGCAGAGAGTTTATGAGATGGGGGCAGGGGGAACCATTGAAGTTTTCTGAGCATAGAAAGCATTTGGTAAACATGAGATGTAAGTGCAAAATTGATCTAGAAGCCTTAGTGCGCAGAGGGGGCCAGGGCATGGCAGGGAGGAGTTCAGGAATCATCTTGGCAAGAACGATGCAGACAGGGCTCTTGAAGGGGTGACCAGACTGGCTTGCAGCAGGGGATGCAGTCATCCTACAGGAAGGAAGTCTATCAGCATCGGGGATAAACAATAGGGGCAAAGTAGAGATGACAGCAAAGGGTTGTACCCGGGGACTGGGGTCACCTGTGCACAGGAAGCTGGAAGAGAAAAGTTGCATTGAGGTGCCCTCACAGTCATCAGGGAGCAGGGAGGACAGGAGTCAGTCGAGGCCAGAGAGCAGCGGAGAGAGAACAGATGTGCTGAAACCCAGAGAGAGGAGGTTCAAAGCAGAGGGGCCATGGAGAATGAGACAAACAAGTAACAGTCCTTTCAATTTGGCTGGGAAGGTACTGGAAACTTTGACCTGCAGCCTTCCAGCCTGGGCCTTTGCCTAGAGACAGAGGGACCTGGGGCTGTCTGAATATGAAAGAAAGTGGCTAGAGGACAGAGAAGAGAGAAGAACTGGTGCAGGGCAGGGGCCCCAAATGGGATAAGGCACAGACAGGGTTAGGGCTGCAGTGGCCAGGCAGGGCTGCCTTCAGTGGGACCTGGTGAGTGAAGAGAACAGAGAAATAATGGAGCAGGGACACGGTGGGCATGCGTGCACCACGTGGGCACCTTACATGGTGGGGCTTGATGGGGGTGAACTAATGCCCGAACTCTGCTCTGGAAGGGTAGCAGGTTGTGGAACAGTAGCTGTGTGCCAAGTCCACAGGGCCACCCAACCTGCTCCACTGTTTGTGGAAAGGAGCATCCACTGAATGGCCTCAGGCTGTCCAGAAGAACTGAAACCTAGTGCAGCTGAACCCCCAGCTCTCCTCTACAGGCCCTTGCCTCCCCATTGCAGACACACAGCATGACCTGCACTGGTAGGACAAAACAGTTCCCCAAACTCTCCTTCCCTGAGTCCCTCTCACCAAAACACCCTCCTGCCCTGTGCCTCTGCCCCCTGAGCCCCTATTCCCTTTAGGTTAAATGCCTGAGAAGCCTTCATCAGTATTGCTGGGCAGCATTGATTTCTCCTTCCTTGGGGCTTCAGGATTCCCTTTCTGTCCATCCCTCCCTTTTCAGCATTTATTTAAGAGTGTTCTAACTCACCTGATGCTTCTATGTTCCCTGAGCTCTCTAAAGGCAAGAACCCTATCTTGCTAATCTTTCTATCTCAATTGGCCAACACAGACGAGCACATAGTAGGTGGTCAACTAACAATGATGAGATGAATAAATGAAAGAATGAATGCGTGATTGAACGAAAGAACAGACCAAAGATAGGAAGGCTCTTGGATATACTGCATCTCAGAAGAGTGAGGTTATGGCCGAGGAGACATTGATCACGGTGGTGCTCAGATGCACTCCGGCTAACCCCAGGTCCCTTGGAATGATTGATGATGTTATAAGATCTTCTCGTATCTCTGAACTTCACTGACCCCTTACCTCCTTCTAAATCCCCAGTCTCAGTGCATCCTGGTTCATCTTTTTAATGCATCCTGTTTTCTATAAACCACCTAGTGACTTCAAAAGCTCAAGTTATTCCCCAGACAGAACCAGAGGACCCATCTCCTCTGTTTACTCCCCATCCTGCTTTAGGTTTATTATTTAATGTCATGAGGTTTCCTGTAAGCGTGTCTTTGCAAGGACGCTTCTACTGTGGTCTGAGCACTCTGTATGCTAAAAGGTAATGTGAGAACACGGGCATGCAAGATGTATCTTCAAGCCTCCTCAGGCTCTGCTGCCAAAACTCACTTTTCAGTAACTCTTTACAGATCGTCCTGAACTTCACATCCATGGATTTGTTTAAGAGCCGCCTGTGCTGGTATGACTATGTGGAGGTCCGGGATGGTTACTGGAGAAAAGCCCCCCTGTTGGGTGAGTTGACTTTAGAAAGCCCTGGGAGAGGGGTGATGGGCTTTTCTGTGTGACGCTGTTAATGTGTGGAAGGGCCCGTCCTGACAGCAGTCACAGGAAGCTCTCAACGGTCTGTGTCATTGTAAAACTCTGAACACTCCATTTGGCAACACATGTTAAAAGCTTTTAGACTGAGACTGCCCTTCAACCCAGCAATTTGGCCTCTTGGAATGTATCCTAAGGAACCAATTAAGGAAGTGTGCAAAGTTCTAGCTATGGGGATGTTCACTGGAGCAGGAAAAATGGAAAACAATTTAAATGTTCAACAGTAGAGATTAGCTGAAAAAATTGTGATACATCTTTCCAGTGGAAAAGTATCCAGCCACCACAAATAAAGTTGGAGGTGACAACTTATTGATACAGAGACATGTTCCTGTACATTGTTACACAAACAGGTGTTACAAAAGCAATTGAATTCCATTTTAATAAACATACATTTGGGGATCCCTGGGTGGCGCAGCGGTTTGGCGCCTGCCTTTGGCCCAGGGCGTGATCCTGGAGACCCGGGATCGAATCCCACATCGGGCTCCCGGTGCATGGAGCCTGCTTCTCCCTCTGCCTGTGTCTCTGCCTCTCTCTCTTTCTCTCTGTGTGACTATCATAAATAAATAAAAATTAAAAAAAAATTAAAAAAAAAAAAAACATACATTTGTATGTATATTTTGCAGGCTTTGCAAACTCAGATGCCCTCAGAAAATAGGCATACAGGAGGAAGATGGGGTTGGCATAATAAATGAAGGAGTGGTAGGGAGTGTGGCAAAGTGAACAGTGAATATCCTGACCAGAATTATTCAAAACAAAATTACCTAAAACATGTATAGGTTGGATTCAACTGGAAGAAACCACCTTGTGATCTATAGTACAAATATCAAGTAGAATTATCAGCATAAATAAATAAATAAATAACACATAGTGGTTATTTCAGGATGATGGAGTATTTTTTTAAAATTTATTCTAGGGGTGCCTGGGTGGTTCAGTCAGTTAGGTGCCTTTATTTTGGCTTAGGTCATGATCTTGGGGTCGTGAGATCAAGCATTGGGCTCTGCACGGGGCATGGAATCTGCACCAGGCTTCTTCCCTCCCTCTGTACCTCCCCCACACACACACATACACCCTCCATGCTCTTTCTTAAAAAAATCATCTTATTCTAGTTTTCCTGGTTTAGCTATATTTTCTAAATTTTCTACAATAAGTGTGTACCCTTTCTGGGAGATGCATAGTGCATGAGCTCATGTGAAAAGACAGCTTGGACTTTTTAGTGAGAGGTAGTGGGTAGATTGCATAAGGAGAAAAGGTCAGTTCATTCAGGACTGGTCACCAGAAGAACCATCTTCCATGGGTGACCCAAAAAGATGAATGTATAGAGATCCAATGGCACAGTGTCCTGGGAATGGACCTAGGGACTCATTTGGGTCAGGAATAGCAACCATGATGCAGCCAGAGAGAGATGCAGATTTACAAGAAACCAGATGGAAGGGTTTTGGCTGATAGTGGGTTGTCCTCATTTTTAGAGCAGTAGTAGGGTAGGCTTCTGGGTTGACAAGTCTAAGCCCTCAGTGAGATCTTTGTCCCTGCCGTGTCCTCACATGGGCAGAAAAGCCACACTGGTTGTGCTGTGAATTGCTGGCCTGGAAATGCTGCTGTTGGGACAACAGGCTAAAAATGGAAACAGGAGGAAAGCGGGAGAGTTAAACTGGGGCGTTCTGTGGCCAGATGGAGCTTGATTCTAGGTAGCTCAGAAGAGATAGGGACAGAGGGTCTGGCTTGACCCAAGGGAGCCTGGCAGATAGTAATCTCTGTGTGGCCACAGGGTCTCAGCCAGGTCATAGCTGGGAATAACACATAAGCTCCTTCTGTCCAGAGGACCATGAGTTTTTTTGTTTTGTTTTTTAAGATTTTATTTACTTATGAGAGACACAGAGAGAGAGGCAGAGACATAGGCAGAGGGAAAAGCAGTATCCCTGCAGGGAGCCCAATGTGGAACTCCATCCCAGAACACCAGGATCACGACCTGAACCAAAGGCAGACACTCAATCACTGAGCCACCCAGGACCGTGAATTTAAGTTCCTAGAGGTACAAACAGATAGGAATTTATGTCCCCGTGTGCTCAAGAAAGCAGCCATGGCAGGCTCTGAGCAGGGTTACCAGGTTACCACCATTATCAGTCGGCTGGTTTGCAGTCTAGGTAGACAAACCAAGCGTGGCCAGGAGTGTATATGCTGTAGGACAAATGGGTTTTGTTACCAGATGGCAAGGTGGAGGCTGCCTGCCCTGGATTTCTGCTTCCTGCCTAATGTGAGCAGACACAGTGCATGCTAGCAGCCAGAAGGAGGCATGGCTTTCTAGGTAGTAATGATTGAGTGTGTCAGGAAGATGGAGAGCTGCATTCTGGGTAGCAGAGGTTCCTAGCCTGGCTGGACGTCAATATCTGCTGGGAAGATTTCTATGAATATAGATCCCTGGAAGACTACTGAACCAGAATCCCCATGAGTTGGGTCAGGGAATGATCCCGCTTACCTGTAAACGTATGTACATGTGTGCTTGTTCAGCACCACATACATAGAAAGGGCACAGCAAGGGTGCTTATCAAACAATTGAAGCTGGTTACCTCTGAGAAAGGAAGCACAGATGTAAGCAGCTTGGTGGTTTGGTTTGTATACTTCTGGATTGTTCTACATCTTTTACAAGAATGCTTTCAGGCAGTATTTTATAATTGAACTAATAGAAAGGGCTCTGTGCAAGGAATTTCAATGACAACATGGAACCATAGACCGCCTCAGCCTGGCAGGGATCTTAGAATCACTTATCCTACACCTTCACCAGGAAACCACGCTCCTTGAGTGTGGACCAACTCAGTAAATCCACACAGGCAGCTAGTGGCTGAGATCAGACCAGAACTCAAATGCCTGGGTCATGTGGCGTGCTACTGAACTTGAGAAGGGTATCCCTGTAGGACTGTCAGATAAAATGCATGATTCACTGTTTATCTGAAATTCAAATTTAACTAGCCTTCCTGTATTTTTGTTTACAAAATCTGGCAACCCTAAACTCCCCCAGAGGAATGTGGTAGACTCAAAGGGCTCAGGGGAAGGAAGCTCTCTGTTACTGAAGTTCCCCCAGAGAGGGCTGAGACACGCTCCCGAGAGTGGGCACAGCCAGAGGCATTTCCAGCAATTCCCTGTTCTTGAACTTGAAACAAGAATTTTCTCACTGCATTATCCTGATGTCTCTGGCTACGCTTTCATTGATGAGATGGGGCCTTTGCCATTTGTTGTTGTCGGTGAGAGTTTGTTTTGTTCGGTTTTGTTTGGGGTGGGATTTTTGGCTCATATTTTACACACTTTTGCAGTGTGTGTGTGTGTGTGTGTGTGTGTGTGTGTGTTGAGTGTACCACAGCCAAGGCATGGCCCAGTGCCTGTAACCATCATTCTTCATTTGCGGGAATCCTCCTTTGCCAACTATTTGGCCTGCTCTGATGTTTCCAAATGCAGTTGTTAGTGCACTTTTGTGTTTGGAACAAGTGTATTGTGTGGGCTGAGCTGGTCCCTGGGAGGGGTCAGTGCCATGAAATCTGCTGGGAGGAGGCAGGTCAATGCCCCTTTGGCAGGAGGGAGAGCGGATTAGGGCGGATTGTGAAAGTATGCATCTTGCTCTGAAAAACTGTGCATTGCATATTTTCCCAGGGCAGTGTGTGAAAATCCAGGCATAATGGATGCATAACTTTTTATGAATGAACCCTTTATGACTCCCCATGAAGCCCACTTGTAGTGTCCTCATCTGCATTTCCTCTTCTTGATATCCTTATTAAACTCCTCCTCCAAAGCCAGGAACATGATTCAGTTTAGGAATTTGCCACCTTTTCTCTGGTCCAGTTTCTGCCCAGCCTGTTAGTTTTCTTGGAAGGGGACTGCTTGGGACACCTTTTTTCACAACGTGATTAAAGAGAAATGTAAGTAGAATGAGGATGTTTCACAGCTGGTAAAAGGTATCAAATTGGCTTTTCAGTTTCAGGGCTCACTTCATGAGATTGCACCTGAAGTGGGGAGGAAGGGGCTACAGAGAGCATTTACCAGTAGTCTTAAGTACTGTCCTGTTCATTGGATTCTCCTCCCTCATTTCTGCTGGAGGACTTGCTCTAACAATGCACTTTTGTATGTAGAACTGTCTTTGAGCATTCTGTACCACCGCAGTGCACACAAAAGCCCCTCTCCCCCCTTCCCACGAAGTGGGGAGGGAAGTTCAGAGAGGCCAGGCCAGCCAGTCAGTGTCGTGTGGCCCCACTACTGGGGCTCCCGGGGCAGGGGCACCTCCCAAGTGAGCAGAAATGATAACAGGAGTCACACAGCCAAGCCTGGCATTGCCACAAGCTTGCTGTATGGCTGGAGGCTTTGATCTTTGTTTCTAAGTGTCCGTGTCCAAACTGGGAACGATGTGTACATTCCCAGAGAGCAGATTTCACATCTATTCATCCAAAAGTGAACCGTGTTCAGAGTCGCCCCTTGAACAGAGAAATTGCTTCTGTGACTGTGGTGACTAAGTAGAAGGCAAAGTTGATGATGAAGGTCAAGATCTCAGGCTGCCAAAGTTCAAATCCTGTTTCACTTGCAACATTGAGTGTAACTCAAAGTAAGTGTAACTCAACTCAAATTCTTCAAATCCTCAGTTTTCTCATAAACTAGATTCATAATAATACCTAATTCAAGGGGTAGCAGGATGCAGTTAGATAATCCATGTAAGGTGCTTGGGACAGTGTCATGCTCAATAACAAAGGGCTTTCGTTAGAACCATTATGGTGGAGAAGAGAGTGTTGAGAAAACAGTCGGGACCGCGTAGACAGTTTTTGTTAAGAATTTCAAGGTGATTTGGGGGGATAGAAGTTCTTTAGAAATAATTTGTAATTTATCCTACCAAGTCTGGCTTTGCCAAGGCACTAATTCCTCCCTCCTCTAAAGTAGTGAGCAGACCGGGTTGTCCTGTGGCCCAGTGGTGGGTGGTTCATCTCATCCTGTTGGGTTTTTAGACAGCAGGGCAGGCATGGGAAGTCTCTCTCCTTTTTGGAAACAGTCTCCAGTGGCTGTGACAGCTGGGGTTTTCAAAGGAGAAATTTGGACTTGAAACTTGGTTTGGCTAAGAAAGAATTCCTTTTGTGATCCCATGTTGTTGAACTGCTGTTCAGCAGCCCTGTCTCCTCACTGGTAAGCAATACTTATGTGTTGTTTTCCAAGAATTAATTGACACTAATTGGCCATGCCAGAGTAACCATTACTGAAAATTTATGGGCTTCTGATGGATTTTTCCTTCCCAAATTCTTGGCAGAAGTTTCAGCTCATCTCACTTAATATTAAGCTCACCAAATCCAAAGAGCTGCAGGTGGCCAGAATCAGAAGGAAGCAGGAGGTTAGCAGCTTCTACCCCAGGTCTCCCCAAAGAATGTATCCACAGTTGGCCATCAGGAAATGTCCATGATGGCCTTTATTCCTTCCTGAACCTCATTCCCCTATTTCTCAGAGGGCAAAGCAGAATTATAACTTCAAGTGATTGATCCAGTGCTCAACATGGGTATTGGCAATAGGGAGTGCCCACTAAATACCTATTGAATAGGGATCCCTGGGTGGCACAGCGGTTTAGCACCTGCCTTTGGCCCAGGGCGTGATCCTGGAGACCCGGGATCGAATCCCACGTCGGGCTCCCGGTGCATGGAGCCTGCTTCTCCCTCTGCCTATGTCTCTGCCTCTCTCTCTCACTGTGTACCTATCATAAATAAAAAAAAAATAAAAATAAAGTTGTTAAATACCTATTGAATAGACATGAAAAAGTATCAAGAAAAAAAATTAAGATATAATTCACATATAATACAACTCACCATTTAAGGTGTACAAGTCAATGATTTTTAGTATGCTCATGGAATTGTGTGACTAACCATCACCATAATTAATTTTAGAGCATCTTCATCACCCCAAAAGAAAGCCCAAACTCGTTGACAGTCACTTCCCATGTCCCCAATATTAAATGGGTTTTTGAGTGTGTCACACAATCAGTGCTTGAGAGAACCATGACTTCCAGTCCAAATAGTCTTCCAGTCCTTCACTAGCCTGTGTTGTGAACTGTTCAGCACAACTCAGCTCATGTCCCACCTCATCAGGTAGTGGGAAGTTAACTTCAGTCAATTTGGGTTTTCTTCTCCCCAAGATGGGAGTGCTGATAAGGGATATACTTGGTGCCAAGGCATGGTGGCCAGTGAGGCATCCATATTGCCATGCCAGCTGGCATTACTGGATGACCTCAATTCTGGTTTCCAGTCCTCTGAGCGAAGAATCATAAGAGGCTGCTGTGCTTCCTTCTTGTCTCAATTCTAGTCTAATTCAGATTGGTGCCAAAGTCCACATCTCCCTAGAAGACATTCAGTGGGTGATGTCCTATGGCTCCCCACATCCTCTGGACTATGGAAAAGTCACCTCCATTCCCCTTTGCCTGAAGAACTCTACATGCCTGTCTCCTGGACTAATGTCTGGATGAACCATCTCTATATTCCTATTCTGACCCCAGGTGGGACATGGGGATCTAGAGTCTTATTGCCCCTGCAGGCTCTGCCTCGGGATTGGGGGCACAGTTCTGTCCTTGTCCCAGATCCTTTCGTATTTTTATTATTTTTAAAGAAATTATTTAAATGTAATTTAGTTAATCTATAGTGTGTTATTAGTTTCAGGAGTAGAATCTAGTGATTCATCAGTTGCATATAACAGTGCTCGTTACATCATGTGCCCTCCTTAATGCCCATCACCCAGTTAGCCCATCCCCCCACCCACCTCCCCTCCAGAAACCTTCAGTTTGTTCTCTATATATAGTTAAGAGTCTCTTATGGTTTGCCTCCCTCTTTGTTTTTAATCTTATTTTATTTTTCCTTCCCTTCCTCTATGTTCATCTGTTTTGTTTCTTAAATTCCACATATGAGTACTCAAAATCATGGTATTGTCTTTCTCTGACTGACTTATTTCACTTAGCATAATACACTCCAGTTCCATCCACATTGTTGCAAAGATAAAATTTCATTATTTTTGATGGTTGAGTAATATTCCATTGTGTTCATCAATATTCCAACTGTTCATCAGTTGATGGACATCTGGGCTGTTTCCATATTTGGCTATTGTGGACATTGCCACTATAAACACTGGGGTGTGGGTGCCCCTTCAGAGCACTATTTTTGTATCCCTTGGATAAATAGTAGTACATTGCTGGGTTGTAGGGCAGTTCTATTTCGAACTTTCTAAGGAGCCTCCACGCTGTTTTCCAGAGTGGCTGCACTAGTTTGCATTCCCACCAGCAGTGTAAGACAGTTCCCCTTTCTCCACATCCCTATCAACATCTGTTGTTTCCTGAATTGTTCATTTTAGCCATTCTGACCACTGTGAGGTGGTATCTCGTTGTGGCTTTGATTTCTATTTCCCTGATGATGAGTGATGTTGAGCTTTTTTTTTTTTCATGTGTCTGTTGGCCATGTGTATATCTTCTTTGGAGAAATGTCTGTTCATGTCTTCCGCTCATTTCTTGACTGAATTTTTTGTTTTTGGGTGTTGAGTTTGATAAGTTCTTTATAGATTTCGGATAATAACTTTTTATCTGATATGTCATTTGCAAATATCTTCTCCCATTATGGAATGGTTCTGTTTTAATTTTGTTGACTGTTTCATTTGCTGTGCAGAAGCTTTTTATCTTGATAAAACCCCAATTGTTTATTTTTGCTTTTGTGTCTTTCTACTAGATCCTTAAACCCGCTGGGGGTCTCCATAATCCTTTTCCATCAAGGTCATTAGCTTAGGGTGGGACAGGCTATGGGGCCCTTCTAGATGGTCCATGGTGCCCTCTCCAATCCTCTCTCCCTCATTCCCTCATTTGTCTGTCCTAGGAATCTTTCTAAGACTCCAAGGGTGGAAATGGAAAAATGTGCTCTTACTCATTGAGAGTTCTTCCAAATCTTTGTAACTGTGACAAAAGCTTGTGAAATTCATAAGCCAAGAAGGTGTGATTTTTTTTTTTTTTTTTGTCTATGTTGTCTGACATCCCTTGTCTGAGGCAAGGAAAGCAGAATGTCTTCCCCAAGGCATGCCACCCCTAAAAGAAGGGCATATATGTAGTAGGAAATACCGAGGGAGGAAACATCTGTCACTGCCTCAGACCGTTGCTCACCACACCTTCAGCACCTGTACCAGACTCATTTGGCAGAGCTCACTGGTGCCTGAGCTATACTCTGGGTACTTTGATTGATTGGAGTCTGGAATCCTCTTGAAGTCAGCCTGGAGGAGACACACGGGCTGTATGACTGCCTCCTTCCATCTTTTATTCCTGTCTGAGCTACAGGCCGAATGGCCACAGCTAAGATTACTGCTCACCTTGAGCCACATTGAAGAAACACTGCTCCCTCTGTCTCTAATGAGTTTCTTCTTGCTGTCTGTTGGCAACCTGACCAATCTTTTCCACTTCCCAGGTAGGTTTTGTGGCGATAAAGTCCCGGAGCCCCTCACGTCCACAGACAGCCGGCTCTGGGTGGAGTTCCGGAGCAGCAGCAGCCTCTTGGGCAAGGGTTTCTTCGCAGTGTACGAAGGTTTGTTCACGACGAGATAAGCCCCCTGGGTAGCACTTGATGTGCCTCTGGCCTTCGCATGCCGCCCACTGTCTCCCTTGCACCCAGGCAGGTGTGGCAGCTGCTGGAGCTGTGAAGGTTGGAGCAGCCACCACAGGGGCTGGGCTGAGGAGTCCCCTCCTCAATCCTGTCCCCTTCCTCCCCACTCTGGAAGCAGAGAGGCCATCTGTGCTTACTTCTGGACAGGTGTCGTCTACCTGTCCCCCCCCCACCCACACACACACACTGAACTCCATTCCACTGCAGCTGGGGAGACTGTCTGGGGTATAGAACCCTGAGGACATGAAAGCAGCCTCTGAATAGCTGTGTGAGCCCGAGCAAAGGACCTAACCTCTCTGAGCCTCTGTTTGTTTCATTTATGACAAAAAGACTTTGGACAATATCAGGGTATTTACAACTACATTTCTTGAAAGGGCCTCTGAGGCCACCATGGTGGTTGAGTTGAGGAAACAAATAGGTCTGGGCTCTGGACAGCTGCCACCAGGGCATTTCTGCCAAAATTCGTTCCACATATTGGATAAATTGTAATTTTGGAGAGGCCAAGATTTTGTTTTTATAAAAGAAATAACGCGCGCGTGTGTGTATGCACAAATGCATGTGTCTGGCCCTCTGTACCAGCCCTCTACGTTAGAATCACTTGGGGAACTTAGACATTATTGCTACATGGAGCTCCCCCAGACCCACTAGCATCAGAACTTCTAGGGATGTGACCCCTGCTTCTACAGCTCGAAATATTCCCCAGGTGATCGTGATGCACAGCAAGGTGGAGAACCGTGGTTATTTTCTTTATATGAAGAAAATCCAGAGTTGCAAACAAATGAAATTGTGCCTTTCTAGAGGCAGTCTTGGTTGGATAGAAATGAAAATCTTGCCACATGGAGCCACCTAGTGGTATAAGTGTGGCCACTAATTTCCTTCCTAAGATCTGACCAGGGACCTCATTCCTCCTCTCCTGGCTCTCTTTCTAAAGCTACATGTGGGGGAGACATTAACAAAGATGCTGGTCAAATTCAGTCTCCTAACTACCCGGATGACTACAGACCTTCCAAGGAATGTGTTTGGAGGATTACGGTTTCAGAAGGGTTTCATGTGGGGCTTACCTTCCAAGCTTTTGAGGTAAGTACTGCTCAGTTTTTCTTCCTGAGGATGAAGTACATGTCAACTTCTGCTAGACAATCTCTGCTGTATAAAGATGGGCTTCCATTTTTTTTTTTTTTTTTTGGTTGAAAAGAGGAACCTAAGAGACCATCTCAAGCTCACGGTGCATTGTACCCAGACATTTGGCATCCAAATCTTTGCAGGCTTTGAAATGGCATCCACCTCCTTTCTGACGGCTACCCAGGGGACGTGAAAGTCTAGAATGGGATCCCAGGAAGTTGTGTAGAACCGTCCTGCCCTATGTGTCATTTCTTAGTCTGCACAGCTTAGTCTGGGCTTTCTCAAATAGAGGATAGCTTAGAGAGCCCAGGACACACTTGGATCCTTTGGCCTCTTGGTTAGATTTTTGAGAGTGTTATGTAGTAGGTTCCCTTCTTATGTAGAAATACCTTTAATACCAGACCAACCATCATCTTCCATGCTGCCTCTGTTTCTTTATTTAGATTGAAAGGCACGACAGCTGTGCATACGACTACCTGGAAATCCGCGATGGCCCCACAGAAGAGAGTGCCCTGATTGGCCATTTCTGTGGCTACGAGAAGCCAGAAGATGTGAAATCGAGCTCCAACAGAATGTGGATGAAGTTTGTGTCCGATGGCTCTATCAATAAAGCGGGCTTTGCAGCCAATTTTTTCAAGGGTATGAATTAGCAGTTTGTTTGCATTTTTAGTCACAGGAAGAGGTATTGCCCCCCTGGCTTAAGAATCACAAAACCCATATGGAAGCTTAGCATCCAACAAGGCTCCCTGTTGGGAGAAGGCAGTGACCCATTTTAGAGCTGCCTCTAACGGAGTTCACCACTGACTCAGGAACAGGTGCGGCCTGGGCTGCTCCATGGCAGAAAGTCCTGCCACTGCACTTGGAAACTATATTTAATAAGTTTATCAGGTCAACCTAGCAAACCTCAGGGAAATTGAGCCTTGATAATAAATATTCATGTAATCACTCTCATTAATTGAGCACCTACTGGGTATCAGGAACTTTGCAAGGTACTTGGCTGACATGATGTCCTTTAATTCCCAAAATAACCCTTCAAGTTGGGTTCAGATCACATTTGATTAGGGTTGAGAAGGGTTGCTTGAGGGTCACCCAGATAGTTAAGGCAGATCAAGAATCCAAGTGCCATCTGACTCCTAAGGCCAAACTCTTTCAACAGCACAGCCTTGCATTTCCTGATGTGGGCCAGAAAGGCAGCCTCTGTCTTCAGCTGCTGACACATCAGTCCCCAGTCTGCCAGTCTCCTCTCAAGTGGGTGGGGGTGGGGAGGAGAGTGAGAGGGTTCTCAGGGAGCCAACTTCCATGTTGTCTCAGGGACCTGCCATGTTGCAGAGATGAAAGCAGACCCAGAATGGCATGGAAAGGGCAGCATTCCTGGCCCCAGCAGAATGGGCTTCTCAGCACTTGAGGCAGGTGTTCCTTCTCTGTTCCCAGGGCCCTGGAAGCCCCTCAGACTACACTGTAAAAGGGAAGCCTGGATATTCCCCAGCACATTGTGGTCAGGCGCCCAGTAGCCTGCCAGCAGCCACTGAATGGTATTACCCAGTCCGCATCTGAGGTCTCTTGGTCAGTGGCACCACTCACATCCAGGAAGAAGGAAGCTACTTTCCCCTGCTTCCTTCCTCTCCAAGGACTCCAGGCTGTGCCAGTACAGACATCCTGGTCCCTCTCTTATTCCTGCTCTCCCCATCTGTCCCCTTTTAGCCCTTTCTCCTGGGCTCTACATAAGTGCATGTGTGTCAGAAGAACTCATTTCGAGCCTTATGACCCGAGCAGGCAGCCCTTTTCCTTCATGAGACTTTGGTTTCTCTCTGCAAAACAAGGGGAAGAAATCTGCCCATTGTACCTAACCAGTTGTGAAGCCCCACCAAAATGATGGCTGTGGAGACACTTTATAAGCCGAAAAGTGCCACACAAATATATGTGGTTATTCTTCTCTTATCTTGAGGCATCTGGAAGCACAAACAGAAGCAGAACAGGAATCATAATACTTTGAATAATTGGAGAAAATATTTCATCAATTCTTCCCCAAGCAAAAAAAGGCAGGCAGTAGCAAGTGTATTTCAAATGCAGGTCAGCTTGTGGTTGCAATGCCTGGAAATTCACAGTCTGTGCCCCACCTGGCCCAGACTGCATGTGACTCAGTAGCAGTGATGCTCACTAGAGGCCTTAAGCAGGTTACAGTAACTTAAGCAAGTTACTCTCTGAACCCCAAATTGTCCATTTCTGGAAATGGCATATGAGGCTATTGCAGAGCTGTCAGGAGAAGATGAAACCGTGTAACCAAAGGCACATCGTATAATGTTTAGTCCCATGAACCGTCTTTACTAGAGAAGGAGCTTTTGAAGTGGTTATTTTTATTTCTGGCAAAAATGAAGTACAAATTTCTTCTTGCTATTGTCATGTATCAGTTTCTTGTGGCTGCAGTAACAAATTACCACAAACACGATGGCTTAAAACAACACAAATTTGTCATCTTACAATTCTGGAGGCCAGATTTCCTTGCGTTTTCCAGCTTCTAGAGGAGACCTCTGCATTTCTTAGCTCGAGAACCCCTCTATCTTCAAGCCAGGACTGGCCAGGGGATTCTTTCTTGTGCTGCATCACACACCTCTGCTTCCACTGCCACATCTCTTTTTCTGACCCTGACTGTCCTCCCTCTTTCAGTTATAAGGACCCATGTGGTTACATTGGGCCTACTCAGATAACCCAGGATAATCTCCTATTTCAAGATCCTTAATTTAATCGCATTTGCAAAAGTCCTTTTTGCCAAGTAAGGTAACAGATTTACAGGTTCCAGGGACTAGAACGTGGACGGCTTCAGGAGGCCTTATTTTGCTTACCACATGTCACCAATGATTATGAGGATTTATTCTAATTCTGTCCTTCTCCTCCCCTGCCTTCCACCCTCAGCTCTGTAAATTAGGTGTTGGGTAGTTGGTAACCCACTGGTACTGACCCACCCACACTTCATTCCTGGTGCTGCTGCTAATCAGTGATGCATGTTTTTGAGAGGACCAGCTAAAGCTGGAGATTAGGGTTACCAGACTTACAAAAAAAAAAAAAAAAAAAAAAAAAAGGATGCCCAGTTAAATTTGAATTTAAGATGAAGGATAATCTTTTAGTATAAGCATGTCCCAAATATTGCATACCTTGCTAGGAAATTATAAATGTTCATCTTGTTTTAAAGCTTTTATTTATTTATTTTGAGAGAGAGAGAGAGTGAGCAAGCAGGGGGAGGGGCAGAGAGAGAAAATCTCAAGCAGACTCCACACTGAGTGCAGAGCCCAACATGGGGCTTGATCCCATGACCCTGAGATCATGACCTGAGCCGAAACCAAATGTCAGACACTTAACCGACTGGGCCACCCAGGAGCCCCAGAAGTGTTCATCTTAAATTCAAATCTAGTCAGGCCTCCTGAGTTTTTTATGGCAGCACTACTGGAGATGCCAGTCAATGCAGGGGAAAGCAGTGCCTCCTGCAATGCTACACTGGCTTGTAAGGCACTGAGCTGGCTTGCTCTGAGTACCCATCATAACCATCTGTGTTTGCTGCTTGGAAGATACCATCTTCTCCTTCTTCCACAGTTAGCACCCATTCAGCAGTCATCAGGCCATGGTGTGAGGTGCATTGCTAGGGGCTGGGGACACTGGGGAAAGCACAGCCATTGTCCTCAAGAGCTCAAGGTGGTGGAAGAGAACTGCAGGCAAATGGGCAGAGACCCAGCCGTGGACGTGTGGACCTCGGAGGCCCTCAGCCTGGGTGGGGGACCACAGTGCGCAGTCTCACACTTCAAGGGCATTTCAGTTCTCAGCTTGCAGACATCTCTTTAGATGCCCATGAAGATGTTAACCGAGGCCCACCTATACTAACTTAATGCACAGGCCCGGCTTGATGTCTCCTTTATGTCAGTGAGCTTGACCCTGAATCCTAAAAGAGAAACCAAGACTGGTGGAAACCTCGGGGAACCTCTTAGAGGGGAGAGAAAAGACTCCACGGAGTGTGCCAGAAACCACGTGAGCAATCTCACTTTATCTTCAGAACAAGCCCGTGGTAGGCGTTAGTATGACCCCCATTTTATAAATGAGGAGGCGGAAGTTCTGACACTGGATTCTGCAGAGTCCCCAGTGCATTCTTCCCACTAGAGAGGCCTGAAGTCACAGGCAAGTCAACAGAGGGGGTTTGAATTTTTCATTAGTGTTTGTGATTTGATTCTGACACGTGTCGCCTTTCTGCCCTTCCTGATACCATGGAAATACGGGGAAAGGGGTCTTGGATTTAGCATCCAAGGTTTGGATTTTTGTCCTGCCTTCATCCCTCACAGGTGTCTGCTCTCAGGCAGGTCAATTTTCCTTTTGGGGACTGGATCATACCTGCTTTGTTCTCCACTGTATCCCCGTGCCTGGCCCGCGCTGGGCTCAGTAAGTATTTACTGGGCAGGGAATGAATAGATGAAAGAGCAAATGAGGCTCAGGTTCCTCATTTGTGGGTTGGGCTTCCTGCTGCTTTCTCTGCTTACTTTTTGGGATTCCCAGGAGAAAGAATGAGGCGAGACCACAGTCTAGAGCAGTGCTGTCGGACAGAAATAGGAGACAAGTCACAAAGGTGAGCCACATATGTAATTTTAAACGGTCTAGCAGCCACCTTATTCCCTTTCCCAAAAAGAAACAGATGGAATGATTTGAATATATCTTATTTAATCCAATATATCAATTTTACAATCATTTACTATCACATGCAGTACTATCACTTTAATTTGTCATTAAGATACACAATATTAAAAAAAAAGATACACAATATTAATGACATATTTTGTGGAGGTTTTTTCATACTAAATCTTGGAAATCCAGTGTCTTTTTACATTCACCGCACACCTGAATTCAAAGTAGCTACATTTCAAGTGTTTGATAGCCAAACAAGATGATGGCGACCACATTGGTCAGTGCAGCTCTCGAGACTGGACACAGCCAGCTTCCTCTGCCCAGCCTGTTTCCAGAAAAGCCATCTGTAGGATGTCCTGGGAACACACAAGTGCCCAATGCGTGTGTCAGGACTTCTCCAGTGAAAGAAACCGGAAGATTAACTACTAAGTCCATGCAGAAGAGTTGGACCAAGTGAAAGAAACTCTTGCCTTGGTGCCAGTTGGTAGGAGGCTCTGCCCAGAGCCCAGCTGGCACATGTCACTGACCAGGGTGCCAGTTGGCCTCTGCATGCCTCTCCTGGTGCCAGATGGCAGTCCTTCTCAGAGCCCGCTGGCCTGGCAGCAGGCAGAGCTCATCTCTGCTTACTTCAGGAGATGGCAGCATTTGAGGGTTGGCAGGGCCACACTTCTCACATAATATCATTCCCACCTTGATCCCTATGCTCCTCTGTCCCAGTGCCAATGGACCACCGTGGGGTGCTGATGAGGGGGACTGGCTTCCTTCAGGTACCTCTTCAAAAGCTCAGGGATATGCCCTGACTTCTCATTCCTTAACTCTCTCTGAAACAATTGCTGGCATCTTACCCGAGCCATCTCGTTATCTAACACAGAATGACTCCTTCTTTTACTAATACGACTTGAAGAAGGCAAAGAAGACAGAGCTACCGCTGTGCAAACCTGAGCCCTGCCTCGTTCAGCTTTTCCTCCTACCCCTCACACTCTCCCAGATTTTTCTAGGAGGCTTGGCCTTGACCACCATAACCCAGAGCAAGCATGAATCTGTGGGCTTGGAGCAGATGCTACTTCATCACAGTGCGGAGGTGATTCCGAGGATGCCTAGGCTACACTGAGAGTAGAGCCTCTGCTACAGTTCCACACCATCCATCCAAGTTGGAGTAAGGTTGAAAATGGCCAAACATCCCACTGCTCTTGCTGGAGCAAATGCAGATATAACTCTGTATCTGTGGGATGCCTGGGTGGCTCAGCGGTTGAGTGTCTGCCTTTGGCTCAGGACGTGATCCCCAGGGTCCTGGGATTGAGTCCCACATTGGGCTTCCTGAATGGAACTTGATTCTCCCTCTGCCTATGTCTCTGCCTCTGTCTCTCTGTGTCTCTCATGAATAAATAAAATATTTTAAGAAAAATAACTATATCTTTTACCCACTTTCCTGAGCCAAACAAACAGCCTACCTTCTAGTCACTGGAGGAACTATATTCCCTTTGCTTTAGGCCCAAATCCAATCTACCATCCTCTCTCCCACCCCATGGCTAAGATGGCACCTGGAGACTTGTTCATCTATGGTCTTCCTTTTCTTGTCTAGGACAAATGCGTGTCCTTCCCATAGCCATGTCATCTCTGGCATCAGAGTCTCCCCTTTGCCATCTCCCAATTGGTCCCGTGTTTATCTTGGCCTATTTCGATGGGCTTTTTTCCATCATTCTTTTCTGCCCTCCCCGTGCATCTGCCTGCCAGTTTCTTGACTCTGCTGGGCCACCTTCCTGCCTTTCTCTTCTTCCTTCACTGGTCCAACTTTGACTGTTGTCCTTCTTTCTATTTCAGCCTTGTCCCTCTCCCCTCCTCAGACCTGTACTACTCAGCTCTCACCTGATTCAGGTACACCTAGGTAACCTTATCCTTTTCACTGCCCTCATCATTGTGACTGTCTACCCCCTGGGAATTTTTTTTTTTTTTTCAAAAACCCACTGGGATTTTGAAAGCAACCTTGCAGTTGTCTGTAGTGAGAACTATTGTGTACTGGATATCTATATGCTAGGGACTTCACACGCATCATTTCCAACCTCCAAAACCCTAAAAGCAGGTGCAATTCTCATCTTAAAGCAGGAGGGAGGCTCAGAAAGGCTAAAAGACCCAAATTGTTGGGGAGAGATCCAGTATGGATCCAACTGAGGTCGTCTGGTTCACTCTAGAAGCCTAGATTCTTTCCATTTCTCCTTATTATTAATAAGGATATACTACCCCCCTTTTATACTTTCTAGCAAATGCTGAAGAAAGTACTTTGTTTATCGTAAAACAATAAGTAATTGCAAGGTTGTTACTATTTTAGCATACTTAATAAATAAAATCTTTAAAAAGACGTTTATTTGAGGCCATGGACAGCTTCAACCCCTTGCCTAGAGCATGTCTCCTACACTCACTCCCCCTACAGGCCAACCTATTTAAGTTTTGGCTGAGCCCCAACAGCACATCACTCATAATTACCTAAGTTTATTGCCCACTATGTGAAATGATGGGCTATTCACACACCATTCTTTACCCAGTGAAGAGCAAGCAGATAGATGAGTATGTTGTGCACTGGAGACAAGGAAGGCTGAAAGGAAATGGGTCTGTCTGAGTGGAAAAGGGGCCGCGCAGAGGGAGCTGGCCCTAGTCGAAGGGTTTGCTTGTTCCGCAGGACCAGTGGGTTGAAAGTTGCAAGGGGCCAGAATTTTGACAATTCAAATTTCAAAGGAGAAGAAATACTTTTGAAACGCAGCGAGAGTCCCATCTCTGGGTGATTTTGAGCAGGGTCTGCAAAGCCTCCATAAGAAATGTTATTAAAAGGATTGCTGTGTGAAGGCAGGACTGGGTTCTTTCCATGTCATTACCAACTGTAAGATGTCCTGATTTCTCTCATTTTATGTGTCATGCGGGCTTCAAAGATTTTGTGGTCAACTCTGTGTTTGCTCCATTACTACTTCCCATAGTGTTATGAACCAATACCACCCCCACCCTTTCTTCCTCCTAGATTGAGCTGTTTTGGGTTTTGTCTTGGTTTTGAAGATGCCTCAGTGTTTGTTGTTCCGTCGCTTGGCTCTCTGGCTTGGTTAGGTCACAGCGCCCCCTCTCAGGGATACATGCCCCAGAGCTTGGCAACAGAAAATGATGAGTCTTTCCTTTTATTTCTGATCATCTTGGAGATGCCCATTGCCTGGGTTTTTCTTTTCTCCAGTGATGCGTGGGCTGACATTTCTGGCAGATTCTCCAGTGACTCCCGTGTTCTTCCTCGGGACAGCTCTGCTGGCATCATACTTACTGTTATTTAACTGTCCCAAACATATCACTAGACACTTGTCAGTGCTGAATCCCATCCACGTCCTCTGCTAACTCTGTCTCACCGTGACCTCTTCCTGCAGTTCCTCCTGGGATTATTGGCTAACCTAAGAGCTCAGTGTTTTCTGTAGCCTTGAAGATCTCCCTGGGCACACCTCTTCAGATTATTTATAAACTATGAAATCATAAATTGTGGTTCTATCTCTAGAAAATGCTTTTACATCTTCATCTAGAAATGTGTCCCCTTGCTCTTACCTTTTGCTTAATGTCCCTGAGAAGTTCCCTATTTGGGGAGAACCTCAATTCCATGGCATTAAAACTGATTAAGTCATTGGTGTGGAAACTGAGTTTTTTTTTTTTTTTTAAATCACACTGTTTACCCTGACTGAACCCTTCAAAGAATAAAATCATCCAGGCCTGATCTCCTCCAGAGGAGCCTTGCTCCTAGCTAACAAGTTATACTTATGTTCTCAAGACATCCCCCTTGGTTATAGTTGCTGCCAGTGTCTGAGACATGGACAAGAGCCTCCCTGGGATGGGGTCACCAAGGAACCATTCTTGTTCTTAGAGGACATTTGCTAGGGAACCTGGGATGTGGAATGGGATAAGGAAGAGACCAGGCAGCTATGTGGTGATTTAGCCGGAGTCCCCTTCCTCTCCAACAGAGGTGGATGAGTGTTCCTGGCCGGATCATGGAGGGTGTGAGCAGCGCTGTGTGAACACTCTGGGCAGCTATAAGTGTGCATGTGATCCGGGCTACGAGCTGGCTGCCGATAAGAAGACATGTGAAGGTTGGTGTTGGACCTGCCAAGCTAGAATAAGAGGGGATAAGGGACAATCTTAGGAGAAGTGGGGAAGAAATGGGGCAGTTGGCTGGCTGTGAGGTGATGTGATCTGTGGTGGATGATGCCCCTGGCTCTTAGAAGGAAAAACAACTCCAACAAGTCACAGATGTGAGAGGGCTGCCCAGATTGTAAGAACTTCATCCCAGACACCTCAACTGGAACCATGGTTAATTTTCTTTTGTGGCCGTGAAAAATTCAAATGATTATTCAGATAAAAACTAAAAGCAAAGAAAAAGTATGAGCACTTCCATGTGACTCAACTAATAGCTCATTTCATTCATTCATTCCATTACTACTGGGCTGGTGTTCGATTTTCCTTGCCCACCTGCATGAATCTGCTTGTTCATGTAAGCCAGGTAAGGTGCATAGCTTGGTGTAAACATTCCTAAGTCTCCTTTGATCCAAGTCATATGGAGTCCCCAACTATGCCACCGAGTGACAGGTAAGCATAAGTGCATGTTATCATCTTAAAAAGTGGTAAAGACTTATCCTCCCTCCAAATCCTCAGTTGAAGCAGACTAGAAGGATGCTGGGTTCATCAGTTCAGATTATCAAACTTTTTTTTTTTTTTTTTTATTAAACAACAGCAGGCTTATTGCTGCTTGGGGGGAAATCGCAGTCGCGTGGAACTAAAACCAAATGAATTTTGCTTCTGTTTCTCCTGCACAGTGGCCTGTGGCGGTTTTATTACCAAGCTGAATGGAACCATCACCAGCCCTGGGTGGCCGAAGGAGTATCCTACAAACAAAAACTGCGTCTGGCAGGTGGTGGCCCCTGCTCAGTACCGGATCTCCCTTCAGTTTGAAGTGTTTGAACTGGAAGGCAATGATGTATGCTTCTGCACTCTAATTGTGTTGGGATGTGGCTCAGGGCTGCAAACCAGCGAGGGGCTCAGTAGGCAGGAGGCAGCTTCCCACAGTCATGGAATCTTTGCAGGGCAGAACCTGGGGAGTGTTTGGTGTAGAGGTTTTAGCTGCCTACCCTCTGCAGACACAATGCTTTGATCCTCTTGTCACTGATAAATCCCAGAGCAGAGAAGGCAGGTCTTGGGGGTGGGAGGTGGTTGAGACAAGTATGTCCCCTGGGGTAGGAGTCTGAGGGTTAGTGTTCAGCTGAGGGGAACGGAGGGGGTGAGATACAGCTGGGGGCCAGGATAGTATGAATTGCCTGCCCCCTCCATGGGGCCGTGGTCATGGGGTGACCAAGTCAGCCAAGGCCTAGGGAGAGCCCTCCAGCCAGAGTGCTAGCCACGAGTGCTTCACGTTGACACTGTGGACCAGAGGGATCCCAGTAAGAGTTAAGAGGGCCCTCCCGCTGGACCTGGCTGAGCCGGTCTGGCCCGCCCTGTGGCAGGGTGCAGCTGCTAGGCAGGGGGCCCTGCAGTGAGTCTGGGGTGGAGCCCTGGGAGTACCGGGTGGCTCCCCATGGCCCTCCCTTGCAGGTCTGTAAGTACGACTTCGTGGAGGTGCGCAGTGGCCTGTCACCCGATGCCAGGCTGCACGGCAAGTTCTGCGGCTCTGAGATGCCCGAGGTCATCACCTCCCAGAGCAACAACATGCGTGTGGAGTTCAAGTCAGATAACACGGTCTCCAAACGCGGCTTCAGAGCCCACTTCTTCTCAGGTGTGTGAGTTTGCAGGCGAGGTCAAGGGCTGTGGGTGACATGGCTGTGCAGACTCTCTGGGCACCTGCCCACTGCTCTCTGCCCCCTGCCCCTCCCTTCGCCTTGCAGGTGATGCCTAGATCTGGGTTTTGTTTGTTTTTTTTTTTTATTGGCGGCTATATTTTTGCAGGGCTGCCATAACACACGGCCACAAAGTGAGTGGCCTCACTTTGAAACAACAGAAATGTATTCTCCCAGTCGTGGAGGCCGGCAATCTGCAGTCAAGGCGAGGGCAGGGCTGTGCTCCCTCTAAAGGCTTTGGGAGAATCCTTCCCGGCCTCTCACTAGCTCATGGTTCCCTTGCTTAAGTATCAGATGGGCTTCATCTCTTTATCCTTTAACGATTCTTTGTTGTCCTCAGGAAACGAAAACACAAAGTGTGTTAGGACAGGGTGTGGCGAGGGTGGGGAGACACCGGCTGACCTCTCAGGCCCCCGCAGGGAGGCGGTCCTCTATTATTACAGGAAGAAGTTGGCTTGGGGGGAGCTGTGTGCTGCACTGGCTTGAGCTAACACAATCACTATGACAATAGTGAGGACTTGAGTTCAGACATAATAACAAATACAAGCCAACACTTCCTCTGGGCGGATGCTGCTCTAAGTGCTTTCCCTGTACTAATTCATTTCCTCCTCCCAACAACCCTATAAGGTGAGTACACCAGTGCTGGCTCCACTTTACAGGTGAGGCACCTGAGGCACAAAAGTCATGGTCTGCCCGAAGGCACAACGGCTAGGGGTGGTGGAGCAGGGCTGGTGCCCGGTGGTCTGGCCTGTGGCCAGCACACTTACCTCCTTCACAGGCAGGAGGTGGCCTGGGGTCAGGGAGGAGGAGCCCAGGTCTCTGGGTCACACAAGCTGCTTGCTCACAGAGTAACCCTGGGCATGTTAGTGTCCTCAGCCTCAGTTTCCTTACCTGTAAAATGGGGGCATAGGCACCTGGCTCTTAAGGTGGTACGAAAAGAAACTTAAATGCTATATAGAAAGTGCTTTGGGAAGTGCCTATCACATAAATATTCAATACATGGAGGTTACTTTTCTTTTTTAAGATTTTATTTATTTATTTATTTGAGAGAGAGAGAGCATGAGCAGGGGGAGGGGAAGGGAGAGGGAAAAGCAGACCCTCACTGAGAAGGGAACCCGATGGAGGGCTCTATCCCAGGACCCTGAGATCATGACCCCAGCTGAAGGCACACACGCAACTGAGTCATCCCAGCACCCCGGCAGTTACTTTTATTAAGGTTACTATTATTATTAATATTAGCCTATCTTTTATGGACAACATAAGCCTATCTTGTTTTGGCAGGAAGCAAGGGTAAAGGACATATATGCTTACTAAAGTGTTTTAGGAGCATGGGGAATTCTGTATACCTCAGGACCAGGTGCCATCCAACAGATGCCGCCCCATCCACCCTAGGAAGGGGACCCCCCAAATCAGGGCACTCAGGGAGGCTTCCTGGTGGAGGCTACTTCTGTGTGGTGTTCTGAGGTGTGAGGGAATTCTGTAGGTGGCATTTCCCATGACAGCTTGTTGATCTCCCCAGACAAGGACGAGTGCGCTGAGGACAATGGCAGGTGCCAGCACGAGTGCGTCAACACATCTGGCAGCTATCTGTGCCGGTGCAGAACTGGGTACCGGCTCCATGACAATGGGCACGACTGTAAGGAAGGTGAGGCTAGACTGCGGCTGGGAGGCCAGGCTAACCTGGCCTCCAGAGTGTGCACATGTGTAACAGTGACAGCCAGGGGCCCTTCTGGTATGCCTTCCCTCCTTCTGCCCTCCTGCCCAAAGGTTTTCCACAGGGCAGCTCCCTTATTTGGGCAGCTTGTAGGGGCCCTCAGGTATCCTCCTGGAATTACTACTGCAACACAGTTACACCCCCAGGCTCCAGAATCAGACTACTGAGGTTTAAATCCTGACTCTGCTACTTACCAGCTGTGTGACCTTGGGCAAGTTACTTAACCCCTCTGAGCTTCTGTTTCTTCTGTTTAAAAGGGACAAAACATACCCCCTTCTTAAAGGTGTATGAGAAGTAAATTAAAGCATGCCTAGAAAGTATTTCAGACAATCTATCTATTAAACACTTGACATACCAATAAATATCAACCATCTGTGTCATGATATTATCATATGCAGGTCTAATAGTAAAATAGAATTTGAAAAAGATTGTTCCCTGCTCTATTTACTACTGGAAGTTCAGGGCCAGGTGCCTTTGAATGTCCAGTCATTCTGAAGGAGCCTCTCTCTGTTCTCACCTTGCCCTGTGAAGGGAGCTTGAGCATCTCTGACAAGCACACAGGCTCTAGGCCTTGACCTCAGCACAGGGCCCTGCAGAGGAACTCAGGGGGAGGGAAGGTGTGAAGACCCCATGCCCTCTCTCTGGGATAAACATCGCAAAATTAGCAGATTTGACTGGGGTGCGCAGAGTCTGATCAGGCCTACCTGGAATGTTACAGGGTGAGTAAGACAGCCTCAGAAGCAGGGTGCAGACCACCCTCCAAGCCCAGCCCTTTGATACAGACACAGGCGGTTGTGGGTTGGTTGGGAAGCAGGTTGGAAGAACTTGGAAGTCTTTGTCAGACTCCTGCAGGGTGGGCCTGGGCCTGAACAAGCCTTGATTCCTATGGTGTGGGGGAGGCCGGGAGGGATTTAACCCCACTAAGGTCTAACCCCAGCTGAATAGTGGCTGCCTTCCTATGGGCTCCCCCAGGGTGTAGGGCTGAGCTGTGGTAACAAATGTCCCAGATGCTGAGGCCCTGCAACCTATTGGCATTTGTCCTCTGTGTGGCTGCAGAGTGGAGGCAGCAATGAGCAGGAACCCCAGCAGCAGCCACTACCCTCTCCTGCTTCCCCTGACCCGCTCTCAACTGCCTCCCTTCCCCTTGAACTGCAGCCACAGGCAGCATTGGCAATGGGAGTGGGGGTGATGCAGTGTATACCTTCAGCTCCCTCTGTTTCCTAATCATTTACACCAAAGGCAGGCCTGAGTTCAAGTCCTGGCCCCGCCCCTTACTAGTGAGTCACTCACCCTCTCTAGTTATTTTTTCATTTGGAAAGTGAGAAGGATCAGATGAGAGAATGCATTCAAAATGCTTAGCATAGTGCCCAGCACACATTCTACCTGTCGACCAAAATGCTACACACTGAGCAAGTCGTGGGACCCCTTTTTGTGAATAGCACCATAACCAGGGCGACATCTGTAGCCTCCAAATGAAACTGCATTGAAATTCTTAAAGAAATAGAGATGAAAGGCATAGTGATGAAGACCTTTATTGGCACTTGCTAAACCTTTTACATGTATTATCTCATTTAATCCACATGTCCCCCTAGGAAGTTGGCACCCCTTTTACAAATAAAGACACCAAGGCTTAGATAAGTGCCCATAGTCGCACGGATGGCAGGCAGCAGGACCGGAGTCCATTTGACTCCAGTGCCTGTGGTCTCAACCACTAACTACCATCTTTCCAATGATAAGCATGATGTGAATAGCAATGGGGAGAATGAGGAGCCCCTGAGCCACCACCAGGAAGGCAGCAAAACCAAATAAATCAGTGTATCTCTAGCCAGGAGACACTTGACTCAGACTCCCCACTGCCCCAAATTTGATAATGACCACATGACAAATAAATATGAGAAAGAGAGAGACTCACCCAGAGGGCCTCCGGTGCTGCCCACAAGCCAATGACTTCTCTCTGCATGTGTCCCCCCTCCTCCGCCAGCCGGCTGTGCACACAAGATCAGCAGTGCAGAGGGGACCCTGGCGAGTCCCAACTGGCCTGACAAATACCCCAGTCGGAGGGAGTGCACCTGGAACATTTCTTCAACCGCGGGCCACAGGGTGAAACTCGTGAGTCCTTTTCCTAGTTCATGGACAACATGGACTTTGGTTTCAGACAGACATGGGTTTGAGTCTCTGCTTTGTCACTTCCCAGCTCTGAACCTTGAGAAAGTTATTCAACATTTCCAGAACTCAGTTTCATTGTCTGGAAAATGGGGATGTTAATGAAGCCTCCGTCGTGGGGCCGCTGTGCAGAATTCAGAGGACACACACAAAGCCCTCGTCACAGGGTGGTGGTGAGAAAAGCTCTCTAAAAGGCATTTGTCACAGTGGTCCCGGTAAGAGGTGGCATTCACTGCACAGATCCATAGAGCTGTTTGACATTCAATTGTTTACAGTTGTAATTTTTGACAAAACAATACATATTCAAGGTTAAAAGAAAAAAGAAAAAACAACCAGTACAGAGGGCTGGAATGTGGAAGTCAAACCTTCTAGATCTTCCATGCCCACTTCAGAAATGACCTTTCTGAACTTTTTTGATAAATCCTACCAGAAATTTCCTTTGCATATGCAATAGTATATATACATGCATCAGAAAAAATATGTATCTTTTTCCTTGCCCAAACTTCTCAAATGGACTCTTATTATTCATCTTTTAAAAATTAACAATAGATTGCTTATGCTAATTCTCTCTTAATTAAAAAGTTCAAGTCTCCCAGGCATATGATTGTAGGTGTACACACTGTGCTCAGTTATTTCAGAGGAGAACTGAGTCTCTGGTACAAGTCTGGTATCTCAGCCCCCAGAGGCTCCCAGATCCTAGAGTGTAAAACAAACCCTCTTTGCCAGCTGGAGAAGGTATACTCCAGACAGACGTTTTTTTAAATGGGTCGTTCTAACTCTGGAGATTTGTAAGCTCTCCAGGAAGCATATGGATGTTCCTCTGAAGTAGAGGCCAAAAATGCAGGGAGAATGTAAGAGAACAAAGGAGAACATGATGATAAGCAGACGATGGCCTGGGGACTTGCCAGGGCTTTTACTGGCGGGTGAGAGTGATGAGGACAGGTGGGTGAATGGGTGCCCAGGACAGAGTGCAGGTGCTGGTGTGTGTGTGCCAGGCCCTGGGCAGCGAGGGGTGGCGAAGGCAGAGCCCATGACCACAGGGTGCTCACAGGGGGCACCTCACATGCATGGCTGCCCATGTGGGAAACGCTGTGGCGGCTTTCCTGGGTGTCAGAACAGCCCTGAATCTGGGTGAGGGTGAGCTAGAGGGTGTTAGGGAAAGGCACTCCCTGCACCCCACCCCCCAGCCCTGTCCTCTGCTGGAGAAGGTCCGCAATGCCAGCATACATCTCCGGGGCCCTCCGGGGAATGGCGGCCCCGGGGGGTGGGAACCCGCAGCCTGCACAACTGGAAGCCCCTCTTCTGTCCCAGGGCCTCAAGATTTTAGTAGTTGCCTGAGATTTTCCCCTTCTTTACAGTGCCAAGGAACTAAAGCAACTGGTCACAGTGGCCAGAGTTAGACCAGATCTCATATAAATTTGAGGCTGTTCATATATGTGCGTGCTAGTTTTTAAAAAAACTTCCTTGGGACGCGCATAGTGGACGTCTTGATCATGCTTTATCTTTTTGCTACCAGAAAAATGTGAGTTGAACACTTCCCAAGAAGCTGTATTCTTGGAAATACTGTATGGGGAATACAGCAACAGGATGTCCTATGGGTGTCCCTCCCGGTGCATCACCCACCCTAAGGCTGCTGGTGTCTCCTCTCTGGCTCTTGCCCACTACCTCTATACCGCCCCCAAACCCAGCTCCCCTTCTATAAGGTATGAAGAGCTTTGCCCGTTTCTACTACTTGTCATTCCTGTGGAAGCCCGCACTGCCAATGACCCCTCTCCACCTCGATCCTTGCCCTGTCTCTCCAGGAACGCTCTTTTGAATTTAGCCTCCCCTCGCTCTCCAGTCATGTCCTCTCTTCCTGCACTGTCATTTGGTCCAAGCCTTCATTTAACACTGTCCCTTCTCACCTTGTCCCATCTCCCTGGCAACTGTGGGCAGGCCATTCATCACCCAGCTGCCCTGTCCCTAAGAAGCCCTACATTTGGGATCGTGAAACTTGGGGGTGCATGGCCTGGAATTGAGGGGCTCCCCTGGCCAGCTTTGGGGTATAGTCTTCAGGGGGCAGGGAGGAGGTGGGCAGTATCTCCTGATGATGGTTAGGAGTGTGGGCTGGAGTCAGGTTGGCTGGGGATCAAGCCAGCTCCAGCCTCCTCTAGCTTGGAGGATTCAGCTTGGGCAAGACATTTCCCTAAGACTCAGTTTCCCCTTCTGCACATTGGGCATCATACTAGCTCTTCTCTCACAGCATCATCAGAATTAAGTGAGAGAATGTCCATGAACATTTGGCACAGGACCCTGCATGGAAAAAACACTCTTCAAATGTCAGCCACTATGAGGATGTAGACGAGGAGCAGCATGCGCTTCACACAGCCTCATCCTATCATTTGTACTCAGGGACGGCATGGGATAGCGCAGAGGTTGAGGGCAGGGGCTCTGCAGCCAGACATCTTGATCATGGCCCAGCTTTACCAGTGGGCGAACCTTGGTCAAGTCACCTGACTGCTCTGTGCCTCATTTTCCTCATCTGTAAAGATTATAGTGGTAGACATAGCACAGAGGTGGGAGGAGTATATGAGGTTATATTGGTAAAGCGCACAAAACAGCTCCTGGCCCAGGGTGAGTACTTGGCCACTGCTGCTGTCATCATTAAGTGAGAAGGAGCTTTGTGATGTGACAGAAGGAGCAAGGATGACAACAAGCATCTGTGCTCTCGGAAGCCGGCCATCTCACTAACCTGTGAAGTGCTCTTGGCAGCAGTTGCTCATGTCACTACCTTGGAGGGCTGTTTGGGGACCAAAGGAGAGTGTCCCACACACCCCGTCCTCTCCCAGCCCCCAGAGAGGCGGCCCTCACCCTGGCTGAGCACCAAGCCCCTGCCTCACTTTCTGCTCTTCACTCTCCAGACATTTAATGAGTTTGAGATCGAGCAGCACCAAGAATGTGCCTACGACCACCTGGAGCTGTACGACGGGCCCGACAGCCTGGCCCCCATCCTTGGCCGTTTCTGTGGCAGCAAGAAACCAGACCCCGTGGTGGCTTCAGGCAGCAGCCTGTTTCTCAGGTTTTATTCAGATGCCTCTGTACAGAGGAAAGGCTTCCAGGCGGTGCACAGCACAGGTACGGAGCGGGGATGCCCAGCAGCCCGCTGACGCCCACGTGGGCTAGAGATAGACGGGCGTGGAGGCAGGAAAAGAACTGCCTGTCCTGCTGACACTGGGGGGTGGGAGGTGTGCGATCAGACATCTCTTTACAAATGAAACGTGAGCAACCATAGGGGGAACGGTTGTTTTCTTTTAATGTCAACATTTTAATCGACAGCATTTAAAGTGGGCGGCCCCTTTTGTGGGTACCACGTTTCTTTCCTCCTGCCCGCCCTCCCTCCCATCCTCTTTCCCAAACTTATTTGTCATCTGGCTGGTCAGTGAAATCTGTAAGTCTGGGAGCTGAGGAGTGTTGAGCAGCCCTTGTCGCCCCCTATGGGCCAGTTTGGAAAATGGACAATGTTCCTATGACCTGTTATTTTTCCTCCACTTAAAATGTAAATAGCTTTATTTGGTCCTTTGGAGGAAAATGTATAGGCTTATAACTAACACACCACTTTGTTAATAGGAGAATATCAGTAAGAAAATTGGCCCTGCTCTTTAGCCATTAAAATATTACTCACGGAAGCAACTCTGCCTCTCTGATCATGGTGTTAGGTTGTGGCCCTTTGGCAAAGCAGTGGCTTTCCGCGGCCCACTCGGAGTCTGAGATCATGATCATGGGAGCCTGTGAGCTTTTCTGATCCCTTTAACAGACCCCCTACCCCACCCGGTTTATGTTCAGAGCCAAAAAATAGGAATCACATAAAACAGAATGGCATCCAGCACCCTTAGGTGGTTTAGCTCCCAAACCTAGAAGACACCTCAGTGCCTGCAGGATCCTCTCAAGCTCCTGGAGAAGTTCTAGCTTCCCCTAAGGAAGGTTACAAGCCATTGACCAGTGACTCTCCCTCTTGTCGCTACAGACAAAGTTGGTCAGGGTCCCAGCAGGAAATGAAGGTACACTCAGATAGAGTCTTTATTTGAGGAGAATTTCAAAAGTGACAGTTTACAAAGGAGCAGACAGGGTGTGGGGACACCATACGGGGCAGGCCTGGACTAGGAACTGCAGCAAGTGCTACCCTCAGGCCTGGATGCCAGAGCGAGGAGGCCTCCTGCCCACCATTAGAGCTGCGACCAGCAACACAACCTGCGGTGACCAGGCAGGGAGGGAGCTTGGAACTAACTACCCCAACTGGTCTCCTCCCTCTTGGATCTGCTGGTGTTTCCCATGGCTGAACCCAACCCAGAAGGCAGGGGGCCAGGAGTCTTGCCCATGTGCAGCTAGAGGTCAGCCTCCCGGGGCCCCAAAGCAGGTGGGGAAGAATGGAGAGGGGATCTGGCAAGGTGAATAGAAAGCATCCTGCCCTGCCCTGTACCCATTTCATTACCACCCACGTCAAGTCTCAGGGACTTGAAATTCCCCAAAGACAGCTCAGACCCGGAAGAAATTCTAAGCAAGAGCACATGGGGGTAAAAAGCTGGCAGTGGGGCAGGACTGGGGCCAGCTGGGCCTGAGAGTGTTAGTGGACAACACAGAAGCCACAGCCTGGGGAGCTCAGCCCCTGAGGGGCGTGGAGCACACTGAGGACAGGCAGTGGTGGAAATCCCTCGGGATTTTTGGCACTTTCTTATCTCTGATCACTCTCCTTTATCTATTTCTATAATGTGGTCTCTAGTGGCCTAGACAAGATAGTGTGGGACTCAGGCCAACCGGAATTACAGTCTTAGTCCCAAACTCAGAAGTCAGCGCTCCAGTATCCAAGCCCCAAGTATGAGGCTCGGCTCACTTGCGACACCCCCAGGAGCCTCAAAGTCAACATTGTCAGAGGTAGGAGCGAGCGGGTCTGTAACCTGGTTTCGAGGTTTGCGAGTCTACCCGCAGCTCTGATGGGCTTTTGGTGCCCTCTGCTGGCAACAGTCCCAAATTACAGTGAGTGCGAAGGGCTCGCGCGAGCCCGTCTCTGGTGCTTCCAGCGCTTCCAGGGAATTAAGTGGCAAAGATCCAGCCCGCCAGCTTCCCCCCTAGCCTGCTCAGGTACCCCCCAGAGGCCTTGCGCGACCCAATCCAGGAACACAGAACCTTGGCTGGCAAGCCCTGAAACTCAGACCTACCGGCCTCTGTTGACTCCTCTGTAAAATGGGATGATGCAACCTGCCAGACTCTCCTGCGGGCGCGCGGGGCTCGCGGCGGAAGCTGGCCGGCAGGAGCGCGTGCAGGCGGGAGGCCGGGGCTGGGGGCCGGGGCTGGGGGCCGGGCTGGGGGCGGGGGCCGGGGCCGGGGCGGGCGCCGGGGCTGGGGGGCGGGGGCGGCGCACGGGTCTGCGCGGCCCGGGACACGGCGGCGCTCTCTCCGCTCCAGAGTGCGGGGGCCGGCTGAAGGCCGAGGTGCAGACCAAAGAGCTGTACTCGCACGCCCAGTTTGGCGACAACAACTACCCGAGCCAGGCCCGCTGTGCCTGGGTGATCGTGGCGGAGGACGGCTACGGCGTGGAGCTGATATTCCGCATCTTCGAGGTGGAGGAGGAGGCGGACTGCGGCTATGACTACATGGAGGCGTACGACGGCTACGACAGCACAGCGCCCAGGCTCGGCCGCTTCTGCGGCTCCGGGGTGAGGGGGGCGCGGGGGCCGCGGGGCGAAGCGTGAGCTGCAGAGCGTGACACACCTGGGCAGGTGTGCAGTCCAGCTGCCCCCGCCACTGGTTCGCAGCGGCCGGGGGCGTCCCCAGCTGCTGGAGCTCTGCTGAGGAGGTGGGGAGGTGGCCTGGGACCAGATCCGGAGGGCTCCCTACTGATGTGGGCTGTGTAAGAGGCTTTCCCTGAGGATTTTCCTATTTTTGCAAAGGGCTCCCTGCCCGCCACCTCCAAGGTCACCTTTATTTGGTTTGAGGCTTGAAAAATTGTTTTAAATCATGCTTTTGTCTATCCCATATATTCACAGTTCTCTCCCCAGGCAACTCCAGTTACTTACAGAAATTACAAAGCTTACTGTGAACACAGAGTTATGCTCCAGGTTTTTGTCCTTTTTTCTCATTGTCTCCTCTGTCCTCAGTCACCTACCCCGGATAGGACAGGCCTGTTTTGTTCACTATCTCCACAACACCTGACCTAGGACCTGGCACACAGCTGGCACCCAGTGCAAGTGTGTGGACCAGCCAGTCCAGGCTCCTGGTCACACTGTCTGGCTGCACCATGCTGGGCATTGCTCCCACTGGGCCCCTGTCCTCTCCTGTTTCTGCCTCTGGGACTGATGGCACAAGCTTCTTTGCTGTTGGATGAATTCACATAGCTCATTTTGCAGTCACTAGTGCTCCTCGTGATGATCAGAACCTCAAAATGCATTTATATAGGTCTCTGAATGATTTCCCATCATCTTTACTCACTCTCCCGAAGAAGAAAGGATGACAAAGTGTGACATAACTAATACCACGCCTTTGATAAAATCTTTTGGACGGCGGGGCCCATGTGCAGAGGAAAACCTTGGAAAGTCCAGAGCAGTGGGGTGTGTGGGAAGCCTGGTTAGGTCCCCCTGAGCCCTGGAAGACAGCAGCCTCAGAACCTGGCTCCCCTTCATTAACCCCTTGGCAAAAACTTTGTGATAAACATAGAGACTCTGCACCATGTTTTGCCCCTGGACAGGACATAGGCCGAAAGCATGGGCTTTGGTGTTTGGTCCACTGGGAGATATATCCCGAGGGTGACCCTGGAGCTAGGTAATGGGTGACACAGACTTTACAGCCAGAAGGACCTGCCTAATTGTGTCAACTTGAGTGTCAGTTTCCTTAAGTATAAAATGGAGATAGCATCCACCTTATAAAGCTTGAATGAGGTAAGATCTGAAAGTGCTCAGAGCAGTGCTAGTCCACCTGCATAACCAAAAGATTCTATATGAGCTGTGTGTCTAGAATTGTCTCTGAAAAAGTAGGGCCGGGGAGCTCTCTGGAGCAGAACTGGCAATGTTTTCCTGTGAAAAGGAGTTTGCGTTGATGCTCTTCGGTCTCTGGTGCCAGGGACGCCTCATGGCCACGCCGGCTTGCTTCCTGCTTGCGTTCTCATGTAACTTTTGTCTCATCCTCTGTATTTGAAACTCCAACCACAGCCAACTGACCTAATGTCCCCCTGGTTTTCTTTTGCCCTCTCCTCAGCCACTGGAAGAGATCTACTCTGCAGGAGATTCTCTAATGATTCAATTCCACACGGATGACACCATCAACAAGAAAGGCTTTCACGCCCGATACACCAGCACCAAGTTCCAGGATGCCCTGCACATGAAGAAGTAACATCGATGTTCGTGAAAGACTGGAACTGAGAATGTTTGTTTGTTTGTTTGTTTATGACAATAGCACCTTGTGAATCTGCCTAAACCAGTGTAGAGTATTTTTCTCAAACACAAACTCAAAATCTAGTCTTGAAGGAACGTATCTGGTGTGAAGTTTGGCCACCCCGGAGGTGCAAAGATGTTTCTTTGATTCTGGCTACAATGTTATCAGTCACGGACTTTTAAAGAAGATTAAAGTTTTGAAGTCACTTAACCACTAATGCTATGCCTGGTCATCCTCATTCTCCTTGTCCCTTGCTCCTATGGGGCAAAAGGCCAGTCCTTGGGTTGGTCATTCCTCTATTTCGGGATGTGCTTCTGTAGGTGCCAGGCAACGTGATGGTGTCCCAGAGACTTGGGCTGTCTTCTGTCTACATTGAGCGGTGAGGATAGAAGCTTGGCCATGGCTGATTTGTTACTCACAGCTGTGGCTGGAGACTTTTGCTTTCTGTGTGCCAGGGACATGTCAATCAGGAAACCTGAGAATATGGATGTCAGAACTGAAAAAGGACTCGCAGGAAGCAGTGCACAGAGAGAGAGCTGGAGCCTCAGCATCATCATTATCACCAGGCTAGTAGACATCAAGCCCTCTCTCTGTGTCATTGGCTCTCCTTGCCATGCTGGGCTTCCCCCATACCTCATTGCATTAGGAGGCGGAGACATCCACTATGAATTCCAGCAACACATTTGCTCATGAGAGTCCCCAGTTTGCCGAGAAGAAAACATCCTGGCTCCTCCTCATACTCCTTTCCTGGCTGACTTTAGAAGACTCCACCTATGCGTGGGATTCCATGGGCTTAGGAAACCATGTTGTCCTCCAGGTTTAGAGGCACTTGCTGTGGTTGACCTTGACTTCTAGACAACTGATTCAAACTGCATTTGCAAGATGTGCAAAGACAGCCTATGAAGGACCAGTTCGGGTCCCTCACAGGGTGAACATTGTTGAAAACTGGTTAATTATACGTCATGTAAGAATCATCATCTGTGGGATAAGTCAACCTGTGACTAACTTCCTGTCACCAATCAGGTCAAAGAGTGCATTGGTAACTTCGTTCAGGCTAATTAGTATTCAATCACCAACTTGCAATCAGAATTTACCACACTTGGCACTTGTTCTAGAGAAGTGTAGAGGATGTTGTTTACATAATTTTAGAATCTCCAGGTGTACTTTAAACAGTGAGGTAGTTTTGAATGGCATTTCATTAAGGCATCTATGGGCATTATAAGCTAAAAGCTGTGGTATGTTAGCTTTAAAAGAGTATTTATGTTGGAATAATTTTTAAATAATGTTTACATAACTGTAAGTCCTGTTTGGTTGGTATTGAGTACAGGACAGCACACGAGAGTGTTTTCCGTGAGACCCAAGATAGCTCCCAAGCACCAGAATTCCTTTGGGATAAAGCTACATCATTTTAAACAAAGTATTTGTAAAAGCTTAAAAGTTATATTTTTTAAAGATCAGAATATGCCCTCAAAGGACTATGTCTAATTAAAATGATTGCTGGGAGTAAAACAAAGGATAATACAAAGAAAGGTAGAAGAAATGCATGGAAATATTTTTTTCCTTAAAACAAAAAAAATTCAAAGTATTATTGTTAATAATAATATATGTCTGTATATATGTACGTATGTAAAGGATCAGCTGTCAGAGCCTTAATCAATCCAGTGTGACAGATGCCAACCCACTGACCGTAGCTTTATTGAGCAGGCCCTCCTGGACCAGCCCTGCATTTTACATGTCTCCTTTGCCAATCCTCTCTTGGCCCTGGATGGAGATTTGGCTTGCATTCTCATATCGTGACACATCCCAGTCCCTGCCCCAGGGGCCTTTAGACTCAGCTACTGGAGCACCTTGTCTGTGGTTCACCCGGCCTGCTAAGGTGAATCCCATCTCTTAGATTTTTGTATTTTCTCAGGTTTTACTTTGTTTAATCATATCTGTCAATGTTGAAAGTGAAACCAGAATACGTGAGGTGGCTATGAGACGAAAATTCTGTAGTTTCGACCTTTTAAAAACTTGAATAAAATCAACAAATTCCATGGAAATGTGGGAGAGAGTCAGAAACAGAGTTGGCTCTGCCTCAACACTGGCCACCCTCATGAAACAATGGTACTTATTTTTTATCTCTTTTGTATGATTATTCTCAAAAACACACAACTTGGCCAACTTGAAACAATGGGACGCCTTTGAAAACCTGTATTTAGGCCTGGTGTGAGTGACGCACTCCAGACAAGACAAGCCCTGATTCAGCTGGGTCTGGCCAGACCGCTCCCCTGGAAGCTCACTCGAGGGGGGGATCGATGCTCTGGCTTCAGAAGAGATGGTCCACTCGGAGGGAAGACCCAGGCCCCCTGCCGAAGCTCCTCCCAGGGGAGACCTCGCTCTAGCCTGCTCTGTCCGTTCATTGGCTGCTGGGCTTTGGAGGTGTCACAGAGCTCCAAGACCAGTTAGGGTCACAGAATTACCTTGATGACCTGATGAAATGTTTGGAGTCTGGGTCATCGGCCTGGTCCCATTCTCATGTGATTTGGTCTGTCAGAAGCTAGAGCCTGAATCCCAGGGCAGGGTGAGGGTCTGGAAGTAACTTAAACCTGTTTAGCTCCGCCTGTTTCAATCCCTATTAACTAGCGAATTCATGCTGGGATTTGCTGTCGATATGGTACATTGGGATGAGTCTCAAATAATTCGTGGTGCTGTTGTTCAGTTTGCGAACAAATGTTCCCTTGGCTTCAGCTCCCTTGTTTTTCAAGTTTCCTTGGTAGACCGAACTTCTGAAAAATAATCCCCAATGCCTAAAAGGTTTCTTTTTAAAAAAGAAAAACTGTTTCGAGTGCTATCAACAAATATATTGTACTTCTTATTTTGTGTAATTTTACATTTCATGAAATGTTAGTTTCCAAGAGAAAGTGGAGAGGGGCTAACATGTCTGTCTAGAAAGAATTGTTTCATTAAAGAATGTGGGTTTCTGGATGTGTCCTGGGTTTGTGTTACTAGTTCAGATGAGAGTGGTCCTCTTGGTGATGAGTTCGATAATTTCCGATGAGCTAATGCCACAAGACTTGAGGACACAGAAAGGGGGATCTTCTCAGTGGCTTTCTATTTTCTGGTGAGTACCTGGTCCAGAACAGAGCTCCCTATGGGACCCAGAAGGTCAGGAGCAAAGCTAAAGATGACTTCAAAGCTGTCCCCTTTCTTGAATCCAAACAGGCTGGAAATCCGAGCACATACTTGTTGTGGAACTGGTTGCCGTGGTGACAGTGCTAGTGTGGTGGACACCATTCGTTTGTCCCTCAGCACCTCTCTGTATTCGTTTCCACCTGTTTGTGTGCTGAGGACCTCAGCTGGCATCTAAAACTGATGATCGCAGCTCCTCTAAGGTGGCCCTCTTTCTCTGGGCACTGCCAGCCACTCCTGCTCCCCCCTTCAGGCCTAGGGGTGGTAATGACGCTCAGCTGGTGTAATCCTGGGGCACTACGCTATCCCCCAAGGAGGACTGTTATAAATAGTCCTTTGAATAAGCCCTCTTCAAATATAGCAAATTGAGTATCTCACTTATTTCCTGTGATACAGGGTCATTTTTAACCCAAGGACAGAGGTTCCATCTAATCAAGGACAGTTAGGGAGACTTTGGGGGATGTTTAGAATTTTGTGGTTATCTCAGGAAGGGTAGTAAGGAATCCTGTTTTTTGTTTTAAGCACTCAGTTTGGTCTCAATGCAAAGCGCTCTAAATGCAGAACCACTTATGCAACTGTGTTGTGCTGCATGGGGAGTGTCAAGGTTTTAGGACTTTTCTTTTTGCCTTTACCAGTACCTAAAGGATGGACCCCAATGGGACAAGGGTATGAATGCTTGATGGGTCAGTCAGAGTAAAGGGGTTTATGCTGCATCAAAAAACAACCCCCGCATATACAAAATTACATAGGAAAGGCTTATTCCTTGTTCATACTACATGTTTATTTCTGGTGTCTGCGAGCTCTTCCACATTAGCTGTGGCCAGGACTAGGATGAAGGAGCAGCTCCTACCTGGAGCGTTGCTGATTTCTATGGCAGAGTGAAAGAATGACAAATCACACACTGTCTCTTACAACTGCCTGAGAGTGCTATATGACTTCTACTCCCGTGTCGTTGGCCAAAGGAACTTGTATGGCTACTCTTAACTTCAGATTAAGAATGAGATGAACTAGAAATATCTGGCAGACCCCACTAATGGCTCTCACATGTGACATTCATAGATAGGGAAATGACCAGAATCTTTCTGTTTGTTTTAACATTTTACTTCATCACTATTTCCCTACTGGCATTTTAGGTACAGATTTAAAAAACAAAAACAAAAACAAGAATAAGGCCATTTATCATTTAGAATGGTCCAGGTTTTTAAACTGACCATTATTGCCTGGCAAACCATAGTGCGGCAATTTAAATGGTGGTAAGATACAAATGATGAGAGAATCTCAGAGTTGGTGCCCTCCATCTCTTCACCCACTAAAGGGCATTCCTTCTATAGTTTCTAAGAAGATAATTCCCAGAGGAAGAGGGACCACTTATTTCACCCATTCCCTCTTCTTTGAGTGATGGTGCCATGTTCCATTTGCAGAACACCCATGCTCCAATCGTGGTCACCTGGGGCACATGACCCGAGCCAGACTGATTAGCTCCTCTTCCTGGAATTGAAATCTTGATCAAGGGGCAAAAGGGCTGAGATTTTCCCCAGGGAGGATATCCTGAGAAGATGGTGGAAGAGTCTCTGCCACTGAAGCCTCAGTAGCAACCTCGTTCTGCCTTCCCAGAAGGCCTCGTCCTGCCTTTCCTAGCCCTCTCTTCTTTCTGTGAGATCTCCTATACAAAGCCAATCGAGTCTCTCTCCTCCTTCTTAAATTAATTACAGTCCATTTTCACGCCTGTGACCAGAGAACCACAATGGGCCCAGACACTTGGCCAGTGCACCACTGACTAGAGGTCTTAGCCATTCTCCTAAAGGGATACCCTGTCAGTTGGAGGGAGGGGTGGTGGTCAGTGGATGTATAGCAGAGTCAAAAAGGACCTCACCGGCCTTACCCATCATAGACAGCCTTATCCAGAGGGAGCGGGGGCCATGAACTAGAGTCCCTTGGTCCAGCTCTCTGGTCCAGGTATGAGTCTGTGCCCACCAAGAAAAGTTAGAGGCACAAGTTGTACCACTTGTACTGATTTCACTAGTCTAGTCACTGTAAACCTGATCAACCCCATTTGATAGAGACTGAGGCTAGAAGACGTTACTTTACTTGCCTAAGACCACTCAGCTTCCATGATTGCAGCTAAGGCGTTACACACAGGCCTGTCTGAACTTAGCTGTCTCTGTGACGTCCAGACACTAGGACATCAGTGTAGGCATCGGCATCGCTGTGGAGTTTTGGGAACTGGAAGCCCCATGAAGCACAGGCCGTATAGGTCTCGCTCAAGACAGTACCCTAGTGCCTGGATCCCTGGGCCCCAAATCCATTTTTCCAGTGTCACCTGCCCAAACACACGGTGCCACCGTGCCCTCTGTGAGCAAGCCCCAAACCCAGGAGTCAGCTTCCCTGTGCACATTTTACTCCACTGTCAAAACTCACTGCCTCAACCTCCACAGTAAGTCACATGCCCATCCACTACTCTCCATTTCCACTGTTCCCCATCCCAGGGCAGCCACCACCTTTGCTCTGCCAGCCAGGCTCTGGGCTGACACCCTTCCCTTGTGATCCAGGCTTCACGGGGAAGCCAGGTGATCTTTGTCAACAACAATTAGCTCCTGCTCTGCTCCTGCTTTAACTCACTCTGCCTTTTGTTGTTGTTAAGACATTTTTAAGTTAATTAATAATTATTTTCCAGTGCATTAACACTGGCATTAACATATGGCATTATATTAGTCTGAGGAGTAGGATATAGCCATTCAACAATTCTGTACATGACTCAGTGGTAATGGTCATCACAGTAAGTGTCCTCCTAATCCCCTCACTGTTTCACCCATCCCCCTCTTCCCCTCTGGTGACCACCAGTTTATGTTGCTTCAGGAACATGGACCTCCTTCCAGTCTGTGTCTGCTTCAGCCCTGGAGCTTTGCATATGCTGTTCCCTCTGCCTGGGACCTCTTCTCTTTCACACACATCTGAAGTGTCATCTCTCAGGGACATTCAAAGCAACTGTTTCCCAGTCACTCCAATCACTCCTTTTGCTCCTCTCCTAGTGGGTCTCACTTATTCTGATTGGGGTCCATTGGCCCTCGTTGGAACATACACTCCCCAAGAGTCGGGGTCTCATTTGTCTTCATCACCAAGGCCCAGAACCATGCCCAGAAAAACACCTGACATATAGAAAGTGTCAGAGAGATTTGTTGAATCATGATGAGTGCATTCATATAAGTCATCAGATTTATTGGTCATAATTCTGTTGTTTGTTGGCATGGGACTCCAGCTCCCTCACTGTTTCAAAGAAGCAAATTCCTAACAAAGACCTCATAAAAAACATAAAGCATCCATGTCTGTGTCTTCCTCCAACTCTAGGAGGATCTCCTCTCAAAATGTGAGAACAGAAAGGGGGGTGAGGCCAAATCCCCACTAGGAAGCTCATTGACCAGGGAATGTGTTCCCTAGGGCAGCTACAGCCCTGCCTCAAACACAGAGCAGGCTCCAACAGCCATCACTAGGCATCCTCTGTGTTGATGCTGTTGGTGTGCTGCCCCCCACAGCTGCTGGGACAGCGGTCACCAGGGAAGCTTGCAGAGGGGGAGGGTGCGGCCAGCCTCTGCCTGTGGATCCCATTGTTTCTAAAGTGCTGCTCACCACAGAAACCACTACGTTCTCTAGCCAGCTATGGGTTCTTTGCTGAAATGGAGATGTAGCTGAGGAAGGAGCCTGGAAAGCAAGGAGGGAAAAAACCCCCAAAGAGGATGGGTGATCCAGGCCATCCATAGTGGCTGTGAAGCAGGACACCATCTCCCTGAAGGATGGGCAGATGACCTGGCTACTCCCCTGACCATAAATGGCTTGGCCAGAGCTCTCATGGAGCCGCCCCTTGCCCTGTCACGCTTGCTCTCCCAGCTGGATGCTCCTACAAATGTTGAGACACAAGCCAACAACTCCAGCAAGAAAGGAGTTCGCTGAGGGTGGTGTTTGGTGAAGGTTCTTGGGAGGCTGTCAGAAATGGTGAGTAGGCTAGCATCTTTTCTTACCCTACCCTTCTGTTATCGCTATAAAAAATAACTCCCAGGCGTTTAAAGCTCACATCTCCTAATATGAATATGACTGTACCCTCAGTATTATGATTTCAAGGAGCTTGGTTTTCTTTTTTTTATTATTTTCCTATGTGCAAAATACTAATCATTAAAAACAATTCTCATCTACTATTTGCCGATCTCATCTTTTATTTTAACATTAAAGTTTTGTTTTTAAAACTCCACATACAACAAGGGTACAAAGTAGATGTTTCAGCTAAATTCACTTCCCAGTCGAAGCAGTGGGTGTGATGCACCTTTATCCTCATTTGCTCGGTCCACCTTCCATTACGCCATCAGCCACGTAGATACTCACAAGTTACATCGGAACTTTCCAATTTTCTTACTGACTTGTGACACATAATTGGGTGCGACTCAATCAAATGAAGTTTGCTAAGTTAAACGAGGCTACTGGGGTTCCTTTATTAAATAGATTATGAAAAGGAGTTGAATTCTGGCTTTGGAGTTAGGAAGATCTGTGATCTAACCAGACCCGGACCACTTACCAGCAACCTGTCTTGCTGAGTCCCCACACCCGCGATGTAGGGATGTTCCTTTTACAGGGAGGTTATGCATGCGGTGTCTGACACACAGTGTCCCCTTAATAACAGTGAGTAACTACCTGTCTCTCCCTCCTCCCCTCACAAATGGCAAGTTTGTAATAAAGGACACTTGGCCGCTGAGATCTTAATGTGCCATCAGAACTGTTATGTAGATATTGCATGGTGCTTAGACCAGCAATAAGTGTATTGTAACAAATTCCAGTACTTGGAATGTTGCTAATCTATGCATGCAACTCCATCCAATAAGAACTTCCCAAGTGGTTTCCTTATGCCTTGCTCAGAGCTGACCAAGCCACGAGGAGCATGACATGGTGTGACTCCCCCACCACATACTCCCCCACACACCTGGAATATTTTACAGTTCGGAGGGGGCTATCACAGATGTTATTCCCTTTGGGCTTCTTCTGTGAGATGGGCAGGGTGAGTTAACATTATCCCTATTTTAAGCCCGGGAAAATAGATTTGCTGAGAGGAAATGGAGACCAGAGACTTAGAGTCACTTTTCCAAGGCCACACAGTTACTAAGTGACTGAGTCTGGACTGGTAATCTAGATCAGGTGACTGCAAGCCCAGTGTTGCCCCACCCCACGCAGCTGCCTCTCTAAAGGACACTGCCGCAGATTCTCCCCACCCAAACTGATGTGATGTTTTTCTCTCCATGAGAGCACTGTAGCGTATTTCTACAAAATAGGAATGTCTTTCTGAAATCGGCCAAAATCTTCGTCATCCAGATATTGGTAAACAGCACATGCAATGGCCCACTTGTTGCTGCCCCCCCTCTTCTGCTGTCCCCCCAAAGGAAGCTTTGTCTTGGGCCTGCTGACATCAGTACTCAGTATTCACTGATGAGATAAGGCTCTGGGCAGATGTGTTCAATACAGTGGCCACCAAGTGTCCTTGCAGCATTTGTGGGCTTGGTTGATATTAGCAGGATGGGCAGCGGTTAGGTCCCTGGAGCAAGCAGACACAGGCCTAAGGTGGCCCAGATAGTCCTCTTGCTCTAACATTGTCCTAGAAGGTGTCTATCTTGGTCTCAGTAAAGAGCAGCCTGGAAAGATTGGCATGGGCAAGCCCAAACTGCAGTGACAGAAGATGAGCACAGGGAGCAGGGAGGAGCCACAGCAGGATTGGGCAGGCTAACGATTTGGTGCCCCATGGAGCTCACGATCTTTCAATATTGCCTCCATATTTGGGGGAGAGGTGAGGCGGGGTGCTGATTGAGGGGAGGGTGCAGAGGGTTACTTTCTCTTCTCTTGTCCCGAGCAGCTCTGCTCCAGCCTGGCAACTGTGCCTTACACTCAGCGCCCACAGAAGCCTTGTCCTTCTCAGGCTCTCTCTCCTGGGGAGGGGGTTAGGAGCAGGTGTTCTTGCTGGAGCATGCCCCTCGTGGGTCTTACTTCCTACCCCAAGCAGAAAGTACCCAGAGCTTCTAACTCCCACAATTCCCTTCCTAAAAGGAGTTCTGGGGAAAAACAACTTTCAGCCCTTTGCTGAATTTCTAATACTCTTTGCTGCCCGTGGGTTGGGACCCCCACCAGGCAATCACTGGCTGGCCCCTTTATCTGGCCCTGGCTGGGGATCTGGGTGGGGATGGGGGTTGGGGTGGGGGAGAGAGGCAAGACTGACTTAATATGGGGAAGGACTCAAGACCCTAGCCTCCTCTGCTCCTTCCCTCTTTGGGGGCCAAGATTGGAAGCAGAGGTTGGGGGCTGACTGAGCCTGTGGAATCAGTGAATTTCCCTGTGACCCCCGTGGGTACATGTCAGTCGGTAGAGGGGTCAGGAGCCTGACTGATCATTCCCAGAGTGCTTATGTTTGCTTCTCCCCTCCAGGGTTTCTCACTGAACTTCACACTGCCAGCCAACACGGTAAGTTCTGCAGGCTCAGTCTCCAGGCAGGTGCATGCTTGCCTAGGGGTGAGGAGGGGCAGGAGGAGCGCCCACCTTCACGTGGGCCTCATGCTGAGGGATGAATTGCTGGTTTTATTTTTTTTAAGATTTTTTTATTTGTTTATTTGACAGAGAAAGCACAAGTAGGTAGAGTGGCAGGCAGAGGGAGAGGGAGAAGCAGGCTCGTGTTGAGCAGGGAGCCCAGTGTGGGGCTCGATCCCAAGACCCAGGGCCATGACCTGAGCCGAAGGTAGCCCCTCAACCACTGAGCCACCCAGATGCCCCGAATTGCATTTTCAAAGGCACTTCTGAATAGTTGGGGGGAAGGGGCTGAGACAAATTTTTTCAATTATAAAAGCTATAAATAAACATTTTGAAAGTAAACTAGAGAAAAAAGATCAACACACCTAAATTCTGATCAGCAAAAAACATTGGTGTCTCTTCTTCTAGTCCTGTTTGACTTTGCATACATTTTGACATTTGTTCTCTGTGCCATTATGTTCTTACTCTACATATTATTTAATATAGATTTTATGATAAATATTTTCTATCAGCCTTTACAACTATAACTGGGGGATGTTACATGATATTCATTTAAGTGAATTATTTCTTTAATTGATTAGCCACAATTAGGAATAATTTTGTAATAAAAAGCTAAATCCTTGTCTGCATTTAAGAGGATTTCTTTACTCTATGTTCTAGAAGGGGTGTTGTTGGGTGTTGAAGTTTATGGCTCTAGACTACGGTGTTTAGTTACAAGTCAGATGGAGCTTGTAGTTGCTGACGGCATGTAGTTCCAGTCCACAGCTGATCTGTCTTCTGCTCTCTGTCTTCTGTGCATAGCGATAACATAGCCAGGGGAGTTTTCTGCCCAGATGTGGTGTTATGATTGAGCCAGACATTTTCCTGGCCCAGTTTCTTAGTGGGTTTGGCTCTGCCAAATTTTTCTGATAAGTTACATTGTTGTTCAAAGAGAATAAATTGAATTTACCTGATTTGGAGGATGTATACACCAGTGTTCATTTTTACTGGAACATGGGGGCATCATCCTGGAGAGCACCGAAAGGGGCAACCTGGACTCATTGCTGCCTTCTGGCGCCCACTCCTGGCCACCCTGGATCTCTGTCCCTCGACTCCCCTGGCACCCACTCTGCCATCCCACAAGGGCCCTGCCTTTGGAATCACCCTGTCCTGCTCTCTCTGCTCTCTGCTTCAGCCTCTGACTGTTGTCCTCATACAAATTCCCCTATCCCTCTCTGTACCTGTCAAGACCTTCTCATATGGTTCCTGCTTAACTGAGCAGGTCTGTAGAGATCCCAGTTTCTGTCTTATCCTGGTTTTTGGCCTATCCTATGAGGGTAACTCACAAGAAGGCATTGCTCAGGGCTGTGGAGGTGAGGGGGGGTGAGAGGGAAACTCTTCATGATGCTAGTCATCACTTTGTGTAATGCCTCCTTTATTAATAGCCCATTTCTCTGGGCACTGTCCCTTCCTCCCTTTGAATCTATGTAAGGCAACCAACCATCCCAGTTTGTCTGGGACTGCCTGGTCTTAGCATTCATGTCCTATATCCTGGGCAAGTACCCTATCTGGCAGTTACATTTGACTGCATAACCCTTCCGTTTTGGGGGCACCTGAGCAGCCTGCTCTTGATTTCAGCTTTGGTCGTAATCTCAGGGTCCTGACATTGCACCCTGGGTCAGGCTTCACACTCAGCGGGGACCTTGCTTCAGGATTCTCTCTCTCCCTCTGCCCCTCCCCCTGCTCTCTCTCTCTCTATCTAAAATAAATAAATGAAACTTAGAAAAATAAATAAATAACCCTTCCCTTTGGTGCTCCTGAATGACCAGAGATGCCAGTGCCCTGGGAAATAAGGGAGAGGTGAATACCTGGCCCATCAGAGCCTGTCTGCAGGGGGTTTGGAACAGGGGAGCATGTGTAAGTCGGTTTCTGTTGAGCCATACTGAACCATCAAGTACAAAAACCGGGTTGGGGTGCTACATTTGGTCTTGGAACGCAATGTAGCTAGCACATGGTTAAGAACATAGACCCTGGATCTACCACTGAGGGCACTTACCACTTAGGGCTGTGTGACCTCACACACGTTGCTTCACTTCTCTGTGCTTCTCTCTTCTCTGTAAAATGGGGGTCATTATTGTTTTTCTTCACTAGCTGTTGCGAAGAACAAATGAGCCAATACAGGGAAAGTACTTGAAGAGCCTGGTACTTAGTAAGTTCTCTGTAATTGTTAGCTGATACAGTTAGCAGGGCAGAAACATCCATCTGGAGAGAGAAAGAAGGGCAAATGGGCAGAGAAGAGCACGCGTGAAAGGTTACGATGCTCAGGAGAGATAGAGAGGTCCCAAGAGGTACGGCTCCAATCCCTGGAGAACCCAGATTCCCTCTGGACTTGGGCTCCCCATGGCACCCTGCAGCTTTACAGTTAGCTCCTCTTCTTCCTTCCTTCCTTCTTTCCTTCTTTCCTTTCTTTCTTTCTTTCTTTCTTTCTTTCTTTCTTTCTTTCTTTCTTTCTTTCTTTCTTTTTCTTTTCTTTCTCTTTCTTTCTTTTCTTTTTTCTTGCCAAAGCCAGCCCAAGTGAACTCTACAGACAAGAATGTTTTACCTGAAACAATATCCACTCTTCCCACTACCCTGAGGAATAGAACACTTTAGGCAGATGGCAGCCCTGAAGTGCCCCGGGCGGGGGGGGGGGGGGGCAGTGTGTGTGTGTGTGTGTGTGTGTGTGTGTGTGTATTTAGGCAACAGTGTAATCAGTTAAGTACAAATCCCTCCTCTGATGGGCGTTCTTTGGGAAAGAGACCTAGGCTTAGAATTCAAACACCCAAGTTTATGTTAGATTTATAGTTACCCCTGGAACCTAGGAAAAGACCCATAAGTTGTCTAAGATGTATTCCACTTTTTCTAAGATAGAGACAACAAGTAAAAGCCCAGGCCCTGGGCACTCCAATGTGCTCCCTGAGGTTGAGAAGATTAAGTAAATAATAGGTCTGACCAGAACTTTGCCAAGTTTAGGGGAAACATGGAAGCGTATACTTCTGATGCTCACTGGATCCTCATAACAACCCTAGAAGTAGGGACTAACATCCTGATTTTACAGACGAAGTGGTGCGGTCCCTTCCTTTGCTTGAGTTGAGAAATTACCATTTTGTTCCAGGCAAATGTGAGCCAGGGACCCCTGCTCTTAACCCCACCTACTGTAGCTTACACCAGCTAGTGGTGAATGTAGAACTTTGTCCCTTGAGATTTAGTGATCTATGGAAGACTCTCACCTGAAATATCTCATAAATGGGTGAAATATGATTCCCTCTCCCTTGAGTGGAGATATGGACTGGACACATGTATTCATGGATATTCACAACTTCAGATACCCCCCGAAGCCACTTGCTTCATTGTGTATTTGAAAACAAGGAAGGCTCCCTTGAAGAAACTTGCTTCCACCAATTCTTATATTTGTTTTCTTCCTAGCAACGTGGACAAGTGGCCCAAAGGATGCTGGAAAGGGTGTAGGGACTAGGGACAGATGAAAGCCTTTCTGAATTGTAAAGTGTTTTACGGTAAATCCAGAGGCGGAGTAACAAAGACAACATTTGAATTTCTGAATTCTCTCTTTATAGCCAGATTTCATTCCTTCTTACTGGAAAGCAATCGAGTAAGGTTCTATTTGGCAGTTGTCATCTGTTCTCAAAAGAAACTTGAGCAAAAGAGTGAGCTTTAGTCATTATAGCTTAACCTTTGATGGGCTCTCTTGTATAATGTGCACTGTGTAGATTTGGGCTTTTTAAGATGTATGTTCTTTTTCCACACAGACTTCCTCCCCAGCTGCTACAGGTGGGAAAGAAGCAGTAAGTATATCACTACATTATGGAACCTTGGGTTGGTTACTTATAAAATGGGAATAATAATGCTCCAGCCATTTCCTACTCATGTTTTGAGGATTAGAGTTCGATATGTGAACTGTTGCCAAGCATAGAATCTGGCTTAACAATTACTCTTCTGACCAATTTAGCCCCCAAAATGAGGGAGAGGGGCACCTGGGGGGCTCAACAGTTGAGGATCTGCCTTTGGCTTAGGGCATGATCCTGGGGTGGTTATAGAGATTCTGCAGATTATCTTTGATATTTCCATACAATATACAAACCTGAAAATTTAGGTGGAGACAAGTGTGGCTATTTCCACTCAGATCAAAACAAAATGGAAGTTTTAAAATTGATTGCTTAATGGATATAGTGTAAATAAATGTAAAGATCCGCATCAAAATGATGTGGGATATAACTTTTTACTTTTTGCCAAACTGGTTAAAATAGTATCTAATCTTTGCTTTGAATTATTTCTCAGCTTTTGCTATGTTGATGAGACATCTGTATTTTTTTTTTTTTTTTGACATCTGTATTTCTGTTCCTAGGAAGAGCCTGTTCATATCATTTGCCCATTTTCCTACTGGATTATCACTCTTCTCCCATTGATTTAAACTATGTAGATTAACTCCCAGGACATGAGTCATTTGTCATATATAAATTGCAAACATTTTTTTCCACAGTATCTTATTAACCTTTTGATTTTGTATATGACACTTAGAGGTTGTGCACGTTTTTGTTTTGTCTTATTTTTAATCAACTGAATTATTCCTTTATTCTTGGAAAACCTGACTCTGCCCTTCTCTGTGTGCCAGGACTGTGGGCCCTCTCTTGGATTAGCAGCAGGCATCCCGTCCCTGGTGGCCACAGCCCTGTTGGTGGCTTTACTATTTATGCTGATCCACCGAAGAAGAAGCAGCAATGAATCCACCGAGGTGATTAGCAGCTTCTTTGGGTTTGGCTGTATTGGCAGGAATCAGTATTTCAGTGAACTGGCCTTGGACTGAGAGTGTCAGGATTTGAATCTGTTTCCTGGGGAGACGATGGTGGACATCCTGCCCCTCAATTTCCATCTCAGACTCATCTCAGATGCCAGCAGAGCCAATCTATCACACATCCTTGATTTTAGGAAATCCGTGGCAACAAGGATAGTATTTGGGGTGGCAAAAAGTAGCAGTGGAGAGGGACATGTATTATCATGGCAAATGCGCATCTGTGGGTGTGTTTTCTAAAGTCAAGGAAAAAGGGCCTAAGCTTCATAAAGGAAGTGGAGACAATCTCAGGAAAGGTAGGAGACTAACAGGTACTGAGGTGTCTATGGTAGGGATACGCCCACAGGTATGTGGCTCTGTTTACCTTTGCACTTTTTCTACATCTGAACGCACATCAGTCACAAGGGAATCTGCCAACCCCACCCCTTCAAATGCTGGATTGCTCTGGAGACCATGCTCAGAATTCAAAGGCCACCCAGACAATGTCCAAGAAATTTCCATGGTTGTAATACAACTGTGTTGTGTGGACACTGGGCTCTAATTCCATCCTGTATTTATGAATGATCCTGGTTGTTCTCATATTGATAAGCACCAACGGGAGATAGACACAATAGGCTCTTACCCCGGCTCTGCCACTTTATGATTTATGTGATCCTAAGTAAGTGACTTCACATTTTCTGTGCCTTGGTTAGTTCTACTCCAAAATAGGAGTTATAAAAACTACCCTCCCTATTTTAGGAGGTAGGCAAAGTTCTGAGGATGGACTGAGATCATGGTTATAAAGATGTGTTGACAAGTTGTAAACTTTAAACATATTAAGGTGTATTGTGGTTGTTGGTAGTGTTATTTAAGTCATAGTTTCTTAACCTTCAGTGCACTTTAAAAATCATCTAGATTTTTATTACAAAAAATATCAATCACCAAAACGAATTTAGTTAGTATCTCTGGAAAATAGAGCTGTGGTGTGGAAAATTTTAAATATATACTAGAGAGTATAATGAATCCAATTATCGAAATGTGGCCAATCTTCCTTGATCTTTACTCCCACCCACTTCTCCCTGCTGTCAATCCTGGGCTATTTTTGAAGTAACATACAATGGTATTTCTCATTTATGGATTTTTTTGGGTAGTTATTATCTGTTTGCTTATTTTGTTTTGTTTTTAATGCTTTCTGATGATTCTTATGTGCATGCAGGTTTAAGAATCACTGATTTTAATCATGAGCATGGGCAAATGCTGTGACCTTTCATCTCTTCCTCCTTCCTTATTTATTTTTACCAACTTAGGAAAGTGAGAGGCCATGTGAAATTTCAGAAATCTATGACAATCCCAAGATTGCTGAGGTAAGAGCTCTGGGTTAAAATCACTGTATATCAAGGGAGCCCCTGGGTGGCTCAGTCAGTTAAGCCTCTGATTCTTGATTTTGGCTCAGGTCATGATCTCAAGGTGGTGAGATTGAACCCTGCATCAGGTTCTGAGCTCAGCAAGGAGTCTACTTGAGATTCTCTCTCTCTCTTTTTCTTTCTCTCTCTCTCTCTTCCTCCCCTTTGCTTCTCACCCCCTCTGTCTCTCTCAAATATTTTTTTTTGAAAATCACTATATATCATTGATACATGCAAGCTGAGGGTTTTTAAGCCTTCTGTGTATAGGAGAAGTACAGTGTGAACACCTGTGGAAAAGAGGCAACCCAATGAAGCTCAGGCATAAAGGAAGTTCTCACTATATTTTTATTGGCTGGATAGAAATTCAAGGTTGAATTAATATTAGAAAATCCATTTAACATTATTTAGTTCACTGAAAAATTAAAAGAGAAAAATTGTGTGACATCTCAATTAGGAGAAAGAGTCCAAAAAAATTGAAGGGCCATTTGTGATTTGAACTCTTAGCAAACCAAAAACAGAGTAGAAACCTGAAATAAGACATCTTTTTAAAAAAAGTTATAGCAAACATCATACCTAAAGGTAAAATATTAGTGAATTCTCTTTAAGATCAGAAACAAAACAAGAATGCTATATTGAATACAATACTATTCGATATTAAATGTAATTCAATATTGTGCTTTAGGTTCTAGTCAATGCAGTAGGATTAGAAAGAGAAGTAGAAATTAACTCTATAGGGGGAATCCTTTCACAATGTATATATATGTCAAATAATCACATCATACTCTTTAAACATCTTATAATTTTGTTTGTCAATTATACCTCAATAAAGACTAAAATGAGAAGAAAAAGAAGTGGAAATATAAGACTGGGAAAGAAGAAACAAAACTTCATTATTTGCAGATGTTATGATTATCTACATAGAAAAGCTAATTATCTACAGATAAAGTATTAAAATTGAGAGATTTTTAACAAATTTCCTAGATATAAAATCAATATACAAAAGTAAAAGACCTAAATAATGAGAGTTACATACCAAGCTCCAGGATAGGAAGTCTCAAGAGCATAAAGATGTCAAAAACACTCAAATCAATCTATATGATAAATGTAATTCCAATATAAATTCCAATAGATTTTTTTCCATGGAACCCAATAAGATGCTCCTAAAATCTATGTGGAAGAAGGTAGAAAAAAAAACCCTTAAAAAGTAGCAATGAACAGACAGAACAAATAGAAAACAAATAGGAAAATGATACATTGAAACCCAACCATATCAGGACTTTACTACACATAAGTGATCTAAATACCCCAATTAAAAGGCAGAGATATAAACATCAAATTTTTAAATCAGTGCCTATAAAAACAAGATCCAGCTATACACTGTCTGCAAAAACTCACGTTAAATATAGAGACACTAATAGATTAAAGATAAAAGGAATGAAAAAGAAATACCATACTAACATTTAAACAAAAGAGAGTTGAGTAGCAGAAAAGATCTGCCAAGGCGTTAAGCTTGGCAATTGTAGGCCTTTCCTCATTTGTTTTCTCTCAAGGATCGCATCCTTCCTTGCCTGATGTCCAGTGTCTTGAAAACTATTGTTTTATTTTTTATTTATTTTTTAAAAAAGATTTTATTTATTTATTCATGAGAGATACAGAGAGAGAGAGAGAGAGAGAGAGAGGGACATAGAGGGAGAAGCAGGCTCCATGCAGGGAGCCCGATGTGGGACTCGATCCCAGGTCTCCAGGATCACGTCCAGGGCCAAAGGCAGCGCTAAACCGCTGAGCCACCCGGGCTGCCCAAAAACTATGGTTTTAAATGTTTTGTGTTTTTTTTTTTTCTTTCTGACTATTGGTTGTTTTAGGTGGGAGGGTAAATCTGGTTGTTGTTGTTCCAGTTTGGCTAGAAGCAGGAGCCTTTGCTCTATTTTTGAAAAATCTGTTTGTTTTCTCAAGAATCCTAGGAGGTCACCCACACATGAGAAGAATCTGATGGGAGCAGAAGGAGCCCATGTATATGTGAAGACTGTAGCAGGAAGCGAGGAGCCCATGCATGACACTTACCGTCCTGCTGTCGAAATGGAGAGAAGGAGGGGATTGTGGTGGCTTATGCCCAGATTGAGCCTGGAATGATGCAGTTCAGTCAAGGAGCAGATCTGGAGCTGGAACAGAGCTTAAAATCCAGGGATTCGCGCTCAGAGCGAGAAGAGATGCCAAGCTGCTTCTTAACCAATCCAAATTTCATTTGCAGATCTGGAAAACTTTTGGGTTGATTTGTCTCTGTAGGTGACAGAGCTAAAGATTCATCCCAACATTCAGATCTTGTTGTTTAATAAGCAGTGAAGCACCAAGTGAGATCCAGAAGGAGCCCTTCGATCCTCTTCTTGACCTATGCTTTTCTTTATGATTTGGGGAAAGGGGCTTGATTTCTGCATGTCTTGTCTTTTTATCTTTTTCCACATCTCTTTTCTCAGAAAAAATAAAACAAAACAAACAAACAAAAACCCCATCACACCTGGTTTCCATGGGAAGGGTTGGCCAGAGCCAGCGTGGTGCAAGTTGGGATATAAATAAAACTTAAAGGGGATGTATGAGGGGAAGTAATTTCTTATTTCTGAACATCTCAAAGTAGAAATCATGGGGAGTCATGTGTTCCCTGAGCACTGGGATAGCACAGAGCTGGGTCATTCATTGTTCCCATGTGTGTCTGTGATCAGAGAGTATTTAAGGAAGACAATTCTAAAATAGACTGTGTGTGTGTGTCTGTGTGTATTGAGGGTAAATAGAGTGGCATGAAAGCAAAGGTAGTTCCAGGAGATTATTAGAAATGAGGGCTATACTCTTGATGAGTAGAGAGAAAGGCCTCCAATCTACTCTCTAGAAAGAGAGAGCAAGAGGACTGAGTGGATGAACACAGGACCAGAAGGGTAGGCTGAGTAGCGATTTACTTGCCATCTGGGGAAAAGCCTGTGGACATCACCAGCTGGCTCAGGTCATACCTTCACCATTGCTTCTGTGAGGAGGCTTCCAGGAGTCCTGGTTCCTTCATGCACGGAGGGCCATTGTTGGTGAACAAGCAGGGTCTCCTCGTGGGAGAACCTGGGACCATAGCACCTCAGGATCCATCCACCAACTCTGCTTTGATATGTTGTGGAGGCATTTCTTTCTCACACAAGGCCTCTGATTGCTCAGCAACATGTCCCCTCTTCTTCAAATACCTAAGAACAGGTTCTACAAACCCAATCAATTACTGCCACCTGCCAACACATACTTTCAAAGCTGCCTCCCTTACCTTGGGTATCCTAAGATGAAAAGACCAAGAGAGAACACCTCCCTGAGAGAGAAAGTGCCACTAAGATCCAGAGAGAGACTCAGAGATAGAAAACAGGGGAGATATTCCTTTGGCTGGGGCAAAGTCTTTTTTTTTTTTTTTTTTTTTTAAGATTATTTCTTTATTCATGAGAGACAGAGAGAGGCAGAGACATAAAAGGAGAAGCAGGTTCCCTACGGGGATCCCAATGTGGTACTCTATCCCAGCACCCCAGGATCATGACCTGAGACAAAGGCAGATGCTCAACCACTGAGCCACCCAGGCGCCCAGTTTAGGAAATTATATTACTGAGTGAAAGCAGTGGGAACACATCCATGTGTGGTCTTGTGTTGGGACGCCCAGAGAAACAGCTCCATGGACACAGAAGAAGCCGACTATGACCTGAGCAGAGTGGATCAGGAGTTACTCCATCCTCCAAAAGCTCCAGAAGGCACCCACAATGCCCTTAGAATCTCTGATCTTCTCGTTAAACCTGTTTCTCTCCTCGAGATAAATCTTAAACTCCTCATTTTTTTCATTTTGTCACACTTTTATTTAGAATATTTTATAGTATTGAGTGAAAAAGAAGACTCTACCATCTTGTTTCCTTCTATTTTTATTGCAGATATACAGTATTTCAGCTACGCTGTGGGCAAAGTGGGCTTTGATGAGCCTCCCTGGAAACAAGCCACCAATTTCAACATCAATTCTATGGAAAAATGCATTGTGAATTCTAAGCAACAGTCATACAAATGGCCTATTAGAGCATAATCCATTACCAGGTGGTGTCTTATCATGTTTCCAAAACTATTTCTGAAAGCAATCTGCATTTCAATAAGGCTTAAAGAATCTCATATTTTCCTAAGGCATCTTTACTATAATATGAAGCATAATTTATTTAACCTAAGAAGAAAAGCTGAAAAAAAGTTGACAATTTTTTCTAGGCATTTCTTTCCCATGGTTCAATGTAATCCAATCCCAGATGTGCAAAAATTTCTTCTTCACTTTCTGCTTTGAGGAATATTTTCTGAAAGTATAAAAAGAAATATGTGCATTCAGATATTTTTAAATATCTCAATGCTGACATAGTGAAAGTTTTACTTGTAAATTGTCTTGGCAGAATGAACTATTACCAAAACATAATTCCCTGCTTCTGAGTATAAAAAGCTGTCTTAACTGACTTCTTTTTTTTATCTTAACTGACTTCTGTAATTTTTACATTTTCCCACCCAAAAATATGGTATTTTATGGATTAAAGTAAAATTACAACAGCCTTACATATTTAGCTACAGGCATTTGGTATTTTTCTTGTGGATCTGTAACCACAGTCGTTCATTAGAACCACCTGAAGGAACTTTTAAAAAAACATTGAAGCCTGAGCTACACCCCAATCCAGTGAAATTAGAATCTCAGGAGAGGTTCTACCACCAATCTATTTAAAGGCTCTGGATAAAAAAAAAAAAAAAAAAAAAAAAAAAGGCTCTGGATAACTCTCATGTGCAGCCAGAATTATGCACTGCTGCTCCAGGTAATGAGGAGAAGCAATTATATGTTGGGTTCAGGCCTTCCTCTGTCCCCACCCCAACCTCCCCCAGGCTCCCACCCTATGATGTCTTTTAGACCAACCATCACTTTTTTCATCCCTTCTTGCCTTACATGCCCACAGCGTTGGGCATGTAAGATGTAGTCAGTTGTTAAACTATTTAGTATGTGTTAGTTTGTAAGTATTCCTAAATTGTGTTATGTAAATCTGCCTCCACTCACATGCTTGAGGCTTTCCTGCCAACATCTACAGCCCTCTCATCTGAGAGCACCTTGATTCTCTCTTTGGGAAACCACCTTTCCCTACTCGCAGTCCATGAGGATCAGGTGGGCCTAATTCCATCTTCAAAGAGGGCTACCACATGATCCAAGCCAGACCAAATAGCCACAGTAAAGGGTTCAGGGATGGGCACATGGCCCAGGCCTGGCCAATGAATGTCACCTAGGACTCTTGTCAGAACTATTAAGAAAGAGGTTCTTCTATGTCAAGCTTGAAGGATGAGAATCATAGGAAAACCATGCCTGAGAATGAAACCAACACTGAGGGAAATCTGCATTAGCAGCTGGATACAGCCACACCTGAAGTTGGTATTACCCCTAGATGCTGCAGTATATAAGCCAAGGACCCCTTTTTTGCCATGCCATCTTGGTTTGGGTTTCTGACTTGTAACTGAGATAGCTCTAATTGAATACAGCTCAGTTAGACTGTAAGTTCCTAGAGCATAAGATCATTACTTATGGAGAGAAGGAGTTATTTTGTGTCTTATTCCCCTCAGAGCTTATAGTTCCTAGAGCATAAGATCATTACTTATGGAGAGAAGGAGTTATTTTGTGTCTTATTCCCCTCAGAGCTTATAGTTTAGTGTCCTTGACCACTGTAAGAACAGTAGACCTTGACCACTTGGAAGAGTAAACTTGTAGATTTAACAGATGAATATTTAACTCTTCATAATTCATACAGTAATTTATCATTTTGCTGAGCCATGAATTTGGATACCGAGTTATATAGCTGGAGAGTGAGCCTAGTTGATTGCCCATCTACATTTCAGGACATCTCTTTTGCTCTGTCTCTTGCACTACACTCTCATTAATGACTTACATGGTCACTTAAAACGTTACTGCCCATTACATTTAAGGGGTACTTGAGTGGTATTTATGATTTGGGGAAATCCTTGGTTTCCTTTGGAATTATTCACTAAAAATACCAAATACAGACCAAACTCAATTAATGTTCACCGCTGTACTGGTTCTGAGGGCCCAGCAAGCTCATCATCATCGAGCCCAAAGCCCTTAAGGTACATTCTGGGCCAGGTGGGAATCATGCTCCCATCAGGATTTTTCTAGTTGCTCTTAACTGTGATCTGTGGGAGCAGGACACTTAGGGAAAAGAAACTGAACCTGAGCACTAAAATCAGGTCAGGAAAAGTGCTCAAGGAGCCCGCCATTGGGATGAGGATTGAAGTAGCCCATGTTGGGTAGACAACTCTACCTTGGTCTTGTCATATAATGCATGGTTATCCAGGATCATCTTCCGCTCATGAGAGGCATAACGCCGGAGGTCTCTCTCGAACTGCTGGACAAGATATAATTAAAATAAATTACTATCAAGTCTAGAATGTCTTCAGTATTATGTGTTTAGAGATATCTAAATCCCTATAATGAAATATTTATTTATCTCCACTAAACATTCTCAAAGCAGTTTTCTCCCTGAGGGCAAAGGTCCGTGATGACAGAGGTCTGCGCTTGCTCGTGCACACTAGAATGTAGGCTACTTGAAAACAGGAGCCCGACTTGTTAATGACCATACTCCCTTCTCTAACAGTGCCCAGCACCTAGAAGATGTACAGCAAATGTTTGTTGAGTGAATAAATAAATGTTGCAAGGATTGTGTCCAGGATAATACCTGGCCCTAGGTAAATGCTGGATAAATAGTAGGGTGTTTTTTTTTTTTAAGATTTTATTTATTTATTCATGAGAATACACAGAGAGAGAGAGGCAGAGACACAGGCAGAGGGAGAAGCAGGCTTCATGCAGGGAGCCCGACGTGAGACTCCATCCTGGGTCTCCAGGATCACACCCCGGTATGAAGGCGGCGCTAAACCGCTGAGCCACCCGGGCAGCCCTAAATAGTAGGTATTATTATTATTATTATTATTATTATTATTATTATTTGCAATATCACTATTATAGAGAGGATTAGGAGTCAGGAGACCCAAATTCCAGCCTGGATTTTGTCCCTATATGGCTGTGCATCTTTTGGCAAGTCACCCAGCTTCTCTGACTCTTGATTGGTTGAACAGGAGGATGAAGGACGTGCATAAGTAAGGTCCCCTCTGGCTCTAACAGTCTCAGATGAGATTCTGTAAAACTGATGGTTTGAGCCGCCTATCCCAGAATATCCTGTTCCGTGGTCAAGGGTGGGCTCTGGGGCTGCAGGGAGTGAAAGCTGATCCTAAGATTGAGGATAGTTGCCACCCAGGTTGATTTTCCTGGGAGAAGGAAGCGTAGATCTCTAAACATTGATCTTTCCCTGAGAGGTAAGGAGGGAAGCATGGGGTAATCGCGCCCTCTAGTGGCGATGAGCCATCTCCTCTTTTAGGAAAGCTGGTTGAGGCTGGGACCCCTTCCCCACCACCACCTGGGGTGTAAGAAGACAGATTTTCCAAACAGAAGTCCTTTATAATGTGGCAGAGGGGGAGCCAGGGTTGTGAACAAATCAGGGTGAAGCAGATTCTGAGTGAAGTAGCTAATGGTCTGTGAAAATATGGAGGTATTACTGGGCACTGTGCTTCCTCTCAGCCCTGGGACACTGTCTTCATGCTCCCCTCTCCAGCATTTAGAGCAAAGGCTGCTCACACTATGTTATGTTGAGAACAATTCCCAGGCCCTGAAATCTTTGGGTAAAAAGGTGAAACTGAGTTTCTCACCTGCAGAATTTTAGACTAGGGGTACCTCGGTGGCTCAGTGGTTGAGGCATCTGCCTTCGGCCAAGGGGGGGATCCTAGAGTCCCAAGGATTGAGTCCCACATCAGGCTCCCTGCATGGAGCCTGCTTCTCCCTCTGCCTGTGTCTCTGCACCCCCCCCTCCCTCTCTCTCTCTGTCTCTCATGAATAAAAAAAAAATCTTTAAAAAAAAAGAATTTTAGACTAGAACTAATTCTGGTCACCCACCAACAGGTATCAACCTGGAGACAAAACACACCACATTCAGTGGCTGCATAAGTAGGGCATAAAGATTATAACACAAGTAGCTACCATATACTGAACAGGTGCCACATTTAAACCCATGTAGCCTCTTGTTTAATCAAATGGCAACATTAGGAGGTTACCCACAAGAGAGATGGCACAACTGGAGCTTATAGAGGCTAAACCACTTAAAGTCGAAGAGTAGAAAGCTTAGTGTCCTATCAGCACCTGCAGAACCAATAGCAGTAATTTCCAAGAACTCTGAGACAAGAGACTAGAATGTGCTGGAAACATGCCTGTCTTCAAACAAAATGAACAAAAGGCAACCATTTCTGCCAGTGATTCCTAACTGGTCTGACCTTGTATAAAATTGGACTTCTTTTTAGAACTCTCCCCTTCCTCAACAGATTCTGCGTTCCCAGAGACTCAGGTCTGTCAGACAAGCTGCATTCTAGCTGCATCCGAAACATGAGCAGGGCTTTTTTCAAATACAGATTTCTGGGCTCCATCCATCCCCAGACTTTCTGATTCAAGAGGTCAGGAGTGGGGATGAGGGGGAGGATTTACATGTCTAACCAGCGCCCAGGTGAACTGCTGCCGGCCTAAGCCCACACTGTTCTAAATTAATCAGTCTCACTTGACCACATGCAGGGGCAATGCCTCCCTCCGCTGCCATTGTCTCTTTCCTGGGCCTCAGTAGACTCATCTTTTGAATCCCCCATCTTTGAATCCATATAGCACTTACCCTCGAGCCAGTCCAGCCCAGCAGGGCAAAGGCACGGCGCTCATAGGGGCACATGACCAGGTCCACACGGATGGCCTTCCAGGTCTTCCCCTCCTGCTGGCTGCACTTGCCACCATCCACTCTCTGATGGTGCAATTTTAAAATCAGAAAACATTTTTGAAAATGATCTAAAGCATCCACCTTCCTGCTAGGCAACTTTAATTTTTCAAATGTCGACTCCACGAGGTCACAGTATAAAAGTAATCCCTGAAAACAAACAGAAAGATATCAGGAAGGGTCCCCAGTGGATGGGGTCTGCAATTTTATACTGGCTCTTACTGAATGCTCTCAACAGAAGCCTCACAGGTTTGAGCAGTGTGTGGCCATGCTTTTCCCTTTTGTGAGCCCACCTGGCACTGGGAGAGGAAGCCAGGAGGTGGGTGCATTATCCTCTCTCTGCTGCAGAGAAATTTAGTGGTTAGAGAGGCCAAGCCCACCTCTGGCAAAGCCACCAGAGAATCCCTCTCCTTACTTCTGAATTACAAGTCTGTGCTCAGGAACTTGCCCTACACCTTTGAGTACAAACCAACCATGAACAACAGCCCTGCCGCTTTTTAGGCAGGTGCTTTGAGTGTCCCTCTATATTATACTGATGACCCAGTTTCCTTGGCCCAAAGGGTTGTGGCTGGAGGCTCAGCCCCACTTTGGGGTAGGACGACTCACTACTTCTAGGTAGCATTTTAAGATTGTCACTCTGTTCGCCTTGGAGAGTGGGATAAAGTTAGTGATGGTTATCCTACCTAATGTTGCCGAGTCAGAGAGATAAGATGTGTCCAGAGATCCTCCAATTTGTCTGCTCTGTGGCAATTTCTCACAGCACAGGGCAGATGTGGGGCAGGGAGAGGCAGTGATAATCAATGCTAAATCTGAGTGTCAACTAAAAAGGCAAATAACCTCAAAATAATTCCATCGTAGCTATGTTATTATGCATTCCTTAGATCAGATGTTCTCCAATTTTATCATCAGAAGCATTTGGAAAGTTTGTCACAGTACAGTTTGTAGGGCCCTCCCTTCTCCCCCCTCCCCCCAGTGATTCAGTGGAGGGAAAGTGAGAATTTGCATCTCTAACAAGTTCCCAGGTGATGCTGATGCTACTGGTCAAGGCACCACACTTTAAGCATCATTGGTTCCGTTTATTTATTTTCTTTAAAGATTTTATTTATTTATTAGAGAGAGAGAGCATGTGGGTACAAGCAGAGGCAGAGGAACAAGCAGACTCCCCACTGAGCAGGGAGCTGGCCATGGGGCTTGATCCCAGGACACCAGGATCATGACCTAAGCGGAAGGCAGATGCTTAACCAACTGAACCACCCAGGTGCCCCTGGTTTCGTTTATTTTGTTATAAGGAATGCTTTGCATTTCTTCTGCAGCCCTCCAAGAGACATTGTTTTAGTTCCACCAAACTCTGAAGGGACATTTTTCCTGACCTCAGAAAAGGACTCTAGCTCTCCAGTACATTCCTCAGGAAAGGTATTAAGAAAGAACACATTGTTTGAAGGGGGCTAGGAGGGAAGCACTGGTGTCAGGAAGACCCTTTGGGGGCAGTGGCAAATGTTGCCATAAAACAATCTAATAACCAGCTCAAGAAAACACAATTCTGCTTGTTAATGAAACTTTATGAAAATGAATACAGTATAGCAGCCTTTCTTGTAAATTTGAATTATGTACATTTGAAAAGTGAGCTATTAAAATATTACCCAGTCTTTCTTTGAAGTCCTATTTGGAATAACACCCACCTCCCCCCCAAAATCCACAACACTGGCTTCCTAATAATTATGAGCTGTGTTTGCACGACAGTCACTTTGGCTGGTTGTAGACAAGGGGCCATCCTGGGTAAGGGTTTGCTCTGAGTTTTGCAAGGTGTTTGAGAATACATGCCTTGAAAATGCTCCTGTCTGCATGTTCAGGCACTTGTTCTGCAGTAGGGCACAAGTATCAAACACACACACACACACACACACACAGCCCCTGATGTGGCTTCCTGCTCTCTGGCTTGGGCTGTCTTGGGGCATCTCTGTGTTCTACCCTTTTGTGTTGCTCGCCATTTATTCTTTGGTAACTTCTTTCCTTCTTTGAAAATCCCTTTGAAGTTTCTGGCTCTGGCTACCCAGCCATAGCCACAGGGTGACTACATTTCCTATCAGCATGTTTTTTTCTTCCTACTACTGGAAACTAAGGGTCTCCTGACAAGGAGGGATGCCTTCCATGTTCCTCCCTCCCTCCCCAGGGGACCGAGCAGCCCACTGGCAGGCTAATGACACAGCCCTCCCCCTATCTGATAGCCAGGATCCATTATTCTTCGGTTTCTGTTTCTTCAAAGTCAAGTCTGTTTCTCAGCAGGAGTGAATATGTTCTTTACTCTAAAGAGTGTAAACACTTTCACTCTCTCAGCCTTCCAGGAACTAGGGATGTAGCCCAGTAGAACAGTGAGTGGTCCCGACCAGGGTCCTACCCACAGGGGTGAACCCCACCATGCTCAGTTAGCCCTCCCCTCTTTGGGTTAGGAGAATGCAGGCTGGAGGAGCCTTAGGCCTGGGGACCTCTACCGCACAACAGTGCTCCAAGCTCTTTTTCCTCCCTTTTTTCCCACTGACCAAGAGGTCTTCTATAAGGCTCACATTTACTTAAAAAAAAAAAAAATTAGAGATTTTATTTATTTATTTGAGGAGAGAGAGGAAGAGCACACAAGCAAGGGGAGAAGCAGGCTCCCCAGGGAGCAGGGAGCCGCCACAAGGCTCCATCCCAGGACCCCGGGATCACGACCCCAGCCATAGGCAGATGCTTAACCTACTGAGCCACCCAGGCACCCTAAGGCTCACATTTAGATTCAGCTGATGGGCAGCTCAAACCGATGCCTACTGGCTGCTCATGACGCTCACATACCCCGTGCATGCTGAGTATGTGCATGCACATACCTGCGTGGGATATTATCGTGCAATTTGGAAAATGGAAGTCTTGGTAAGAACGTCAGGGCTGAGAAGTGAAGTAGAAGATTTTAAAACCATGGTGGTAGGGGCAGGCCCAGGGCCACAGGGGTGCAGGCAGAGCTGGGACACCTGACTGCCCCTCAGTATCCCCTCCTCAAGGTCCTGTTTGTCCCCAAGTGAGGAGGAGCAGCTGCTCCTGGGGCCCTCAGCTGGCAGTGGGCCTGGCTCTCCGGCAGAACTCAGGGATAATTGTGCATGAGTGAATCATGCTTACAGCCAGTGTTTGTTAGGCATTATCAGGCCCTGTGTCAAGGGCTTTATCTAATAATTATCAGTTAATCCCCCTGCGCATTAATGAAGTGAGAGAGCCTTGCCATCTCTGTTTCATAGATGAGGAAAGATTAAGCAAAGCATACTAGGTGATAAGGCCAGTAAACGGCAGGGTTGTGCTTCAAATGTCCCAAATGCCCACACCCTGAATGTCCCAAATGCCCACACCTCCACCTGTGCCTGCCCATCTCTTTCCTTGGAGGTCAGAGGTATGACTTCCTCAAACTGAGAGAAGACGAAAGGAGAAAGGCTCCTTATCACCAGGTCTTAGTCCAGAACAGTCTCACGGCATGAGAAGTGTAGTGCCTAAAAACCCAGACTAAATAGGCCCTCCTTCACAGGGACCCCAGGTCTTGCAGTCCCACAGGCCTTGATCAGGAAGTCCATGAATTGTGCTGTCTCTCCATGAGAAATTGCCAACTTCCCTGCTTGAGCAGAGCAGAGGGGCCCATGCAGGTGGGGCTGACTCTTCCTCATCCTTCCTTTCCCTGGTTTGGCCTAGAAAGTTCACTCTCAGGTTCCCTGGCCACCCTGTGTCCTCTCTCCTGAGATGGACGAGGGGACTTGGGATGGCCTCAGAGATGAATTTGGATCTAGTTCTAATGTTGGGTCCTCCCTTCTGGTGCTCCTGGCTTTTATTTCACTTCATCTGAGGTTTCTCTCTCTCTGCCATATAGATCACTCAGGAAGGATGAAGTTGTGCCAGAAAAACACCAGCCTCAGTTTCCTCAGCCCACCAGGCTTTAGGCCTCTGGGGTCGAGCCCACTAGTCTCTTTGGGAAATGGAGCTCTCACTGGAGTGGGGCACGAGTCAGGGCCCTGTAGGTGGCTCTGGCTGCTGCTCATCCTTCACTTCCTCTGCCTGGCAATAGGTAGCCTAGGGTAAGTCTGATCTCCTCAGTGGGTGGAGGCTTCTGAGCCCAGCCTGTCCTGGCTAGTTCCCTTCTTCCCGTCTCAGCATAAAGTCAAGGTGGTTGTTGACCAGCAGAGTTCAAGGCACCAGCAACGACTCCTGGGCTAATTCTATCTCAGTCCCAGTGGTCCTGCTCCACCCCTAAGCCTGCGGCTGCCCCTCTCACACCTCCCAGGTCTTTATGGCGCATGGTCTCCATTTGTTTAGGGGATGTAGTGCTCCTGCACATCTGACACTGAGACATACCGCCCTCAGCGGTATGTCTTTGGAAACAGAACAAGTGTGTATAAACAAGATAGATATTCACATCATGGACTCTAGGACTCCAAGCAGATAAGTCTCATTGTGTGTCATGTGGCATCGTATAAGCTGTTGCAAATCATTGAGAATCAATCAGATGGTCATCACACAATTATGAGGTAAATAGTATGCAAAATTCAACTGTATTAATGTAATGCTTGAGTGTCCAAACATCTACTTTTGATCCTTCTTACCTTCCTTTCCCATAAGTTTATCACTTTAGGTAAAAGTTGTTCCTCATCTTCGTCTGTTGACCCAGGGCTGGTAATTAAAAAATCTACATCATGCCCCATCTTCTTACCCCTGACCAAAAAAAAAAAGTATAAAATGGAAATGAATTATATTTTTAGCTCTCAATTTTTCAAAGTCACCTTTATTTCTGTGCCCCATGTTCAAGGTTTGCAGCATAAAATGTTCATGATTATATATTTTTTAGATGTCCTTGGTTGTATAACTCTACTCTTGCAAAATAAATTTATGAAATAAAAAAATCACACATAGTACATATATGATTATATAACTATGGGTAAAAGAAATAACAAAGGAAGTGATTTCTTTTGCACATGCACATGTGCACACTCACCCCCACTTGTCCATACAGAGACAAGCATAGCGACAAGCAAACCAAGCACTTTATGCACATGATATGAGCGAGGGCTCTCAGAATTATGGCATTGACTGAGGTATTTTCTTAGATTTGATTTTCTTCTCCTACTTGTTGCCTCACTTCAAACTTGGCTTGCCAGGATGGCCAATGAACGGCTAACAGGTAAGAGGGCCACAGGGAGAGCTGGAGGAGTGGAGGGAGAAATCTCTTTCTGAATAGGAGGCTTCAATACCCAGCAACTGCACACATCTCTGTGAAGAGTTTGTTCATTCTCTTCATTGACTTAGCCAATATTTCTTGAGTACCTGTTTTGTGCCCGGCACCAGATTCTCACAGAGCACTAACATGTTTGTGCATACAAACAAATTGGTTGGCAGGTACCTCTGAAGAGGGCTGCCTGACTAAGCATGGAGGAGGAGGTGGTGTCTGAATTGGGTCTTAAAAGATGAGGAGAAGTCAGTCAGGTGGCAATTTGAGGAAAGCCAATCCAAGCAGAAGCGTCTGACTGAGCAAGTCACAGAGGTGTGAAACAGCTCCATGTGTGCAAAGGCAAGCCATTTGGGGTTGCTGGGGTGGAAAGGTGAGGAACAGGAGACAAGGCCACAGAGACAGGCTGGTATCAGATCACCAAAGGCCTTTGCATCATGCCCAGAAGCCTGAACTTCTGAATAGGGGGAGCCACTGAAGGTGTTAGAGCCGGAGAGGCAAAAGCAGCTCTCATTATCTACCTCCGGAATCCTCCTGTCATGGTGACGAAGGCATCCGGCAGAAATGCCCCGACGGCCTCTTTAACCAGCACTCCAACTGCTTCTGCTTCTGCCCTGGTCACACAACTGACGAGGTCTTCATAATAGAGGAAACCTAGGGGCCATTGAACAGGTCAACGGAGAGAGTGACACGTGAAATGACTAGCCCTCTGTGGGAAGGGATTCTGCGCCCAGATAGAGCAAACATGACACAGGTATCACCAAACGGTTTTCCCAGAGGCAAGTGTATTCTCTATTCTCTTGGCTGTAAATTTTTCATGGTAATGATAACTCTTTACTTTCTGACTTGTAAGAAAGTGTCTTACCATTTCCTGCCTAAGAAAGAGACTATTTCCTATCCCTCCAGAAAGCAAGCTCTTCGAATATGAGTTCTTATTGAAGAATCAGGCTTCTTGGATGAATACCTACCATTTACTTTGACATGGATGGACCTGGAGGGTATTATGCTGAGTGAAATAAGTCAATCAGAGAAAGACAATTATTATATGATTTCACTCATATGTAGAATATAAGAAGTAGTGAAAGGGACTATAACGAAAAAGAGGGAAACTGAATGGGGAAAAATTAGAGAGGAAGACAAACCATGAGAGACTCTGGGAAACAAAGGGTTGCAGAAGGGGAGGTGGGTGGGGGGAATGGGGTTACTGGGTGATGGGCACTGAGGAGGGTACATGATGAGATGAGCACTGGGTGTTATACTATATGTTGGCAAATTGAATTTAAATAAAATATTTTTTAAAATTAAATAATATGAAACTTACAATTAAATTTTATATTAAAACCAATGGTAATAAACACTCAAAGAATAACCCACCTTCTTGATCAATAAACTGTGCCCTGTAATATTTTAAAGATAATGCATAAAGATTTAGGATGGGAAGATTCAGAGTTGGAAAGTGGTGGATGAAAGTTCAGATACAGTTGTTATAATGACTTGGTTATTCCCAAAGACTCATGGAGGAAGCTTCCTCCAAAAATTAAAAAGAGAAGTACTATGTGATCCAGAAATCCTGCTTCTGGGAATGTATCTGAAGGAAATGAAAACACTATGTCAAAGAGATACACGCACCGTCATGTTCACAATAGCCAAGACATGGGAACAACCTAAATGTCCAAAAGCAGATGGATTAAGAAGTTGTGGTGTGTGTGTATGTGTGTGTGTGTGTATGAATATTATTCATCCACTAAAATGAGGAAAGCCTGCCACTTGCAGCAACATGGATGGGCCTTGGGGGCATAATGTTAGGTGAAATAAATCAAGAGAAAGACAAATAGCGTATGACCTCACTTATGTGTGAAATCTAAAAACAAAAACTCATAGAAGAAAAATCAGAGGAGTAAAAAAAGTGTGTGGTTATCAGAGGTGAGGGAGGGTGGAGGGGGAATTAGAGGAAGGTGATCAAAAGAAGTACCAACTCCCAGTTAGAAGATAAGTAAGTCCCAGGGATGTAATGTACCTTGGGATGGCTATAGTCAACACTGCTGAATGTGGTCTGCTCTTTCGCATCACAATTATATTGTATTTCTATTGCAAGTTAAAAGTAAATATTTAAAACACTTATAATTTTTTGACCCTTTATTTGCATTTCTTCATTAAAAAACGTTCACCAGAGCCCTCCATAAATGGAAGCACTCAAGCCATCACCTTCGATCTGTGGGAGGTCCTGCAAGGCTTCAGCTGCCTCAACATAGTCTTCTCTTCTTAGGCTGGCGGGTCCTGAACAGGTAGATCAACCCTCTGTCTAGATTTGCATACTTTCCCTTCTATTTCCTGGTGTATTGCTGTTTCTAAAGAAGATCTGCATTTGTGCCAGCAGTGACTCTGGTTTGTTCAAATATTTTTTACTCCTCAATCTTCATGCCCATTTTCTGCCCAGCACTCCTTAGCCTCTCACCCCAAGAGAGATAGCCAGGACCAAACATCTAGAGCCAGTTCAGTAAGGACCAGATCAGCAGCAAAACCCAGTGTGACATCTGGATGCAGAAGTGACAGCAGCCACCATGCAGAGCGTCTTTCCCCTATGCCAGGCACAGTGCTAAGGACTTTGCTTGCATTAACTGATTTATTTCTCATGAACTAGCAATGTTGCCCCTCCCCATCCCTCGTCCTTTATAGATGAGGTAGCTTAGGCTCAAAGACTTAAACAAGCTTGCTCAAGATCATGCAACCACAGTGTATTGGAGTCAGGATTTGAACCAGGTCTGTCTGATTCCAAATGCTTGTGCTTTTAACCATAGTATATAAAAAAAGAGAACAAGTGACCCAGCTTGCCCAGACCGGATTTGAAGTTCAGCGGGCTCAGAGCTGTACCACAACCTGGCCAGCCCCTGGCAACAGCAAGAGATCTGTAGGAGAGACAACTTACCTGCTTTCTGCATTGGTGTGAATTTCAGGCTTTTGTCCGACTTTATTTTGCTCAAAGTTCTGAAACCCATCCGGAACCATTTCTCAGATGTTTTCAGTCCCACTCCAAACACAGAGGTAAAGAGCTGAAACAGAGGGAAAGGCATGCCTTTAGTCTCTAAAATGATCATTATGACAATGAAGTCACACTTTTTAAGGTCAAGGGATTAGGAAAAAGTGTAAGGAAATTTCTGACCCAGTTCCTCCTGAATGTGACAAGTGGGCTGGGGAGTGATGGTAAACTTTTGACAGAGCTTTTTGTTTCAGGAGGGGCCTCTCCTGACATGTGGTATTACAAAATGGAAAGAAAGTGAAGAGGTGGGCTCTGGCATCTGCAGAGGCTTCTGTGGATTCTGATGGTTGGCGGCCTGTGCTGTCCATGTGTGACAACAGCTTTCCCTGTTGGGCACTCCTCCTACCCAGAGTCCCTTACATGCGCTCATGCTCTGCATATTTTAAGAGGGATGCTCATGTAGGTTGTGTGAATTCTCTACCATCACTCAGCTGATACATGGCAGAGCCCAAACTCAAATCGAGGCTGTCCGTACTCCAAACTTAGGCTCCTGCCCACAGCCCCTTTTTAGGCCTGTGTATCATTCCGGAACCGAAGGGATGGGCAGGAATCCCTGCCAGCTGCAACTCCAAGGTGGGGGAACATTGGGAGGTAACAAGCCCTGCTTCAAAGTAGAGCAGGATGCAGAGGAGAGCTTCCAACACAGGTTTGCTCTTTAAGAACAGCCTTGTTTTTTCCCATGGTCCTAGTGTCCCCATGATATTTGCACCCATGTGTGACAGATCCTAGAAAATAAGGCAATTTGTACCTCATCATAGCATAGTAATGAAATCATGCACCCTTTTTTATTTTGGCATCTGCTTCCTTGACCACTATTTTGGACTGACTGTGCCTGCCTCCATTCATATGTTGAGGCCCTAAACCCCATGGCAATGGTATTTGGAGATGAGGTCTTTGGGAGGTAATTAGTTTTAGATGAGGTCTTGATGGTAGGGCCCTCATGATGGGATTAGTGCCTTAACAAGAAGAGGCCCCACGGGACTTCCTCTCTCTGTGTGTGCCATGTGAGGGCACATTGAGAAGGTGGCCATTTGCAAGCCAGGAAGAGAGCCCCAACCAGAACCTGACCATACTGGCACCCTGGTCTCAGGCTTCCAGGCTCCAGAACTATAAGAAAATAAATATTTGTTGTTTAATCCATCCAGTTTGTGGCATTTTGTTACGGCAGCCTGAGCTGATATGACCACTTAGAATAAGTACTAGGAGTAACTGAAAAACCATTTTCAATAAATAACATGTAAAATTACTTACTTTGAAGGACTGATACCGTTCATCATTTAACACAGCTTTAACTTCAGAACTTTCTCCATCTTCAATAATTTCCTGCATGGAGAGTTAAAAAATATTTTATGCTAGTGACATTAAACAATCACAGTCTAGAGCTATCAAATTCCCAGACCAAGTAGCTTGATTGTTCAGGAAATGTACACCTGTTGCCTGCAGACTGTTTCCCTAGCCAATCTGGACAAAACATTTCCTATAATCTTAGAAATCCCAGCTTATTCTGAGTACCCCTTTATAGTCCTCAGGGACAAAGTCACAGAATGACCAGGGTCTAATCCACGGAACATCAAACCAAAATATTCACTGACAATAGTATGTCTGAATATTTGTGATAGTTTTCTTTTCGATGGATACGAGTCAGCTGAGACAAAGGGACTTCTCATCTGAGCAGGTTAATTTTGGGACCACTGAAAAAACCAATTCAAGTTCAAGCTCTTACGACGTCTAGCTCTAAATAGAGTTGAGATTATTTTCCTTGACTACTTTACTTTGCACTTAACTATACTTGAAACTTACTCTTGGATGAACAGTTCACTTTGCTGGGGAATCCTTAAACATTATTACATAAATAAATACCCATTCCTGACTTTTTCCTTGGAACACACAGGTAGAGATGCAGAATCAGTTTCACTGCCTGGTCACTCCCACCACCACTCTGGAGGGCAACGTTCCCTAAGAGGAACTGAGGTCCTTCACATAGTCTGTGTTTGAAGTCAGACCACCCCATTGCTGTTGAGCTTTTAGGTCACTTGAGCCTTTACTGTGATTAATAATATGGGAGAGTTCTGTTTCCACTAGATTGCCCCACATAGCCCCAGCTGTGATAATGGATTGATGGATTCTGTGATAATGGGTATGGATTCTATCTATCTATCTATCATCTATCTATCTATCTATCTATCTATCTATCTATCCATCCCACATCTACATAGTTGACAGGAAAATCAACTGCATTTACTTCCCCCTCCTCTCTACCTATTAGGAAGTAGGACAAATCAACATTTCACCCTTACCTCTATGATACACTTCACTTGGTCCCCCAGACAGGGAATTCCTTCTGTGTCCTTCATACTGATGATTGTGAATGGCAGAGATTTAAGTACAGAAGCTGCTCTCATAAATGTCAGAGAGAAGACTTCATTTTCTCTAAATTCATAGTTTTCAGCCAGTACCTCAAAGGCGTCCTGAAGAGTGAAACCAGTTAAGCAAAACATGGTCTGTTCCCAGCCCCTTAGCTAGCAGTCACCTGCAAACACCTCTTGCTCTTGAGTGTTGAAATACCTCCTGAAGGTGGGATTGGGGTCTCCCGTATCTTTGCTTGTTATGAGAGAAGGTGAATTGAAAAGACATGTCACAGAGCACTTTGTAAGGAAACTTTGAGTTCGCTGCCGTTTAGGTATTCGGGAACGATTTCATCAAAGTCTGATCTCATGCTCACTGCATCGTTCTAGTCATTACTCAGCAAGACTTACCCTACCAGACCCTCTTTCCTTGCAGACTTACCCTACCAGGCTGTGGCCAGGATTCTGCCTTGATCACTGGGCACTTTCATTTCTAGCTTGTATGTAAAACAGGCTTGCTGAATGAAACGAGTGTGATCATAATGACACAGACCCAAGGCAGGCACTTTAAGGTAGGGTGCATTTGCATTTCGGTAGGCTCCCTGCAGGGAGCCTGCTTCTCCTCCCGACTCTCTCTCATTCTTTCTCTCTCAATCTCTCTCTGTTTCTCATGAATAAATAAATAAAATCTTTTTTTAAAAAAGAAAGGAACTATCTTGCCTAAGCTGGTTAAGATCAGAAAGGTGAGAATCCAGAATCTACTGTTTCTCAATCACTTGGTTACCCAGCAAAGGCTGTTTATGCATTATTGTTTCTTTATGATTAGCTCTTATTATGTTTTGGACTAATTACAGTATTTGGTTTACCCAAATACTTGCCTTTGACAACTGTTGTGCCCCAAAGTGTGAACTCTCAATAAATAGTAATTTACCATTTCTAAAGAATATACATATATTTCCAAATGTATTTGTCCATTTTTATGACAGAAGTAGATCTTGACAGAAAGAAGAACCAAAGATCAGGCAAGGAGGGTGAGTGAGTGTGAGGAAAACATTTCTAGATTATTCAGGAAATTTCATAATTGAATTTGTAGACCCATGGAAAGAAGCTGCAAGCCCTTCATTTACTCTGGGTAGTATTGTAAAACCCCTTACCGTGAAGACATTGTTATAGTTGTTTAAAGTGGTTCTCCTCTGACATGCATATTGAGAGATCTTTTTTACAGCAACTGGCAGAGTCTTCTGGAGTTCTGGGTTGGGGCTAGCTGTATAGTCTCTTCTCATCTAAACAAATGCATAAGCATCCATTTTTAATAACAATTGATAGTAATAATAATAGATATGACAAGGAAAAAATGGCAGCAGTTTGATGGCAATTGTCTCTGGAGAGAGGATAAAATTATAGGAGAGTCAAAGTTTATGTTGTATGTGTCTCTAATATTAGGATTTGCTACAGTTAACATAATATTTTTGCAACAAGAAAAATAAACATGAAATAGAATGATCAATTAAGTACCATTTTCCTTTTCCATGAACTTATGTGATCATGGTCTGAATCTTCCTGATGGTTCTAGCATTAATGGTGAAGGACTTGGAATTAAGAGTTTAAATTTCTTTATTTTTTCTTTATGAATGATCACGGTAAGAAAAAAAATAGGAACCTTCCACTTTTTGGGCTACCAGAACATCAAGGCTTCCATATTTTGAAATATTTGTCTATAGTCTTGTTCATAAAACTAGCTACCATTTATTAGGTGCTATAGACCAGGCTCTGTGGTGAGCGCTTTACACATGTTACTCTAATTCTCATAACCATCTTGTCAGGGAGGTCCTATTGCTATCTTATATTGTAGAGGAGGAAATGGAAGTTCAGAAAAGCTAAGTGACTTGCCTGAAGTCACACAGGGAGTAAGCAGAAAACCTGGGGTCCCAATTCAGGTCTGTTAATTCTACAGCCCATGTTTCTAATCATCAAGTAAAGGGCAAAGAAAATCACAATCAGAAAAAGAAGAAAAAAAAGAAAATCACAATCATAACACTTACAAGCTGGTGTTTCCCTGTCATCTCCACTGGTTTTCCTGCTCCCATGGATTCTATCAGCCAGGAGATATCAAGGAGTTCTAGCTGCGAGCTGGCTTTTATATTTTGTACCTGCAGCCACTCCAGGACATCTGAACCAGAGTTGTTTTCTGCCACAATGTGCGTGATGGAATCACTGCAGAATTCAAGACAACGTTACCAGCTGAAGGGAATTTCAAATAAGTGCTCCTCTTTCCTTGAGATGTTCAGAACATCCTGTCTCATGAAGAAAAATGCATACCAGACCTGACCATAGGCACAGAGAACTTAGGCCTCCATGGAAGTGAATTCTATATTAATTAATATAGCCACAGTGGTCTATGTTACATGTAAAACACAAGAAAAATAAAAAAAAAAAACATTAAGAAGATTGTGGTGTCATTGGAAAACCAAAGTACAGAGAAGAAAAAGATGAAATTGTTCTTAAAGTAGCACTGAGCACTCTACATGTGGCTTTGGTGTATCATTTCATTTTATTTGTAGAGAGCTTTAGTCCAGTGCCTTTCACAAACTGTCTGGTTCTGACCCACAGTTAGAAATACATTTTATATCATGACCTAAAATAGAAAGAGATACATATAGATATGCATCTAACGTTCCATTACATTGATTTCACAACCCATTAATAGATGGTGACCAGCTTTGGGGAAATATTGCTTTACATGTTTTTCAAAGCACAGTCTAGTGATAGAGGATAGGTGGAGAGTCTAATAACCACTGAGCCCATACCTGTTTCAGCACTATCCAGGTACCTTCCATCCATCATCTCATTTAATACTCCCAAAGCTCCTCAAGTAAGTGTTATTTTATTCACACTTCAAAAATAGGGAAACCGAACAACAGAGTTTAAGTGACACTCTGAAGTTCACACAGCTAGTAAATATTTATCCTTTTTGATCCTCTCTTTCTGGGTCAAGTATGTTATTTCTGTTTTTTAATAAGTCTTCACAGTCAGCATCATATCATTGGAACCAACATATTTTTTTAAGATTTTAATTTATTTATTCATGAGAGACACAAAGATAGGCAGAGACACAGGCATAGGGAGAAGCAGGCTCCACACAGGGAGCCCGACGTGGGATTCGATCCCAGGACTCCAGGATCACGCCCTGGGCTGAAGGCAGGCGCCAAACCGCTGAGGCACCCGGGCTGCCTGGAACCAATATTTTTAAGGCTTTTTTCAGTTCAAATAATCTATGAATCTGGGAGGTAGTAAGATGCATCTTTAGGCATCCAAGAGAAAAATAAAATTCTTGCCTCTTTTCTACATCTTTTCCATGACTTCTTTCTTTTCCCTATTTTAATTGATTCTTGGATTAGTTGGGTATTTTATGGTTCACTGTTATATTCATAGCCCTAGGTTCTTTCTGGTGGTGGTAGAGGTCGTTGTGGTGGCAGTGGTGGTGGGGTGGTAGTAGTGGTAGGAAGTTAGGTAGGAAGGTACCAAAGAAGGAAAGGGAAGTTTCTGGATATTAGTATCTTATGTGAAGTAGATGGTTAATCATATATTATGATAAGACATGAGGCATTGACAAGATCTGAAAGTGGTATGTAGAGAAGAAAGAGAGCTGGTGTGAGCTGGAAGAGGCAGGATGACTTTGTGGAAGGAGGGATTTTTGCCCAGTCTTGATGGATGGGGAAGAATAAGGACCTGGAAAGCAGAACTTTGGGCCCTCCTGGAAGAAAAGGTTCAGGAGCCAGAAGGAAAGTAGGAGAATGGTCTGGACCAGAGTGAAGAGTTTATTTGGGGAAGTAATTATAGATGTAGCTGAGTCGTTTGGGACAACCATGTTATAGAAGGTCTTAGAAGCCTGGTTGAGGAGGTTGGATCTTATTTTCTGGGGGTGTGGAGCCAGTGAAGGCTTTTGTGAGCAGAATATGCATAGCATCACTGTGTTGTTTAGAAAAACTAATCTGGTCCACACAGTGATTTGGAGGGAGGGAAGAATGATGGATAGGGAGGGTTGGGAGCTACTTAGTAGAATGAAACTGTGACTGCATGTGAGATAATTCTAACCTGGTCTGGCTCCTGTAGCACCAGGAAGGAAGGCAAAGGAGACATAGGAAGAGCCTCTGGCATTAGTTCACCTATATAAGCAGAAGCAGAGAACAAATATTAATTTCCCATATCTATCACAGTAAAGTAAGAGAAGTTTTGGTAGAAATAGGGATTTATCTCTTTGGGGTGGGGAATGAAATTTCAGGTATGCTGCATTTGAATGGTGGCCGGTTGATGTGAAAATGTCCAGTTGATGGTTAGGATCTGAGGCTGGCGCTGGAAGAGAGTGGGTCTGGAGACCAGAGCTGAGGCTTCTGGGTGTCAAGATGTGCAGTGGGCCAAGCAAAAGTATCGTGTGGTGAAACCACATCTGACAGGAGTCGCAGGAAGACAACTAACTGTGTCTCCAGTCTAGGTCCACATCATTCCAAAAGTTATTTATAATAAGCTTCTGGAAAGCTTCTTTATGTGAAGACTTTAAGAAGACAACAAAAGGATTAATAGAGCTACATAGGAAGTGTTATTCCGTCTAGATTTCTGCCCTTTGGAGGAAAGCTTTATTATATTATTATTAATTATAATATAACATTATTTGTTATTATAATTATCATTAAGGTTCTGCCTAAACTTCAGGGGAGAAGGGTGTGCTTAGGAGGAGCTCTGGGGCTCAACTTCCAAAGTCAAGCCCCTCACCATCCGCTCTCCTGCCATCCTCACCCCCACTATGGCTTCTCCTGGGACAGAATGGCAATGTCTGAGCTCATACTATTGGATGAGAACCACAGGCATTTTTCACAGAGTTCATATAAGCACATTTGCAAGTAAACAGGCTGCCCATCCTATGGAAGAAGACTCTGATTCAAACTTCCAACCCCTGCTCATTAAGCAATTAGCAAACAAAACTACAATAATAGAGCACACACACAAAATCAGACAGGACCTCTTCAGCCATCAACACAAGGCTACTCAGAGTTCATTACTACTTGTCACTGCTTCCCACAAGGTTAGCACAGAAATCAAAAGTCAGCATTTAGAAACTTTAATTGTAATTTGGCACCATCACAGCAGCTTCTTGTTTGTTGTTTTTTTGATAAAAGCATTGATCTGTAATGAATTTTTTGAAAACTGGTCCTTCACCACAAATAATTTAAGAAAACACTGTCTAGAGAATAATCTCTGCTCTAGCCCAATCTCCATTCCCTGTCTTCTCACATTGCCTGGGTTCAGCTGATGGGCTCCTCCTGGCCACCTGGGTCTGGATGACAACGTGCTTCTTGCATCAGGCTTGTCATACCCCCTTTGCAGACCATTAATGTCTCTGTTCATTTGCTCACTTTCAGTTCTGAACCCTTAGCAGCAGCTGCTAAGGAGAGCTGCTGCCTCCCGTGTGTTCTGCTGACAATTTCTTAGTGCTGTGTTGTGGCAACTCTTTGTCTATTTGCTGCTAGGGTAATTTTCTCTCTGCTCTGAGGACACCAATATTGGAAATATTAATAATATTGGAATATTACTATGTGCCAGATCCTATGGTAGGCACATTTCATGCATTCTCTCATTTAACTGTAAATAATGCTATGAGATAGGGGTTATCACCCTTATCATTATAAAAATGAGAAAAGAGACCTTGGAGACATCACAGATTCACCCAGCTGATAATTGGTGAAGCAGAGATTCAATCTTCATTCTATTTTATTCCAAAGCCTGTGTGCTGAGCTAACCTGAACTACCCCTCTTTGGCTTTGTGTTTATTCCATGGCTGTGGAGAGTGCTGCTCTTTTTTGTAGAAGGAACAACATCTGGAAGGGTATTATCATAATAAAAAAAAAAAAACTCTGATTCCCTTCAAAGGGCAGAAACAGAGATATGGTAACACTTCCTGTTAGCCACACTGTCCCTGCCGCTGCCGCATAGAATTTGTGTTTGGTATCTTATGTCCAATAGCATGTGGACCTCAATAAGACTGCAAGACATGTAGACTGTCCCCCCAAATCTGAAAGAACAGTTGCTATAGCTACACACCAAGATGCAGAAGCCACAGGGAGACCTTCAGGCTCTCTGAGATCTAAATTTTACCTAAACCTTACGGAGAGGCAAATGTGTTGAGGGGGAGCCCTGGGGCTCATCTTTGCAATTCAGGCCTCTCACCATCCACTCTCACCCCTGCTCCACCACCACTTACCTCTTCATGGGGGATGTCTCTGGACACCGCCCTGCCTCTAACAGAGATAGCCTGAATGCCTGGGGACGTGATGGGGGCTGCTGTATAAGGATCCACAAACAATATAACAAACAGGCATACTCAAAAGAAAAGACCAGATAAGACTCCAGAATACTTCAGACTGTTGGAAAATACACACACACACACACACACATATTCTTACTCAGTCCTCACAAGTCTTACGAGGTGGGCAATATGATTTCAGAAAAGAAAACTAAGGCTTGTGGAGGTTCCGTGAAGCCAGGACAAAGCCAGCTGTGCATGACTCAAGCAATCTCTTTAACGTTCTACTAAACTGTGGTTAGACCTCGGAGGGAGGTGGTGTTTAAGTTTTTTTCTATATTTTCCCATTTTATGTCATGAACCAACTATCACCACTTTCTACCTTGGAGGAAAAATACACATGAATGTCATTTTCAAAATCAAAACTTGGGGCTGGGGCTGAGGTGGTATCTGTCTTGGCACCAGTCCCAGGTTTGGGCTTTCTTCTTATACTAAAAGGCAGCAGAAGCACCAGGCAGCAGCCCCAAACCTCTTCCAAAGACACCAAGGTGCTGCTGAAATGGCTGTTCCAGAAATATCAGCGAGTTCAGTTCTTTAAGTACATCTAGTTTCTTAGCCAGGGCCAATTACTGATGCCTTGGACTAGGTTTGGGAGGGCTGGAGCCAATTATAACAATTCTGAACTAGGATTTGTCCCTCAACTTCTCACAGGGAAAAAGATGCAAGGTCTTCTCCTCCAACAAGTGTTCAACTGAAATGTGCTTGGCTTGCTCCTTGGTGCCCCTGAGGGCAGGAACCATATTATTATCTGCCTGGTTATCATCTGGGGGATAATTATGCCTGATGCCCAACACATGGCCAGATTCATAGCAACAGGGAATAGATAGATCTTTGTGGGATGATTTTATGAATTAATTAATCAATAGCTCTAAAGGAACTAAATTCTAGTGTCTACCAGAGACACCCAAGAAGCCTGGACCCAATTAGCAGAGATTCAGATCCAGTAAATCTTACTTAGAGCCCAGGAATATGCTCCCTTGGTAATTCTGATGTAGCCAGTTCTAGCTATTCATTGGTGCATAATCAACCCTCTCAAAATGTAATGGCTTAAAAAAGCAACAACTTTATTATATCTCACAGTTTTGTGGATCAAGAATTCAGGCAACTGTCGGGCATGGTGACAATGGAGGTGTGATGCTCCATAGGGCTCGGCATGTCTGACACTTTGGTGAGTATGGCAGTGGGGCTGGGTTCAGATGTATCTATCAACCTGAGGCAACTTCATGTGGCCTCTCTCAGAAGGGACTCAAACTTCCTTCATGAGGGTGTGAGATCCAGGGAGCAGTAGAAGTCTCAGGGACCTCTGTGACCCAGCATCAAAAGTCAGTGTCACTCTATTGGTTGAAAGAGTCACAAGCTCTCCCAGATGCAAGGCCAATAGTCCTTGCCTCTCCTTGAGAGTGACCATATTTCAAAACCACTCGACAGCCCAAGAACTATACTTTGAGAAATGCTGCTGGAGAGAAAAATCTCTCTTTAACTTCCCCCACACTGGATGTTGCGTTCAATGACAGCCACGTTTCCAATGTGGTACTTAATTCTCCATAGGTACATGAGATCATTTTAGCAGGTACACAACTGGGCATGAAAAATACATATCTTTTTATAACTACATTTTATTTTATATCTATATCTTCTTTATATCTACATTTTATATCTACATTTTAAAATTAGGCATATCAGACCCATGGTTTTTATGGGTATCATGGTTTTTATATTAATCCTTAGGACAAGGCTAAATTATCTGTAATAATTCATCTTAGAGACAATTGAAGGAAATACATTAAGTCTATAATAACGCATGTGGAAAAAATATTAAAACAATCATGAATGCGGCACTCAGATGTTCAGAAAGCCCTGAGTTATAGAATTAACTCACAAAGTTTGGTTCTTATTTTTTTTTCTGATACTTGTATCCTCACTATAGCTGTTTTTCTTTTCCCAGTTGGTCTGCCTAATAGTGTACTTAGAAAAATTCTTTATGAAGCAAGAGGCAGCCACCCTTCTTTGCCTGGAGACAGACTGACCCCCCAATCTGATTTCCCCAGCCTTCCCAGATGGTCACCTGCTTTTATCTTTGTCTTTAAAATTGTTTTCTTTTTGCAGAGAGGTCATTCCCAATTCTTCTCATCTAATGTAGGACTTATCTTGTAAACAATGATTTTAAATAGTAATTTACAGTTAAACTGAGCTGTTTGAAAACCCTCCTGCCAATTTCTCTTAGCAACTGATCTGCTTCAGAATCCCTGACATAAAAAAATCAAAGCAGTTTTATTTGGTTTTATCTCACACCTTTACTAGCACCAGTAGATAGGTTTCTATTTCCAGCTCTGATATACTTAAGACTGAGAGAGTCTTGCTTTGATTTTTTTTTTTTTTGCTCCCACTTTATTTTTTTTATTTTATTTTTTAAAAGATTTTATTTATTTATTCACGGGAGACAGAGAGAAGAGAGAGAGAGAGAGAGAGAGAGACGCACAGGCATAGGCAGAGGGAGAAGCAGGCTCCACGCAGGGAGCCCGATGTGGGACTCGATCCTGGGAATCGATCCTGGGACTCCAGGATCATGCCCGGGGCTGAAGGCAGGTGCTAAACTGCTGAGCCACCCAGGGATCCCCTGCTCCCACTTTATATGAGATTATGAACAGTAACTTAAAGTCCACAGATTCTGAAACATGACTTAATTTGGACCAGAGGGGGACTAGAGCTTACAATGCATGTTCTTGAATTTAAAAAGTCTTCGTTATTTTGCTGATTACAAAAGTATTCCTGGTGCATCATAGAAAAAAATTAATTACAACAGTTGGGGTGCCTGGGTGGCTCAGGCAGTTAAGCATCTACCTTTGCCTCAGGTGGTGATCCTGGTGATCCTACCCTGTGATCCTGGGATCAAGCTCCTCGGCAGGCTCCCCACTCAGCAGGGAGTCTGCTTCTCCCTCCCTCTGCTTTTGCTCTCTCTCTTTCTCTCAAAATAAATAAATAAAATCTTTTTAAAAATTAATGTTGGTAGACACAAGTTCCTTTGGTTGGTTTTATATTCACCAGACGAATCATTCTTTGAGCACATATTTCCTGAAGCTACTATGTATAAGAAAAATGTCAACAGTCTGAGCGGGTTGTCTACAGGATGGCCCCCCTGATGCCCTTGACTTTGTGGAACCAGAGATGAGTAGTTGGAGGAGGTTAGAAGTAAATCCAAGTGGCCGAGCTGGGGCCAGCCCTATGCCATAGATTAATTACATCCACGTATTGGAGAGGAAGTTCTGTCCTCTAGCAGGGTTTCTGGAGGTCATAGGTCTTAGATGCAGAAAGGGGCAGGGAGAAAGGATTTAAGGTTGTGGTACATCTTGCTTTCATCAGACAGTATGTTTCAAAGGTACCCTTGTGGAAGAATTAAGGGAGTCTGAGCAGGACAAATGTATCATCCGGTGGGTTTCTACTGTTCCAGCAGTAGATATGACTGGTTCTAGCCACAGCTCTTTCTTCTCCGACATCAGCAGTTTAGGTCAAGACATAATGAGCTTCACTGTTGTGTTCACGGAGGAAAGTTGATGACAGAGTTTTAAAATAGCTCAAAGAACTAGAACTAGGGATGAAATAACAACATGACAAGTACTAGAGATTCTCATCCTTCTCTGGCTTGTCCCAGATAATTTGAAGATTTCGAAGTTCTCTAAAATTTAGAATGTTGGCCATGGAATAAAATTCGGTATCTTCTTCATGAATGTGCAAAATGCCTCGAATGACTTGACATCTCCTCTAATTTCTATTTTATTTTATTTTAAAAAAGATTTCATTTATTTATTCATGAGAGACACACAGAGAGAGGCAGAAACATAGGCAGAGAGAGAAGCAGGCTCCATGCAGGGACCCCGATGTGGGACTCTATCCCTGGGCCCCAGGATCATGCCCTGGGCCGAAGGCAGATGCTCAACCTCTGAGCCACCCAGGCATCTCCCCTGAATTTTATTTTAAGACCCAGCTTTCTATCAGACATTGAATAGCATGTCAATGTCCGATTAATATAACATATAACATAATATAAATATAACATGAAAGTGAAACCCATTCCAAATATAAGGATACAGTGCACATATGCTGGGGTAAGAAATAACTCCAGAATAGTTCAATGGATTTAGGTACATCATTTCTAAGCTATGGGTTCAGATACAGGTAAAGTAAGAGATTTTTCCTCAACTGTAATCCTCATGGCAGCCAAAGGTGTAGAAACTATGGAGATTGCTGCCTATATCCAGAGTGTGTGAATATATATATATATAGTTATATATATAGTTATATATATAGTTTATAGTTTAAATATATAAAATATAATATATATATTTAAATTGTATATACATATTTTAAGCTCCTCTTCCTTTGGTTTTTATATACCAGAAAGGGAATGTATAGTCTTCACTATTAAAAAGTATCTTTTGTTTTATAAATCAACTTTCTTTATTTTTATTTAAAATATATACCTTATTGTAAAAAAATTTGGAAAACACAGAATAAAAGCAACCATATCCCTTCCTATTAACCCCTTCCTCACAAAATAACCACTTGCAATATTTTGATGGGTTTCCTTCCTGTCTTTGTTCTGTTTGTTTTTATCATTTGACCTAGTTCATATAATGGAGACAGAATCGTCCCATTTGGGTTTTGCTATAATGGTCAGTGGATCCAGCTTATTAACAAGAAAACAATCACACTTTACATCCTTATATCAGTTTTTAATTTACCAGAGCACATTGACATCCATCATTACATTTGGTGATTAGCCCAGATAGAACAAACTATTTTTCAGGAAACTAAGGTCAGAGAGTGGGGAGGATGTCTTGTCCCACACTACATAGCTGGGAAGGGTCAGAGCCAGAATTGGAGGTCTCTAAATTTCTTACCTAGAGATTTCCCCCTACAACAATTTCTATTGCCCTTTCCAATTAAAGGCTACGTATCTATGCGCAGAAATTCCGTTTGAGAGCTAGGACTTCTACTTCCTGTGGTTTATTTTTGTGCTATAGAACACATTTGTATTTAATGTGTCTTCTGGGCTGCCAGCCTGGGAGCTTTGCCACCATCATACACAGAGCAGCAGTTTGCTTACCATGCACCAGTTTCCTCCAGAGCCTGACCAGCTGGGCTTGGTCCTTGGCAGCAGGCATCGGACGCTCGGAACTTCCTCTCTGGCTCTGTTGCCAAAAGAAGAAACTTGCCTCCCGTGTCTCTCCATGTACCTGCCTCAGCCCCCATGTCTGTATTCGTAGCTGTGCCTGTAACTAGTCAGTCCTTGCTGGAAGTGTGGACGTTTCAACCGCGAGCTTTCTATGTAAGTGGTACTTTGACCATCTGGCTGTTGCTTTCCTGCCTTGCCCTTGTCAAATTTCTTTATCACAAAAAGCAGTTCCATATTTGCTGAAGCTTTTCATTTCTTCTTTTTTAACTTCCTTTTTTAAAAATTTCTGGGTTTTGGCCTTTTACCTGTGTCATCTTTTCTTCACCTAATTCCAACATACTGTGTCAGTCGTAAGATTAGGTAGATTTAACAGATAGATTAAATCTATAATTCCATGGAAGGGATGTGGAGATTTGGGCCTAACATCCCAAATGAGATAGGGGGTTAAAACATAAATAAGAGGCAGAGAGGGATAAAGGAGAACACACAAAAATCACATGGGAGAGAGACCAAGGGAGATTCAGGAATTTCTGAATAGGGCATTTTAGTAAAAAAAATAAAATGTTTCTGTGACATTGACTCTTCAAATGAATTATGAGTATTTTGAAAATTATAATATCTTATTATTGACTTCTTACATGTGTTTCTCTAGCAATTTGAAGTTGGCGTTTCTTCAACAGGAAATGCTTATTCAATTTAGTTTTTAATATTTTAACATCAAATATATAATATTTAGTATTAAATATTTAAATATTTAAAAGTATTTTCAAATACAAATTTATTTTCATATATAATTCTCACAATTTTTCCTAAGAAAGTTGTGGTCAATCTATTTCTTGGACAATTAATGCCAGCCACTTGCATTGATTATCCTTTATCCACTGCAAGCCCCTAGCCATTCCATTTGGAATTACTTATGTCAAGGTTTTAATATAATTTATTTCTGGATTTTGTGTTGTCTTCTCTTCCAGCCAGTGGAGACCAATGAACAGCTGATAGAAAAACAGTTAGAAAAACAACAAGTCTAATTGCTGGGATGAGTGGGGTTGTGAGTGAATGAGTCTGGGTGGCCTAAGAGGTGGCTTCAGTTGTCTTTTTGTCTGGCAAACTTTTGTCTGACCGTATCAGTCTCAGCAGCATGTCTACCAGCCCTGGACAGAGCTGTCCTTGAATCTAACCAGCATTCCTCTGTAAACCCCACTGGTACCAATCTTTGGAAAAGCATTATCAAGGCCACTTTTGAGTGTCGATGGAGAGCCAGCTACAGTCACTCCTCCTAGCCCACCACAGACACTGGTCACCTCAGCACAGCCAGGTATTTCGCTTAATTGCCAAGGAATCAAACCATTCTTTCTGCCTCAGAGTAGCTGACATTTTTTGATTGAACTCAGTGGGGTTTGTTCAATTTAGTCAGGAATAAAATTGAGTGCTATCAGCATTAAATTTTCCAATTAAGTTTCTGTTATGATCCCTGGATACCACATCTCATAATGGTGAGAGGCAAAAACAAAAACAAAAAAACACCAATCCACAACTGAAATAACCTTATCTTTTGGTGCCAACTAGTTTCAATATAATTGTACCACTCACTCATTTTATTTCCCCAAACTAGTTGGCTCGAACGTGTTCTTTGATTGCAAACCTACTTTCCCAATGGGAACATCACCTCTTCTGTATGTGGAAGAAAACATAGGTTCCTTGGGTTCCAAAGAAGCTGTTCACAAAAGCCCTGCTTATTCACAAAGTGAAATCAGTGATGTCCTACCTGAACTCATTATCAACCCTGAATCCTTTCCTTCGTGCCAGCTCCATGAGGAAGGCTCTGCGGGTGGTTCCCATTTTCTTCTCCAAAATATAGAGGACCAAATCCTGAAACTTGATGTTATGAGGTGGAGAAACCATTGGGGCACCCATTTGCCTGGGCCTCTTCTTCCGAGGGCCTGAGTGGGCCATTTGCAAAGGATCCATGGGAAGAGACTTCTGATGCTTCTATCTGTGCCATCAAGTGGTGTCTCCAGAAATGAGGGAGAGCCTGCCCTTCTTCATGAAGAGTTCTGATGTCATCTTACTTGTAGATTCTCCTACCAGGGCAAGGTTTCCTGGGCTCTGCCATGGTGACAGCTTCCTGCTGAAGAGCAATGGAGAATATTTATCTCTGTTCAGCTTATTTGTTCAATGTGGAAATCATAATGGAAACAGTAAATTAACTTTGCTTTCCTGTGCATATTCTTACCAGATCCTCAAAATAACCTTGTGAGGAAGGTAGGGAAGCATCATTACTCCCATGTTAGCATCTATCTATCCATTCATTATTCTTTCATTCATTCATTCATTCATTCATTAAGACCCTTCTTGTCATTATTTTTGATTCCTTTTTTGTTTTAAAGATTTTATTTATTTACTCATCAGAGACACACACACACACAGAGGCAGAGACACACGCAGAAGCAGAGGCAGAGAAGCAGGCGCCATGCAGAGGCAGAGACAGAGAAGCAGGTGCCATGCAGGGAGCCCGACATGGGACTCGATCTCGAGTCTCCAGGATCACACCCTGGACCAAAGTCAGTGCTAAACCACGGAGCCACCCGGGCTGCGCTGATTCCTTTTTAACATTCCAACTTGCTTGCATTCTCTTCCTTTCAGCCAATCATTATAATACATTGGATTTCTATAGTTTCCATGGGTGTTATACATTGTGTGTTATTTTAATTTTACATAAATGGCATTGTTACATTTATCATTTTGCTGATCACTTTTTCACTCAAAACTATGTTTTCCGACCTCCCCATATTGCTCTATGTTCTAAACTGTTATCTCTAATTGTTCCACAGTAGTTCATGATGGACTTTTTAGCTATGTTGGTACATTTCGTAAGTGAAGAAACCAAGGCTCAGGCAATTTACTCAAGATCACAGAGTAAGAGGCAGAACCAGGTCTTAAACTCAGGTTTCCAGACTCCAAATGTTATATAGCTCAGTTTTTTAGTGGACTAAGGTTGCCTGGACAAAAGTCTATCATGTAACTCTAAAATTGATCTTTTGAGATGGAATGGGATGATATTTAGATAAGAGTTACTGCCATAAAAAGATATTTTCACAACTTCTGTTCAAAATAAAACTAGTGTCTCTCATCAGTGTACTTTATAGATCTCATTTCTTGAGCATCTACTATGTGGTCAAGGCAAGCACCTACAAGCCTTAGCTCATTAAGTCCTCATAATGCCACTATCTGGTAGGTACCAGCATCCCTGCTGAGGTAAACACCTTATGCAAGGTCGCAGAGCTAGTAAGTGGTTATAGGTAGGAAATGATCGAGTTAGGACTTGAACTCAGATTTGTCTGCTTTAAAAACCTGTACTCTTACTACGAGAAGCCTTCTTCTGTGCATGTCTTCTCTAATAAAAATCAAAGTTCTGCTCCCCTATTGGCTATATTATTTGAGACTCTTGCTACCTCCAAAGGCACATGAGCTCCTCACCACAACACTAGGGAAAAGTGACGTGACAGTTGCCTTCAGGCACTTGCAAAATTGTATTGTCCAAGAGAGCAAGATCAGAAATTTTAGGTGGATCTTATAGAGTAATAGATTTTAACTCTTTGCAAATAAGAACTTTTTATTAACTAGAGCTATCTAAAAATACAGGGCGACTGCGTGGTACAATGGGATATTACAGGTTATGCGAAGTGTTCAAATGGAATTCAAATAGTTGTTCACTGAGATGTTACAGAGGGATTCAAACATCTGGTAAGCATCTTTAATGCAATTCCAGTATTCTGTGATTGTTTGATAAGACAAAAATCTGGTGCCTCGAGCCCATTCTGGACCTCACCATCAGGTGTTTGGTTACTGAAGTACTGAGTCCTCCGTGTGAGAACACAGTCTTAACTACTGAGTGCCCCACAGCATGGGAAAGCAAAAGACTCTTGCAAGAGTCTGGGGTTGTTGTGCTTATCCCTGTGACAAGGCCAGAGGAAGAACAGGTGTGTCACCTACATGGCAAAGGGGTTGGGAACCAGCACAGAGACACGGCTGAGAGCTTGGCATTGACAGCTGGCTGCTGGCAAAAATCCCCGCTCCACGTTTTTGAGCTGTGACCTTAAGCACGGTGCTTTCTTCCCAAAGCCTCAGATCTCCCTCTCTGTAAACCGAGGACTGAGATAACCCTTACAACCTGCTGAGCAGAGTGATTGGCACAGAGGACACACTTCAAATAAATATCAGATGGTAGTAATTTGGTGTTTTGCGTTTAGAGGAGAGCCAGTTTTATCTGAAATCAGATCTTTATGTTTCATAAAACTACTAAATCATCAAAAGATGATGTTAATGTTACCCAATGTTACCGATGGGAACATGTTACCAAGACAATGTTAACCAATGTCTTACTTAATCTGCTTTGAATCACTGGTATTGAGAAGATTATCAACACAAATTTAAAATGGGATGATGGTTGTCCGATCATCAGGCTGTTGTCTCTCAGCCCCCAATCTACCTTTGTGTGATGGGCTCTATGAGGTTGGGGCTGGGATGGTGCAATCGCCATTTCTCCCCGACAGCTGACTCCATGCTAGACTCTACCAGTAGGGGGCACTAGAGGGGCACTGCAAAGCTGGACAGAGGGGAAGGTCTTGATCCTTTGGGTTGGCTTGCTGATATACTGAGGGTCTTCTTAGTAATGGTTTTTCACTCTGGCTGCAGCAGCTGGTTTCATTCCGCAGCATTTAAAAAAGATTTTATTTATTTATTTTGAGAGGGAGAGAATACATGAGCAGGGGGAGGTGTAGTGGGAGAGGGAGAAACAGACTCCTCACTGGGCAGGGAGCCTGACATGGGGCTCCATTCCACAACCCATGAGATCATGACCTGAGCTGAAATCCAGGCCGATACTTAACCCATTGAGCGACTCAGATTTTTTTTTCTTTTCCCACAACCCGATGTAGCTTCATCATGCCCTTCAGAGATACCAACGCCAGTCAGGAACATGTCCATTTCAGGGGTCTGAGTCTGACTCTGAGCTACAGGCAGTGCCCCCTCCTCAGAGATCTGTGTTCCAGCTCCATGGAGAGTGCCTGCTCCACGTGTGCAGGCTCAGCAATCCCAGCTGGGTCCCTTTGTCCCCACAGCCCTAGGGGTGAGCCATGCTTCCTACAGTTACTCTTTCTGAGTTATCTCAGTCTTCTTCTGCTTTTCAGTCCTCCAATACCTGATAAACCAATCTCTGATAGAAAATTCTTTCTGTTGAAATACCTTGTGTGTTTTCCTTTTTCTTTAACTGGGCCCTGACTGATACACTGTCCAATTAAAACAAGGCATAGGAAATGAGAACCCACCTACACTTCAGCAGCGTACTTTTTTCTAAAAGGAACTTTGACAAAAAAAACTTTGAGACATCCAAATCCCCTGAACAAGCTTTTCTATTTTTTTAGGAAAGAGAGACAAATACTAATGCACTAAGATGTTCATTGCAATATCTTGCAGAGAAGACTTGAAACAACATGAATGTCTAATAACGGGGGTGAGGGGAGCAGTGTGATAAAGAATAATAGGACACTATGCTGCCACTAAAAATCGTATCATGAGAAAATATTTTAAAACATGGGTAAATAGGGACACCTGAGTGGCTCAGTGGCTAGGTGTCTGCCTTCAGCTCAGGGCATAGTCCTGGAGTTCCAGGATCGAGTCCCACATTGGGCTCCCTGCATGGAGCCTCCTTCTCCCTCTGCCTGTGTCTTTGCCTCTCTCTGTGTGTGTCTCTCAGGAATAAATAAATAAAACCTTAAAAAAAAAAAGGTTTAAAACATGGGTAAATGGTCACAATCTAATAATTATAAAATCAGTGTACAAAATAGTAGTTACTGTATGGCATCAATTTTGACAGAGAAGACTAGAAAAATATATGGCAAGCCTGATATAATAGTAGATATCACTGGTTGTCAGTTTATGCATGATTTCTATTTCTTGTCTTTGTGCTAGAAGTATTTAAAAATTTGCTGTAATAAACATGAATCATATTTGCCACCACAAAAACAAATGACTTCAAAAATTATGTTAGGTTGACACCATGGCTTTAGTGAAAACTATGGTTCAAAGATAGTGAGGTTGCTGGAGTAAGCTAAGTAGCAGGTGAACATGTTTTCTGATAATCACAGCACAGGGCTTTATATTTTGTGCGAAAGCCCTATCTCACTGCTTGGCAAGACTTCACTGAGGAATGTGAGGGGCTGTATAATCCTGCCTGATTTATATAACTTATTGGAGCTGATTCTCGAGAGGGACTCTGTGGCTTCTATGTCCTTTTTCCTGCCTCTGAGGGTATTTTTCAGTGGTATCATGTGGCCTATGCCAGGATGACAGTTATGCGAGCTGAAACCATTGTCATGGTTTGAGGAAGGGAGATGTAAAACCCTTTAGCTTCACCTTAAAACAGGCCTGAGTATACCAAAGTCTCATTGTTACTTCAAGAACTAAACTGAATCATGCCCATGAAAGTGCCTGAAAAATCATGAACCACTATTGTACAAAGGTCGATTGCTCTTGTTATTCTCATTGGCACTGCTGCTAATGGCAGGAATTAATTAATTTCCTCTTACCAAACCATTATCTTCTGGAGCTATTTGCACCAGGGGTTGAGCACACCCTTCGTCCACTATATGGGTTGATCAGCCCCAAATCTCGGCGGCTTAACACAACAAAAGTTTATTTTCTCTTATGCTACTTTTTGGTAGAGACTTCTTCACTCAAGACTCAGGTTGATGGAGGCTTCATATGTTTGTACCTGTACTGCCTGGACCATGAGGTTGTCTTGATCACTGTGGCAGAGAAGAGGACACTGCGGGGGTGGAGGGGGGAGAGTCTTGTGTCAGCAATTAAATGCTTTGTCTCAAAAATGATACACATGACTGCTGGTCATAGCCCATTGGTCAGAGCAAGTCACATGGTCCTACTTAAATACATCAGGGTTTGGAATTGCAGGGGAGCACTGGGAATTTGGATTTTGGGGGAAGATTCTTGTTCCTGCTATGCCCAGGATCAGGCTAAGGGCTCATTGATGGTTCTGGAGATGCCTAGTCAATGGGATGTTACTGCATCTACACTAAAGCCATGGCAGAGATTAGAGAGGACCAGGGCCCTGCACTTCCTAGAGGAGAAGCTCAAGAGAAGGACCACACTATACAGTAATCAGACCTTTCTAGGACCTTCCTAGAATTCCAGGCTCTTGGTGTGGTCCTGGGGACAAGAAGGTCTGCTCTTTCTGAAATACCTCCATACCAACTGTTCCTCCTTTCAAGGAGTAGATAGAGGAGAAAGTCCTTTATAAAGTGTCAAAGTTTATCCTAAATTTGAGTCAGGTGCCGTCCCTGCTCACATGGTCTTATGTGCCTACTTGCCTACAAGAGCAGGTGTCACCCTGTATTGCAACGCTCTAATCCCCTGTGTGTACCTCCTACTGGACCAAAAGTCCTGTTGGGGCAGAACTCATGTAGGTCATATTCACATCTGAATCCCCAACACCTGATGCAGCATCTTGTACAGTAGACACCAGGTAAAGTGGAAGAAGCTAGAAATCGAATGTAAGTTGATATTATTATTATTAAGCTTCTATGCTGTTTGGGTAACTATGATATGTCTTCTGGACAACCTCTCTTCTCCACCCTACATGTTCCCAGCTAAATGTCTCTTCAAAATGAACAAGTGTAATACAGTTGTTAGGGGGCCAGACTACCTGAATTCAACACTCAGATATTTATGAGCTGTGTGACCTTCTGCAAGTTACCAAACCTCTCTAAGTCTCAATTCCCTCGTCTGTGCAATGGGGGTTATAATGATTTCTATCTTACAGATGGTTATGAGGACTAAAGAAACACTTCAAAGAGTACTGTAGTGTCCACTATTACTATAATTAGCACATTCTTCTTGCTCCCTCTTCTGTCCGTCCCTGTCCTCCCTTTGTATTCCCATATACTTGAGAGGTATTTCATCACTGGCCTTTTGACTTTCCTAGACTCTTCTCAGAGTGGCATCAAGCCCACTCAAGAACAGACTCAGGATCTCAGAGAGACTAAAGGAATGCCTGCAATAATTCCCAACATGGGTTCTGAGGAACACTAGTCTCATGAAGTGTTCCAGGCAAAACAAAAAATTCTGTAGTGAATTAAGTTTAGGAAATCCTGGCAAACTTTATACAACTTGTGTTAGAACATTGACGTTTTTGAGAAGCCTTTTAAATTTGTTTAGCCCAATGTATTCCCAACTTGCTTTTATTTTTGTTTGTTTGTTCTCTAGAACAGTTGTAGCATCTTGTTGAACACAAGTGCTGATGGTTACATACGCACTAAGCCTGGGGGCCTGGAGTAAGGCCTGGTAACCACCTGTCGCTCACCAAGTATATGATGTTGGGCAAGTCCCTTAACCCATGGGATTCTCAGCTTCTGATTTGTAAAATGGCAATTACGGCACCAACTTCATCGCACTGGAAGTGAGGAATAAGAGAACATAAACATACCCCCCTGGCCCACTGGGGTGCCTGTCCCTATTCTACTTTTGCCTTCACCCTGCTTCTCTCAGATGCTGGCAGACATGACCGGTGCTCCTGGCTTGGGTAGGCGGTGCCACCACCACCCCCCCACCCTCCCCAAAGGAGCATAGCTGGTCGTCATTGACTGCCATTGTCACACTCTTATGCAACTGCTGCCCTTCTTAGCTTAATGTTAACTTGTTCTTTCATTTTGGGTAATACTTGGTCTCCTTACCATCATTCTTAGAGACCTTTATGAGTGTGGGCATATGGGGCAGGAAAGAAGGGAGAGGATTGCAGGTTTATGCTGGTTTGGTGGAGAAGTGGGCCTCTTGTCATCAACAACATTATTTTTATCCCTAGCAGTCCTGTTGCTCTGTTTTTGTGCTTTAGAAGAAGTCAGTTTGAGAGAGAAAACTTCTGCATCCGGTAGTTTTATTTTCTTTTATATACGAAATATCTTCTATCATCTACTCATTTCAAGCTGTAGATCTGGGAACTCTGCCATCCCCAAATGTGCGGCAGGGTTTTGTTTTGGTTTGGTTTTTTACCGAGCACCAGCTTCCTCTGCTGCCTGAACAGCTGTGCTTGGTTTTTGGCAGCAAATGTTTTCTGGAGCCTTGATGTACCCCCTTGGAAAAACTTACAGAGTTTCTTGAATGACAAAAATCTTAGAAAATTTGCTTCTTGCCACCCAGAAGCAACCTGTAGCCATAGATCCTTCATGCTAATACATACAGAAAACTCTGTATTTCAGTTACAATGTAGGGTTTCACCTTTGTCCACAAGGTGAGAAAGGATGGTAAGAACAAGGAAATTGATGGGAACAGCAGCTTATTTGCACTAGTATTTATTCAAAAATATTTATTAAACTCTAGCTGTGCACAAAATGGTGGGCGAAAGCATGGGTATCAGGTGTGGAAGGGAGAAAGCACAGACACTTGCCTCAGTGGAGAGTTTGAAAAGAGGGTTGGGATTTTATTTGCAAAGAATTGGGAGCTGAGTGAGCAAAGGTGGAATGTGACAAAATGGTGCCTTAGGAAGACTAATCAGTCAGTAATGACTGGATGAATGGAAGGGAATAAATCAGGAGACATGGTGATAATCTAGGTGTGAGGTGATCGAAGACTGAACTAGGGTAGCCAAAGGAAGCCTGGACAGAGCCTAAAGGGGAGAGCCACAGGAGCTGATGACTGTGCCATTGGCCACTGGATGGGCCCATCCAGGTTCCTCTTATGAGTCTTACTCAAAATGCCTAAAACTACAAGCCCACACTCCCGAAACTCCTCCTTCATCTCTTCCCAAGATACTTTTAGTTCTTTCCTTGTCACTTGATGGTGTTTCTGAGATAATCAGTAGTGTCTCTGTCCCCTCTGGATGACACACCAGCAACAAGCACTGGGGAGCATAGCCCGGGAGCATGGAATGTTAGACAACTGGCTAGCAAAGTTCCAGAACATTTAGGCTTTGACTTTTGTCAGCAGACACTGGCTGGTTCCACCATGCCATGCGACCTAAATCATTAGATGCACTCCATTTCTAGTAAACAGAAGAACATGGCTTGATTCTATACTTCCTACCTTCAGGACACCTATAATTTAATTGAGAAGTTTCGTGATATCATCACATTATGATGATGGAGTAGCAATCACCGTCCTCTGTAAAGGTGTCAAGCTTTATGAAGTGCTTCAACAGCTCTCCTCACGCTCACTCTTCAGAGCACCTGGAGGACATTCAACCTGCCCCTCTTCCCATCTCCGATCTCCTGCTGGCAGAATTTGAGAAAGAGAGGGGAGGGACAGGAATGCTGCTCATGGAGGAGGGAGCCCTCTGTTCCAGGGTGAGGAGAGATGGGCCAGATCTTGGAGAGCGCTGAATGCCTGAGTTGGCAGCATGAAGCCAGGAGAGCTTCTGAGCAGGACGGTGGCAAGAACAAGTCAGCCTAGCAGTGTGGTGTAGAGCATCAGAGAGGGGACTCCTCCCACATGTGGCGATCCAAAGCCCTGACTCCAAGGAGTCAGTAGAGAGCTGACAAAAACCAAAACTGGAGCCACTCATTCATTCATTCATTCATTCATTCACCATATTTATTGTATGGCTTCTCTGTTCTGGGCATTCTTCTGCTCAGTAAGAAAACAGAGTGAATAAGCCAGACCATCCCTGCTCTACAGAATGTACATTAATTAAAGAGAAACAGACAATAAATACAATCAATACTGGACTAGAGTAGGCCAGTTGGTGGCAAGTTCTTTAGAAAAAAATCAAAAAGGTGGGGGGGGGGGTTGGGGTGTCCTAGTTTTCACTAGGACAATCAGAAGGCCTCACTGAGGAGGTGACATTTGGGCAAAGGCCTGAAAGAGGTTACTAGCAGGGGAGATGGAGAATGGGGGTAAAGACAGAACCAAGAGGCAAATCATGAAGAAACAACTTTGGGAAGAAAACATCCGGTAGTCATTGAGACAGTGAGTTGGGGAACAACAGGAGCATGACCAAAACTGTAAATAGATAGAATTAAACCAAATTTGAAATGTGTTTGGCCTTTCTGGTTTGAAAAGAGTCAGTTCAGTTTATTCTGTACCAGATTTTATGGGGGCAATTCTATGCTATAGCAGCATTTGTAACTCTGAGGGTTTGAGATGGTCTCAGGTCAGAGTGAAAGGAACAGCAGAGGCTGATGTTAGTAATATGCTTCAAATTCTCTGATGCTCCTCGTCCCTTAGGAATGGACTGTTGCTCTCTCCTGCTATAAACAGTACCACGGTCGGTGGCAGATGTCTGTCATGGCTACTGTCAGAACTGAGGCACACATTTCCTCCCCTGCAGGGAGTGAGCTGATGGCTCACTGCCAAAGGCAGCCACCTGGCCTAAGGGCAGAACCCTCCCCAGGGACAGCCACATCCAGTAACTGGTGGTGGGGTGGGGGGCGGGTTATGAAGGACAGACCATCTTGTTTCAAAGGGTGACAACTCTGAAGTCACCCCCTATAAAGCCCCCCAGCTCCAGAGCCTTCTAGAGATTGGCTTGAGGCCTGTGTTGTGTCTGCACTGTGGAACATGTTCCCTCTCCTTGGTTTACTTCCTTCACCCCCAATAGATGTTGATCCCACAGGCATCCCCGACAGGCTTCCTGCACACAAATCCCCATTTCAGGATCAGCTTCCCATAAACTCATTCTAAGAACACAGCTTTGACACTTAACCTATTTTATTGTCTTCTAACTTCCTTTCTTAAAGACAAGACATGATTGTCTTTCTACCCAGGTAGGAAGGTCTAACCTTCAAGATAACCGGGAGACCATCTTTGACCTCTGTATTCCCTCGAGGCCCAGAGCTCGTCCTTGTATGTAGGTGACCATCCCTAATTTACAGGCTTAAGAAGCTTTCTGCTTCCCTCCAGAGAGGCCAGTGAGACTTTTGAGGAGGACACACCCCTGGTGCACAGAAGAGAAGAGCTGAGGCTCGCAAGTGTCTGTGCCAAACCATTTCTCTAAAGCTGGTTTTGCTGGAGATGCAGCCAAAACCCTTTTATTCCCTGCCAGGAAGTGAAAGTCTTTTATCACCACCTGGGAGGAAAAAGGAGTTCAACCGCTCAGGCTTAGTAGAAACAATCTCACGTTTGGTGAATATGGTATGAAACTCAGTTCTGGATGCAACAACTTTGAGAAATGTATGCTAAATGTATGTTTCTCAAAGAATAATTTAGGGGCAGGGAAGCAGGCACTCACTTTAGACATGTTAATCTTTTTTTCATAAAGGTTTGTGAGCCTTATGCCTTACTTTCTTACAATTAAGCCTTAATTGCTTACTTTCTAAAAATAATAGAAAATTTTATATTCAATGTTTTAAAATTATGGAGGCTATCGTGTAGCTTCTGGTTTATGTGCTAAGTGATGCTATTTTATTTAACCAAAGTGCTTTAACTTGTATAAACTTTATGCTATTGTGGTGCAAAAGAGCCTGGTTTCTTTCAAAAGCTTCCTGAGGTAGCAGGTTACTTAGTCTCAGAGGAAATAAACGTATGTCAGTCTGAACTCTATTAAAATAAGGCAGAAGAGGGTCCAGCATAGAGAACTACAGCTGGAGTTTGCTTCAGACGACTCGGGAGGAGGACTTTGGGAGAGAACAGGGAGTATTCCAGAAAAATCCAAAAAGAGCCTGGCAGCTCTGAAAGGAAAACTCACTAAATTCTAGATGTTAGAGTCTCCCGGGATACTGGAGCATAGTGAGTGTCTTAGTCAATTTGTGATGCTTATAATAAAAATACCATAGACTGGGCAGCTTCAAAAACAGAAATTACTTTCTCACAGTTCTGGAGGCTACGAAGTCCAAGATCAAGGTGCTGTACAATATGTTTCCTGGTGAAAACCCACTTCCTGGCTTACAGATGACCGCCTCCTCACTGTATCTTCACATGGCAGAGATCTGGTCTCTACTGTCTCTTCTTGCAAGAGCACTACTCCCCTTCATGAGGGCTCCACCTACATGATCTAATGGTCTCCCGAAGGCCTCACCTCCAAATATGACCACATTGGGCATTAGGGCTTTAGCCTGTGAATTTGGGGGAGACACAAACATTTGACCCACATCAATGGGTAAAAAATAAAACCAAAAAACACCATTTACTTGTTACATGCAAACGTTGCTACATAATATTTGTTCTCTTCTGAGAACTTTGGTCCACATCCCTGCCTACAGGGTAGAATTACCTGAGGGGTTTTTTTTGTTTTGTTTTGTTTTTCTTTTAAAGATTTACTCTTTTTTTAGTGGGGGAGGGCAGAGGGAGAGAGAGCCTTTTTTTTTTTTTTTTAAGGATTTTATTTATTCATGAGAGACATAGAGAGAGAGGCAGAGAGAGAGAAGCAGAGACATAGGCAGAGGGAGAAGCAGGCTCCCTGCAGGGAGCTTGATGCGAGACTCAATCCCAGGACCCTGGGATCATGACTTGAGCCGAAGCCAGATGCTCAACCACTGAGCCACCTGGGTGCCCCAGGGAGAGAGAGTCTTTAAGTAGACTCCATGAGGAGCGTGGTGTGGGGCTCGATCTCACAACCTTGAGGTCATGACCTGAGCCGAAATCCAGAGTCGAATGCTTAACCTACTGCGCTACCCAGGTGCCCTGAACTACATGAGTTTTTAAAATAACAGGGACCAGGCTCCATGCCAGGAAAATGAAGGCTGAATCTCAGAGGGTGGTAGTGGGGCTGAGCATCTGTGGTTTCCTCAAGCGCCACAGTTACTTTCCTGCACTGCCAAGGCTGATGCAACTGAGAGTTTAGAATTTGATTGTGGATGGCTGCCATTGCCAACTCTACTTTGTCCTCCTTCATAGAAAGCTAAAAAGATATGGGACATAGACTCCTGTCTTACTCCCTTTTGATATTTGTACTTGTTAAATGAAATCACTACTTTTAATTTGTATGTTTTCCTCACATTCTGGACAACTCAAACTTACTCCACCCAGCACTTACCACGTGGCATCAAGCAGGGCTTTGGGAGAACGCATTGTCATCCTTTGAGTAATAGCTCTACTTTGTCACCACTATATGAGACAGTACTCCCTAATGCCACAAGGACACATGGCCACATGCTTCTCCCATATACCCAGGTGCCATCTTGAGAGTAGCACATTTTCTGGAGTTATTTAAGCATAAAGAGAGTTACTTAATGGGGCAATTTAGATTGGACTGAAATGACCAGATGAGACTAAACTTTAGTTCTTTCCCCCCATCCAGCAAGAAGAAAGAAAATCAGCTCTTCTATAGATAAAATAACAAAGCTCACATTTTCTCTGTACACATAAGGTAATGTGTATGTTGCACATACACAAGTGTATGTGATGTTGCATCCTACATAAGCTTATAAACGTACACACACACACACACACACACACACACACACATCCACATCCACATCCACACATGTAAGGTAAGGCAGTATAAATGAGATCCTAGAACAGGCCAGCAGTGGGCAGCACCTGGTATGGTCTGGGATTCTAGCATCAGAGAAGAAACACCAGCTTCTTGGAGGCAAATCCTGATTTGCAAATGCTACAAAATAAAACCCATCAGTTTTTTCTAAATAGGCATTTTGTTCAGTCCTATATCTAAACACACAAATATCTAAAATGTTATTTCTTTAATCCATAGACTTAGAAACTTACATTAATGTAAATAGCAGGCGCTTAATGCATATGGAGTAAAAAAGGGATTAACTGCATTTGTTTGTTTCAACAAAGTTTTGAAAGTAAAGCTTAAAACATATAATAACTGAATTTTATGACAGTCTTTTGAGATTCAGAAATTGTTTTCCCTCAACCCAGGCTGAACTTACTTCTGGTTCCTTTCATATTATCTTTCCTTGTCTTTACCTAGTGAGAAAAGATCCAGCTATTCAGGGGGCCTGCGGGCTAAAACTTTCAATGTATGAACTTTCAACATGGTTCTATCATTCTGGCAGGACCCCACTTGGTTGCCTTTAGTATTTCTCCTTCTAACTGGGGTCTTAGCCGTTTACACTCAGAAAAACGATGCAGCAGTAAATTTTGACTCTATGGAAAGATCACTGTTCATAGTAATACATTATTTAGCATATTTGAATATATGACTATTTCAGTTGGTTCGTCTGAAGTTTTAACAGGTTATTTTTCTCAATTCAAAATCACATTGAAAAGTAGTGAGAAAACTGCCACAGCTGAGTGTTTGCAGGTCCTAAGGTGAAGTACCACTTTTTTCCCAATAAAATAGTGTTTTATTATTTTAGAAAAAAACTATCAGTGGTGCTGTTAACAAGCCAGTTTACCTGGGAGCTCCCACAGTTGTATAATGAGCTGTCCAGACACAGCAGAGCTATTTTCCAGGGCTGTTGCCCTACTCATGGAAGTTCTAGTTGTCTCCACTTGGTGTCAGTATTTTCTATCTTAAAAGGTCTCTAGGTTCAAAGCGAAATACCTGTTGAAGAAAGTCTTGGGCATTTGGTTGTGAATAAATTACTTTACTTAAAAAAAAAAAAAAAAAGTTTAATATTCTTCCCATGGTTTCACAACCTTAGCAGCACAGGAAGGTGACTGTAGTGCTTGGTGAAAACCCGGATGCTTAGCTCCACCACCAGCCTCTGAGACTCAGCCTCCCTTTGCCTGGGATGGAGCCTGGTCCCTAATATTTTAAAAATTCAGGTAGCTGTTCTGTGTAGCCAGGGATATGAACCAAAGTTCTCAGTAGAGACCAAAGAGCTATGTAGCAATGTATGTATGTAGCAAGCAAATAGTGTTTTGGTTTTTGCCCATTGTTATGGACTGAATGTTTGTATTTTCCTAAAATTCACTCCTTCATTTCCTGCATTGTCATTTTTTTTCCCTCTGTGCAGAGAAAGGGCAGCATCTTCTTCTTCGGCAAAGGCCAGCATAGGATTACCCCATTCATTCACTGGATCAACAAATTGTAAGGATCAGCAATGTACATGGGTCCCTCCTTTTACAGAGCTTTTGGGATTGTGGATGGCAGCATAAAGGGCCAGAGGAAGCTTCTGGAGGCCGCAGTTCTGTAGGGAAAAGAGACCGGTTCTGGCTTTGAGCCTGGCTTCACCACTTAGCAGCTGTGTGGCCTTGGGCAAGAAACTTAACTTCTCTGAGCCACAGTCACCTCATACATAAAACATACATATTATACAATTTCTTCCAGTTTACCTGAAAGTTAAGTGTTACTTGTACTCACCAGTACTAAATGAATGTCTGTTTAACGCATAGACAGGGGCTGCTCTGGCCAGGCCTCCTCCAGCTCTGGTGCTTTCTTAAATTTTTATAGATTTTTGCCCATCTGCAAATTGTTCTCAATGGAAGAGGTACTAGTTTACACTTAAATTATACAACAGAGAGGTGGGAATGGACCCATTTCCTCATCCTCTTAACACCTAGTATATAATCAGACTTTGAGATCTTTGCTGATCAGTCATGTGAAAACAGCCATCTCAGTGGAGTTTTTATTTGCATTTCCCTTAACATGAGTGAGTTCATGTACCTTTTCCATCTCTTTCAGGGCTCTATTTCTGCAAACCATCCATTTATATCTTGTGCCCACTTTCCACTGCGGGTGTTTTGTTTTTTTTTAATTGATTTGTGGGATTTGGTCACCTATTTCAAAATTAGCCTTTTCCTGCATATAGGTTGCACATACTTGCCTATATTTGTCCTCCAATTTTTGATTTGGTTAATGGTGGTATTTTTTAAACATACAGATTTTTTTGTATGTGTGTAGCCAATATATTGATCTTCTCTTTTATGACTTCTAAATCTTGTGTCAGACTTGGAAAGCCCTTTCCCACTCTTAGACTCTGAAGTGAAAATGAAATCCATGTTATCCTTTAGTTTTTTTTTTTATGGTTTTATTTTCATGGTTACATCTTTAATCTTCCTGGAGTTTATTTTTGTGTACAGAGTGGGGTATTGGATCCAAGTTTCTTTCCCCCAAGTAGCTTCCTAGTTGTCCTAGATTCTTTTATTAAATAATCCATATTCTCTCCACTGATTTGAAACCTACTTAAGTTTTGAAAGAAGGTCAGAGACTTCTAAATTTGGCAGCAGGAGGATGTCCAAGCTGCAAAACTTTAGATGAGGCTTGTAGCTCTTTCTGAGTTGTGCCTCTTGTCATTTGGAAAAAGAAGAAATACAGGTGCATTGTTCTGAAAATGTAGTTCAACAGCCAACTGTGTGGGAGAGTGGAAAGAACACAGACTCCCAGGTCAGAAAAACCTGACTTCACTTCTCCTGTTGAGTAATCATGGGCTAGTCACCTAACTGCTGTGTGCCTCAGTTTTCTCCTCCATAAAATGGGTCTAATAATAGCATCTATGTCATACTGTATTGTAAAGTTCAAGTGCATTAATATATGTGAAAGAGCTTTATAAATTATAATGGTCTGTGAGCACATTAGTTATTTGAAGTTTTACAAGTTGGTACAGCAATGCTGATTGACTTAGGCAACACAATTCTAGATTTTTACATTTATTAACTTTCTGGAAATCCTTCCAACTTCTTTGGAGATAGTTATCTTCTTTCTTCTTGATGGTGAGTATTGTGGGTTTGCTGCATTTTTGCTTATTAGTTTGTTTTCTGACAGTATCTGAGTGGAGGAAGGAAAAGAAGAGTAGGAAGTTAGATCATCCATTGGGTTTTGAGGGAGAAGGAGGTGAATCAGCAATGGGGGGAGGAGAGGGACTTGGTAGAGGGAGGGAAAACCAGAGGGAGAGTGAATGAGTTTATTCCCAATCTCATAAATATAATTATTTCCTAGAAAATGTTAAAACTCATTGCTTTATAATTTAATTTGCAGCAAAGTTTTGTGGGCAGTGCAGAATAAACGCTGAGCGGCAGGCAGTATAGTGCTTGGGCAGAGTCCCTTGTCTTCTTAGTATACCCAACTTCCTCATCTCTGAAGCAGTGACACTCATAAATGCAGTCCTCATGCTCACGTGAAACTAGATTGAAGATCAGAGTAGGCAATTGAGGAAAAAGTATAAATATATGATGGTGGCTTGTGTTTGTCCCCAGAGAATGCAGTCTACATCATCTGCAACCAATCCTGCTGGAGACAGGTGAGCCTGGAGTCCCGGCAATGACTCTTCCCCATTCCCCGGGAGAAATGCTCTCCCTAGTTTGAAGCCAGCAGAAGTCCAGGCAGTGGAGGACTTTGCAAACTCTTGCAAACTCCTGCAAAGTTTGCAAGAAAGGACATGGGATGATGACTCCATTATCACAAGGGGAAGAGAGACTGCCCAGGAGGGAGAAGGTGGGGACACCGGATGGGGACCTGGAAGGGGTTTGGGGGGTGGTGTCCATGAAACCAGCAGAAGGACCAGGAGGGAATGAAACTACCATTTGGGTACCAGGTGTGGGGCACGTAATGAAGAAAAATGTGACTGTGATTTAAGTTGTTGGAACCAGAGAAACCTGTTCTTCAGAATGCACTCAGCTGTAAACCTGACTTTACCCTCTCTTTTGTTGATTAGTTATGAGGTGGCTAACAGGAATCACAGTTCCCAGCATGCAGAGCTCTTCCACATGCCTTATTACAAATGCTTCCAGCCCTAGGGGAAAGGCAACTTCAAAATTCCTTCCATGTGCACACTTTGGCAGCATGTATACTAAAATTGGAATGATAAAAAGATTAGTAAGGCCCCTGCACAAGGATGACACCCAAATTTGTGAAGTATTCCATATTTTTAAGAAAACAAATGCTTCAAGTCTACAAGTACAAAATTCCTCCCATGTTTAGCACATTTTAAGTGTATTTTGTTAAGTTCTAAAAATTTGAAAACAGATCACCCAAAACATCCCATTCATCAGTTGGCCCAGGTGCTACAACAAATTATAATATTTTCTCTGTGTCACTCATTATAAATAAGTGAATTCTCAGGAAGTATATTGGAAACCACCACAGGATGTTTGCACTTTTTGGTGAGGTCACATAATTAAATTTTCACCATGAATTTCTGGTTAATTCTGTAATAGCCCAGAGAATTGTGCCTATGTCTATGTGTGTACACTTTCATTAATAAAAACCCTCCATCAGGGCCAGCTCCATGGGCATGTGTGTGGCCTGTGCAGTCATCCAGAGCCCCACCCTCAGAAAAGCCCTATGCATGATTCAGTGTTCTGCTGTCACTGCCTTGAAATTCTTAATAATTTTTGAACAAGGAGCCTCACATTTTCATTTTGCACTGGATCCCACAAAATATATACTCAGTCCTGCACACTATGAAATATTGGACTTTGTCCAAAATGGCAAGTTTTTTTAAACATTTAATTAGATAGTTATCAGTATTTTTTTTTAAATGCCTACTATTTAGAGAAAGGGGAGCCCTCTTACACTGTTGGTGGGAATGCAAACTGGTGCAGCCACTCTGGAAAACTCTATGGAAGTTCTTCAAAAAGTTAAAAATAAAACTACTCTATGACCTAGAAATTGCACTACTAAGTATTTATTCAAAGGATATAGACATAGTGATTCGAAGAGGCACATGCACCCCAATGTTTATAGTGGCAATGTCCACAATAGCCAAAATATGGAAAGAGCCCAGATGTCCATTGGCAGGTGAATAGATAAAGAAGATTTGAGATATATACAATAGAGTATTACTCAGCCATCAAAAAGAATGAAATCTTGCCGTTTGCAACAATGTGATTGGAACTAGAAGGTACTACGCTAAGCCAAATAAGTCAGTCAGAGAAAGACAAGTACCATATGGATTTCGCTCATATGTGGAATTGAAGAAACAAAACAGATGAACATAGGGGAAGGGAAGGAAGAATCAAATAAGACAAAAACAGAGAGGGGGGCAAATCAGTTAAGAGACTCTTAACTGTAGGGAACAAACTGAGGGTTGCCGGAGGAGAGGTGGGTGGGGTGATGGGGTAACTGGGTAATGGGCGTTAAGGAGGGCACTTGATGGAATGAGCACTGGGTGTTATATGCAACTGACGAATCACTGAATTCTACCCCTGAATCTAATAATACAGTATATGTTAATTTAAGAAAAAAACACCTACCATTCAGGTATCCCAAAATTTACACGGGAATGTTTATAGGGGGGAAATACTTCATCGTGCCAATGTACAAAGATATGAATTTTGAATAAACAGCAATAAATAAATGGTTGGGAAAGGAAAAAATATATATAGTTGAAATAATGTCTTTGGTTCAGGAGCATTAATTCCAACCATGTCATCCCCTCTATTTAGAGGAAGTGAGAGAAAAATAAAGAGGCTGAACAGAGAAGGCCAAGGTTGTAGCAAAGAACGGAAGCGAGGGTGGGAGAGTGAAATGAATCAAGTGTTGAGTCCAAGTCTTCTTTAGATGCAAAAAAGCAATTTGCATGGTCACCCCCTCTGATGTATGTGCGTTATCTGATGCTATCGACTTCTCAGGGAGTCAGACTGTGTGCTCTCTTCACTGTGTGGTTTAGAAGTTTTAGTGTGTCTGGATTTGCTTTGCAGTGGAGTAGGGACCTACTTGGCAATCTCTGGACTCAGAGTAAAACAGCTGTTCAGTGGCTTTGAGCTTCTCTCTCTGTGCTTGCAGGTGGCTTATTGTTTGGCCTGAACCTGTAACAATAAAGTTAAAAAATGAGTTAGCCTCTTTTCTTACACTCTGTAAATACATACCTCTCTCCCTAAATTCTCAGCATTGCTTTATTATATGTTTGGTCCCAGCCATTCCTTTCACCAAGTTTTCTCTTAAACAGATATGTGTTCACCCAAGAAGTGATTCTGTTGCTTTAAGAGGGGAAAAAATGTCACACTTGGTTGATCTGAAAATGTAGCACCTGGCGCCCATATTTAGAAATGTGAAGACACACACACACACACACACACACACACACACTTACCAGCCTTCACTGAAGTGTGCAAAACATCACAGGAAGCTCATTGAGTTCAATCATTTATTTGTAAGTTGGTTGTTTGGAACTTGAAAGCACTTTTTTCCCCATAGAAATGAAGCTATAAATGGGGCTTTGGTCCCCAGGCTCGAAAGACTGTTGCAGAAATGTCTGCTGTGGCAATGAAAACAGAAAACGACTGTATGGAGATACAATAATTGAGCCAAAGAGAAAAGCTAGAGAAGTAAAGCTTGTTTCCTTCGAGTGCTTCCCTGGAAGAGGGATGGATTTCATCTAAAGAGGTGTGGAGGTAGCCAGAGGCTTCTGAGGTGCCTGGGGGTCATGTCAGTGCCCCAGACTCTTTGTAGATCCCCTTGAAAGCCCGGGTGCTCTTCATCCCCCTGGAAGGGTGTGCCACACAGCACTTTGGTGTGACTCCCATGTGTGCATTCTATTTGTGGCTCAGAATGGAAAAGAGAGCAAGAGAGGAGGCGAACTTTTCTTAGGTATCTGGAGTTTTGAAAAAAGAGCAAATAAAGTTGGGTGACCTTGTGATGCCATAGCTCATGTTGTTCCCTTGGAAGAGAAAGTCCCTCTGAGCTCCTCTTCACAAGCTTCCTATTTGTTTGGAAAACTCCAGCCCACAGGTCCTCTTCTCTGGGGAGCTGTCCCCACTTTCCTAACTAGCTCTCACTGTAGCAGATCTATATCTATCTATATCTATATCTATATCTATATCTATATCTATATCTATATCTATGAAATCACACTTCACATCCTTTATAAGTATTTGTCTGTATGTCTCTCCCACTTGATTAGGAATCCTTTAAAGAAAAAATAATTCAAATTCATTTTTAAAAATCTCAGGAACCTATACAAGAATGTATGTTTCCTTTGTCTATGTTGGAAGCAAACTGTGAGCAGTAAAAAATGGGACTAGGGAAATATAGTGGGAACATCATCCCACCACAGGGGAAGATTGGAGAACACCAATCTTGGGAAGATGTCTCGGATCAGAACCTACCCCTCTCTCCCCACTTACCAAGAGCTTCACTAGTCCAGAACCACTTGCCTCTTGTTCCATGACGAATGGAAGAAGGAGACCTTGAGGTGGGTCAGGGGACATAGCTACTACTTTACAAACTACAGTGGCTGTATTTTGAGGATTGTCTGGTAGCCATTCTCCTTTCCTCCAATGACAGCCCCTGACTTTCATGTAGGGGTCATGGGTGGACCTCAGACCTAGCTCCAAGGTGGAGGATGGGCATCAATTTCCCCCTGGCCTTGGTGTTGGCTCTAGGGTTGGAGATGTGGCCAAAATATCCACTCACAGTGGATCTCTCACTTTTGAGGGTGCTGTCACCATCCCATTGTACTTGAACCTGAGGTTGGAGTGGCCAGAGTGATGGTATGTTAGTGAATGTTTAATAATTAGCTTTCAAACAAAAGCCCAAACAGCCCTGATTTGCAGTGTGTCTGCCAACTCCTGTAGGGTAAATATTTTTACCATGGCTGTTTTCAAGCTCTAACAGCGTCACTAAAAGTGGAGTTGGGAAGAGATTCACAGTGGCAAACTGCTATGTCGTTTTCCCACCTTCAAGAGAGATACCATAGGTGTGAATAATCTCAAGAGCATAGATATTAGCTAAATGTATTAAAATAACCAGAAAGAGATGAGTTTTGAATATCTATTACCTTTGTTTTAAATATAACTGATTTAATTATAGGCTTATTTAATTTATTTTTCAAATAATGGCTATATTAACAATAGCTTCACAACATTTCTGAAAATGTAATTGTCTTCCAAGAGCTGATATGGGCTCCATCCAAAACCCACTGAACCAGAGCTACCTGGTTCCCTTGAAGAAAGGAATTAGGCAGGAGGGTCAGAGGGTGTGACAACCAGTCCTAATCATAGTGTTTGGGCCTTGAATACTGTAGCCTGCTTAGCCCAGGACAGTTGGATAAACCAATAGTTTCCTTTCTTATTAATTCAGCCTGAGTTGGGTTTTCTGCTACTTGTAATTGAAATAGTCCCAAGTGAGATATAAATATTTTTTATATTTATGTACTTCACATTTCTGATTCAAATGAGACTGACTTACAATATGTAGTGGGTTGAATAGTAGCAGAAATATATGTGTCTATGCCCTAACCTTTGAACCATGAACCTTTTCCCAAAACGGTTGCAGATGAAATTAAGTTTAAGATCTTGACATGAGATCATCTTGTATTAACTTAGTAGGCCCTAATCCAATGACAAATGTTCTTATAAGAGATATACAGAGAAGAGACAGACCCAGAGAGAAGAAAGAAGGCCATGTGAAGATAGAGGCAGAGATTTGAGTTATGCAACCACAAGCCAAAGAATGCCTAGAGCCCCAAGGAGCTGGAAAAAGCAAAGAAGGATATGTCCCTAGAGTCTGTAGGGGGCCTGCTCCTGCTTACACCTTGATTTTGGACTTTGGTCTCCAGAACTTGAGAGAATAAATTTCGGTTGTTTGAAAGATACCAAATTTGTGATACTTTGGCTGTAGGACACTAATGCAAGGTAATAATATTTTGCCTGTTCAACAAGCATCTTTTCCATCCTTACCCTAATTTTAGGTTGGACAAAAGATCCATTGTAGAGTTTAGGAAAGTTTTTAAAGTGGATGTGATGATTACCCAAAGATAATGACTCTCAATATGCTAGTCTGCTCTCTTGGATGTGTGTAATTATAAAACCTGAATTATGCTATATAGACAGCTTCAGGTCATACTTTTATTTTATTTTATTTTATTTTATTTTATTTTATTTTATTTTATTTTATTATTTTTTGCCAATACATTATGAAGATTTTCTCATAGCATTGTAACTTACTTGAAAATAGTGCTTTCAGTGGCTGCAGAACACTTGATTTTATGGATATATCGTAATTTATAATGTTACTACATTATGTTAGATGACTATATAATTCCTAATTCTGCTCTATTATAAATAACTTTACACTCAGGAAAAATTCCTAAAATTTTATTTTGTTCCTTTGAGCATATTAACATTTTAAGAATCCTGCTGCACATGACCAAATTGCCTTCCAGGAAGTTTCTTTCAATCTGTGGCCCTGTCAGCCACAAGAGTACCCATTTACCAAGGCCTTTAACAAACTCGAAGCTGATCACTTTTTAAAAGCTGAACCAATTTGATAGGTTAAAAAAATGGTACTTAACACTTGCTTTAATTTGTTTCTTTGCCTTAGTGAGATTGTGAGCTTCCTTATTGGCCATTTGTTCCTCTTCTTTTGTGAGTTAACCTTTGTGCTCTCTGCTCACTTTTCTATTGGGGGATTAGCCATTTACTCATTGATTTGAAAGATCTCTTTAGATAGGAATGTTTTAGAACATTTATGAAGATTTCTTTATATAACGTGGCTTTCTATAAATATTTGCTACATTTTACATGAGAGTTCCTCTAACTTACAGAGGAGCAAAATGTTGAAATCACATAAGACAAGAAGTCATGCTCTGGGAGGATGAGAGGGATCCTTTGTATTTTGTCATTGCAACTCTAAGGCTGGCACACACGTGCTTGGATGTTTCTGGTCTGTCGATCCTTGATATGCCATTTCTTAAAAGGGAATTTGAATTCTTCCATTCAGGTAACCTGAGGTTGGAGATGCGAAGACCCATTTAAGCCTTTCACTTTGGGAACAAAATTATTAGGTTAAATAATTATAAATAGAATAAATAACTGGAAAAGCACGCAGATTTCTTCATAAGTGATCTGATTCCTTGCTCTGATTCAACATGTCTTGACCACAGACATGGTTGTATTCACAAAGCAGACATAGGTTGGTTGGGAGTAAGGAGATCTTTGTTCTTTCTGCTATATCGCTTTTTTTTCTGGTTTAGGCCTTTCTCCAAAATGGACTTTTGCAAATCAGTTCACCCTCTGGGCCTTCATTTCTTCATCTTGGGGTTGCTAGTGAAAATAGAGGACATGATGCAGTACTGGGGACATGCTCTTACTAAAAAAGTATGTTGCTTATCTAGAATTTTTCTGGCATCATGTTTTTATTTGCTGAATCTGGTAACTCACTGTCTAAGGCCTACTCCAGACCTGACAAATTATGATCGAATATAAGGCCATGAAATGTAACCCAGTCTCAAGGCACTCTGAAGTCTGGGTAATCTGGTCCTGCACTGCAGTGGGGATACCATTGTCCAGAGGAACCTTCCCAGAGAGAGCAGGAAATATTGGTTAGGCATCGGGAGGTCAGGGCTCTGTGTGCACATAGATAGAACATGCAACCGGGAGCAGAGCAACAATATGAAAAAGACTGTAGAACTGACAACTGCTACCTTTTTATGCTCTCCATCATTTTTGCCTTTTCGAGAATGTCATCTAGTCGGAATCATACAGTTTGTAGCCTTCTCAAATGGGCTTAAGTTACATTTCAGGTCCTTCCATGTCTTTTCATAGATTGACATCACTTCAAAAATCCTAATACATATTTTACTACTAAAAGTAAATGTAGTGAGAGGATTTTGAGATTTCTTTGCAGCCATTTTCATTCTTAGGGTATATTTTACGGAGGATGTACAAAGGACTGTGTTCAAGAGTCAAGATCATCCTCTTTTATGGTATATATATTATTACCATTTACATTCATTTGTTTCTGTTGAACCTAGTTTACAAGTTGAGACTCCATAAAAAGATTCAGAGAATCTATATCCATCCTTATCACTTCTGCTCTGTTTCCAGCTCCCTTTGCTTCCTGTTGGTGGCTATTGTCATTAATGGCTCGTTTTTCCTTCCTATGTTTTTGTTTATTTTTGCAGTACATGTGTATCTATAAACTTCATCTATCTTCTTGTTAAAAAAAAGTAGCTGGCACTGTACAAACCTTGTGTATTCTACTACCAAATCCTAGAATGCAGGCTTTTTGGATGGCTACACTGAACTCTGCTATAAAGATGGACCAAAATTTATTCAGCCAGACCCCACTGATAGCCATTTAGGTTTTTCAATCTTCTGCTATTGCAAATAAAACTGTAATAACTATGTGCAGATGTTGCATGTGTGTGTGCATGCATGTGTATCTGCAGAGTAAGATCCTAAAAGTGAGATGGCTGAGTCAGAAGGTACATTCATGCAGTTTTGTTAGGTATAGCCAGTGCCCCTCCATGCGGACTGTAATGTACTGTAAGTGAAGGGTGCCTGTGTCCTCAGAGCACTCTATCATCAGACTTATAGATTTTTGTCAATCTAATATGTGAGCTATTCCTTCAAATGGTGATAGTTTTTCTTTTAATAGGAGTGTGATTGAGCATCTTTTCACCTGTTTAAAGACCTCTTGCTGTTCATGGTTATGGTTTTTGGCTGCCTTTTGTCTTGGTTTTTCTTTTTTCCATCTCAATTCTTAGGAGCTCTTTATCTATTAGTGATACATATCTCTATTATTTCTGTACATAGTATTAATATTAGTATTATCTCTAGACATCTCTATATTTGTCTGTGATGCCTAATGTAGCATTTTATTCCCAATTTGTCCTTTGTCTTTTGATGCTGCTTATGATGTTTTATATGCCATGAAAAATTTCTTATGTTTCTCTAGTTAAATGTATCAACCTTTTCTTTTATTGCCTCTGAATTTTAAGCCAGAGAGAAGGTTTTCAAATTTTACTGTGTTTTCTTTATTCTTACACTTAGCTCTCTGATCTACTGGTAGTTGTTTTTGTAAATGGTTTGAGGTTTGAATCTAGTTTTATCTTTTGGCATCATATTGAATTTATATATTAATTGGAGATAATGGACACCTTCATGATATTGAGTCATTCTACCCAAGAACATAAGATGTCTCCTCATTTGCTCAACTCTGCTTTTGTTTTGCAGCCCTTTAAATCCAAGTGGACTGTTTGGATAGGAAGACTAGGAACTAGTCAAGCTTCACTCTAGAAAAGATGATAGAAATATATAATCAATCAGAGCATCTGCTACCAAGAACTTCTAGCCTCTGGGAGCTCAACCTCTGGAGGCTGTGAGTCTTACCTTGGCTCTCCACATCTCCGTGCTCCCATTCCTTGGACAGAGCACACTGCAACCCCACCCTTGCCTGTTCTCTGGCTTCATCGTGGCCCTGACTGATGGGAATAACCTGGCCTCCTAATTGCCTCAGGCCCCTCATATCTGCCTCCCATTGTATTCCTGGCTGGTGGCGGGGCTGTGCGACTGAGGAGGAGAAAAGAGAGTTTGAAAACCCCCAAAGAGATGCTCACCTGCTGGGAAGGAGTGAGGAATAAGATGAATCCTAAGATGAGACTCAATCATAGAGGGGCATGAATGACATTCATACTTGTTCTAGAAGAAAAGCCTCTGAAATCCTTAAGAAGAGTCATCAGCTGGGAATGTGGGCTGGGAACAAGAATGAGAGTTGATCTGGCTACCCAGGAGTATTAGGAGGCTGAGCGATTGGTGATCCAGGTGAGGGCTAAGGCTGGCATGAGAGCAGGGTAACAGTGCATATACTACAAAGGAGAATCTTGTCGGCAGATTGACTCTGAGGGCTGGAGGCAAGGGAGGATGTGATGGCACGTGGGCCAGGAGTGGTCCATCCTGACAAGAGACTACTGTAATGTTCTTGCCAACCAGGGACTTGGACTGATACAAGAATAAAGGCTGTTACCATCCAGGTTATTCGCCTAGAGAAACACGTTGCACTCCAAGCAATTTGACCTACAGAATATCAAGTTTCCTGAATAGGTAAAATGGGGAGTGGATTTGTCTCACAAAAAGTGGAGACTTGAGCTGCAAAGAACCTTTGTCCATCTGCCCAAGTCATAGATCTCTTCTATTCTCTTTTTCCTTCTTTCTCCCTTCTGGACCCCACTCCCCACGAAGGAGGAAAACAAGACTGTCAGCATCTGCCGCACTTCCTTTTCTCTCTCTCTCTGTCTTTTCTGGCCTCTTCTGCTATTTTCCCCACTTGCTCTCTGGGTGCCAGGCTTCCTCCCTTAGCTTCCTCTCAAACCTTCCTCCATCTCAGCCCTTAACTAGTACTGCCTGGTTAACCAGGCATAGGCCTGACCAACAGATACTTTGGCCTGTAGTATCAGGAAGCTGCCGGAACCACTATTCCTATAGACACCCACCCCACTCCACCCCAAGAAAGAGGGCCAGCACAAGAGAGGAAGTAAGACTCAATGGTTCAAGACTTAAGGGGCCTGGCTTAGGGAGCAAGATGACTAGGTGGCCTTAGGTAAGCTATGTCACCTCTCTGAGGCTCAGACTTCACATCATGAGTGCGAATGATAACAATAGCCCCTCGTAGTTGCTGTGAGGCTGACCATCATGGGAGTAGGTTATGATTAGAACCACAGAACTGGAACGCCTGGGTGGCTCAGTTAGTTAAACATCTAACTCTTGGTTTCGGCTCAGATCATGATCTCAGGGTGGTAAGATCTGACCCTGTGTCGGGCTCCATACTTAGCCGGAAGTCAGCTTGAGATTCTCTCTCCCTCTGCCCCTCCCTTCACTCATATGCACACTCTTCCTCTAAAATAAATAAATAAATAAATCTTAAAAACAAAACAAAAGAACCACAGAACAATTCCGCATAGTACCAACATCACCACTTGCCGACTTTGGTGGTGTGTCTAAACCAGCCCTAGTAGGAGAAAAGCCATCAGCAGGTGGGTGGCAGGGCAGAGTGGCTGAACTTTCAATTCCAGTGAAGACTTGGACTACTTCCAAGGCTCTGTAAACTGCCACAACCACTTAATCCCTCATTGGGAAGCAATCTAGTAAAGACCATCATAGGCTTCTCTTCTGGAAACCGTGAGGGTGTTTCCACTGGTGGAATTCAATTTCTGTACACACGGGCCAATGTCTAGGTGCCTGGACAGGAGCCTGAGCTCTCCTTGAATCTCTTTTTTGTTCTCTAAAGATGAGAAGTTGAGGTCAGGGAGACTAAGTGATTCACCCAAGGTCAGGGATAAGTTGGTGCCTCTGTGTCAGAGCAGGGCCCCTTCCTGAATACGGCCCATTCTTGTGATGGCAAAGCTTTGTAATTCTCAGCTTAGAGTACAGAAACAGGCTTGGGTTTGAGTCCCAGCTCTTCCACGAATGATTGGCAGAACTCTCAGCCAGTTACCTAACCTCTCTACAAATCAATTTTTTCACATGTGAAGTGGGCGTCATCATATGGAAACATGGAAAGCATTCAGTAGCATGTTGTTGTTTGTTGTCACTAGTAGATACAAGGAAAGAGCCAAGAGAAACCAGGGTTGGTTGGGTCTCATCCCCGAGTTCCAGTACAGTGTATCTTTTTGTTCTCAAGTCTCAACATCTCACAGAGCTGAGACTCAGTCAGGCTGTCCTGGCTTTGCCCCATAATTCTAGAACATATCTTCTTTTATTTATTTTTTGTTAAATATTTAATACCTACAGTAGGTATCTGTATACTTGCAACTCAACTTGAGAAGTAGGACATCACCATTGTCTTTGAAGCCCTGTGTTCCCCTTCACTCCAACCCCCTTCCTTGATGACCATTCACCTGAATTTTACATCTATTTACATCTATCATTCCCTCCATCTGTTTGACCACATAAGTGTGTGTGTCATAAATTATATATTAGTTAGTTTTACATGTCTTTAGCCTTAATAGAACAAGAATCATGATACATGATCTTCTTTAACTTCCCTTTATTGCAATAAATTATTTTTATTATTTATCCATACTAATGTGACTATACTTCACTCATTGTCACTGTTGAATAGGACTCCATTGCATTCATATGCCACAATTAATGTATTCATTCTCTGGTTGATGAGCAATTGGATTTTTTCCAGTGTTTTTAAATTTTCTATTAGAAATGGTTCTTCCATAACAATTCTTGCACATGGCCTTGGTGTACACAGTATATTCGTACTGCTTTCTCATGTCTATGACCCAAATTACTTTGGTAATAACAAAGTGTTTCCAGAGTGATTGTACCTACTTGAATTTTTGTCAACAGTGCATAGAGTTCCAAATTTTCTCTAAGGTTGGGATTGTCCATTTGTCATCTGTTCATCTAGAGATTAATTTTCATGTGCACTGTGCCATGTAAATTGTGACTGTTTATTACAGTACGTTGTTCTCCATGTGTTGTGGAAACCATGCCGTGTGGCCTCATTCTTTTTACGAGTCATTAGCTAAGACTTGGTACCCTTGATCTCCAGGCTTGCATTGATCTTCTTGGAAAGCTGGTTACAGCTGCAGAGCAGTTGTGGCAGCTTGGAACATTATGGTAGTCATGCTACACACCACATGGGGCAAAATGTCCAGTCTGGAAAAGCAGACTCTCATTTTTATTATGTCAGACTAATACAGTAAGAAAGAAGAAAGACAAGTGGCTGTAAAAAGAAAAAGCAGAAGTGTAACTCTTGCCGCTGCTTTTTTTTTTCTCTGGGGAAATAAGAAGTTGCCAGTCCAGGTGCTAAACAGATTTGTTAGTTGAGAGAAAAGTCAAGTGGCTGATGGGGTGCACTTTACAGTAATTTAGAAGAAACAGGCTGGCTATCATCATCCCACTCAGTGAAGCTTGATTTTCTTGATCCTTGGTGACATTGTAATAGCTTTCCCTGTTCCCATCTACTAGTTTTGTTTTGTTTTTGTTTTTGTTTTTCAGTTAAGAACTATGGAGAGAGGATAGGTGAGGCTCTAGGACTCCTTCGGGATACACTGCAAGGAAACTGAGCTTCTTGTTTGGGGAAAATAAACAATTGGAAGAGGCAAGTGCTTGAATTTTTCTCATGAAAGATTGTCTGCTCCCTTGCTGGCCTGGCCAATTTAGTGGCTTGGCCAAGCAGAAGGGCCCCACCCTTTAATAGCTTTGAGGATTCTGCTCCTGAACACCTGGTCGAACTAGAAATTCAGAGGCAGAACATGAATGTGAACAATCAAGATTTACCTAGAGAAATATAGAACCTCTGTTTGTACAAAGAATAGATACAGAAGGGAAGAAATCCATCTACCACTTGTACTCTGCCAGAGAGGCTGCCTCTCCCTCCCCTCTTCCTTCTCCTCCTCCCTCCCGTTCTCCTCCCCACTCCTCCTACCCCACCTCATTCAGGTCTCTCCTTTTGGCTCTTCCTCCCATCTCCCCTTCTATCTTCAGCCAGACCTGGGGTCTGTAACAGGAGAGGTAACTTGGAGCCTCTGCTATGTCCTTCTTATATATTCTTCAGACCCAGGAGAGGATTAGTCACTGAATAAATGTGCTAAATATGCACCTTCTTCACAAAGGTGAGCAGGAATTTCTTGCTGGGTGCAGGGAAGTGTGCCCAGACATAAAAGGAACTGTCCCTCTCATTTTCCTCCTCCCTGACTTAAACTGCCTTCTGCTCTCTAAATGACAGTACAGAAATGCCGTTTTCATATCATGGTTCTTTAAGTGGAAAAATTTATCCATGAATTTATGCAAATGAACAGAAAGTCCCAAAGAGACCTGATGGAATTGATTATTCTGCTTTTCCTTGAGCCCAGGAAGCAACTGGGGACAGAATGACACCTGCTAAAAACAGGGCTATGTGTGTTTGGGACAACAGGAAGTAGTGACCATCTAGAAGCCAGTCCTGACCTGATTACAAATCTGGTTATAAAAGAAAGCAGCTGGAAAGAAATTTGCATGTCCAATAGGTTTCACTATTAAAGTTTACACGACGTGGAGTAATCAGCCAAGCCGGCTGGCTACCCAGATCACATGATTATGTAGAAACATGAAACTTGACTATGTGCTCGAGCAAGTTTTACTTCTCCCTACTGTAGGGTGTTTGCCAGCAGCCTGCACTCTCGGAAATCAGACTCAAGTGACTGGGACCCTTGAGATCAAAGGCTTACCATGCTTCTCCCTAAGAGGGCCAGGGCCTGCTGACATTACTGCTGACGGTTATTCGTGGTTCTTATAATTAACAAAAAGAATGGACAAGCTTAATAAAATAACTGTCCCTGCCAGTCAGAAGTTGAGGTAAGATTTTCCTTATCTAATACTTCTCCTTCCTCTGCTTCTTCTGCTTCTTCTTTTTTTTAATGCTCCTACTGCATCTGAGAAATATTGAAATCCTGGAATACTTTGCTAGTTGTAAGGCAGTGGGTGGCAGTTGCTATAGGGAAGTAGACTGAGTTTTTAAAGAGATATGTAGGAACAAGTGGGCTTATTCCTGCTGGTTTTAGCTATTGAAAGATTAAGGTAGAAAATTCTGGAGAATTCTGGCTTAGATTCTACTAAAGTTCAGCTTTCTGAGTCTGAATACAACAAACTAGTCTAAGGAAGGGTTTGTCTAACCCTTGTTTAACCTTTGCTAAACGCTTAACTATTTCATTGTGGATTACTATTTAATATTTAATGTTAAGGATCATTGTAATCATTTGTATTCATTGTAGTTGTACTATCTCTTATTTATTTTGTGGGTGTATATCACAAGTGCTTGGGGACAGGAGATCTGTTTTTCCAGTGTTCTTATGTCAGTATAACAATTATCTATAAAAAAGCCACTTGGAAAAAAAAAAAAAAAACAGAAGTGGTGCAAGGAGCAAGAATCAAAAAACTCCTCTGAGTTATGGAAAAGACAATGTCTCAAATTCTCATTTGGAAGATCTTTTTGTCTCATTGTAACAGCATCATGTTTTTAGAGACTGAAACTTTTAAATACACAATGAGTGTTCTATATTCCAACTACCATTTGAACTTCAGTTTTTAGAGGGTGATATGACACGTGAAGCAAGTAAGTTTCCACAAATAATAAGGAGCTAGAGAATTAGAGCTTTTGAGACAAAATTTATGAGAAATTAGCCTGGAATTGGTAGAGGGATGGCCCTTTACAGTGAGAGTATGCATCTTACATTTGGCCGGTGCTTGGTAAATAGTGGTTTGAAATGAACTGCTGATCTGGGACCAGTAGGCTCCATTAATGTGCTCAGACATTTCAAGGGTGTGTTGGTGAGGGCTGCGGTATGACCTGCACTGACAGGGGACAAGAAGGTGCCTCAGCCTTTGCCTTGGTTTCAAGTTGCTACACTCTCATGGGAGGGGGGCAGGTGAATCAATGAAAGTAGTAAGTGACTGAATGAGTATAGAAAAGGAATTGGAAAAAAAAAATTAAAAAAAAAAAAAAAAAAAAGAAAAGGAATTGGGATAGCCAGGAAAGGTTTCATGGAGAAGATGCTTCAAGAGCTAGGTTTGAGAGGTGGCTTAAGGCAAAAGTAGTGTGAGAATTGGAGGAAAAGCAATGAGCCAGGAGGAAGGAAATAGAGAAGCTGACACTTGAGGCTGGCCTTGACTCAGTGCATTGGTGGGATGACGAGGAGAGTGTTCTGTCCAACAGAGACTATGGAATAGGGTATATGGTACCAGAGGGTAGTCATAAGGGAGAATGTGTCGGGTGTGGCCAGCTCACAGAGGACAGTGAGGCTCTAACTGTGGGGGATTAGAGAATGGTTTACAGGGTTAGAGATGCCATGCCAGCAGGCTTACTAATGGGTGACAGAATGGACTACAGGGGTAGGAAGCTGGGGGCAGGGATATTCTGTAATGACGGTAGTTGAGGAATGACGGCTTCTAGTGTTAGGGGCCTGGACATGGGGCACAGCAGTGAGAAGGGAAAGGAAAGGAGAGGTAAGAAAGACATGCCAAAGAAACTAACAAGGCATGGATATTAGTGCTTCTCTCAAATGAGCAAGAGGGTTTTAAAAAGTCCTTTCTAAACATTCCATAACCTAGAGCTATACCAAGCCTTAGAACCCCTTTTAGGAAATCCAGATCAGAATTTAAGTAAAGGAAAGCACTAGAACCTGAATCACTGTATGATCTCCACCTGCCACCCCCCATCCCTTGGGACAAAGACCAGCTTAATCACAGAGTGGTTGACAGGCAATATGCAACCATAGATTATAGGGTAGAAAACCAAAACTCTACTGTGGATAATCATACACTACATTCATCTGCTTAGGCAGAAGTAACTTTTTCTCCACTTGGTCACTCAGTTGTCTTTACAGAATTGGTCTGTTTTGGTAAAATGTGCACTGCTGACGTGGAACTTTAAAAAAAAATGAAAAAAAATGAAATTGTAAACACGATGGACTTGAAGCACCATCTTAAATATTTTCTAGTTAGATGGGATGGCAAGGAGTAGGGAAATGAAGTAATTGATCCCTATGGTCTGTGTCCTCTGTCCTGACTCGTTAATACCAAATCAGACGGTTGTCTAACTGCAATTATTTGGTACCAGGTGACAGTATAAGTGAAGAGCTGTGTTTATATTCTTAGGTTTATCAAAATTTAGATGAGAATTTGCTTAAAATTTTAGCCACAAAAGTAGAGAGATAATTAGTGTCCATCAAGGGCACATAGTGATCCTGGCCCATAATAATTATCAGATTAAAAATGATATTAATATCATTATTATTCTTTCTTATTAATTCCATAGGTGTGTAATTGAAATCCTGAATAGAAACATAGGACTTTACATTGATCCTTGATAAAGTTTATGTTCATTTCAGTTCTTCTTTTTATCTATTTTGGTTATTCGGTTATTTTGGTTATTTTACCTGTTGGTTGTAACTCCTATGGCATTTAGCTTTGCAAGGACTGGAGGCACAACAAACAACCCTCCTCTGCCTTAACCTAAGTGGCTAATAAAACTGTTGAGCACACAGAGCCCTTCTTGGGTGTCTGGGTCTCACTGCTAGGACTCTTACTTAGAGATCTAATTTCACAGGTTTTGGGACATGGCTTCTCTTCTCGAGTCTTGGAATCCTTAATTGGAATTTCCAGTTACTTGATTTTTCAAGTTCGATTCTTCAGAAACAAATCCACTGGGGTGTCTGGCTGGCTCACTTGATAAAGCATGCGACTCTTGAACTCAGGGTCATGAGTTTGAGCCCCATGTTGGGCTGTAGAAATTTAAAAAAAGAAAGAAAGAAAGAAAGAAAGAAAGAAAGAAAGAAAGAAAGAAAGAAAGAAAGAAAGAAAGAAATTCACCTTCTTTTCACCTTCCTGCCACTAGCTCCATCTCTGATACTCTGTTTCTGTCAATAGTATTGTCATCAACCCTAACTCTGATTCATCCCTCTCTGCACTGCCATTTACTACCACACCCTGTAGTCTTTATTTTGTGATACTTCCATATATTCTACATATGGCTTTTCTATCACATCACCCTGGATAGATCCTCATCTCCCCTGTGTCCCCCATCTATAAAATGAAGAGTTTGGAAACAGACAATTTCCAAAGTCTCTCTCAGCTCTAATGCTATGTGATCCCTTAAGCATGGAGACCATTCTCTGACCCCACTCTTGGGCAGCTTTCAAAGATTTTATCCCAAAGCCCTCAGGAAATATTTCCTGATTGAATCATCTGTCTTTGACAGATGCCTATCCGTAAACAGTAGGGTCAGAGAATACAACCAGACAGCATCCAAGGAGGTCATCTAGAAGGTTGCTATGATGTATTTAGAAGGACAATGCAGTTGGAGCCCCAAAGGGTTGAATTTCAATTGCCAATTATTATCTATGGGTCCTGAGGAAGTCACTCAACTTCTATAAAGCTTGTTTCCTCAATTGTCAAATAAAACTAGAGATGCCTTCCTCACAGGCTTATTGTGACTAAGTAAGAACAACATGGGCTGAAGTGCCCAGAATGATATTTTGCCTCATGGTCAGTATAACAAGTAAATAAAAAGTAAACACAATGACCAATACTTCAACCCACACTTCATGAGTGACCATTTGTTGTCTTTCTTCCTACTCTTGGTAATGGATCCAACCCCTTTAACTGGAGTGGCAACAGAGCAGGGGCTCGTGGTGGGTAGAGCAACTTTTGAATATATATGTGTCTGGGAGCATTTCTCTTCTCGTTCTTTATAAGCTTAGGGCAGAGACCAGTGCTGATATGGGAGGGCAAAAAGAAGGCACAGCATATACTGGTAGAGATGAGATAAATTTCCCAGGAAGTATTTCTCTTCACACTGCCCACCTGCATTATGTCAGCTGAGTATTGGCTCAACTGGGACATCCTGTGTCACACAAACGGATGGAATCCCAGACAAGTCTTCTTTCTCCTTGTAGGCAAGCTGCACTGGAGCCATTACTAGAATTTGCTTAGTTTTTATAACTTTCAGGATCATCAGCTAACAAAACTCAGGTTTTGTCAGGAAAACTCTAAACCAGATTTCACACATCCAAGGCACCCTGTCTCCTGGATCCAGAGGTTGCCTGTGTGCTGTAGCTGAACAACTCCCTTCTTTTCATACAACTACTCTCCCAGTGGGCTGTGATACACTTAATTAGGTTTTGAAGAACTGAACCACAATTACATTCCAGCCAGGCCTTCTACATCACTGGATTTGAGGAGACTGGCCTGGTACCAGATGCTTAAGGTACACATTTAGAGTATCTTCATTTTCCCCCACAGATGACTAACCTTGTCTGTTCAGTAGAGAATTTACTGTTTGGTTCATTTTCAAAGAGGATCTTACCATTGCCCTCATGCAGTGGCATCAAGGAATCTAGGCTTGTTAAAGAATATGAATAAGAAAGATTGAATGGCAGCTTGCTGCAGGGAAACTGAGAACTTTCTTTGGCTTTTTAGTAACCCTATAGAAGCATCCATCTGTGCCCCCCCCCCCCCCCCATCCCGCAAAGACATGACTGCATCATTTAGATCAGTGTTTCTCCACCAGGGGCATTTTTGCCCTCCAAGGGACATTTGATTGTCACAACTGGAAAGGGGGGTGCTATTGGCACCAAGTATGTAGATGCCAGAGGTGCTGCTAAACATCCTATGTTTACAGAGCAGTACTCACAGCAACGAATTACCTGGCCCAAAATTTCACTAGTGCTGCTGTCGAGAAACTGATTTAGACCAAGTAAATGAATTCTGTCCAGAACTGGAAGCACTTCTTCATTTGTATGTTCTTATGGTCACGGTATATATTTATCGTTTAGAATATATATTTCTTTGCAATTGATGGGTCTCTGCTCACTGGGCTGATTTTCCTCTATCTGGGATGGTTTGGGTGAGGAGTTGCCAAGGAGAAGGGCTAGAGGTGCTTGGGCCTATATTTCAATGAGTTGTTGTTGTTGTTGTTTTTTAAAAATGTTAGTGTCAGACAAAACTAGATTCCACAAACTATATGAACCGTTGGAGCATATTGTTCTTTACTGGGTTGAGAAATGAGAGCAGGAAAGCTCTCCAGTTGTAAGATCATCTTGGAAGAGTCTCTGTTTTCTCTGTAAGTAGAATGTATAAACTATGAGTGGAAATCCTTAGAGTTGGGATAAAGAGCAAATTAACTGATAAGATAGATATTAAGAAGCCCAAGGGCTTATGGATCTGATATTTATGGCCAAACTCTGATGAGGTAGATATGCCATGCTTGTCCTCGAGCAGAATGTGTTGCCCTAAAGTCCATAGGTAGAGTGTTACAGGATAAAGGACAGATCAAGGGGTGAAGGGTGTCTGTCAACCCTTTAACATCTTCTCAGTCCCATATGAAGATCCTGCAGCTGTGTCTGTGTGGCGAGGATCAGAATAACTCTGCCATCACCTGGGATAGTTTCTGCTGCAGTATTTACCTTTTCTTGCCTGCTTTCTCCTTATGGCACTGGTGTATATTTTGTGAAACTGATGGCTGGGTTTTAAGGAGGCAACTTTTTAATTATTTTTATTTAAGATTTTATTTATTTATTTATGATAGAAAGAGAGAGAGAGAGAGAGTGAGAGGCAGAGACACAGGCAGAGGGAGAAGCAGGCTCCATGTAGGGAGCCCAACATAGGACTCGATCCTGGGACTCCAGAATCATGCCCAGGGCTGAAGGCAGGTGCTAAACTGCTGAGCCACCCAGGGATCCCCAAGGAGGCAACTTTTTAAAAAAGAGTTTATGCCAGCTCTGTTATAAAACAATCCTGTATCCAGCCTCCCACGACTCTTTAAGTTGATGTCAATCTTATCCAGAGGAGAGCAGTTTCTTGATTCTCTTACACTATTGGGAATGGTGGGAAGATATGTATGTGAGGGGTCCAGGATGGTGGGAGGCTGGTGTATGTTATAATATCAGTTCCTCAAGGCTCATGGGTGACACTAGATCCCGCTTCCAAGCTATAGGGCAACAATGTTCTTGCCCCTGTAGATAAGACCTTGCCAAGGAAACAAACCTTTTGTGTCCACTTAACCGGATTCTGTCTCTGTAGGATACTGGTCAGAGGGGTCACTGTCTCCCTGTCAGACACATTATGTCTCTTGCTTTGTGATTCCCATTGGTCAGCCCCGCTTAAATCTCACAGATCTGGGGCCATTCTGCTTCTTTAAGGTGATCCTGCGCCTCTCTACAAGCTCAGGACTGTTCAAGCCTTGGGGACAGATTTAGTTTTCTCATTGTACACACTTTCTGGGCTTCCTGGGCCCCCAGGCACCAGCACATGATTAGAGGTTAAGAGAATGGCACACCTGTGCTCCAGAAATGGGGCTCACCTGCTGATTGGGTAGAGTGCCAGCCGCAGTGTCTCACCTGCAGATCAAGGGAGCGGTGAATCCTGAAGTGTGACCATGGCTTGCAGACTTCCAGGTCCCATGGCCTCAAGGCTCCCAGCACCTGGTAGGGAAGTGGGTTTTGTGCCAGCCTCTGATGCTGAAGCACACGCTGCCTGGCCTGCAGTGCAAACCCTCTCTCAGGGAGCATGCCTCAGGTCCATACCTTCTGCCGTGGGGGAGCCTCCTTATTGGCTCGTGTGTTCTCATCTCCAGTTCTACACACATCCATGAACAGGCTAGTTTTCCTTCCCTGCCTGTACTTTGTTCTACAGCTGAGGGCTGTCTGCTCCCCAAAAGCTCCTCCTCCAAGCCCCTGTCCTCTTGCCTTGACCACATCCTCCTACCTGTCCTGCCTCACCTCCCTTTTGGAAGGGTGTCCGTGGGCAGCTCCACCTGCAGGCTGATTTTCAACTTGATAGGCTTACAACCATTTAGCGACATTGTGGTCTAGGCCCCCCGCACAGGCCATTTTCCCAGTCCAGCACGGCTGTTTCAGCGCTCACTTCAAAAGCAAGACAAGAAAGCAGCTTTAAAGGGCGTGTTGCTTCTCCTTGACACACCACCACACTTCTCCGTTGGCCACTTTCCTGAGAAAGGATCGCATTAGCCTGGGGGGTCTTCCAGCGAGCTAGCTCCCTCCAGATTTTATCCCTTCTCACCATGGAGGGAATATGCAGCAGGCAGCCCTGAGCTTCTGAGACGTGTGGCCATGAAGCCACACAGGCCCCATACTTGGTTTAATGCCCTGCTTTTGCAGCCCTACAATTCTTAATGATTTTGAACAAGGGGTCCTACATTTTCGTTTTACCCTGGGCCCCAGAAATTATAGTGCTGGCCATAGGCTCCTTGAGCCACGTCAGCTAAGCCTGCTTCCCCCTGCTCTATGTACAGACACAGACACCAATGGAGAAGCTCCTACCCAGAGCACACAGGTTTCCTGGCAAGGACCTGAGAGGTCACCTCTTCAGCTCCTTTATTTTGGAGGCAAGAAAGCAAAGGCCCAGAGAGGAGAAGTTACAATCCAAGCTCACACCAGCAGAGCCTGCTCTAGAACCACATCTCTCTGTTTGCCTGTGGGGAGATGGGGAGAGTAGCCACCTCTCTCCCTACCCCCTCTTTAATCCTGTGTCATTTACTGGCCAATAAAGCTTAGTCTAACTTACTCTGTGTTCTATATTTTCCCTAGGCTTTTTTTTTTTTTTTTTTTTTTTTTCCTAAAAGGCAACTAATTCACTGTGAGAAACCCCAGTGAAGCCCTACAGAACCATGCCCATCAGGATTTCAGGCTTTAACGTGTTTCCTGGTCCAGACTTGAATTCCATACTGACCCAGACATGTCTGGCATTTAAGTACAGATACATATTTTTTCAAAGAATGCTCCCACAATAGTTTATTTAATCTAAGAGAGAGTTGTAATTATAAAGAGTTGCCTTACACATAGAGCATAGAGAACCAGTGTGGTATAATTTCAGAAGTGCTCATAAAGGTGTTTTTGCTGTACTGAAAAGAAGATGATCTTTGAAATCAGGCAGGCCTGGGTTTGAACACTTCTCTCTACTTACTAGCTCAAGGTCACTCAATCCCTCTTTGCCTCAGTTTTTCCCTCTGGAAAGTAATATCCTATATTGTTAAAATAATATAGAACATAATAAGGGTGTTTGTAACAGTGAGTATGTTAGAGAGCAACAGCTCAATGGATGCTTCCTTCCCCCCAAATCCCTCCCGGCTGGGGCTACCCACCAACTTGTGTCATGAGATAGGCATCCATGTGGGATAAGGAAGTGTCTCAGAGTCCCGGTTCAAAATTAAACCTCACTAAGGGCAATAGATTACCTCATTAAGGCATTATCTGTCGCTGACGCTCCTGCAGCTGGAGGGTGGATCGCTGGGCTCTTCTCTCCCACACAGAGGTGGCTCAATCAACAATTGTTAGCTGAGAGAATGCAACACTGTTCAGGAAAGAACTGGTGATTAGAATGGAAAGGTCAGAGGAGGGAGATCATACCTAAGCAAAGAGAGTTGGTGGTGGGGAGCTGTGGCTAAGAGTGATCCCTGGAGGGTAGAGAATGGAGCTCAAAGATGGAAAGAAGGGCCCTTCCCAATTGATTTGTTGTTGTTTACTTTTAACTTTACTGGGTTCAACGTGTAAAAGGTCACAAGTCAGAGGATAATCTCCTAACCACGTGAAACATAGTAATGTCCACAGTCAATCCCCGACAAGGAAGGAGTCATTTTATTCTAGAGAAAACAACTATGGTAGAATAAAATACAAACATGAGAAGTATATTTTCAAAAAGAAAATGCCAAATGTAATACCAAATTCTTGGAAAACTGGAACCTTGATATATATATGACTATTTGACTATTTTGCCTTTTATACTGTCTTTACAGCCTTTTCAGGGTCAAAGTCCTTTTTTTTTTTTTTTTTTTTTATTTTTTTTTTTTACTATAGATGGTCTTTTCATTTCCTATCATCTCCACATTTAAAAGCAATCACATTTGCAAACCAGTCAGTCACAGATGAGTGGGCCTAATATACCTGATGAATGCTAAAAACAACCTCTTGGACATGATTAAAACAAAAAGAATTTGTATAAATACCTCCAAATGAAATGGGGAAAAATCTGCTTTGAAATTGCTAATAATCACTTTATGGGTATGAGGTTTCCTTTTGGTGTGATGCAAACCTTCTGCAACTCGACAGTGTTGGTGGTTACACAGCATTATGAATTTCCTGAATGCTGCTGACTTGTACGCTTTGAAATGGTTGAAATTGTGAATTTTACATTATGTGTGTCTTACCACAATTAAAAAATTGATAATGAAATTATTTTCCATACTGTCCATAAGATATCATATCTTGGCGACCCATGATCATATTTTTGTTGGACCAATTAGATATTGTTTCAAAGTGTTTTTTAATATAGTATTATTACTAAGCATTTCTGGATGGTTTTTAAGAATTGCCTTGCTTCTTTCCACTTTGATCCCTATACCTGATATTCCCCCAAATCTCTTTTTACTCAGATCTCAATGAAATGAACTTAACTGAGTTGAATTTTTTCAGGTGAAAAAATTCCTCAAAATCACTCTTTACTCCCTGAAAATATCTTCACTGTTAGCTACTGAAATGGATGTCCTGGGGTGCCTAGGTGGCTCAGTCAGTTAAGCATCTGTCTTCAGCTCATGATCCCAGGATGCTGGATGGAGCACTTCAACAGGCTCCCTGCTCAGTGGGGAGCCTGCTTCTCTCTCTCCCACTCCCCCCGGCTTATGCTCTCTTTCTCTCTGTCAAATAAATATATAAAATCTTAGGAAAAAAAAAAAAAAGAAAGAAATGGATACCCAGACAAGTAGGTAACAATATTACATTATAACACATAGACATAGGCAAGACTCATTTTTTTTTTCCATCAAGGTTAATCCTTAAAGGAACATGCTCAAATTCTTAAAACACATTCCTTCTCTAGAATCACATAGAATTATGCTTTTGGCATTTTCCAAAAAGTGATTAGAATTACGTATCACACTGTCTTACAAATTTATTGCTTGGGAATCATCAGTAGTGCATGGTAATTGTGCTGGTGGAGGAGAGACTGTAAACATAGCAAAATTTCAGCCGTGTGTACTGTGTCAGAACAAAGAGCATTCTAAAGTGGAGTATGGTAATAGGATTAAATAACACGACCTTTGGGGACTCTTCCAAACCAACAGTCCGTCATCTGTGGATACAGGGAACTTTTTTGGATTTTGCTACCTGCTTGTGTATTGTTTTTGGGAAGAGATTTCCCTTTACCCAAGCCCTTCCCTGCCACATGACTGGCTGAGCACAGGGACCAACAAGGTTGCTGCAGTGCCCAGAGGAAGGAAGGGGCTTCATCTCTGTAGGCCCCACAAATCAGGGAGGAGGAAAAGCTGTGACAGATTCTACTGTCACACCAAGTGGCAAATCTTCTAAGAACTTTTTAAAACTAGTTTAGCATATTTTCTTGGCCATCTCATCAGTCTCAGGATGCCAAGTCCCACGCCTAACTGCCTGTGATAGGGTAAAGCATGCCAGGATTTTTTTTAAAAAGGACTCAGGGTATTAGCAGGATCATCCCTACTCCTGCTTGTGCCAAGTCAGCCCAGTTTCTGTCTGCTTATAATCCAGATCAGCAGTTCAGACATGCCAAAGATGACCACAGAATATTTGCAGATCTCGGTAGGAAAAAAGAGAGAAAGAAATGGTAGTGTGTTTGGAGAAACTTACAAGTTACCTTCTCCGGTTAATGGGTGTTTAAGAACTGTTGTGCCCAAGATTGCAAACCCGAGAAACCACCAAGGAGCCGAAGCCGATGCAAGTACATGAGGGTTTATTTACGAGCTCGAGCTTGGGTCCAAGTACACTCCATACAGCAGAGCAGGGACTTGGACCCCGAGACTAAGAAGCACAGCAGTGTTATAAAGGCCAGTGGCCAATGAGATTGTAACATACGTAGAAGGTTGCACAGTCATGTTGGTCCACATGCAGGTGGCCAATTGAATTATGATTCACCTTATAGTGACCATTTGAACTAGCCTATTATTCTGGTTAGAATTGGGGCGCAGGTTTGGCGGGCAAAAGAGGGGTTTTCATTCCTTGGCGGTTAAAGGTCAGAGATCCCGCATTCCTATGTGTGCTAGTTTCTGATAAGGGTGTGCTTAATAGCTAAACTAGGGTGAGGGAGTGCCTTAAACAAACAGGCAGGTCATGTGGGGGGCTTTACATGAGATGGCCGGTGTAGCACAAAATGGAGTTAGTCCTGCTCTGCTTGTCCAAGGGTAGGAGATTTTTGTTAGATTTCCTGGGTCCCACAGAACCATGACAGTGAGATGATCCCAGGTAAGGGGCACACATTCCTCCACTCCAGGGCTCCTAAGTGGTCTGACAAGGGTGCTGAGAAAGGATGCATGGGGACATGATACTCCAGTCTCTCTCCAGGAGTCTAGCCACTCTGCTCCTCAGCATGTCCCAGACCCCAAAGAGTCCCTGACCACATTCCCACCCTCCTCTCATCTGCTTGCACTACTCTCTCCCCTTCTCCTACCATCTGTCCCTTCTTCTTTGTTCTTTGCCCCTCTCTAAAGACAGAAAAAGACCCCTAGGAGCCCATGCTCCCCTCTGGCAATAGGTCAGCTCTGGAGACCAGCAGCAGGGCAGGAATGGGGGCACATGTGTCCCCGGTAAAAACTTCTTGGACAGAGAGACAGAATTGTCCAAAGAGGCATGTGATGAAGCCCACCACCTGCCCAGGTGAAGGGTCGGGCTGAAACAAGCCAGCACAGGTTATCCAGGGGTGGTTGGGAGCCTGGGCTCTGGGGTCAAAAGCCCTGGTTTTGAATCCCAGCTGTCATTTACTAAGTCGAGGATCTGGGGCAAATTATTTAACTTCTCTGGGCAAATATTTTCTCATCTGTAAAAACGGAGATAATCACAACAATGTGAATTTACAATGTATATGTGAATACACTACAGATCTAGACATTTAGAAGTAATTAAGATGACAAATTTTATATCATGTGGTTATTTTTCAATCACAATAAAAAATGAGGATAATAATAGGACCTACCTCACAGGGTTGTGAAGGTTAAATGAGGTCATGCATGCCAAGCACCTGGCACACAATACATGCTCACTGAGCGTTAGCTTCTGCTGTTGTTGCTGTCAGTTATCCCAGTTTGACCACCGCCATGGCTTCCTGGGCTTGTGGAGCCAGGGCTTCGGTACAAGAAGGTAGAAGACAGTCTCTGCCATGGAAAAGCTGAGCCTCTGGCAGGAGACTCCAGTCGTGTATGGGAAGGGAAAGAAAAGGGTGTGATGGAGAGACCTGGGGAATCTTCAGATTGAATACAGTCCTGGGGCCCTGGCAACCTTTCTCTATAGCTTTGTTTCCTCCCTTACAACAAGAGGGGATAGACCTAGGATATTCCTACAGTGTCTCTCACTGCCAAATATCTGTGACTACCTTAACGACAGAGAAACCTAGGAGTCAGGGATCCCAGCTGTGTGGTTTGAAACAAGTGTCATGAATTCTCTGGGCCTTAGGATCTGCATCTGTGAAATGGGGTGGAGGTACTAACTCAGCCTTGGGAGGCTTCTTCCACCATGGAAGGGGCTGTCAAAACTTCCAGGCCATCTTCAGCGTGACTCACTTTCTAGGAGGAGGAAGCCCCCTCGGCTGCTGAGTTGCAAATCTAAACATAGGTCCAGTGATGCTACAGGAAGGAGGAGCATGAGGAAGACGGGCCAGGACTTGGAAGAGGGTATGGAAAGGCAGAGGAGGGGAGCCCAGACAGGACAGGCTCTGCTGCATGCAAATAGCAGATCTAAAAAGTGCCACTAAAAAGTGGCATGCTGTTTCAAGCTGACGGCTTATAAACAGCGACTTCAGCTTTGAGACAAATTACCCAAAAGGAAGATATTTTGTGTGAATCAGAGAATCCCCTTAACAGCCCCCACCCCCATTCTCTGTCTGTGTCTGTCCTCTGGTTTCACAAAAGTCAGACAGTTTTTGTCATGCGATAAGGAGGCAGAAGGGACCTCTTTCCTGCATTCCCAGAGGGAAGGATTTATGTTCGGCTTCATTAGCTGTGTGTCCCACATGTGCCCTTCTCAGTATGTGTTCACTGAGTATTTGTGGACTGAAGAAGACAAATACAGGTCTCGTATAAAAAAATGACATTAAACTTTAAGGGAGACCCTCCCCATCAGTAAATTAAGATAAACAGTATTTTAAGATAATATTTTAAAAATTGAAATTAAGTACCAGAAAAAAAAGTTCATGATGAACAAAAATAGTGACATTTTAAAAAATGAAGACAGGACCGATATTGCCAATTTATTTCGCCTCAGACCCGAGGATGGTCCACCTTGCAGCCATTAGTTTTCCCTCTTGCCCAGCTGAGGCCCTAAAGGGCATCTTGATGGTGTCCCTCCAGCATCCCCTACTGCGGGGGGCCTGGGGGCCGGAAACGGTGACTGTCATACTGGCCTCCCAACCGCCAGTGTCCCCATGCGGAGGCCCTCCTCCATTCTGCCACCCTAATCAGGCCACACCTCTGAGGAAGGGTTTTCAGGGGCTTCCTGCTGCCTATAACCCATGTCCTTGGCCCGACTAATAAGGCCCTTGACTCCCTGTCCCCACCATCCAGCCTCATCTTGAACTACGCCCTCCCCCCAACACCCCACATCCTGCTACTTGCAGCTTCTCACCAGACTCCAAACATCCCGGCCAATTTCACCTCTCAGCCTTACTCTTGCTGTTCCTGCATCCAGCTGCTGTTCCTCACTCTTCTGCTTGGTGGATTTCTATTTTCCCAGCAGGACCCAGCTCCCAGGACACTTCATCTTAAAACCTCAAGTCAGCCACATCCTTCTCAGGGTCCTCATGGCCTCTGACCCACCCCGTGCTCAGCAAAGAGTAGTTTCCACTTTTACACGTCTGTGTCATATGAATGTTTAGAGATCAGCGTGTATTGCTTTCATAAACTGAAGAAACAAAACTACTTTGTGCTTAGGAAATTAAGATACAGCACACAAAAGATGTCCTGTGAGCCAGATGACACTTCAGAAGCTGCTATTAGCACTGGAGATTAAATGACCAGTCCGTAGTGCTGCCTGAAGTGCTAGAAATCCAAGATTCATAGAAGTTAAAATTTAGAGCTGCAAAAGACCTGTGTGTCCATGGAATCCAGTCTTCTCATTTTACAAGAAAAAGTGAGGCACTGAGTGATGACAAGAATTGCTCAGATGGGCACAGCCAGGAAGCAGCAGAGATGAGAGTAGAATCTATCTCTCTGGACTCTTTCCCTACGTGACCTCTTTCCTGTGCCCGAGAAATTATCTGGAAGGGGGAAGGAGCCACTTAAGAGGGGCCTTGGGCAGAAAGAATGGAATGAGAACAATTGTGGATTCACAGCAGTGGGTTAATTATGTCTAAAATGTCTGGTTGGGTCTGAATTGTGAAGGCCTTTGAATGCCAAGCAAATGAGTTTGTTCTCTATTGTGCGAGAAACAGGGAGACCATGTGTGGGGTGTTATGATGAAAAGGGGCAATGTAAGAAAATGCATTTGGGGGAGGGGAGAGATGGAAGTAGGGAGGCCAGAGGAGAGGCCACTGGCATCAACCATTGCCCATGGGATCACAGTGGCTGAGGCTGCAGGGGTGGGCACAAGGAAACAGAGACAGGTAAGATCCTCTAGAGGTGAAAGGACAGAACTGGTGATGGGAGAGGAAGAGTCAGAAGAAAGAAAGGGGGAAAAAAAAAAACCCCAGAGGTTTCAAGCCTGAGGATCCAAAGGTTCCACATTATAAATTTTGTAGTCTTCTTATTCTCTTTCTTTTTTTTTTTTTTAAATAATTCTCCTTTTTTATTTATTTATGATAGTCACAGAGAGAGAGAGAGAGGCAGAGACACAGGCAGAGGGAGAAGCAGGCTCCATGCACCAGGAGCCTGATGTGGGATTCGATCCCGGGTCTCCAGGATCGCGCCCTGGGCCAAAGGCAGGCGCCAAACCACTGCGCCACCCAGGGATCCCTCTTATTCTCTTCCTAATCAGAAGTCTTCAACTTTCTATAAAATGCTGGTATTGAAATTTTAACAGCAAAAATAAAATATACTATAAAAATGATGAGTAACATCTTAAAAATCCAGAGTCAGTAATAGGAGATTATTTAAAAACCTAAGAGGAGAAAGTCGGATAAAAGATCTGCAGACCCCACGATGATCATTATGTTTTTGAAAACTCACTCATCGTATAAAGTAGTTCGGAGAATGGATGTCTTCTTTGCTTCTGTATATACATATATATATATACATGTGTATACATATATATGTGTGTGTGTGTATGTATATATATATATACTAAGAAAAATGTTAGAGAGATTGCACCCTAGAATGATCTTAGGAACATCTTAGCCAGATGTAAGGAGAGCACAGATTTTCTAAAGTACCTAACCAAGTAGATGTAGAGGATTCACAAGAAAGAGCCGGCCATCAGCGGGGGTTCCAGGAGCTGAGAGTGAGAGTAAATAACTGAACCAAGAGGAAAAGTCAGGATTATTCAAGACCACATAGAGGCTCTTGGGGAGGGTGTGGCTGGTGTAAACTGGGATTTAGAACCAGGAGCTGAGAAGGGCCCTCAACACACACAGAGGACCAGCCCCACAGATACTGAAAAGATAAAACTCCAGCCCCTGGCTGCTGTTAAGATTTGGAAGGAGAAGGAAGGATTTACCTGTTCTTTTTGTTTGCAAAGATTCTCTTACGTCTGAGACCCTTTTGAATCCATTCCTAAATCCAGATTAAACACAGATTTTTTTCTGATTAACACTGTTTTGCATTCCACCTTTCTTGGAAAGATCAAAGTGCAAAACCCCTCTAAAACCTGCCTCTCATGGTCCTCTGTGAATGCATTAAGGAGCTAAAAGGAAAGCAAGATGTTTTCTGATCCTTTAATTTTTTCTACTAAATTTCAAAAAATATACTTCTTGTGGATAATACCATCTTTTAAATCATCTCCTGTATTTAATAAAAATTATTGGAAAGGTATTTTGTAGACTATGAATTTTCTTAGGCTAGTTTTTGGTGATCTGGCCAAAATATCCAGGTGCAGTTATGTTTCCAGCACTCTTTTGGCCCTGATAGAGCCTTGCATCCACCAACCCACCCTTCCTGGATCTGTTCTGTTCCTCTATATACCAGGGCTGCTCTCATCCTGCAGATTCCTTGCTGAAGGGCAGTCAGCATCTATGGATTCCTCTCCTTGTGCTCTCTTAGCCAGTGGCTCTTTCTTGGGGAATCTACAAATGGTAACACTGCCAGTGGTTCTCAGTCTTGGCCATGCATCAGAATCTCCTGAGAGCCAATGGTCTGGGTATGAGGATTATTAAAAGCACCCTAAGTGACTCTAATGTGTAGCCAAAATCAAGACCTCCTCCTCCAAGAAGACGATGTATAGAGACTGCCTATTGATGTAATCTCTTTATCTTCAATTCAAAAACACCCATTGAACAAGGTTGGGCTGTTTGTGTTTAGCCTCTGGAGCTAGAGTTCCTGCTCTGGTGCCAGGTTGTTAGGGAACAGCAGGCAGGCAGAGGAAAAGTATCTCTGTATCAAATTTGTATTGATCTGAGCATACGTGAAGGTAAAAGCCTGGTCATGAAGGTAAAGCGGGGTTGTCAGCACTCACAGCTGGTTCTTTCTGCTCTTTCCCCCTGTTGAGAGCAGACATCACACCATTTGCTAAAACTCCTATTTGCCAGTACGTTAGTTTCCTGGGGAGAGAAAGTATCTGGGTAAGCCTTCAGCATCCCATTATGCAGTAAAGATTTGCTGTTAAAGATATTTCAGGCAATAAAGGCAAGTGGGAAAATACTCCGGAGAAGGGGGCGGGAGAGGGGAGCTTCTCTTGTGCTCTTTGGGATTAAGCCTGGCCTAGAAACAGAAAAACCCACCTTGTTTCTTTTAATAAAGGTTCTCAGCCTTCTGTGTGCATAAGAATCACCAGTCCCAAGAAGCTTGTTCAAATCCCCACCTGGGATTTTTATTCCATTGGGACAGTTGAGGGACCAGCAATCTGAATTTTTGTTTTAAATTTAATTTTTTGGCAAGCACATCATTTTTACTTGCAGTAAACTTACTGTAGGTTAAAATGCTCTCTTCTTACACATGAATATGGCTGACTGTATGGAAGCACTCATTAGTACTAAAGGCACCCTAAGAACCCAAAATAATTAATCTTTTTGCAAAAGTATTACTGTAGGCTAATGATCAAAATGCCACTCGTGTCAGGGCACACAAATCCCCAGTTTTATGCAGAACCGTGGTTAGTAGGTGATTCCCACATATTGGTATCAATCAGCTATGCCAGGTTGGGGAGTGTTCTCAGCCAACCCACCCTGCCACCACCCATCACCCTTCCCCCCAAAAAACACTAATGAAACAACAATGACAAACACACCCAGAACCAAACCCAATTCTGGAGCACCTCCTGGCCTGGAGGAGAGCAACCCAAGTGAGAACGTTCCCCATTCCCATCTCTAGCGCATGTCACTACTATGAATCTAAACCAGTCTCCAGGGTCTTCTGCAAGAAGAGCGGCTATGATGAACTGACAGTGCCTGTGGGGGCAGGCACTTTACATTCATTATCTATTATCTTCACAGCAAGCCTGCTACGTAGATATCTTCATTTTACGATTGCTAGCATTAGGTAGTCTTCAGACCATACTCTAGAAAACACTGTTTCAGAGAGTGGTCTGGGTTTGAAGGAACAGTAGAGAACCTGAGATTGACTCTCTCCTGCCCCTCAGGCCCAACCCCCTGATCAAGGACCCCAGAACAAGGCCTCCAGCACTTCTCAACAACTCTTGTTCCTGGTCTGCTCAGGCCGGGTCTGGTCTCTTCTTTCCCTTCCTTCAAGTATAGGGGTCCTGACATTTCACTGTTCCCGGTTACATCCGCCCAGATTGGAGTTTCAGCTAATTAAAAGCCCCTTTGTTTGCAGGCAGAGGAAAGATACAGATAAACACTGTCTGGCTAAGCAGATAAAACCTATGGATCACACTCACTTATGAAAATGTTTGAGATATAAGTGGAAAATGTATGTTACAAAATGTCAAGTATGATCTTAATTATGTAAAATCTGTACATACTATACATGTGTATAGGCTGTTTAATTAAATCTTAATAGTGGAGGTTGGAGGGCATCTGAGTGGCTCAGTCAGTTGAGCGTCTGCCTTCGGCTTGGGTCGGGATCCCAGGGTCTTGTGATCCAGTCCCACATCAGGCTCCCTGCTCAGCAGAGAGCCTGCTTCTCCTCTCCCTCTGCTGCTCCCCCTGCTTGAGTGTACTCTCTCCCTGTCAAATAAATAAAATCTTTTAAAAAAATAGTGGAGGTTGGAATTAAGAGTGATGCTTTAAGTATTATTTCCAAATTTTGATATAATGAGCAACTGTTACATGTGGCCATTATAGCATTATACAAAAATAGTTTTACTATTTTTGTGAAATATATATTTCACCTCCTCCCGAACTCGTGACAACCAGTGATCTTTTTCTACTGTATCCATAGTTTTGCCTTTTCCAGATTCCAGTTGGAATCATTCAGTATGTAGCCTTTTCAGGCTTTCAGGATTGATTCACTTAGCATGTATTACATTTTTTATCAGAAATAAAGTTACAAAATTAAAAACTGTACGACCTATGTGACCAGCCACTACTCACGTGAGACTCCGAAGGAAAAAAGTTTACATTACTTTTTGCCATTCAAAATACAGTACCCCTATCCCACTTTTACCAGATTTCCTGCCGCTGGCATTCTGGGAGTCCCAGGGCTGCTCACACATTCCACACTGCTCCATATTGGCTCCTGCTTGTCTCCAGATCCATGAGCAGGTCTTCTTGGAGCCATTCCCTATACCCCCACACTCCCCTACCCACCCACACTGTGGTGCAGATGGCATCCTCCAGGCTCCGACGGATTTCTTGGGCTCTTACCACCTTTGGCCATAGACCCTTTCCTCACTTCCACACAACCTAATAGTCTTATAAACACATAGTAAGACTCTGCTGGAATTTGGGGACTAACAGAAGGGAAGCACAAGACAGAAAATGATTTATATTTGCTACTAGACAAGGCTTCGCTCAGTGTCCTGGATCTCTCTTCAGGTCTTCCCTGCTTTGCTCCCAGCCATAGATCATTTCAAGTGTCAGCTCACCTCTGCACTGTAGAAATCCTCATAGAAGTCAACCTGTGGAAGGACCAACAACCAGGAAGCCCCAGGAAGATAGGAAACATCCGCAGAGCAAAGCCCAAGGCCCGCCCACCACATCTCCATCTTCCTCACTTCCAGTTCTGGATGAGAGTCTGCAGGCTGAGTGCAGGGAAGATAGCCTGTTTCCCACAGACAGGGATATGGTCATGTCTTTAGTTCCAAAGTCACCAAATGGTCCTGACCGTGTGGCTCGATGCCAAGCAGATCCTGTCCCTTTTTTCCATTGTTGCAAATGCAAGAGGCATGTTCATCCTGCACCCTCTTCATCACGATTCTGCCACTTTGGCTTTCCTCAAGAGGAAAGCACACGACTCTAAAATAAATTAAAATATACAGGCAGTGGGTAATCTAAATCCATACAGAGAAAAGCAGAGTCACAGAAAGGAGGGACGACTACTAAAACCCACAGCCCAATGAGGATAAATTGTCTGAAATTTCGCACTGGGAGTCATGAGGACTTGAGCTGTCTCCCAAGCATCAATTTGCTTAACTTAGGCACTACTGGAAGTCCCACAGCACAAAGGGGTGTTCCGAGGGTGGTCTTCTGACCAGTGCAGTCAGCATCCAGGAAATTGTTAGAAATGCAAATTATCCAACCTTCTAGGAACCCATCCAATCAGAAGCTCTGGGGGGCCGGGCCACCTTCTGCCTTCCAATAGCCCTCTGTGTGATTCAGGGGGCAGTTTAAGGTGAGAAGCCACTTTGAAGACAAAAACTGCTGGTAACTTTCAAACTATGATTTGCCCAACTCAGTACATGTGGGATTTAAATCTTTTGAAATTCAGGCTCAGCCTGGGTCACACTACTTCAGGGTGTTGTTAAAAACTAAATTTGTTGACATTAATTCAAAAACTTAAAAAATGTTTAAATCAATGACAAAGGAGAGAATGCATAATTTGATTTGGTTTATATGAGTAATAATTATAATTATTTCTATAATCTGCTCACCATTTGAAAATGCTGAAATGCCATGCTGCTTTAAAAATATGTACTAACATCTTTTATTTTTTTCTTTTTTCAAGATTTTATTTGAATTCAAGTCAGTTCTAGTTTCAGGGGTAAAATTTAGCGATTCATAAGTTGCATATAACATCCAGTGTTCATTCTATCATGCCCCCTCCTTAATGCCCATCACCCGGTTACCCCATCCCCCCACCCACCTCCCCTCCAGCAACTCTCAGTTTGTTCCCTATAGCTAAAAGTCTCCTATGGTTTGCCTCCCTCTCTGTCTTTATCTTATTTTATTTTTCCTTCTCTTCCCCTATGTTCACTTGTTGTTTCTTAAATTCCAGATACTAGTGAAATCATGGTATTCATCTTTCTCTGACTTACTTCACTTAGCATAATACATTTTAGCTCCATCCATGTCATTGCAAATGGCAAGATTTTATTCTTTTTGATGACTGAGTAATATCCCTATATATTTAATGGGGTGCATGTGTTCCTTTGAATCACTATGTTTGTATTCTTTGGATAAATACCTAGTAGTGCAATTGCTAGGTCATAGGGTAGCAGCTCTATTTTTAACTTTCTGAGGAACCTCCATACTGTTTTCCAGAGTGGTTGCACCAGCTTGCATTCCCACTAACAGTGTGAGAGGGTTCCCCTTTCTCTGCATCCTCACCAATATCTAATGTTTCCTGAGTTATTAATTTTAGCCATTCTTATCACTATGAGGTGGTATCTCATAGTGGTTTTGATTTGTATTTCTCTGATGATGAGTGCCATTAAGGACTTTTTCATATGTCTGTTATATCTTCTTTGGAGAAATGTCTGTTCATATTTCTGCCCATTTCTGGTCTGGATTGTTTATTTTTTGGGTGTTGAGTTTGATGAATTCTTTATAGGTTTTTAGATACCAGCCCTTTTCTGATATGTCATTTGCAAATATCTTCTCCCATTCTGTGGGTACCTTTCATTTTGTTGATTGTTTCCTTTGTTGTGCAAGAACTTTTTTTCTTGATGAAGTCCCATTAGTTCATTTTTGTTTTTGTTTCTCTTTCCTTCGGAGACATGTCTAATAAGAAGTTGCTGTGGCCAAGGTCAAAGGTTGCTGCCTGGGTTCTCCTCCAAGATTTTGATGGATTCCTGTCTCATATTTAGGTCTTTCATCCATTTTGAATTTATATTTGTGTATGGTGTAAGAAAGTGGTCCAGTTCCATTCTGCATATTGCTGTCCAATTTTCTCAACACCATTTGAAGAACTGTCTTTTTTCCATTGGATATTCTTTCCTGCTTTATTGAAGATTAGTTGTCCATATAGTTATGGGTCTGTTTCTGGGTTCTCTACTTTCTTCTATTGATCTATGTGTCTATTTTTCTGCCAATACTATATACTGTCTTGATGATTACAGCTTTGTAATACACCTTGAAGTACAGAATTATGATGATTTCTGCTTTTCTTTTCTTTTTCAACATTACTTTGGCTATTTGGAGTCTTTTCTGATTCCATACACATTTTGGAATTGTTCTAGTTCTGTGAAAAATGCTGATGTTATTTTGGTAGGGATTGCCATATTAACATCTTTTTAAAACATATATTAGATTAATTTTGTTCTTCATTTTATTTTGTTACATGAATATGGCTGTGTCTTCACAATTTTAAAAAACTAAATTGTGATCCTATTATCCTTCTGCCATCTATGGAAGGATTTCTCTGAAAGGACTAATCAAAGAGAAGCTGTTTTATGCCAATTTTTACCTACACTTGACTTATCACACTGAGACAGCTGGTATTTAAATCTGGGAACAGTCCAGCAGTACATTCCTCTTGCATATGCTTTATGTTGTAGTAGAGGAAAAAAGTACTCCAAGTGGAACAGATGTTGCCAGAGAGCAGGAAAGCTGTGCATCACATAGTGTGCGAATAGTTGATAAAATGAGCTGAGAGTATCATCACATCTTCTTAGTTTGGGGGACACTGTGCTTTTCCAGGTAAGAGAAGCTTGGTGTCTGTAACTGAGCAGTCTGTGGGCAGTTTGTGTGAACTAGAGACAGAGGGAGAAGAAGAGTTTTGCACACAAAATGTATGGTTTATGAAACAATTCAACAATGTGCTATAATTATATAATTATAATTACTTTAATAATCTATAATGAAAAGAAATTAAGACCGGCCAAGAAGCATCAGATACCAAGTTGAGCAAATGACAAAATGACATCACACTCTTAGTTTACATCTGTTTATCTAAACCTGCAACAAAGTTGCTTATACAAATCAGCCCCCAGCTCCCTCTTAACTCTGTCTGCATCCATCTTCACACACTTCAGAGAGCATCCTTTACTCTGGCTCATTTTGTCCTTGAATCTGGTTAAGGATTAATTTAGCCTAAAGGCGTTCTGTTCAATTACTGTCAGTTTACAGCCCGAGTTGCCTTCCCTTCTGCACTGGAAATTATTCAATTGCCTCCCAATCAAACCATTCTAACTTCTCTCTCTCAATCTCTCCTTTTCTTCATGCCCAGACCTCTTATGTTTGATTTTCCCTCCTTCCTCTGTGTCAGAGATTCCCTATAGTGCTGCAGGAAAAGGAGATGGGGGTTTGGCGCAGGATATATGTGAACAAACTCTAGAATCCTATGGTGTTCTGAAGCAACTCAAAGGTCCAGCTCTGGGGACACTCTGTCTTGGATGGGCAGGTAGTCCCCCATCTCCCTGATCCATCTTTCCTCTCTGCTGCCGAGGCTAGGGCTTTGCTGAGTTTTCATATGAATGGAATCAGTGAACTCAGCCTCCCTAACTGCGGATATAAAATGTGATCTCATTTCCTTTGTTATCCCATTTACCACTTGGCACTGACCTCCCCCCATATCCCAACATGGATCCCTCAGTGGGTACCCCAGTTTTGTAGACAATTTCCCGAAATGCAGCCTAAAAATTGTCCTGTTTCTCTTATCCTTCTACTCCACCCTTCAGCCTGTTTTCCTTCTGCCCTTTACTCCTCCAAGCCAATGAATCACATACTTCCTGCAGCCTGGCTGAGACTGAGGCTGAGATGCAACTACCTACAGGATACCACTGAACATTCAGGAGCAATGGAGAGTAGTTTTCTTGTTGCAAATGGGTAGCTATGTGCCAGTAAGTCTGGAGCCCAGACCCAGTCTTAGGTTTCAGTCAACATGCCACTCTCAGATCCCTCCCCACCTGCCCACCAATGACTATCCCTTAGATTTGTCTGTGCTCTTCAGAATTAGCTCCTAACAGTCATTAGACCTGGGAGGGGAGAGAGCTCCCTAAAATCCCCAGTGCAAGTTCCCATTCTTTGAGAATCTTCCTTTTCCCCAAATGGTAAAGGGTAGGAGGGTCTATCCCTACTCAGTAAATCTCACCCCACGCCTGGGTGCCCAATGGTCCTCAGTAAACAACCACAGCAGAACATCAGCCGAGATGGGTTAATTAGCCTTAAATTAAGACTTAGCAGTGAATGCCAACAGACCAGGCCAGGCACAGCTCCTCTAGCAAGCTTCCTCTCCTGCTCTAAACTGCTCCACCCACACTGAAGAGCTTTGCAACATATGCGTCCTAAATCCATGCAGAGCCAGAGAATATTCCTCCAGATTCCCCCTATTCAACAGGGATTCATAGGCCTCATTCCCCTAGTCAACAGGGATTTATAGACCTCTGCCAAGCTTAATTGTGCACCACTATTCATATTACCTAATGGAAGGCCTAGCTCCCAGAGCCAGAGAAATCTGCAATCAGGTTTATAGGAAATCACAATCTTCTCCAAGAATGGTGGCTGTGTATAAGATTTACACTTTGTTAACTATAGGGCCCAATCAAATGGTTTCCTCAGAACAAAGGAAAGGCTTGCTTGAAAAGTGAATTGAAACATCTTACTCATTGAGGACAGAACCATGTGAAATTTTATAAATATAATTTATGTTTATATATAAATGTAAATAATACATATTGTATATTTTAATGTATTTGTATACATTATTTATATACAACATAAAATGTAAGCATGTATGTTTTGTACACGTATGCACATTATATGTGTACATATATAATACATGATATAAATAATATATAAGATATATTTTCAATATATTAAAGTATATATGTAAATATAAGTAATGTATTTATATATTTTTTGAAGTCAGAAAATTGTTATGAAGAAAAAACTATGGCCTTATATTCATTAACAACCCTGTTAACATTTTTCTCTATATATGTATATAAAGTACCTATTTTATATACATAATAGAAATGATATATGCACAAGCGATGAACATTCAAATAATATAGAAAAATCTTCATTGTAAAGAGAAAGTCTCCTTTTTATAAAGTGGAAGCCCCTATCCCCACTCGAGCCTCCAGCCTTCATTCTATAGTTGATACAACGGTGCCCAGCTATGAGGACAAGTAGAGGCTGAAATCTATTCCTTGTCTGTTTGCCAAGCTGTGCACCAGGCCACCGAGGAGATGTCCACCCAGAAAAAAAGGGGTACCTTTTCCTAATTTGTATGAGAAACTCTCTTGCTTTTGAAAACAATCCTTTAATAATTGTTTACATATCCTTCTAAAAAGCTATACACATACTGACACATACGAGCTACATGTCCTTTCTCATCCCACACAAAAAATATGTGCTACACATTGTTCTGAACTTTCCTTCCTTTTTTTCTTTTTTTTTCTTCACTATTTTTGTTTAACTCAATATGTGTTGGGGATTTTTATGTGTCAGCAATACAGGTGTGTGTCTCTTTTTTTTCCTTTTTTTTTTTTTTTTTAAGGGTCTGTGGTATTGCACAGCTTTATCAGAGTTTATGTGACTAGTTCCCTTTTAATGATTCATGGGCATTTAGGTTGTTTCCAGGTTTTTTAAGGGAGGGAGGCAGGAAGGATTAGGGTTATTAAACAAAATGAGTATATGTACATAATGGTATATAGTTTTATGACCATGTTTATAATGGCAAATTCCTAGCAGTAAAATTTCTGGGTCAGAGGCATAGAGGTTTTTAAATTTGACAGTTATTGATTGTAACGATGTGCATTCCCAAGAATATCTGTATTCTTGTACCCCCATATACCCAGGTTATTATCACATTAAGTTTTGCCAGTCTGATAAGCAGAACATACTTCACTGTTGTTTCAATTTGGATTCCTTTAAACATGAGCCATGATAAATATCTTTTCATTAGTCTGTTAGCCACTTGTCCTTTCTGTTAGCTATGTGTTCACATTCTTTGCCCATTTCCTATTGAATTATTAATAATATTTTTGCTGAGTCATAAGATTTGTCAATCAAAACATGTAGCCCCCCCGCCCCCCCCAAAAAAACATGTAGCCCTAGAGTATCTGGATGGCTCAGTGGTTGGGTGTCCGCCTTCAACTCAGGTCATGATCCCTGGGGCCTGGGATCAAGTCCCGCATGGAGTCCCCGCGGGGAGCCTGCTTCTCCCTCTGCCTCTGTGTCTCTCATGAATAAATAAATAAAATATTTTTTAAAAAACACATAGTCCTTGTTATTATTGTGTTGCAAATATTTCTTCCAGCACATCATTTATCTTTTGATCTTGTGCATACTACTTTTTGTTCTACAGAATTTCCAAATGTTTATGTAGTCAGATTCATTAATCATTTTCGTTATGGCTTCTGTGTATATACAATTCTTTGGTGACAGTTTTTCCAGATTCTACCCAGTAAAGTTCACCAAAAAGAATCTTGGACCTGATTTCAGCCCATGTGTCCTTCAAGGGAGCTCCATCTTGCAATGTGAATGCCCCAAGGACAATCAGTGGTGAAGAATGAGGTTTATCAGAGGGCTTTTACCTCACATGTGTCCTCAGAATGGACAGATCTGGAAACCACAATTTCTCTTCAGAGCCTGAGCCTGGCCCAGACATCCAATGGACTTGGACAGGGACATGGCCCAATGACTACATTCCTTGCAGAATCAGTCACACTTTCCCTTTACACAAGTAGCAGATGGTCAACTTAATTAAATATAATACTATTCATACTGTTTGGGGGTTTTATTGTAGGTCTTTTTTCTCTTTTTGTATTCAAGAAGGACAGATACTTTATTTTTTTTGGGGGGGGGGGAAACTGTAAAGTTCATTTAATTTTTTTTTTTTTTGGTGTTCAATTTACTAACCTACAGAATAACCCCCAGTGCCTGTCACCCATTCACTCCCACCCCCCGCCCTCCTCCCCTTCCAACACCCCTAGTTCGTTTCCCAGAGTTAGCAGTCTTTACGTTCTGTCTCCCTTTCTGGAATTTCCCACACATTTCTTCCCCCTTCCCTTATATTCCCTTTCACTATTATTTATATTCCCCAAATGAATGAGAACATATAATGTTTGTCCTTCTCCGACTGGCTTACTTCACTCAGCATAATACCCTCCAGTTCCATCCACGTTGAAGCAAATGGTGGGTATTTGTCATTTCTAATAGCTGAGTAATATTCCATTGTATACATAAACCACATCTTCTTTATCCATTCATCTTTCGTTGGACACCGAGGCTCCTTCCACAGTTTGGCTATCGTGGCCATTGCTGCTATAAACATCGGGGTGCAGGTGTCCCGGCGTTTCACTGCATCTGTATCTTTGGGGTAAATCCCCAGCAGTGCAATTGCTGGGTCGTAGGGCAGGTATATTTTTAACTGTTTGAGGAACCTCCACACAGTTTTCCAGAGTGGCTGCACCAGTTCACATTCCCACCAACAGTGTATGAGGGTTCCCTTTTCTCCACATCCTCTCCAACATTTGTTGTTTCCTGCCTTGTTAATTTTCCCCATTCTCACTGGTGTGAGGTGGTATCTCATTGTGGCTTTGATTTGTATTTCCCTGATGGCAAGTGATGCAGAGCATTTTCTCATGTGCATGTTGGCCATGTCTAGGACAGATACTTTAAAAAAAAAAAGTCAACCTAGTTATTGATATTTTATGTTTAATTTTGTTTCTTGCAGGCAACTTCAAAAGATGGTCCATGATATCAAGAACAATGAAGGTGGAATCATGAACAAAATAAAAAAGTAAGTTAAACTCCATAGCACTATATAAGCACTCATTTATATAAATAACACATCATTCCAGCCTTTGCTCAGTGAAAGAGAACAAAGTTCTCTGTTACCAAGTGAGGAGTTGCCACCTCTTTAGTGTATAACCCTTTCTTACTTGTGCCTAGAATCCATGGTGGTAAGATACATATTTAGGAAACATGGCAAATGAACGGGGTGATACTCAGGGCACTTTGCTTTTCCCTCTCACTGCAGTAAAAGTGAGCTGTACCACTCAAGGTGTCAGCAAATGTCAACAAAAATGTTTATAGAACAGGACAATCAGCTTCTATAACTATTTAGTTAAAGTCCACGAGGACGCACTTGGAGGAATCCAAAAGAGAAGCTATAAGACCACAACTCTGTCATTTTTAGGATGCCATACCGGTTTTCCATATTTCAATTTTTGCTTTTTCAATTATAGCCTTAAAATAGTGTTTTCAATTGGCACTTGGTGAGAGACAGCTAGAATTTCAAATCTTCCTGCACATCAAAAACTTTGAAGCTTTCTTTTTTTTTAAAAAAAGATAATAAAAACTATGTACCTGTATTTGCCACTCAAGATCTAAGTTAAGAGGAAAGAGGAAATAGTATCCCATTAAGTTTTTGCTTAAGTTCTTTTATTCAGCAAATGAAAGTAGTAGAGATTAGCCAAGAAAAAAGATCAGAGTTCAGAATTGCATAAAGTCAAAATCTCCCACTTCCCCATACCCCCACCTCAACCCATTCCAGGGAAATAGACAGTGTCATGAGTGAGTATGGTATATATATCTATATGTATGTGATACAGTATATACATATACACACATTTTCATCATGAATGGAGTCATACTTCATAAACCATTCTATCAACTTGACTTTGTTTAGTGGTTTTCCTTAATGCTATATTATGGATGTCTTTGTTTGTTCGCATGTAAAGATAAGCCATATTCCATTTTGAACAGTCTGCTAAAAATGCATTATCATTCATTTAACCAGCTGTGTATTGGTGGACACTTTTTATAGGGAAGGCAATGCAGGAGTTGAAACTGGCATATTCTTGGAGGGCAATTTGATAAGATCAATAAAAATTTTGTGGCCATTTCTTTCGGTTTAACTGTCATAAATAACATTTCAATAAATAATTCTTAGAGATTTTGAGTATACCAGAAAGCTTAATTCCTAAATGAAATTTCTAGCTGGAAGAATTTATGCCCTTGAAATTTTTATTGATATTACCAAATTGCTTTCCAAAAATTTTATACCACTCATAGTGTATAAAAGTTCATTTCCCTATGCCTTCAGAACAAAATAGTACCTTCATTCTATTTGGTCTTTGTTAAACTCGAAAGCAAGAAATCATGTCTAACAGTGTTTTTAGGCTATAAAACGCAAATGAGCCTCAATATGTATAAGTGATCATCATAAAATAGTTAAAACGGTGTTCTACTTGTGGAGCATCTCCTAGAGAATTAGTCCTCATGTTCTGTGGTAGGGAGAGGTGTGTTATTCTCATTTAATATTTCTGACACATGCAGAATCTCATTGAAATGAAGAACCCTACTAGTCATTGTTTAATCATTAGCACTTCTGGATTAATTATTCCACTGTTGCCAGTTTTACAGTACACCAGTTTTCTCAATAATATTAAGCCTCTGTGTAAAACGTCTCTCTATTCCATGGTCAGGCATACTTACAGCATCCACAGAGCTCAACGTTTTTCAGACAGTTTCTATTTTATTATGCCCTTTGTTCCCCAAAATACATTTTCACTTAACACACCATGTTTCCTCTCAGCTTGGAAAATATGGCTGCCAAAGTCATTACCCTAGGTGAGTCCGTGGCCCTTTGGTTCTGAGTGATCTGCTCTTACACTCTTGCTCGTTGCCAGGCAACAGGTGCTACCTTGAAAGGAGGAAGCACAGTTGAACACACTGTTTTCCTAACACAAGACCATGACAGAATTGTCATTGGTCCATGGCCAAATGAGAAAATAAGGACCTTGAAGCGTTGGGGGTTGGCATGCAGCTGCCAGCTGCTAAGTGAAGCCCAAACCACAGATTTTATTCCTGGTCGGTGTTCAGTGACCACCAGACCCTTCCTGAGTCTGTCCTATGTCCTGAGATGATAACCTTCATACATTGTGGGGTGTTAACATACTCTTTCTTTTCTCTTATGAAATGATGGCAATAATGGGTAGTGGTTGGTTTGTGTTTTTCAAAATTTTACCAGTCCAAGAACAGATTCGGCATCTTTCCTTGTTTGTTTCGTGCTTTTTCTCCCCCTATAACACTGTGGCTAATCTTTCTCTCTGGACCTCATTATAAGTCTAATGATAATATCTCCCCAGCACACGCTAGCTTGCTATGAGAACTGAATGAAATAATCGATCTGAGAACCTTTGGTGAAACAAAAAGCAGAATTTCTATGCAAATATAAATATTGTTATTTTTGCAACATTACAACTCTGGTTTGTCAGGCTTATTTTTTGTAATCAGACATGAATTTCTGTACTGCGTTTTTTCCCCCCAAAAGAAATGAAATGTTTTGCATGTAATGGTTACCTTATACCTTGTCTCTAAAAAAGGATATGATGTTTCAGTAAATAAAGGCTTCTGGATATAGGTTTTGTTTATATATACTTTAAATTTAATTAAGCAATGTATCCTTAAATAAAATGGGCAACTATTATGAAGAACAATAATTTACTAGAAAACCTACCCATTTCAAATAATAGAATGGAAAGTGTTGTTAGAACTTGTGATAAACCTAAAAATTGGGATCCATTTTTTGTTTTGTTTTTTGGGGATCCATTTTTAAAATGTAATTTTAGGGGTGCTTGGGTGGCTCAGTCAGTTAAGCATCTACCTTTGGCTAAGGTCAGGATCCCACGGTCCTGCTCTGCGGAAAGCCTGCTTCTCCCTCTCCCTCTGCCTGCTACCCCTCTGCATGTGCTCTCTTTCATTCTGTCAAATAAATAAATAAAATCTTTTTTAAAATGTAAGTTTAATTTTCTTCTTTTAATGAGGGGGGAAGGATTGTGAATATTCAAACATTTTATATATGCATAAAGATGCTAAAGTAGTTTTGAGAGTGCCTGAAACAATTCAACTTCTAAATAAGCTAAATATCACGATCCCTAACCTGGAGATGTTTACTGCTCACTTGTTTAGCAATTTTTTAATAGTGCCAAAATAATCTCAGTCCAACCAAAACCAACGTGCTCATTATAACTAATATTTTTCTTGTTATTTAAAACATTTGTTGTTATTTATTAAAATAGAGTTCATCTTCTCTTACTGTCCTATCAACCAATCAACATTTCTTTTCCTTGAACCTCTGAACTCTGTGCTTGCTAGGATTCTGAACTCTCAAAACCCTTCCACCACTTGACTTCACCTTTGCCAAGTCATAGCCCTGTTACACACTGGGGAGATGAGGGAGATAGAAGACCTCTGATTAATGACTTCACTACATTTATAACACATTTAGTTTTTCAATGTGGTGGGTCCAAAAGAAGCCTTTATTCTATTAGTTATCTGTCTGTTATCGCTATATCCGCTTATATTATGTGCCTTGACAATAGTTGTCCTACTCACTCACCATTTGTTTAATGGTTGTTATCTATAGGCTGAAAGTCAAAGCACCTCCAAGTGTTCCTCAAAGGGATTATGCCTCAGGTAAGAATATTTCTCAAATACTTGGACTCTTGACTAATCTCATGTTCATATTTACTTCTTGAAAACGGAACTATGTTCTACTCATTTGAAAACAAGAGTCCCCATCTTAATTTTAAGAATGTCCAGATCTATCAGGTATTTAACTATAGTGGAGTCATAGTATCCCACCCATCCATCATCCATCCATCTATCCATCCATCCATCCACTCATCTGTTTATCGAAAATTTATTATCTTCCATGTTCCAGGCACACACAAGGTTGTAGGTAGAGATACAGTGCTAAACAAGACAATATTATAGTCTCCCCACTCAGTATTTACAGTGAAGAAAAGAAGATATATTATGTAAAAGCAATTAGAGTTCAGGGTGATGGGGAAGCACAAAGTTTGATGCAAGTCCATACAGCAAGGTCTAATCTGATATGAGGTAGAGGGTGTGGAGGAAGCGGGCAAGGGAAGGCTTCCTGCATACAGAACTGTTAAAATGGATACTTGAGGGATGGGGGAGGGTGGTGAGGAGGGGAAGGGAGAGGATGAAGTATTGATGGCACATGGTTCACTCAGTCCTCTCTGACTTTAGCCCTGCTACCGTCTACTCATACCAACTAGGATCATTTTTGTCAGGGGAGAGTAGTTAACCTTCAGATTAGTATTGTTTATGGCAGTGGTGAGCAAACTAAATTATCCAATGTACTTCCCCATTTCTAGAAGACTTGGGAAAATAGGTCTAAAATATCTTTCTGCTGGCTTAAATTTAAAGATTTCCTGGACATGGACAGATCTATATAGCCCTTAAGAAAACCCACAGGGCTACAGACATCAATGAAGTCTCTTCCTCTGCAGGGCAACAGCTAAAACCAAATCACAACTTTAAGGGATGCTTACTATTCTTTTTTTCTGTCACTGATCAAGATAGCAATAAATCGGACAGCTGAGTTCCTCTTAGGCACTAATTAAATCTTATCACACTAAGAAATGCCAACCAACATATCAAGCCTGGTGACTGACTTGTTGGACCACTTTCCCCATCTCCTTAGGTTACAGAATACTTAGGACGTACCTTGCCAAGTCTTAACAGTTAACCAGGAGATTCCTTTGCACTGAAAAAATAAAAATAAAAATAAATAAAGACCTTGTCCTGATATTTAAAATATACCTGATCAAAAGCCAAGGGGAGGGGCACCTGGGTGGCTCCGTGGCTGAGCATCTGCCTCTGGCTCAGAGTGTGATCCTGGGGTCCTGGGATCAAGTCCCACATGGGGCTCCCCGCGGGGAGCCTGCTTCTTCGTCTGCCTGTGTCTCTGCCTCTCTCTCTCTGGGTCTTTCATGAATTAATAAATAAAATCTTAAAAAAAAAGAAAAACCAAGGGGAAATAGTCAAGGAGCTGCTTAGTTAACAAATAAGAACAAATTCATCCTTCTCTCCCAAGTTCTAAAAAAAGAAAAGAAAGCAAAATAAAGCAGACTACATCTGCCCAAGTTTTGATAGGAAAATTATAGAATCATGGAATCCCAGGTTAAAAAGGACCTCAGAGGTCAGGACCTCAGCCTAACATCCAACTCAGTGCTTACAGCCACCCCGCCACATGCACCACAAATGAGGCTCACTTTCTGTTTGGACATTTCCTGTAATGACCTTCCAAGCATATCTGGTCCTGTCAAGGACAGATAGCTCCGGCAGGACAGAGATGCGGTCCATTTCCTTGTGGCCTTCTAAGTCTGTTCTCATGGCCACACAGCACAAGTCTTTAAACATTCAAGAAAACAGAAATAGAGTTGTGCTATGCACCTTCAAGGAGAAAATTAAGAAATTAGGGTATTTGAATGGTTCCTTCTCTAGTATCAATATCTTCAGGTGCTCCTGCTGTTTCACATGTTCTTTGGCTCATTCGACAAATATGACACAACTATGTTCTGTGTTATACTCGCTCTACTAGATGTGGGGGGGGGGGACAAAATGTAACCCCTGACTTTCAGGCACTTAATGACTAGTGGGGAGTCCAATAATAACTGAGAAAGCCAACAGGTCATTATTTACTGAAAGTCACACAGTTGGTGGAGGGAAGCTCCACTGGCCGTTCCCCAAACCCCTGAGTGGTAAGAATTGAATGAGGCCTCTCTCCCCTAATACCCAGGGGCTGTTGTAATAATTCTCTTCCCACCACTGATGGCATTCAGGGAGATCAGAGCAGTTATAAAGAGGGAGAGGGAATCCCTGGGTGGCTCGGCGATTTAGTGCCTGCCTTCGGTCCAGGGCATAATCCTGGAGTTCGGGGATTGAGTCCTGCATCAGGCTCCTTGTATGGGGCCTGCTACTCCCTCTGCCTGTGTCTCTGCTTCTCTCTCTCTTTCTCTCTGTGTCTCTCATGAATAAATGAATAAAATCTTAAAAAAAAAAAAAAAAAGGGAGAGACCTCAGGACAAAGGAAGGTACTCAGAGAGATTCTTGGGTGAATGCCCACCACAGAAACACAGAGAATTCCTAACAACCTTCCGTCCACTAAAGCAGTGAGCTATAACACCACTTTTCCCATGCCATGATGTCCTTACTGAAGCCAGCATTCACTTGATTTTTTTGTCTCCCTGTCTCCACTCTGACTGGTGGTACCAGCAAGCCTGACACGGGGAGAGCTGCACTCACCATCAGCCCCGCCTCATGGAACTAAGACTAGAGGAATGAAACTTAGACTCGAAGGTATTTGAAAGCCTGGGAAGTCCTGAAAGACCACCCAACCCTAGCTTCTCGTGTTAGGGATACTTGGAAACCAGACAGGCCAAGTGGCTGCCCACGGTCATCCAGCTGGATGATGGCCAAGCCAGGACTAAGTCCTCCATTTCTGCACACCCACCTGCTGTTAACAGGGCTCTGAGAAGGGATGAAGGGACATGCAGCAAAGGGACTTTTTAAAGATGTTAAGTATTTAGAGGACTCCTGGGTGGCTCACTGGTTGAGCCTCTGCCTTTGGCTCATGGCATGATCCTGGAGTCCTAGGATTGAGTCCCACATTGGGCTCCCTGCATGGAGCCTGCTTCTCCCTCTGCCTCTCTCTCTGTCTCTCTCTCTCTCTGTCTCTCTCTCTCTCTGTGTGTGTCTCGTGAATAAATAAATAAATAAAATCTTTTTTTTAAAAAAAGATGCTAAGTATTTAGATGCAAATCACCTCTCCCAGCCAGCTCAGATCCATTCCCCACATAGTCACATCCCTTTCTCCTTTTGGGATGTACCCAGTGGGACTGTTGCCTGGCTGCCTCCCCCACAGCTTCTGTAGTTCTTTCTGTTCCTTCCCTGAGACTGCCTCCACCACCACATCTAGCCCGGGCTCCTTCCTTCTTTCCTTCCTGCATCCCACTGTGGTATTCCCACTGGTTCCCCACATACCACCACCAGTTCCATAAGAGGAGAAGCTGGCAGGCCCAGTGGCCCAGAGTATGGCCTCTAGAGCTGAATCAGGGCCACAACTGAATGTATGTCAGGCACACAGCTTGGAGCGCACCCCTCAATGCCCAGAGTCACTGGCGCTGCTCATGACCCAGAATAGAAAGGCTCAATTCACACTCTTGGCTTCACCCCTTTGCTCAAGCTCTCATGACAGAATCCTTTACTATCTTTGCAGCCATCCCTTCCCATTCCCAAGACCCCCAGTGTGATTCAGCCTCTGTCTTTATGCCTGAATTACTCACACACCATCCTCATCAGCCTCCCTGCCTCCAGCTTGTCATTGGGACCTACAGTAGCCTCTGTGGCTTGAACAACCCCTTGGCTGGCAGCAAATTTCGCTTTGTCTTCTTCCCTGACTCTTCAGTACAGCTTGTTCATTCCAGGCACATCTATGCCTTACAGATGCTTCTTCCAGCTGTCAGCTAAACCCTGCTTCTGTGGATGACACTCAGGCCTCCGCCTTAGGCGGTAGAAGGAGGATGCTCTCCCTCATCTTCATCCTCTCGTTCAAGTCCCGCCCATCCTCCAAGGCCCAGGTCAATCCCACCTTCACAACACAACCTCATACAGCCCCTCAACTTTTGCTGAGCACACCCTTCGCAGAACTTTGCCAGCACCTGGCCATGATTCTAGGTGTTGAGACATTGGTCAGGAGAGCTTACACTGCCCTGGATCGTCCTCAGTATGATACATGACTGTTCTTCTAGGCTCTAGCTCTATTACCTCCAAGGCTGGGTGAGAAGATCTTGGACTTTGGGATCCTTTAGCCCTGGGTCAGAATTCTGGCCTTGGCCCTATAACATTGTGAACCTAGAAAAGTTTTATAACTTCCCTGAGCCTCAGATTCTTGCTTGGAGATGAGAATGCCGATCTATCCTTCAGGCTATTATGAGCATTAAAGTAGATTAATAACAACAAACAGCATCCGTTACACTCTTACTCCTCTCAGGCACCCTTATATGCACTTTCCCTGGGCTATTTCTTTTTGTTCTCCCAAAACCCCATGACACAGGCACAACTTTTCATGTCCATTTCAGTGGTGAGAAAACAGATGTGCAGAGGTTAAGCAATTTACCTGTTCATGCTGCTAGCAAGCAGCAAAATCAGGATTTTGATCAAGGCAGCCTAACCCCAGAGCCGAAGCTCGAAGCCCTGGAGAGGACATGGCATAGTGCCGTGTCTCATAGTGCCAGGTGCTGTACCCATAGGCTTGGGGAGGCATGTGAATCACAAAGCCTGGACCAGGCAAGAGGAGGAGTCCCCCTATTATGTGGCATGGGATTGTGTCACTGTAAATAGAACATCAACCCCAAACCAGGTACACGACACAATGGGAAAGGCTTTCCCTAATAAGGAAGCCCTACCAGCCTTTCAGCTCCCTCCCAGAGACGTGCAACCTTACATCCCAAGTTAAGCCACCTGGCCCATCCATACTAAACTTGAACTTAACCTCCTGAAAGCGTCACCCTCTACACTAAAGGCTTCCTTGAGTCTATTTCTCTATGGTAGCCAAGTTGTGTGGTTGCAATTACAGTGAAATAGAATTGATATTGTTTTGAGGGTTTATTAAGACATACCAATACCCAAAACAACAATAAGTAACATTAATATAGCATTTATCATGTGCCAGGCTTTGTGAAGCACTTTACATGCATTGTATTACTTGAGTCTCATAAAAAACATGAGGCAAGTACTATTCTTACCCTTGTTTCACAGGCGAGAAATTGAGCTTTAAACAACGGAAGTCCTGGTTCACTGCCCAGCAGGTAGTAAAGAGCAGAGCCAGGATTTGAACCTGGGGGCCTGATTATAAAACCACAAGCCACTTACTTTAGGAGGCTCCCCGAGATGCTGGACAACCACCCAGTACTCTGGATCTAGTACTTTGGACCATCATGCTTTTTAGTTTGGGAAATGACCCACAGGCTGTGACTTAAAGAGTAGGATATTGTGAGCTGCCCCTAGGAGCAGAAGGTGGGTGTAGCTGGGAGAGGGAGGGGTACCATGAGGCAGTCGCTCCCACACGGTGATGCTTTTCTCTCTTTTCTGCCTCAAAGCTCCCCAATGCTGGATTGGGCCATCCTTGTTTTTCCTAGATTTTTTGTTTTTTAAGATTTTGTTTATTTATTCATGAGGGACACACAGAGAGAGGCAGAGACACAGGCAGAGGGAGAAGCAGGCTCCATGCAGGAAGCCCAATGTGGGACTCAATCCCGGGGCTCCAGGATCGCACCCTGAGCCAAAGGCAGATGCTCAACCACTGAGCCACCCAGGTGTCCCTCTCCTAGATTTTATCCAAAGGCTCAGTAGAGGGTCAGACACTTTACATGAGATTCCAGCTGCCGGGGCCATGCAGCCTCAGGCAGGTTTTGCAACATCTCTTAGCTCCAGTTTCTTAGTTTTTGCGACTATAAAATTGAAACATGATAGCACCTACCACAGAGCACTATTTGAGGATAATAGAGAATATACACTTACCCTAGCACTGAGCACATAGGATGTGTTTAATAAATGGAATCTATTATTATTATTCTAATTTTCATTCTTTCAACTCATTTGTTTGTTCATACTTTTATTACCGCATGGATTACAAATGCCAAATGTCATTCAGACACAAAGATAAATTAAATAGGCCTTGTTTTTCAGTACACAGAGACACACAAATGATCATAGCACAGGCGCAGAATAAAGCACATGTGTCATCAAGGTTCCCACAGCACCTACGAGGGCCCAGAGGAAGGAGTCATGGGTTATAACCTGAGGGACTGGGAAAACCATATGGCAGAGGTATAACAGGGATTTCCACACAAAGAAGGAAGATGGGGGAATAGCCCGGGCAGAGAACTATCAAAAGCTCAGGCTGGGAAGAATACGCTGCCCAGTATCACTGTGAGAGCGTGGAGGCATTTGGACAGGTCAACACAGGGCCTTGACTTTACTCCATAGGGAGCCACTGATGATTCTTGAGGAAAGAAGCAGCATGACCCAAACTTTATTTTAAGAAAATATCTAGAAGCAGTACAAAGTATGTGTTGGAGAGGAAAGATAATGGGGAGCAGAAAAATAGTTAGATAGCTTCTGCAAGTATTTTCAGTAGTGACTGACCATAAAGCAGGCCCTGGCTCTCTGAGAAAAGGCTGAATACCAGTTCACCAAGGCAGAGAAGTGTGTTTCATAAAGATATTTATAATAATTCCTACTTAAAGGTTGAAACAAATACGTCTTGTCACCGTAAGTGCTGACCTTCAATTATCCCCAACCTTAAAGTTTTAGAAATGTATTCCACCTCTGTGTCAGGTATTGACATATTGGAAGGAGGACTCATTTACCTAGTCTTCTTGAGTTTCTTGGAAAACCCCAGTGGTCGCAGTGCACTCTAATTCGGTATAAGTTAGCCCAAATCATAATTTAATAAGAATTATCTTCTGTTGGGATTCCTGGGTGGCGCAGCGGTTTGGCGCCTGCCTTTGGCCCAGGGCGCGATCCTGGAGACCCGGGATCGAATCCCACATCGGGCTCCCGGTGCATGGAGCCTGCTTCTCCCTCTGCCTATGTCTCTGCCTCTCTCTCTCTCTCTCTCTGTGACTATCATAAATAAATAAAAATTTTTAAAAAAATGAATTATCTTCTGTTAATGTCAAAGTCTGACCCATTATTTGGCTCACAGAATAAAGCTCCTTCAGGGTGCCTGGGTGGCCCAGTGGTTGAGCGTCTGTCTTTGGTCAGGCAGTGATCCCGAGGATCCTGGGATCAAGTCCCACATTGGGCTCCACACAGGGACCCTGCTTCTCCCTCTGACTATGTCTCTGCCTCTCTCTCTGTATGTCTCACGAATAAAGAAATAAAAATCTTTAAAAAAAGAAGAAGAAAACTCCTTCTTAGTACCTATCATGTTTTTCCCAAGAGAAGGCACTGTTGCTGCCATAGTTTGTTTAAAATCTGGCCACTCTGATCTGAACACCTCCTTCAGGCCCCCATTTTTGCTTGGCAATTCCTTTCCTTGTGCCTCTTTGAAGTCCACTGGAGCTGGACTCAAGGGTCTGCCATCGCAGGGACTGGAAATAGCAAGAAAAGTTTCTCTTGAGGCTCTAGAGGCTTCTGGGACTATCCACTGGGCTGATCAGTGGGATGGGAGGAGAGCTCAGAGCCTCTCTGGCACAGTCGCTGGAGCCACTCTGCTATGTGGCTGTGCCACAGCCAACCCTGTGCCTGGTTGATTGCCCACATAGCTGAGCGAATTGTATTTAACCTCTAATGTCAGTTTATGTGATGGGATGGATGCTAAGCTTCTCATACTCTAAATGTGTTTTGAAGAAAGGGAGTCAGTCTCTTTGGCTGTCATAATTCAGATCTATTTTATCCTTCAAGATCCTAAGCTCCTTGAGACCTGTCATATTCATTTTTATCCTGCCTGCAGAGCCTATACCCTGGCATTCAAAGGCAGTGAGGCAGCATGGCACTGGAATCCAGAGCATGCACTTACAAGTCAGCCTGCAGGGCTCAATTCCTGGCTCTATTATTTGCTATCTGACCTCGGGCAAATGACTTATTTTTGCTAGGCTTCAGTTTCCTCATAAGGTTTTTGAGAGAGCTATGTGAGTGCAAAACTCTGATAATATTGCCTGGCATGTAGCAAAGCACTGGGTAAATGCTTCTTAATAAGAAAGTCAAAGTTAGAGCTACAGAGAATCACAGAAGTGATCTCGTCGTCTTGTAGATCTTGAAACTGAGGCCCAGAGATGTTAGCTGTCTTGTCCACTTTCCGACTAGTTAGGAGCAGAGCCTGCATGGGAATTTTGGTCAATGGGACTCTCTGTCCAGTGCTCTTCCTACTATACCATCCACATATTGATTCATAGAAATCTTTAGAAGCAACATGGTATGAATTGCAGGTGCCCCCTGGGTTATTTGAAAGTCTTCTTAACAAAGACAGACATGGTTCAGATGTACCATTTCTCTGCTTCAGTGAGACTTCCCTGTATGCTTTGAGAATTGATTTCTTTGAAAAAGAGGAGTTGAAAGTGGATGAAGATGAGATAAGTGAACAGAACCAGGGAGCCCCAGGACAAAGAAGGCAGGCGTGGGGTACTGGTGGACAGGGTGGAGTTGGCCAGCTGAGATTCATGTTTGTGCCTTCTACTTCCCACATGCCATTGCAGAGAACCCTGTTGACGAAGAGGAGCAGTGGTCAGATGATTTTGTAAGTATTTGCTCCTGGGAGGAGACAGTTGTGGTTTCCACCAGGGTCTGTGGGAGGTCTTTGCAAGAGCTTGTTTCTGAACGATATGCTGGTGGCCAGGGGTACACCACAGTAGAGCCATGACTGGGCTGGAAAGGCCACCCATAAACAAGGCAGTGAGAACCTCCTAACGGCCAACTTGACCTAGTGCCACCATGTGAGGGGCTAAGTGCCTTATCCACATTGCCTCATGCAATCTTCCCCACAGCCCTATGTCTAGGCATTCTTATCCTCATCTTTGGTGCTGCTATTCAGAGTACTCACCAGCACAGCCAAAACAAACATGAAATGTTTTTAAATATTTCTGTATCAGTTGACAAATGCCTCTGCCCAGAATTCCTCAGCACTCCATCACTGCCTGGGCCTTATCTAAGAGCCCTAAACAAACCCACACCAAAAAGTGAATGCCTGCCACATCAGGGGGCCTCTGGGACACCCTTTAGGGCCAAGTCAGGACCTGGGGCCATGCTGGTTATGTCAAACATTTTGAATATCAGCCCTGCTCATTTTACTGGTAAAGAAACCAAGGCACAGCAAGTTTAAGTAACTTGCAGTTTCAAAATTCAAACCCAGGCCCTCAGATTTCAAAATCAGGCTTTTAAACTCCAACATGTTTGCTGTAACCAAGAGGACAGTAGCAGATGCTGGGGACCACAGAGCGAGCAAGGGACGTGACCACAATGACACTGGAGGGTGATATGTCAGAGGTAACTGTCAACCTCTTCAAGGTGCAGCCCACACGGCCCCAGTGGTCACTTCTCTCTGGGGTGCAGTCTTGTTGGGACAATACATCCTAAAAACTTTTACACAACAATTATTTCTCATTTATATCAAACTCAGCCAGAATGTTAGCCTGCTGCACTGTGTGTTTTATCAGGACAGGATCCAAGAGGGCCTCCACACAGCCGCCCACCCCATTTAACAGATAAGGAAACCAAGGCTAAGAAAGTGAAAAGGACTTGCCCAACAGCCACTCTGTTACTCAATGGCCCAGTTGGAATGAGAGCCTAGGACTCCTGTCCACTGAGCCTGAGCCCAGCTCCACACTGTGTACACCAGCTGGAGTTTATTCAGAGTGTTATGAAACAGGAGTATCTCCCTTCTCAACTGCAGAGAAATGATCTGTAAAAAAGAGGGGATAAGAAGGCCTCTCTGCAGGTCACTTGGGTGTGGAGTTCCTTCCAGGCCGGCGCAGCCCCTGATCCCTCAGAAGCACTGTGGTTGCGCCCCCTGCTGGCTGCACGCTGCCTGACACAGCGGAAGCAAAGTTGAGAGCTGGTCTGCATCCACAGGGAAGCCAAGAAAACGGAGCTCGCTGGCTGAATAAAAAGAGCACAATGTGGGGACTTAGAACACACAAATAAAATCATCCTGGAGAGGAGGGGATAATTTGTGTCCCAAAGCCAAATAACTAAAATTAAGGTACCAGCTGCCATAAGGATTGAGTAAACATCCACTCACAATTATTTTGACCTTATTGGGTTCCCATTGTACAGAGAATGAAATCCAGGCCTGGGGCCTCTAGGACAGATGAGATCTGGCCCCTGCGGACCTGTCCAGCCTCTGCAGGGCCTTGTGTACCATGGCCCGGTGCACACATCTGCCCCCAGCTGTAGGACAGGCCAGGGTCATGCCTGCTAAGTGATTTCAGACTCGTGGACCTCTGGCAGGCAGAGGAAGAAGGCAAGAGAGGGGGAAGCGAAGAGCGTCGCCATCCTTCCTCACTTGCTCTGCTCTTTCTTGTCCTTCAGGCTTGGCTTCACTCTTTCTCAGGAAGGCCTTTGCTGCACCTGATGTAGAATCCCGCACCCCATTGCTCTGTCTCAGGACCCTGAACATTCCCTCAAGGGCATCTACCACTAGTGATAGCTGTTTTATGTTTGGTTTTCTACTTATTATCTCTTAGTCACTATTTGTTTATCATTGTTTTCCCCTGCTAAAATATAAGTCCTGTGAGGGCAAGGACTGTGCTCAGAGTCAAGCACGATGGCTGGCACACAATAGGTGCTCACTAAATATTGACTGATTAACTGAATGAACAAATGAATGAATGGATAATTTGACAAGGCTTTTGCCTGAATACACATTCCCTTCTTCAAAGTTTCCATCCCACTGTCCAACATATTCCACTTGCTCAAGTATTAACTGAATGAATGAAAGAATGAGTTTTGTTTGTCAGAATATAGAATAATTTGAGGGGAGGTTTCTTTTAAACTGTTCCTTCAGAAGTTTGAAGAGACTCCCCTCTAATTCTCTTGATTAAAAGGCAATCATTTCACTATGCTGGAAATAGGAAGGGCCTCAAAGTAGCCTCCCACAGAAAAGACCTTCCAAATGAAGGGGCAGCTCAGCACTTCCGAGCACCCACGTCCTCCTCCTCAGTTGCCTTCAGAGCCCGGGGTTCAGCTCAGCTCATTCATTCACTGCATGCTGGGGCCTGGACACACTGTCTCAGCCCAGTAGTCCTCATGGGGCTTATGGTCTGGGAGGTGGCCCAGTGTCAGCGTTGGGCTGCCAGGAGCAGCTGATGTGAAGTCGCTCTACCTCTACCTTTTCTGCGCCTTCGGCCAGCCTGGGCATCTCAGTCTGCCCAAGGGGCTGTAGGACCCCCGTGCCCGCCCCCCCAGGATGCACATGGCTCCCCAGCCTCCAGGTGATCAAGTCTAGGAAGCCCGGTGCCTGCTCCACGACAATTGAGACAAAGTGGAACACCCAAACCAGCTCCCACCCGGGCCCGTGTGTCTGGGTGCCTACTGCTTTTTTTCACTTTCCAGATGGTTATTAGAGCAACCGTTTCTCAGCACGTTACCGACGTCTCCCTAGGATGCTGCCACAACAGTGACCATGTCCTTGCATAGGCCAGGATGAGGCGGGTCCCAACAGCCTCAGGCTGGGTGGGAGGAGCCTTGTCAAGCCAGGCTCTTATCCCCAGCCACCCTTCTGCTTCCACTCCACCTCCCAGGTGGTCGGGGAACAGCTACGGCTTCTCCAGAACACAGATCGCAGACTTAAATTACTCAACTCATCATGCCTCACTTTCTCTGAGGACTTAAAAAAAAAACTCCTACAATCGTGGTAAGGGGCACCTGAGGTATGCAGTGCATAGAAGTGTCAGTTACAGTAATAATCACCATTACCAGTATTCTATTTAGCCTAATTTCATATTCCTGGTCAGGATAGATTATTGAGTCTCCCTACCTGCTGGTAAGGGAGCTTGGGGAAAGCTCTCTCATCAGCCTTTCTCCGTCCCTGTCCTATTCACTCCACAACTCCCCTCTCACCAACCCCACCCCCCGACCCCCACCCCCAGACTGAGGAGAAGAGCAGCCCTCACTCCCTCACTCATCATTCACTGCTGCCATACTGTGCTCCTGCCCTGCGTGTTCATGGGCGAATCGTGTGAGCATCTCACAGTGTGTCAGGCAGTGTGGGCCAAGGACCTCTTAAGTCCTGGATCAAATATTTCCTGCACATGACTATATGTACAAGTGAAGTATTAGCTAAGTGATCCCTGAACAAAATGCACAAGAAGCTAGGAACTGTGCCCTGGGGGAGGAACTGAGAGGCAGGGAGACTTGATTTACATCCTTTTGAACTGTGTTGATGTATTTTCAATATACATTGAATATTCAATATTCAATCATTTTAATATAGACTTAAATAAAATTTATATTAAAAACAAGGAAAACAAAAATGAAGACAATGGATTCTGGGTCAGATAGAAAGTTTAGCCCCCACAGCTTGCCAGCTCCGTTGAAAAACAAACAAACCTCATCTCCTCAGAGGTATCTGTATTCTGTGCAGCCCCTTACCCTCTCCTTACTAATCTTTTCCCTCGACTGTCAGCATTCATGATAAATGAAACCTATTGGTTATTTCTATTTTATTGGGTCCTTTTCTGTTTTTTTAAAAATGTATTTTATCTCCGACTGTTCTTCTTTGCAGACACACAGAGTTTCAGCCACCCTTCCTGTTAAATGGCCCACATGCTCCCCCAGGATAGTGGTTCAGGTGATAAATTCTGGAGGCAGAAAGGCTCGGCCTCAACCCCAGCTTTGCCTCTGATGGCTGCCCAACCTTGCTTAGCCAACCCTTCCAAACCTCGCTCTCTGGTCCCTACACTGGGGGAGCAGTTCCCACCTCGTAAAGCCAGAGCTGTTCTGATAACTGAACATAGATGGGGCACTGAGCATGGGGTCTGCACTTGCAGGACAGCGACTATGAACACCCAGATGAGCACTCGGACTCAGAGATGTACGTGCTACCTGCTGAGGAGACTGGGGACGACAGTTACGAGCCGCCACCTGCGGAGCAGGAGACAAGAACCGTTCACCCAGCCCTGCCCTTCGCCAGGGGCGAGTATGTAGGTGAGGCAGCCCCACACCCTGGACGCTCAGCCTGCCACAAGGGAAGGGGGGCAAGCTGGGGTGGCGAGATGGTGGGCGCCTCTCACTCTCACCACCTCCACACAAGTCAGCTGCTCACAATAAGCCATGGAACCCCCAGACAGAAAGCTTGCCCATTCAAAGAGGAAAGGTATCTTTCCTAAATCATGAATGTTGAAAACAGGTAAAGGATAAAACATGATGCAGTGAACCACACCCTTCAACAAGGCAGGAGCAGGCACCACGGGGAGAGCAGGTGGGGCAGTTGCAAGAAGCCCAGCAAGCACGGGGCAGACGCAGTGTGAGTGCCTGGGCTGTTCCCAGGGTGAGGACTCCAGGCTAGTCCTATGATAAGACTTTCCTGTGATGTATCAGTCTGAATCCATGCTTAGATTCCACTGTACAGACTCCATTGCCTCACTCCTCCACTGGGTCCTGTTGGTGTCTTAGTCCTGTTTGTTAGGCCTCCACTCTGCCAGACACACTGTTTCCACTGCTTTCTTCCTTATCCCTACAAAAACCCTTCTAAGATGGCTATTAGGATCCTCACTTTAAAAATGAGAAATGTGAGTCCTGGAGAGGTTGAATAATAAATAACTAGTCCAAACGAGCCCAGACAGTGAGAGGCAGAGCAGGGGACCCAACTCAAGGCCATTTGACTTTGGATCCTGTGCTCCTTCCCTGACGCATGCCTAGGACACAGTCCCCAGTGAGGGGTAACTCACGGGCACGCCATGATTTGAGGGAAATCATTGAGGGGAAGAACGTGTAGGTTCACTCAGATGGGTAGTTGCAACCCTGAATACAACTTAGAAAAAGCTGGAAAACTTTTGAAACCTATAATGCCAGGACCTTCCCCTCAAGTTCAAATTAGTGTGTCTGGGGTGGGGCCTGAGCCTTGGCATTTTCTTAACGTTCCCCAGGTGGTTCTTGTGTGTAAGGAAGATTGAGGATCACTGCCCATAAGTGTTCATGGAGCAAAGTGAACCTTTGAGGAGCACACTCCTCTTAGGCTTCCCTGCCAAGGTCACCCATCCACTGTGTTTGGCAGAGTGCTAGGCGGTTGGGTCTCCTGAGTTGGTGGGTCTCCATCACTCCCCTGGGAGGATGTTTTTTGATGAGGACATTCTGTTGGTTTTTATAATGTAAGTCAACAGGGAGTTGAAATTTTTTGCCTAAATGCCATTTTACACTTGTAAGGGATGCCCTGATTAATCATTTGTGACTACATAGATGCTGGTGGTGGTTTTATTCTTTGGCCCAGGGAATGATCCAGAGCCCCTTTCATCTTCTACTTTGTTGTTGTTCCTTTCAAGACAATCGGTCAAGCCAGAGGCAGTCTCCGCCCATCAGCATGACACTTCCCAGTAAGCCCGACTGGCCTCCGCCAAAAGCAAAAGCCAGGCTGACCTCCACTCTGCCGGCTCTGACTTCTCTTCAGAAACCTCAAGTCCCACCCAAACCCAGGGAACTTGAGGATGAGGTAACATAAATCTGTCCCCCAGGCTTTGCTGCGAAGTGAAGTGGAAAGCAGGATGCAGGGGGAGGGGGAAAGGGCCTGGATGGTCTGGCCTCTGGCATGCCTTCCTCCTCCATGTCCAACCCCGCCCCCCCCTCCCGCCCAGCACTTGCCACCCGTCCCTCTAACTTTCCACTGGTAAACCAATAGGGGTTTTTTCTCCCTAAAAAGGGCATATGTGGCCTTATTTTAAGGATTTTCACTCCCATGCTCCGTGGGTAATACCAGTACTGGATCTGTGCCCTTTTTACTAGCCTCCCCCTCCCCGCCCTTGGTTTCCTGCCAATCTTCTTCCTCCATAAGAGATTTCCCTATCGTTATTGTCCTTTGCTTCTCTGCCCTGTCTGTCTTGCTTTCTTTCCTCTATCTTCTTTTCTCTCTGCTTCTCCACTTTTCTCCTATAAGATGCACAGGTATGTGGGCAGACAAATGATGGAGACCGCTTGTCCTAGGGAGGCCCTGCCCAACCTATGGAGGAGCCGGCACCTCAGCCACTACTATCCAGGGACTCACCTTTGCAGATTGTCCAGAACTCCATCCTGGGTTTAGCTCATTATCTCTCTTCTGTCAGCATCCAGGTTTTATGAGTCTTCCTCCCTATGGAATAGCTCCCGTTTGAAAAGGAACCAATAAACTCATTCAGACTGTGGTGGGAATGACTGATAAGGCTTAAATCTGTTGTGGCTCCAGAGGTCCTTGCGTTTTAAATAAGGACAAAGGCAAGCCCCCAAACTTAGCCATTAGAACAACCCTACAAGTTGAACAGCCTCAGAAGCAAAATAACAATAAAGGCAACTCTTAAATATGACTGGACATAATTTTACCACAGCTTTTGAAGAAATAACTTGTTTCTAAATGCCTGTAGGTGACAAAACCTATAATGTATAAACATGTTGTACAACAACCTACATTTGCACCTTAATATGATTTGTAGCCCAGCAGGAATTGGAAAAGAGAAACTTTTAAATAAGATAGAGGCAGTGTTTAGACCCAAATTGCTGCTTTGACCCTTACTAGCTGTGTGACATTGGGCAAGCTAGATAACCTCTCTGAGCCTCAGTTTTTAATCTCTTTAGGTTGCTTTAAGGATTTAGTAAGAGAACATATATACAGCACTAAATACAGTGCCTCATACGTGGAAGCACTCCATGTGTCATATATTCCTTTCTAAGCATGTTCTAGATTCTTTACAAAATCCAATTTTCTAGCTTCTCCTGAAAACTGAAAGCCTGGCAACACTGGGCCAGTCGTGGCCTGAAAGCAGCTGAGCCTCATGGCAATCCCTGACCCCTGTTTCCACTGGTCATAGTTCCCACCCCTCATATAAGGTGTGCATGCATCCTTCCTCTGCACCCGTCCCCATAACTGTCTCCTGCCTGCGTCTGGAAGTGGTTTAGTTTCTGACTTCTATGCTAGGGCTCATTTAAGTCAGAGAGGCAGCTGACAGAGAGAGAAAGGATGTATTGCCAGCCCTCAGTCTGTCTGTCTGAGAGGCAATGCTGACTTTTTGGGGTGAGAAGAGGCTGGCAGGAAAAAGCTGAGCAGGAGACAGGATGCAGAGACTTGCTGTTAGGGGCTCACTGTAAATTCTTTCAGCACTTGGCAAATCCATATGAAGATATAAATTCAGACACAGAATATGGATGAATACGGTGGTACGTTATATAAGGCTCTCCATTTCCGTGAACAGCTGACAGTGGACCCCTGTGGGGAGACGCAGAGTTTTGCTAATACCAGCCTTGTGGAGGTGGCTGGGGCACGTATGAACCAGTGGGAAAAGGAGAAGTATGGAGGAGGCTGCATTCTGGAATGGGCAGATGGACAGTCAAGATAAGAAAGAGGTTAAAAAAGAAAAAATAGGCCAACATTAAGATCTGCCTGAACCATCAGATAGGAAAAGAAAAGTCAAGCACGCATAAATAACTAAAAATATTTAGCTCTGCTGTACAAATTACAGGAAAAGTATGGGGGTACAGGCTAACTGGAGAGTTGAAGGGAACGAAACGTAGGAGGAAGAAGCATTTGTGCTATAAGGACAAGAGTAGCTGGCACTTAGTGAGTGCTAGAAATCAACTGGTGTTCTGAGGGCTTTATATTTGTCCCATCAAGCCTTCCCAAGAACCCCATGAAATGGGTACTATCATCCCCATTTTATAGATAATAAAATGGAACAGATGAGGTGCAAAGGGGTTGAAAAACTTGCCCAACGTCACAGAAGTCAGATTTGGAGGTAAAGAAAGAGATGAGCAATAGCAATTAAATGAAGAGAGGGTAGAAATTGGGGAGAAAGAGAAGGGGAAGGCAAGAAGGTCCTAGAATGTAGTGGATAAGAGTATGGGCACTGGATCCTTGAACTGATTCTTGAATCCCAGCTCTACTACTTTTTAACTATTAGGACATGAGAAAGCTACTCGACTGCTCTATGCCTTGGGTTCTTCGAGTTTCTTCTTCTTGAGGTGGAGCTGACTGACAGTAGCACCTACCTTATTGGGTTGTTGTAAGGATTGAGTGAAATAACACATGTAAAGTACTCAGATGAGCACTTGCTAATAAGTGCCAATAAATGTTTGGATTTTGTTTCTCTAGAAGCCATCTGGGCTACCCACCAAGATGGGTTGCAAAAAACCACATTTGGGATCTGATTATCTCCTTGGCTTCCTATCAATATAAAATCACTTCCTCCCCTTATTTATGGCCAACTGATTATTAACAAAGTTGCCAAGACCAGTCAGTGGGGAAAGAATCATTTTTAAACAAATTGTGCCAGGATAACTATATCCACATGCAAAAATGTGAGAGTGGACCCATGTCCTGCCATAGAAAAAAAAACTCACCAAAAATAGATCCTAGATGTAAATGTAAGAGCTAAAACTATAACATTCTTAAAAGACAACAAGGACATAAATCTCTACAACCTTGCATTAGACAGGAGTGTCTTACATATAGCACCAAAAGCACGAGCAACAATAGAGAAAATAGATAAAGTGGGATTCACAATGTCAAAACGTTGGTGCTGCAGGTGACACCACCAAGAAAGTAAGAAGATAACCTACAGAATGGGAGAAAATTTTTTGTAAATTGTATACCTAATAAGAGGCTTCTATCAGAGCATTTAAAGAACTCTTCCAACCTAATAATAAAAAAGACAAAAAAGAAAAAGACAAATAACCTATCTAAAAAATAGGCAAAGAAGTCATAGAGGCTTTTATCTAAAGGAGGTATAAAAAGGGGGGCACCACCTCAGTGTTTGAGGGTCTGCCTTTAGCTCAGATCATGATCCCAACGTCCTGGGATGGAGTCCTGCATCGGGCTCCCTGCAGGGAGTCTGCTTTTCCCTCTGCCTGTGTCTCTGCCTCTCCCTTTGTGTCTCTCATGAAAATTAAATGAAATCTTAAAAAAAAAAAAAAAGATGCTCCACATCATTAACCATCATAAATGCAAATCAAAACCATAATTATATACCACTGCATGTCTTAGGATAGCGATATTCAAAGATAGACAATAACAAGTGTCAGTGAGGACGTGGAGAAACTGGAGCCCTCTTACACTGCTGGTAGGAATGGAAAAGAGTGCAAATGGAATGGAAAACTTTGGAAAAACAGTTTGGCAGTTCCTCAAACTTAAACAGAGAGCTACCATATGACCCAGCAATTCCACCACTCAGTATATTCCCAAGAGAAATGCACATTTACACAAAAACATGTTCATGAATGTCCTTAGCATCATGATTCATAATAGCCCCCAAAGTGAAAACAACCCAAATGTCCCCCACCAGATGGATAAACAATATGCAGTATATTTATATAACAGAATATTATTTGGCCACACAAGTTAATGAAGTACTAACATGCTACATGTTTGAACCTTGAAATTAGTACACTATATGAAAGAAGTCACTACACGTTATGTGATTCCATTTCTAATGTGATGCCAAGAATGGGAAAATCTTAGTGATAGAAAGTAGATTAGTAGTTGACTAGGTTGGGGAAGTGGTAGGTGAGAGGTGACAGAGCTCCTTTTGGGGGCAATGAAAGTGTTCTAAAATTAAATTGTGGTGATGCTTGCACACTCTTCAAATACACTAAACCCACCAAGTTCTACACTACACGGAGAGGAATTTAATGGTATCTGAATTAGATCTCAATAAAGGTATTAAAAAAAAAAAGAAAAAAACTCCTTCCCAGATAATAAACCTGGCCAGAGTGGACAGCTCCCTCCTCATTCACCTCTGTACTTCTTCCAGGTGGATTATGTGGTCCCTGTGGAGGATGGAGATGAGAACTACATTCACCCCACAGAAGGCAGTTCGCTCCCGGCAGAAAAAGGCAAGAGTTTGTAGTTTTAAGCACTTGAAATGTTTAGTGGTTGAGGGGGGTGTCTGAGATTATCTGGTAGCAAGCAGCAAGGGGTGCACAATGCATGGGGCCCAGGCCTCTATCCTCCATGGTGGCGGCATCTGCCTCCCTGGGTGGAGCAGAGCATCTGCGAGAGACCCATCTCTGTCACACCCCTCTGCCTCCATCCACTTTGGTGCTTTAATCCTCCCAGCTCAAATTAGGAAAACATCTAGGTTCTTAGTTAACTGACTGTCCTCACTTAGAATGGATTTCTCATAGAACTCAATCCTTGCAGAGCCACAGGCCACAGTGTTGGCCTCAAAAGTATTGCACCAGAGCAATGTCCACGGAGGACAGAAGAAATGAGAAAGCGAAATCCTCTCTGTGTCCTGACTCTTGAAATGTAGTGCTATCTAGGTGATGGGAACTGCTTTGGTTGTAAACCCTTCATGGAATAACACGTGTGAAGACAAATTCTCTTTAAAAGACAGTGCCATCTACCCTCAGGCCAGGAGTGCAGCATAACATGTTCACTGTGGACCTAGTTGCTGCGGAGGATAGGATCCTGTAGAAACGATGCCTACTCATCTAACAAACTCAACTCTCAAGTTGTCATAATCAGTTTTTACTCTACCCTTCTGTAGCAACCCTCTACTGGCCTCTCTGAACATCACCAACAGCTTCAAGACCCATTTGAATTCCTGAGCCACTCAGCACCACGAAACCAGAAATTGCTCCCCACCCCCAAACCCCATAAAATCCAAGAGAAATCGTCTGTGTTGCATGTGGCAGGGGAGGTGCGAATTTGTTCCCTTCACTATTGGTTTGATACACTTCTCTCAATGAAGAAAACAAAACTCTCTCATCAACTAGACCACCAGTTTGGCAAATGAAATTCCAAGCCAGAGTTCATTTTAACAAAATCCCGATAATAAAATAATTTGATTATCCCTTTTATCATTAGTATATTTATTCTGAAGAAGTTTCTTCAGGCTTCTTTCATGGCTTATATATTTAACAGGTGGGTTTCCCATTCTTTACAAATTCCCTGATCTGCCCCACTATTTCCACAATGCATTTTTCCATTAAGTGTGAATCTCCCACAATAGACCGTATCTATGATTGTTATATGTATGTATATATTTGTGTGTTTAAGCTCCCATGGTGAATAGATCCACCAAGCCAAGTAACTCCTCAAAGCCAGCCTCTCCTCCAGGGACAGCTTCAGGTAAAGTATATGCATGATTTGGTGTTTCGGGTTTTTGTGTGTGAAGTGATTGTTTGGGGGTTTGGTTTTCCAGTCTATTCCAAATAAGATAAACAACTCAGATCAAATATTAAGAAATAGTCACTTGTTTTTCCAAATTTCTTAATATATTGTGACAGAAGGCCTTGTCCTCATCTTCATGCATTGTCTGGTGGCACTTGTGTCAAAGGGACCCTGCCCCATGCTTTCAGGCCTCTGTTAGACAAGTCCTGGCTTTCCTCCAACCTCATTGGGCATTTCACTGGCTTCTCCTCCTCCCCTGCACTGACTGAGGGTGTTTGCACTGTTGGGTCCTCAGCCCTCTACTCTTCTTCCAGAAGTGTGGTGGCTAAGACCTTGAGTTTGGACGAGATGGAGCCGGATTGGAATCCTAGTGCTCCCAGTTGCCGGCTATACCATTTTGGGTCTGTCCTTTGGATCTCCACTCCTCAGATTTTTTCCTCTGCAAATGGAGATAAGAGTCCCTGACCTGTGACAGGAGAATTCTGGAATTGTGCATGGGAAAGCTTCAATGCAGTACATGGCACAGCAGGTGCTCAAGAAAGAATATCTTTCATGTCTTTGAGGTTCATCTATTCTTCTGGTTTCACCTCTCTTGTCTAAGCCAATAACTCTCTGGTGTCTAACTTTGACCTGATTTCTCTTCTGAACAACTTGACATTCTCACAGCCTCAAGCTCAATGCATTCATCACCTCCCTACCCATAGGGCAGGCCTATTCCTCTGTGCCTGTCAGCCCACAGGCCACATGTCCAAGGACCTGTGTTCTTTCCAGAGCCTGCTATGTCTTTTTCCTGAGTTTGCTCTTCCATTTTAGTTGACACCACTGTAGTCTAGGCTTCCTTTACATTGTCACTTCACATGTCCTATGTCCCATCTTCAAGAGTGCACTAGCCAATCTCTACCCTTGCCTGTAGGCTTTCTCTTCAGTCATTAAGATGAATTTCTGAGTGCCTCCAAATGTTGCCAGTTTTATTCCATTTCAAAGTTAGTTTTTGCCATGTCACCTGTACCCAAACCATGAACACCCAGTGGTTCCTAGTTGTCTGCTGTACAGATTGGCAGCCCCAAGGCCAAGGCCTGTGATGCTGAGTGGCACCCACACCCCACCCTGTTCCAGCACAGAAGCACAGGAGCCTCCTCTCCAGCCTTCCCTTCTTTTTCACAGCTCCACCCATATCTATCACACACACACACACACACACACACACACACTCCCTTCCCTCCCAGCACTGAAGGCTGAACACAGATACTAGGAGACTGAGCTCTGCTTCTAGGGATGTGCTTTTTGAAGGAAAATGAAAGGAGGTTATTTTTTTTTATAGACCACAGACTCATTTCTTGAGCAATTGTTCACCTTCTTCACAAATTCTTGTCTTATTTATTCTCTCTCTCATAACCCACAGGCTCTTTATGTGTAGGGAGAAGAGATCAGAGCCACCATATCCAGCTCATCTTAACTTCTAGGAACAAATGTCAATGCAGCAACCTAAAATGTCATGGCAAGGTCACTTTGGTCCCAGATGAAGTGGTGACACCTGACTCCTGATAACTTGGAAGAAGGGTTATTACCAGAATAGAAAACCTTTCCCTAAAATGTAAATGAAGGCCTAGGACCTCCTTTACAATGACAATTTAATCATCTCTGGTGTCTGCATCTTAAAATGTTCTTCTTACTTTGCAAAGACCTCTTCCTAAAACACACCCGGTACTCCAAACAGCCTGTACCTTTTGGCCTTTGTTTATGTTCTCACTTTTATGATACCAAATCCTACCTAAGGCCCAGCCTGAGGTCTCTCCACTAGGAAACCTGTGGTTTCTGCAGCCCACAGAGAGCTCTCCTTTGCTTTAAGTCTCATCCCATCTACACTCAGCCCATTCCTATTCTCTAATTACGCTGGGTCTCAGTCTAACCTCCTTAAGTACCCCGGTGGCACAGCGGTTTAGCGCCGCCTGCAACCCAGGATGTGATCCTGGAGACCCTGGATCAAGTCCCACATCAGGCTCTCTGCATGGAGCCTGCTTCGCCCTCTGCCTGTGTCTCTGCCTCTCTCTCTCTCTCTCTGTGTGTCTCTATGAAAAAATAAATTAAAAATCTTAAAAAAAAAAGTACATTACAAGCTCCTTAAAGATATTGCCTTACATCTCACATGTTCAGGAGGCCTTTCCTGACCTCACAAAGAAGGTAGATCCCTTTGGTATCCCCTATAGTGCCCTGCCCTGCCCCTTTATCTCTAATCTCCCCAGAGATCTCTGCCTATAGAAAAGAAAGTTGTCTTTTCTATAAGATCCTCAGCTCCATGTCTTGCTCATAGATGTGCTTCCAGGGGTTATACAGGACCTGAATCAGAATAGGTGCTGATATGGTGGTTTAGTCATTTGGTTGAGAGTGAATGTGTCCCCCAGTACTGGCCGTATTTGAAGAACTACATGGTGCCATCATCGGGGCATTAACCCGTTGAATTTATTATTCGTTAACTTTACGTTAATCTAGTATCACTATATTTTAATACTAGAGGCATCAGAAGAAACCAAATCTGAACAAAAAAATAATTTCCTGGTTATATGGTTGTTGGATATGCAAGAGAAGAAGTACAGGAGGAGGAAGGAAGTGAGATAATTTGGGAGGGACAAACCTGAACAGTTAGAATGATTTTCTGAATATGCAAACAGTCTTCAGAGATGGTTTTTACAAAAGGAATAACCAGACTACTTGCCTGTGTCTTTCCATAACCCTCCACTAGCCTTTAAAGACTTCAGGCAGTGCTAGATAGGCATCATGAAAGTGCTAAGGCTTCAGATCTGCATTTCTGTCAGAGCAGCACACCACAACACTGGTCTCTGATTAATGGATGTTGCTTTTGGCTCTTTGATGGCTCATAAAGCGCTTGCCAAGGATTACACAGAGGATTAGGTGCAGTGGCAGTCTCTGCTTCTGCTCCATGTTCCACATGGAGAAGCGCTGTTTCAGGACCACACAGACTCCAAGGCCAAAGGATTATGATCTTGGCTCTGACGCACACTAGGTGCCAGACTTCAAACAAGCTGATCAATCTCTGTTTCTTAGTCTCCTCCTCTGAAGAAGGAAATGGCACATGTGCCTAAGTCGTGCGGCGGGGGAAGGGGCAGGGCAGGTTAAGTTGAGTAAACATATATGAATCCCACTCCTAAACTGATAGCTCTGTTTGCCAGTTTTTGGAATCCTTTGTTTCGCATGCCTTGATTCATGACCAGTCTGGAGGAGTGCCCTGGACCCATCCCAGGAGACAGTGGTTTCTTCCTTTCCGCATAGAGTTTTAATGTAACTGAGGGTATCTTGACCTCTGCACAGCTGGCATTTGGGGCTAGATAATTCTTTGTTGTCCTGGCTGTCCGGTGTACTGTGAGATGTTTAGCAGCATCCTTGGCTGTCTCTGCCCACTAAGTACCAATACCATCCCCTCCCCAGTAGTGCTAAACAGAGATGTGTCCAGACATTGCCAAAGGTAACCCACCCTCCCCACGGAGGGGGCGGGTACCAAATACTCCTAGTTGAGAAGCACTGGTTTAATTTTTTTTTTTTTTTTTTTTTTTATTCATGATAGGCACACAGTGAGAGAGAGAGAGGCAGAGACACAGGCAGAGGGAGAAGCAGGCTCCATGCACTGGGAGCCTGATGTGGGATTCGATCCCGGATCTCCAGGATCGCGCCCTGGGCCAAAGGCAGGCGCCAAACCGCTGCGCCACCCAGGGATCCCAGAAGCACTGGTTTAAACAAACAGAAAGACTGAAGTGTTTTAGTGATTTATCTCTAAATGTGATTTGGAAGAAAGTTGTGGAGACCCTAATTTATTTGTAGATTTTGTCAGAAGTGGGTAGACAGGGCATGCATTTCTGAACTTCCTCTAAGTCGGTAGCATTTAAAAAGTGTTCTCTCTCCTCATTTCCTAAAATGGGTGGGTGGGTGGGGGGAGTTTGGGAATTTACAGTTCCCTGCCAATATGCAAGTTGAATTTTACCTATAAGCCAAATTGTTCTGAAGCTATTAAATTAGATCTCTTTACTTGGCAGCACTCATGCAGGGCCTGAGAGTAAGGGACACTCCAGCTGGTGGACAAGCCCCACTAATAATAATAGGTTTTCTAGAACATCTAGAAGAGAGTAAAATCCTAAGGGCTTACTATTCCAGCATTGAGACTGTTACGGGTAAGGAAACTTGCCACCATTGCATGCAAGAGTGAAGAGAGGATGATGCAGTAGAAGGAAAAACTACGAGTAGGTCATTTTCCCAGTTGAGAAACTTTGGTAAGCACCAGCTGTGCAAATATTAACATCATTTTTTGCTCAATACAATGAAAACAAAGCTGATTTTTCTCTTTTATTATACTTTTAGACACATCTCCGTTTATCAAATTCCCAGTTTCTTCTTTGGAGTGTCACAGCCAAGAATTTGGCTTTGCCAGAAAGCAAGAACCCCGGTCACAGAAGGGACCAGGTTGTCCTACCCCAGCTATGCCCCTGGGTCTGACTTCAGGCCCAGAGCAGCAGAGAAGGTGACTGGCCTATGAAATAAGAAAGTCAATTTTCATCTTCCCGTGGGCATTCACAAAAACACCGCTCTGTTTCACTAATCTTTCCCACATAAGGTAGAAAGAGCAAGTGAATCTGAGCTGCCAAATTGCAGCCCAGAGTAATATTAATAGGCATTGGTTGGAGAGGAACATGTCCACTGGCTTTAAACTCAGCTAGCCTCGCTGTTCAACTCCAGCCCTGCCACTTAACCTCTCTGAGCCTCTGTTTGCTCCACATGATGTTATGGGAGGCTTAGAGACGGCACATTTAAAGTACCCGGCATAGTGCCCAGCACCCAGAGACACTGTGGTGGTTGATAACAAGATGCTAAAACAAAAATAGCAATAATCACATTTACTAATGTGAGTAATGAGATCCTAATGAATTATAACATACACATCATAAAACTCAACTCATTTTACATTTATAATGTGGCATTTTTATAAATCATTACATCTACGAGCTTTTCCACCATCACAACAATCCAGTTTTAGAAAATTTCCATGCCCACCCCAACTCCAAAAGATCCTTTATGCCTATTTTTGGTGAATGTTCTTCCCACTGCCAGCCCCAGGTAACCACGGATCTGCTTCCTGTTGCTATAGATATGCCTTTTCTGGACATCTCATATAGATGGAGTCATATAGTATAAAGCCTTCCCCGTCTGACTCTCTTCACTTTAGCATAATGTTTTTAACCTCATATACTTTCAGTTCCTTTCCAGCAATATTAGTTTTTATTTGGCTGATTCTTTACAATTTCAAAGTTCTCCCATTGCCTTACAACAATAACTCTGAGTTAGGTAAGGTAGCTGGTTGTGTCCCCATTTCACAGTGGGGGACACTGGAGCACCAGTGGCCACCCAGTCAGTTTGTAAAGGAACACCTAGCCGGTTTGGTGGCCAAGAAATAGCTAGAACCCTGTCTTCCTGATGAGACACCATCGGTTTTCTACCAGAACTCATACTACCACCACAGAGAAAAGCGGCATGCTTCTCCCTCTCTTATTGCAGAAGTGATTTATGAGGAAGGAAGCGGGAAGGAACATGTTGGCAGACTGTTTGAAGATATGAAGGGAAGGGAAGCTTAGTAGAGAAACTAGGCAGTAAATATGACAACAACAATGTACTCAAGCCAAAGGAGCCCTTGGCAGTGAGAAAGAGGGAAAACCCCTGGGAGGAAATTCTGACTTAGGCCTTCTTTCTACTTCTTCATTTTTCAGACAAGGTTTTTTTTTTCCCCTTCCCTGAAATATTCCATCAAAATCTATGAGTAGCCAAGGATATTTTAATAGGGTTAATCAGGTGTTAAGAATTTGAAGAACAGCATCCATTTGGTACCCTAGCCAATGAAACACAGTTGGATTCATAGTCCAGATGACATTTCAGTTTATTGTCACATGAAATATTAAAAATTCCAAATGTAGTCTCTTTTTCTATATGTTTTCAAAAGTCACATCAAGGTCGGGTAGCACCTTAGTGAGAATCACATAGAGCGGCCATTTCCTTATGGAGTGCTAGAGAGTCAACACTATGCACTCTTGACTGTTCTTTTCATTTATAAGCATTCATGGAAATTAGCCCTGTGTGAGAACCATATGTAGAAGAGGAGTGGATGGGCACTGAGTGAAAGCCTGAAGGCCTCTCTCTAGTAAAATACATGAGAATGAGTTTTATGACCTCTATTTGTAATAGTTCTTGAAGCTCTTGTGTTTTGGATGGGCGGTTCTGTCAGATGAGGTGGCATGGTGTGTGCATGTCCTCACAGTATAAGTTCTGGGGGGACAGAGGCCTAGTTCTGCTTCTCTACCTCTTTGACAACCCCTAACACAGTGTTGTTCACATACCAGGTTCTCAATAATTCTTAGTAAATGACTATTTCCTCAGTGCTCAGCTATATGTGCTTTATCTTGCAAACTAAAATAATGCATCCTGAGGACACGTCCAACCTATATTTACAGAGTATCCTCTGTAGGTCCAATAGGAGTTGTAGACTTAGAAATGTAGTAGGTTCTTAATAAAATATTATATTCGGTTCAATATATTCAGTAACGAGCCATAGTGTCCAGGAAGGTGAGCATCAGCATGAGAGGAGGCAGGCAGGAGACACTGAGAGAAGCAGGCTTAGCATCTGGCTCTCCCCCTCCAGGCCTGCTCTGTCTGGTGGTGAAGCTCTGCCTATCTCTCGGTTCTTCCCTTGTGACTGTCTGCTTTCTGTCTTAGGTAGCCAGAGGGGAAATGAGATACAGTGGACAAGGTGCTCTGGGTCTCTTCTGTGGCTTTGGAAGATGCAATTTGGGCAGTAGCTTGTCATTGGTCTCAATCTTTCTATCAGTGCAATGGGCAAAGGCCCTGAGAATTCAGAGGTGAATGAACAGCCTCTGGATGTGAGGTTACTATGTGTACAGTAACCTATGTGTATAGTCTGTGTGATCATGAAAAGCAATGCCTATAGGCATGTAGCAGGAGTGGTGGGTCTGTGTCTCTCCATCCTTAGGCACCACTGATGTGCACAGCTGTGCAGTGTATATAGATGCACATGTGTGTTCTTGGCTCTTTCCTGTAGGAATCTTGTGGGCCTTTCACTGAACCTGCAGAATCAGGGGACTCTGCACTTGCCCCATGGGAGAAAAGAGAAAGTTGTTTAGAAATGTCAAGATGGGGGATCCCTGGGTGGTGCAGTGGTTTGGCGCCTGCCTTTGGCCCAGGGCGTGATCCTGGAGACCCAGGATCGAATCCCACATCGGGCTCCCGGTGCATGGAGCCTGCTTCTCCCTCTGCCTGTGTCTCTGCCTCTCTCTCTCTCTCTCTCTGTGACTATCATAAATAAATAAAAAATTAAAAAAAAAAAAAAGAAATGTCAAGATGGAGTCCCTAATTCACATTCTGGTTCCAAGCTTATAAATTGACATCATATATATATGATGACGTCATATATATATGACATCATATATATATATATATATCACCTTTGTCTACAGATTTTCCCCAATAGCATCCATATAACCACCTATTCATGCTTAACTGAAAGAAACCCAAAAATGTGCCGGTATTTCTTTTTTTTTTTTTTTTTAATTTTTTTATTTATTTATGATAGTCACAGAGAGAGAGAGAGAGGCAGAGACATAGGCAGAGGGAGAAGCAGGCTCCATGCACCAGGAGCCCGATGTGGGATTTGATCCCGGGTCTCCAGGATCGCGCCCTGGGCCAAAGGCAGGCGCCAAACCACTGCGCCACCCAGGGATCCCATGTGCCGGTATTTCTGAGCCTATCAGGAAGGCCAGCCTCACTGTCACTATAAGCCTCAGATTCAGGAGTTGGAGACTGACCTGTGTGTATGTTTGTGCAGGTCGTAACAGTGGAGCCTGGGATGCTAAGTCATCTTCTCCTGCTGCACCATCCCCACTGCCCAGGGCTGGGTGAGTACCTGCTGTGCAGGACAGCTCTGTGAGATGTGAGTGGATGGTCTCCACCACTGTTGTGGGCGGGCCTACCTGGAATCCACAAAGGGGTCCAGCCTGCAAATCTGGGGGGAAGTGGGTGCTTTTCTGCTATTTCCATCCAGAAGGGCATACCTGCCCAAGCACAGATATAGGTGTACCTCACATTACAATAGGTGTGTTCCTAAAAGATGTAGAAATGAAATCCCGCTGCCCTGTTCTTCTCTACCCCTATGGCATGCTTCAAGTCGGACTAGGGGTCCCCTGCTGAAATTAAGACTAACAGTCTTTCCTTTCCTAAATTTTTAGTTAAATTGACTTGTGTTCTGTAAGACAGAAGCTCCAGCATCTGAATAGTTTTGAGACCCATAAGCAAGTTTCATCTTTACTTTCGACTCCTCCACTTCTCTTTCAAGTAGTTAGTGAGCTATAAACAAACACATACATACCCAACAGCATACACTGGGTTGTTCAATCAAGGCCACACTGCTGAGATTCCTTTCAAAGGTGATACAAGAGAGTCATTCTTTCTTATTGGATTTAAAAGAGCTTTGTAAACTGTTAGGAGATATAATATGTTAATATCACAAAGGGACCCCATAATTTTATATTGTTTCAATAGGTTAGTTTAAAAGTATGCTTAAATATGTGCAAAGCTGGCCTGCATGATTATAAACTTAATTCTACTTAAAGACATTATTTAAAAAAAAAAGACATTATTTTTTATTTTTTAAGATTTATTCATTTATTTGAGAGAGAGAGAGAGAGCACATGCGGGAGATAGGGGGGTATAGAGGGGCAGGGGAAGAGAAAATCTTGAGCAGACTCCATACTGAGCTTGGAGCCCAACACAGGGCTTAATCTCATCACTCTGAGATCACCACCTAAACCAAGAGTCAGACCTAGAGTCAGGAAGCTTAATCTCCTGAGCCACCCAGGCACCCCAAAGCAAAGACATTCTTAAATTCAAGGGTTTAACCAAAACTTCTCGCTTGGCTCAGCTTTATCGTTTTGGGTAAGTTACTTAAACTCTCTGAGCCACAGTTTCCCAATCTCTAAAATGTAACAATAATAGCCATTTTTAGAGGTCACTGTGAGGTTTAAATAACATATGAAAAGCCTTAACCCAGTGCCAGGCACTTAAGAATTGTTAGTGTTCTTCCCCCAATCTTCCAGCTCTCAGCCAAAAACAAAGTGAGAGAGAGAAAAGGTGAGAGTGTCTTTAAAATAAACACAGAAGAGAAGCATACACCCTTACAGTATGAGATTACAGTCTCTACCAAAACAAACCAGAACATTAGCTCAAAAAGCCCCTTCAGGACCAGAGATCACAAAGGTTTTCACATTTATGTTGGTCTTAGATTTCTCTGTTCGGGATGAAATCCTAGGCAGATGTCAAGTAGAAAATGTCACTAGAGGCAGGGCAGCAGTTGGCAGGGGAGGTGCCTGCGGTAGCCTCACCCGCCAGGCTGTCCGCCTATCTCCACCCGAGGCCCTGGGCTATAGCCCGAGGGTGCTGTTGGAGGATGGGAGGGCTCTGCATACATGCCTTGAAAATACTGATGCTAGTCCTCATTTTATAGATGAGGAAACTAAAGCTCCAACCAGCCTTACAGGCAAGAGAAAGAGGCCTGATGTCACAGAGTAATCAGCAGCAGAACTGGAACGAGAATTGTTTTCCTGACTCCCTGACAACTGGCGCTCCTATTTATCCCCAATTAACTCTTTGCCATCTGTCCATGGACCCTATCTGAAGCTAGGAGGATCACAGCTAAATCCTGTTTCCATCCCCCTTGGCCTTCAAGGACAGTCTTTCAACACACTCATACCATGTTTATTATTCTAGTTTAGATTTGAAAGTAAAATGATAAGTAGTCAGCTCTACTTTATCTTTGTTATGTTTTAACAAAGCCCAATCTTTTTATCCCTCAGGAAAAAACCAGTTACACCACTGAAGACAGTAAGTTAATTTTGCATTTAAATGTGTTTCATATCTCCTGCAATGCTTATTCTTGTTCTCTTATTTAAAATTGACAATGAAAAAAAAAAATAAAATTGACAATGCTTCCAGATAAGGTGAACGCAGCAATCTTAGCAACTGAAATTGCTGCCCAGACTACCCAAGAGAAATTCAGTGTTCTTGGTTAGCCAGGGAAGATGCTGCGTGGGAGGAGCTCATCCTCACTTGACCCAGGGTGGCTTCACTGAGTGTGAGCGGCAGATCCAAGGTGGAAGCCAGGCTCCCTGCCTCCCCTGACATCTGTCTTCCCCACAGGGAGCCCCTGTGTCTGCTTTCCATCTGCTGGTCTGGGAGCTAATGGTGTATCAGGCACACATTGGCCTGACTAACCTCAGATTCTGGCCAGAATTTTCGGGGAACCTGGGCCAGCCCACTATTTGAGGAAGCCCACCTGGACCTAGTACCTGCTCTGTAACCTGACATTTACAGTCATTTAGCAAACACTGAGGTGGAGCCCTAAGACCAAAGCCAGGTGACACTTTCCCACTATGCAAGACCTACTGGCCAGCAGCTACTGGGGACCACAGTATCCATCAACCCTGTTGACAGAGCCAGGAAGTCCCTAGTCCATTGTCACTTATTGGAAAGGTTGGTCTGGGAACTGTGTGTTTTTTATTGTTGTGATTGAAAGAATAGCTATGATCAAAGAAATGTTCTCCCTAAATATTTATTTTAATTATATCTCTTTAACATTTATTTCCACATTCTACTGTATTGAATATCCTTGCCTTTTTTTTTTTTTAAATAGACTCCAGTTGCCTCTACACAGAATGCCTCAAGCATTTGTGAAGGTAAACTATATTATTCTGAAGGCTGAATATATCCTCTTACAGTTATTTTAATTAAGGATTTGTACATAAGTGTATTTCTAAATTGCTTTCACTGTTTATAAGGCAATAACAAAATGGCCTTCACTTTGCAATGAGTAGTAAGGACCTGAGCTTTCAGTCCAGTGTCTTTGGGGCAAGGCTATAGTTTATATGCCCCAAACCTGCCTGTTTGTAGACATATGACTTGCTAGAAACAGTACCATCACTTCACATAGATATGAGGCCTTATTCAGAGCTATTCACATTTCTTAGAACTAATAGCTTAGTTCAGGTAATGAAATTTTTAAAAATCTGCTTATTTGAAAAAGTTCTTATGCTGTTTTCAAAATTTTTTTTCTGAATTCAAATGTCTGTTTTAGTACATCTCCAAATGTTTTCCTTCATCTTATCATATCCTAAAAACCTAATATATATTCTTTTAATTCGAATTTTCCCATTTGAAAATTACTCATATTTGAAAAATACCAGAGAAAAAAAAAGAGAAAGAAGTAAGAATGATCCATAATCTCAACACTTAAAGCACTATACGGAAGTTAAAGTCCTGAACTCATCTAATTCACAACTGAAGCTACCCAATGTTAAAGCTGAGTGAGTGTTCTCACCATTTCCTGAGTTAACATGGGCACATATACATAAAATGTCCTGGTTTCTCTGGTGATGGTTGGTGGACATTTTCTGAATGTGTTCTACAACTTGCCTGTCTGCTTTAATTGCTCCACTGGGGATTTTTTACATCTATTTCCCACATCTTTTCTCCTCCAGGTTATTTCAGAGATATCATTGCCTTTCTGGTGTCATGCTTTTGTCCGCTTGTCCTTTGATGCTTTTGTCTTGCTGTCCTTCCATTCCTTACAGTTTTCCATGCTTGTTGAACAGTGAGCTCAAATAATAGTGGAGCCTTAGGGTAAGCCTCTGCAGGAAATAAGCTCAACCTCGTGCAGATTCCATTGGCTTCAGGGGACTTTGAAATCCAGCAGAGAAAGAGCTTGTGAATGCCCCCACGCAGCTTGGGTGTCCACACTGCCAAAGGGCTCCTAGTGCAAGAGCTTGGCATTTCATCTGTTTTGTGACTTGTTTTAAGAACAGAGGCAACCATCATCCAAACCCAATGTGGGTAAGCAGCCTCTTCTTACCTAGGAAGGAAGCCTCCAAGATGCAGAGGCAAAGCGAGATGGTCAAAGCTCAGCAGCTGTAGGAATCAAGTGTATTTACTATTTCTGCCTTCTGAAATTGTTTTTTTTTTTTTTTTTTTTTTTTTTTTGCCTTCTGAAATTGTAAGCTGTAAAGTCATGAACAAAACATCTCACACAGCTGTTCAAAGAAACTTGCCACAGACTTAAAACATTCTTAAGGGATTCAAGGCTTCTGAATTTTGCTGCAATACAAGAAACTCCAAAGTCTATCTTACCATTTATTTGAATCTTTGAGTTTGCACTACTTTTATTCCTTTTGAGTTCCTGTAATGGAAAACCAAGAGTTCACCTTTCTTCCATGTGGGACACATACCCATAGACATATCCAGATTTGACAAACCCCAAACCAAATTTGAGGTAGAATTAGCATGAAAGTGATTTATAATCAGATTATCAGTGGTTCAGCAGTAAAGTTCACTGCGTTCAATATAAATTTCTTACATTTCAGGTTATACCCATTTCCCTATATACTGATTATAACTCCACCCTTTCGTCTTCCACTCAGAAAAACAAATGAAACGCAAGTGAGATTAACATTATTATAAGGATGACCTTGAATTTGTTCAATTAACTTTTTTAAAAGAGTAGATTATTTGCAAACTCTGATATGTACCTCTTATCAGTAAAAATTACTTATACCACCTCTTATGACTAATGAAGATACTCCAGGGTGTTATAACATTTGTGTAGGGGATACCGGTGTGGTTCAAACTTGTTCGTTTCAGGTTGCCACCTGTACTCACACGCTTAAAGGTCCACCCCACAGGCTCAGTCCCCACGTATATTGCCACAGAATGGTAAGATGTGCCTGTAACGCCTCTGGGGAGGAGTCCTGGTCCTAATAGTACAAACACATCACCAGACCGCCAGATGCAGAAACAGATAGTGTCCCGGTGAAAGACATATTCATGGGAAGACATCAAACCAAATCCTGGTCTCCTCAGTTGGTGTTGCTGGGTTTGGACATGGAGATAGACATTTCATTTTAGCCTAATACGAGAATTTTCTTAATGCAGAAAAACCTATACCTGCTGAACGCCACCGAACATCTAGTCACAGACAAGAAAATATGCAATCATCAATGTTTCCTCCTACCCAGAAGTAAGAAACCTTTCTTTTAAAAATAAGTTTCCTGACACTTTTATTGTTAGACTACATAGTGACACTGGTTTATAGTGCTTGGTATAAAAATCTGACATTTCATTGCATTGCAATTAAATTTTTTAATTTTAATTTTATTTTATTTACATTCAATTAATATATAGTGTATTACTATTTCAGAGGTAGAGTTCAGTGATTCATCAGTTGTATATAATACCCAGTGCTCATTAAATTTTAAAAGGTGTTGAGCAGGTGAAAACTTTAAAAGAACTGCTGGGAATCACAAAGACCTAATATTTGGGTTAAGTATTGGTCTCAACGAAAATCTAACACTTTAATCAAGTCTCTTCCTTTTTAAAAACTGAAGGGGACAGTGTTACTTAAGTTGAAGACTTTGGTGCCTTTCCTATCTTTAGATATGTTTTATTGGTCATTTGTGTTAATTCCTTTGTGGTGGCTCTGCTCAGAGTATCTTCACTGCAAGTAAAATGTTGAACTTACTCATCTTGTGCTTTGCCCTTTAATTAATATGAAAATTCTTCCTTTCAGACAAATCCATCACAAACCCATACCTCTGCCAAGTAAGTACAATGAAGTCGCGAAAAGCATATTCAGATAGTGGGTAAGGCTGGATATTCCTCTCTGAGCAACATTTCCAGCTGGAGGATGTTAGTTCCTCTCTTGTTTGTTTCCTTTCCTGTTAAGTGGAGCCAAGAGTATTTATTTCATAGAGCTATTTTCAAAAGTAAATAAATTTGGGGTGATTTTTACTTTCTATTTTTTAAATATTGATTGAATATTTTACTGATCATATTGGTCATCTTTTACACTTAATTTTTAAATAAAAACAGTACAACTTTTTTCAAAATAAGGAGATTAAGTACCTGGTATAGTGCTTTGAATATAGAAGGTCTTCAGTAAATGATAGCTATTTAAATTAAATCTAAAATGCATTTTGATGCTCATAAAATATATCCCTAAAAGCTACCCCCAAAAGATTTGGGGGGCACTGGATGGGTCAGTCAGTTACACGTCTGCCTTTGGCTTAGGTCATAATCTCAGGGTCCTGGGATTAAGCCCCACATCAGGCTCAGCAGGGCATCTGCTTTTCCCTCTCCTCTGCCCCCTCCTCACTGCTCATGCTCTCTCTTTCCCTCAAAAAACAAAAAACAAAACAAAAACAAAACAAAAAAAAACCTAAAAAAAAAAAGATTTGACAAATACTCTGGATAATTTTCCCAAAGCAAATAGTACCTCACCCTAAAAATATATGAAGTCAGTCTTGTAGAACATAACTGCCCAAACTTTGATTTGCCTTCTACTCAATGGAGGAAAAATGAAAAACAAAACAAAACAAAACCCTACCTTGCATGGGTCATTAGGAAAATATTCCAAAATAAGCAGGATGTGGTACATTTAAATAAAGAGAGTAATTGTTATAAATAAACAATTTATGTGCACTTATCTTAAACATTAATCAGATTTTTAGGTTTCAATTAGATTTTTAAATTTATCTTCAACAAATGAAACTTGAAGAGCACCTAAATGGCTCAGTTGGTTTAGCATCCAGCTCTTGATTTCAGCTCAGGTCATGATCTCAGGGTCCTGATATTAAGTCCTATGCTGGGCTCCATGCTCAGTAGAGAGTTTGCTTGAGGGTTCTCTCTCCCCCACTCTCTCTGTCCCTCCCCTGACTCATGCTCTTCTAAATAAATAAATAAATAAATCTTTATTTTATTTTTTGTAAGATTTTATTTATTTATTTGAGAGAGAGAGAAAAAGATAGAGTAGGAACAGGAAGATGGGCAGAGGGAGAGGGGGCTCCCCACTGAGTAGGGAACCTTACTCAAGGACTCTATCCCAGGACCCTGAGATCATGATCTGAGCTGAAGGCAGACACTTAACTGAGTCACCCAGGTACCCCTAAAATAAATAAATAAATAAATAAATAAATAAATAAATAAATAAATAAATAAATAAATCTTTTTTAAAAATTTAAAAATAAATGAAACTTAAACTAAATATATGTATATATCTTTTTAAATTCTGAACATCAACTGCAAATGGTTTGGCTATAAAAATCTTATTTTTCACTATATAAAGCTTTATTATACTTTTTATTGTTTTTCAGCCTAAGTCATTCTTTCAATGAACAAATACTTATTAACCATCTGTCACATGCCAGGCACTGTTCTAGACACAGGGTATATACATCATTGAATAAAACAAATAAACCCTTGCCCTTATAACAACTAGATAAATCATATAATTTCAGGCAAATGCTAAAGTGCTATAAAGAAAAAGAAATCAAGATGGCAGGGGGTAGGGTCACAAAGAGTAAGGAAGGAAATGAAGTCTGCTATTCTGGATGGGCAGTCAGGGAAGGCCTTATTTGTAAAATGGGGTCTAATAGCTCCTCCCACAATGGGCCAACATGAGGACAAAATGAGCTGGGAAGTGGAAAACAGAACAGGACTGGTACTAATTCAAGGCTCAGCAAACATCAGCCTTGAACACCCCCAACTACTTAACCTGCAGAAACCGCCAACCACAACTTATACTGTACTGTGTGCCTTGGAAGAGCCTGACCACCCACTCTCTTTTGCTGTTCCCACCCAGGAGTACCATTCCTACCTTAGAATGAGCCCTTCCTTCACGCCCACCTGGCTGAGCCCACCAAGCCATCACTGCTCACTCCTGTTACAATGGTGGCTGTCACTTTTAAACATCCAGGACACTTTCACCAAAGTCTGTTTCTCCTACACACTTCCCTTCCTAATAAAGGACAATTCTAGTTGTTCTACTCTGCTCTAATTAAAAAACAAACAAACAAACAAACAAAAAACCTTAGAGTCCCCCTAGGACTGCTTGCTTGCTTTCTTCACACACCTTCCAGCTATTCTTTCAAAATATAATTGATGTCCAACCATCCACTGATGCCATCTGTCCTGGGCCACCATCATGTCCTGCTTGGGCTTGCAAGAACACCAAACTGACCTCTTCTCTTCTTCCCTTGCTCTCTTGGATCTATTTCCAACCCTGTAGCCAGGGGACCTTGTTGAAAGACAGACAGATCACATTCCTACTCTGTTCAAAACCCTCCAAAAGTTTCCCATACCACATTTGTTAAAGCTGAAGTCATGCTAACAGCTCCACCAGGTCCTACACATCTGTTCCCTTCCTTACCTGCTGTCTTCCATCCCTTGGTCTCTCCTTTTCCTTCCACACTCCAGGCACAGTGGTTCCCTGTCTATCCCTCAAATATGCTAGGCCCTAGTGTGCTGCTATCACTCCTACCTGGTACATTCTTTCCTGAGACAGCCACATGCTTCCTCCCCTACCCTCTCTCTTCCTGCAGATCTTACCTGAGTGTCTCTTCATGAAGCCTTCCTGACTAGCCGATTTAAACATACTGCGTGTCCAAGGCTAGTCCCCAACCCCCTTCCCTGTACTTCTCCATATACTTATGACTCTGTGATATTGTATATACATTTGCTTATGTCTTTATTGTCTATCTCACTCACTCCATTAAAACTTAAGCTCCATTAAAACTTAAGGGCAGGGCATTTTGCTGTATTGTTTGATATATCTATACATCTATCCCCAAGGTTTTGATCCATGGCAGGCACACAATGATGAATGAATGAATGAATGAATGAATGAATGAATGAATGCAGTGAAGTATTTTCCCTATTTTGTGTGTCCCATATTTAGATTATAAACTCCTTGAGGAATTTCATGCCATAAGACAGCAATTCTCAAATGTTTTGGTCTCAGGACCACATTAACACTCAAAATCATTGCAAACCCAAAGAACTTTAGTTCACATGTTTCTTTCCATTGATATTTAATGTATTAATTAAAAGTGGACAATTAAAATAAAATCTTAATTAGTAGATTTATTAATCTATTTTAATTAAAACTTATATTTTTCATTTAAAAATATTAAACTCAAAAAATACATTACATGTTAACATAACATGTTTTTATGAAAAATCTTCCAAACAAAAACAATTTAGTGGGAAGAGTAGCATTGTTTTATATTTTAAGAATCTCTTTAATACCTAGAATAACAGAGACAGTTGGATTCTCACATCTGCTTCTGTATTCAAGCTGTTGCAGTGTTTTTCTAGCTGAACTTTACTAAGAAAATGGCGCTTCACAGAGATATGGGTTTAGAAAAGACCTCACAACCTCCCTGAAACAATCCTGGGATTCCTGATGTCCTCAGACCATGCTTTGAGAACCACTGCTATTAAGGAATTTTTGGTGTGTGTGTGTGTGATTTTTCAGTGTGTGTGTCCCCCGCAACATCTAGCACAGTGTTGGAGTATAGGCACACTTAACTGCTCAAGATACAATGAAGACCTGTTGATTTTTCAAATCCTTTCCAGGATTTCCAGAAGGAGGAAGCCCAACTGTAGATGGCCTATTTTCATCTAACCCTCATTTGTCAGAACAGGTATGAATGAACTCTTATTATTACCATTAAACTGCAGGAAAAGGAATGTCTTCTAATGTCTTCTTATAAGGAATTTAGGGTGAAGCTTGAGGACAGACTATCTTTTAAGTCAGCTTGAGAGTTGTCATTTGCTAATAGGTACAGAATGCATTTTGTTTTCAGGGATTAAGACCCTGCTCCACGTATTCCAATTTGTATTCTGGATGCCCTAAGTAATAATTTGTGTTTTTTCAAAACTAGCAAAGAAGTGTGCTATTTTTATTGTTCTTCCTTTCACAAATATTCTATTTAAACTGTGTAATTTTCGCAGAATAGATCTGTGGAGGCAATATGATATTAAAACCCATAAAGCAGCAGTTTTTTAAAAAGGGAAAGAACTCTGTGTGCCCTTGGGCAAGTCTCTCTAAGCTTTCTCAAATGTAAAAGAAGAATGATAGCATGTATCCTTCTTGCCTTCAAAGTAGTTAAAAGAATCCAGTAAGATCATACTTGGTAAAAACACTTTGGAAATTAGAAAGCACTCCACAAAGCAACAACAATAAGATCGTGATAGGGAGCTTATAACTTTTTAGGAGAAAGGAATAAATGGCTTAGGAATCTTGCAGGATTGATTGATTGATTGATAATAATGTTCAAGTACTAAGGCCAAAAAAAAAATCAATTATATAATCCTGTGATTGATCAAAGAAGCAGAGAACTCATTTTCAAATTGTTGGTTCAAATATAGTTAAGTAATGCAAACTACCTATAGTTTGGTAATGCAAAATGGGACTATGTTTTCAGTGCACAGAAGGTGCCGTATTATTGAAGGACCATCTCATGCTTAGTAATGGTCTCCATTTCACAGGAAGCAGACATTCACTGCAAGCCTTGGTACGCTGGTGCCTGTGATCGGAAGTCTGCTGAAGAGGCTTTATACAGATCAAACAAGGTTTGACCATTTTTAGATCCCATATTCTGCTCTAGGCCTACAATAGGCACAGCTGTCATCCCAATAATCCGTTGACTAAATAAGTGCAACAATTATGGATTCAGGGATATTTATTTATTTATTTATTAGAGAACAATTGCCATCCCCTCCTCCTTTTCTCTCTCTCTCTCTCTTTCAAGTTTCTCCCTCTTTGTTCTTCCATCTCATTTCTACTTGTCCTTTCTTTGCAAGGATCTATAGGCTCCACTGTTCTCCAAACAATGGGAGAGAATAAGGCTCCTGGGTGAGACCTCTGTAAGGCTTGGCGCTACATGAGAGCCATTCAAGAGTGAAAAGTAACAGGCTATTTTGAATCAATGCATGGGTTAAAAGATGGAGGTCAAGATGGCAAAAAGTACCTGGAAGTAAATTTTTGGAGAGTCTAAGCCCAATCATATAGGATCACTAGGAGCGGTTTGGAAAATCCAAAGTTAAAGTGCCACTTCTCCCTTGCTTTCTCTTTCTTCCTTCCATTTTTCTTCACTTGCACCCTACTTTGTTGGAATATATAACATTTACATATTGGTTTTTGTTACCTTTGCTTTAGTCCTAGCTCTGTAATTAAATATGTTAAATGCTTTCCATCAATCCCTTTGCTGGCTTCACCAGTTATCTCTTTTTGTTTCACCAAGCTCACCTTGTAGTAAATTCTCAGGAAGGACTATATTTACATTATTATTCCCTGAGTTCTTGCACATTCAAAGCTATTCATAAGTTGATAACCTGGAGGATATCTTGGCTGGTTATAATATCCTTGTCTTGAGTTTTTAAAAGTGTTGCTCCACTGGATAGCCTTGTTTTATAGGATGCTTTTGAAAAGTTTGAAACTAATGTTATTTTCTTGCCCTTATAAATAATATCATATTTTAGTCTGAAAGCTCTGCAGACCTTTTACTTTTAAAGTCTAATAGCTTTCCAGAATATGTCTCTGAGTTGACTTCCAGGTCAATTTTTTCAGATAGATGGAACTCCTTTTAATATGTAGATTTAAGTTTTCTCTTATTTCCAATACATTTTCTTAAACTCCAGTCTTAAAAAGCAGTTCTGCTTTATTCTATTTTTCTTTAAGATCTCAAATTACATGCATTTTGGACCTTTTTGTCTTTCTTTCATTCCAGCCACTCTGACCCTATTGTATTTCCTTTTTTTAAAATCTCCTTCTCGGGCAGCCTGGGTGGCTCAGCGGTTTAGCGCTGCCTTCAGCCCAGGACCTGATCCTGGAGACCCAGGATCGAGTCCCACGTCAGGCTCCCTGCATGGAGCCTGCTTCTCCCTCTGCCTGTGTCTCTGCCTCTCGCTCTCTCTCTCTCATGAATAAATAAATAAAAAATCTTTAAAAAATAATTTTAAAAAATTGTCTGGGTTGCTTCCATGCCTTCCTTCAGTCATTTATCATATCTCCTTTTAAAGATATTGTCCCTTGGGCATCTTGTAATTTCTTCATTACTGAGATAGGTTTGCCTTTCTCTTTGATTTCCTTCCTGAGTTTGATCAATTCTTGTTGCATTTCTTCTTTTTTGCTTTTTGTCTATTTTTTGTTCATAATTTTTGGATTTATGATTCTAGAACATTTATTTTTTAAAGATTTTTAATTCATTTATTCATTTTAAGCAATCTCTACACCCAATATGAGGCTCGAACTCATGACCTCTAGATCAAGAGTCTCATGCATTTCTGACTAAGCCAGGCACCCTTTGAATATTTTAGAAAAGAATTAAATTGGTATGTTGTGTTACAGTTCCTTTCTGCTTTAATATAAGTTTTAGGGAAGAGAATTTTCATCAGCTAAAATGATTTGGTTCCCAATTTCAGCTTTTTTCCTCATAGTACTTTTGAATGGAATTTGTCTCATATTTTGTTGTTCATACATAACTTGTAGACATGGTTTCTAGTTCGAGTGCCCTATATATTTAATCTTAATGTGTCCTTTCACACATTTCTAAGTGTATAAACATAACATCTTATTTCATGCATCAAAAAGCTAGCGTTGGGACGCCTGGGTGGCTCAGTGGTTGAGTGCCTGCCTTTGGCCCAGGGTGTGATCCTGGGGTCCCAGGGTCGAGTCCCACATCGGGCTCCCTGCATGGAGCCTGCCTCTCCCTCTGCCTGTGTCTCTGCCTTTCTCCTCTGTGTCTCTCATGAATAAATAAATAAAACCTTTAAAAAAGAAATCTAGCATTGACTTTACTCAGGATTTTCTATAAGTATATATTTTACTGAAGTATTTTCTTGGAAAATAATAAATTGTAACCAATAATAAAAATCACATAGCTCAATAATTACCTTTTGAATATAATATAGGTATAAAATGATTTATAACCTGTGAAAACATAAGTAATACTCACCACAGTTATGTTTTCCTTTTAATAAACAGGATGGATCATTTCTTATTCGGAAAAGCTCTGGCCATGATTCCAAACAGCCATATACACTAGTTGTATTCTTTAATAAGCGAGTATATAATATCCCTGTGCGATTTATTGAAGCAACAAAGCAGTATGCTTTGGGCAGAAAGAAAAATGGAGAAGAGGTCAGTAACTTCTCTTTTAATCTAACTCTATAACTATGTATTGAGCACAATGGCATCATAGTGTATTAGATGCTAGAGAAGAGGAGAAAAGATTCAAGAGTATTTGGTGCAAAGCTCACATGCATGTCATAAAAAGAGTACAAGATAAAATACTGTGTTCAGGCAGCATGTCCTATGAGAAATCAGAAAGGAAGAAAGACTTGTATGATGTAAAGGCTGCATCTCAGTCCCTTTACCCTGCTATTTAGTGCACTCAGTCTGATTCAGTATTTTGGTTCAGGAAAACATAGAAATCAAAGTTGAAGTGTCAGTAGAATCAAGGCAGTGTCCAAAGCTCCTAAGTCAAGAACTAGGATCTCAACTCAAGTACCAAAGCAGATGACCAGGGAAAGATCAGAGGAGATGCAGAAACTTGTGTTGAAACATTATTCTGTAGCCCTAGGACCAGAATGAGCTTTTGGGCCTGTAGCAAGAGAAGAGCATTCCAGTATGTCTTTAATACTAACCAAATATTAAGTCCAACTCCTCTTTAATCTGGACCAAACTCAATGCTTACCATACATCTGTTTAGTCAGCTTGTTTTTATAAGAAAGCCCTGATATATGGGCTGGAATAATGATCTGATTATTTCTGATCATAAATGATCAGAAAGGTAGTGAAACTTGTTCTGAACTTGAATGATGGATTGAGTTTAGTAGGGAGAATGAAAGTTAAAGATAAGGAGAAAAGTGGAAAGAACAATCTAAGCAGAGAAGATAGCATTTTAAAAATCTAAGTTAAGAAATATTTTTAATACTACTTCAGAAAGAACTATACTCATTTCAAACCCAGCACTTGTTAGAAAATGTTTGAATTGAATTGTTAGAAAGTGTCATAATTGCTGAAGTGTTTGTCTTTTCCACTAGGTCTTACTCATCTCTGTATTTCCAGAACCATAGCATAGCTATCTTCAGTGGATACTTGATTAGTACTTATTAAATGAATGAATTTACTTGTTGACTGAGTGATCACAGGCAGGAGACTAGCATTTATAAAACAAACTGATAAGGCCTTCTATCAATGAGTGTATTCTTTATTTTGCTTTTTAAAAAATGTGGTAAAAACTTCTAATATCTTAAAATTTACTATATTAATCATTTTAAGTGCATAGTTTAGTAGTGTTAAATATACTTACAATGTTATAAAACAGATCTCCAGAACTTTTCATCTTGCCTATCTATGTTCATTGAAAACAACTCCCCTTTTCCACTCTCCCCCAGTCCCTGGCAATCACTTTTCTACTTTCTACATTCTACTTTCTATTTCTATGAATTTGACTACTTTAGATACCTAACATAAGTGGGATCATACCATGTTTGTCCTTTTTTTGACTGGCTTATTCCATGCAGCATTATGTCCTCAAGGCTCATCCATGTTGTACACCATGTGACAATTTCTTTCCTTTTTTGAGGCTTCATAGTATTCCATTGTATTATACACCACATTCTGTTTATCCATTCATCTGTTGATGAGCATCTGGCTATTGTTGATGGCTATTGTAAATAGTGCTGCTATGAACATGGATGTGCAAATATCTCTTTGAGACCCTTGCTTTCAGTTCTTCTGGGTATATATCCAGAAGAGGGATTGCTGGATCATATATGGTCGTTCTATTTTAAAACTTCTGAGGAACTGAAGTATTGTTTTTCATGATTTCCTCATTTTACAATCCTACCAACAGTGCACAAGTGTTCCAACTTTGCCACATGCCCACCAACACCTGTTCTTTTCTGGGATTTTTAAATAGTAGCTATCCTAATGGGTAAGAGGTGATACCTCATTGCATTTCTCTGATTTGATTTGCATTTCTCTGATAATTAGTGATTTTGAGCATTTCTTCATGTTTGTTGGCCATTTGTATATCATTGCTGGAGAAATGTCTATTCAAGTCCTTTGCCAATTTTTAAATTGGGTTATTTGATTTTTTGGTTTTGTGTTGTTGGAGTTCTTTATATATTCTAAATATAAACCCATTATGGGATATATGATTTGCAAAATATTTTCCTCCATTCTACTGATTATGACCTTTGATGAACAGAAGTTTTAAATTTTAATTTAGTCCTTTTTGTCTATTTTTGTTTTTGTTATGCTTTTGGTGTCATACCCAAGAAATCATTGCCAAATACAATCTCATGAAGATTTTTCCTCTTTTTCTTTTAGGAGTTTTATAGCTTTGCATTTTATTTTGCTTTTCGTAAATTCTAAGATAATTGGAAATGCAAAACTCTTGAATATGAAAACACAAACCATAGATCAAGACCAAACTTAGGTTTTAAAATATAGATTGCATTATAATTTAATACCAGTTAAACTTTAACAGAACTGTCTACTTTTCCCTACTCACAAAAACCTTCATTCTCACTGAAACCTTTATCTGACAAACCTTTTAAAAATAAATGCTCTTCAGTAGCAATCAGTTGTAGCAGATGGTGGTGATCCTAGTAGGACAGAGTGACTTTGGATGATGGCTTCATTCTAAGCCTTCCCAGGCAGGGGTCCAGTCCTTCTAAAAGAGGCTTAAGGGTGGGTGAGGTAGCTATCCTGTTTAGAGGTCCTGAAATTCTCATAAATTTTGAGCTCCCAGAGGGGCTCTGGACTCTTGTCCTGCTAAGGAAACTCTGGTAAGCAGGGATTCCTCTTGGCCTAAAGAGTCTTCATCCCTAGTACAGGATGAATATAGATCAGAACTTCACCTCACTCCCCACATCCAGCCTATAGATAGCAAAACAAATAGCATATTATTAAATGGTATCTAAAAGTGCTAACAGAGTCCATTAAAACTCTTACTTATCTATAATTAAAAGGTTATTTCTCCCATATACTGAATATCTGAATGGAAAATGAAAACTCTGGTTACATGATATCAGATATGTGGATATTGTGAAAAGTTTGTTTGCCTGTATTTGTGTTTGAGTGTATATGAGTAGAAAAAGAAACCAACTGACTGTTTAACTATTTTATTAAGTTGTTTTGGCATTAGTAGATATGGCATTCAGTAATTTTGTAGCTTTGATATGTTTGCTTTATTTTATGGACCATGAGATTTTGAGTTATTAAACAAGTTGTTTTTCTGTCCATGTATGAATATCTCAAATACAATGAATTACTGTAGCCATTTTTTTTAAAAAGCACTGAGGGGAAACTGCAACTAAGTTATGCTCAATTTTACATTCAATACGCCTCAACTCTGCTCCCTACTTCACGCATTTCAACTCACCTCAACTCCCTATTTCAAACATTTCAAGCCCCAAACATTCCAACAAAGAAATACTCAAAAATACTCAGGGACTGGATGTCTGTTTGTGTAAGTATAGCAACTCTCTCCTGTGTTTCCTGGGTTCAGAAAATACTTTTTCCCTTGGAATCCACTTCAAAGAGGCCATGCTATTTCATTTCCTGGTTCTTTAGTCCATCAATTTAACTTCCAACTGTATTCAATTTAACAACATGCTATGCCAAGCAAACAAAATGAATGTCTTTATGAATATTATAAAAGAATTTCATTGGCAATTGCAAAAGAGCTGTATGATTGAAGAGCAAGTTAAGAAATAGTGAAGATAGTTGAAGGCCCCTGTCTCTCATCTTTCCTCCTTGACCTAATATTCAAATAGCCAATTATTTAAAAGACAACTGGTATTTTATTTGAAAAAGTTGACCAGTATTCTGAGTATTTTATTCAGTATATAGATATTTGGAAGCTATCCAAATAATAAAGGCTTAAATTTTTTTTATTTTGTTTGTCTTTATATAAGAAATGAAAAGACAATAAAATCAGTTAGTGATAATTGCTAAATTTTTGGCAGTGTTGCAAAACAATTACTGCTTTTTTGAAAATGACTCTAAATGCATTTATTTATGATTATGAACTTGTAATACTTTTGTATAATCAATGCATTTCATTTCCTGCTGTATATTTATTTTATCTTTCATTTAAAATGTTGATAAATTTTCAGGAAAATATTTGTCATAACCTTAAATTAAAATCCATAGACAATAGGAGTTAGCACACAGGAAAATAAGTATGTATGGTAAGAGCTTAGCATGGATTCCATTATTGATTAACTCTAAACTAATTATTAAGTAGCTCTGGGAGCTAGAGAAAAAAATGGAAATATGAGAATTTAATAAAGCTTTCTTTATTCAAAATGGAAAACAAAAACAAAACTAGCATGAATTAATCTGGGACATAACTCTCTTCTGACACTAAAACACCTAATTTATTCCATCAGTCCTTGCATTTAAGACTCGTGCAACATAACAGATAAGCTATATTTTATAAAGAATGTAGAGAAACTCAGTGTATGACAGTTTTACACTTGTTACTAAATAAAAATCCATTAAAATATTACATCATAATTCAATGAAATAATTTCTCTAAGTGGTTACACTAATTGAGGCTGCCAGTGTTTTTACTGTTACCGACTACAGGCAAGGCCAGAATCTGCCACTTTGAGGATTACAGCCTTTGTTAAATTAGACTTTTTTGGGTAGAATGTCAGCTGAGACCTAGTAACTTTGACTAACTTGAGAAAGTGGGAGCAGATTGGAGGAGCAGAGCTCAAAGTTAAATTCCAACGTTTAATTCATTTATGTTTTCTTGCTGTAGTACTTTGGAAGTGTTGCTGAAATTATCAAGAATCATCAATATAGCCCTCTGGTTCTCATTGACAGTCAGAATAATACAAAAGATTCAACAAGACTGAAATATGCAGTTAAAGTTTCATAGATTTTTTGAAAAAGGTCAACATCATCGCTTCAGACATTTTCTTTATTTCTGCTTTTGAGAAAAAGTCCCCAAACTTCATATTTTGGATTCTGAATCCTCCAGTAATAGAAGATGGAGGCAGCTACTGAAGTGGTCATCCATTTCTTTATAAGAAGCTCACATGGACTTGTTCTATTGCCTGACCTGATGAACTGTGAATATTTGGTGAGGTTGAGTTATCATGCTACTAATATTCTTCAAATAAATGCCTTTATTTAAAAGAAATAGGTGTAAAGTCTTTTTAGTCATGTATGAAAATAACCCTCTGTTTTCAAAATAAGAAAAAAAATACTCTTGGATTAAAACAAAGCTACTGGAAATTTGAGCCACCACAATGGTCACTGGTACACTAATGTAATGTCTACTGCCAATGCTTGACAATTATGTCTTGGTTGAAATTGCAATGTGTAGAAAATAAAATATAGACAATGTACAATATTTATAAGTACAGATTAAGGGGGATGTCTGTTTTGTGAGTGGGAAACTGCAACTAAGCCATGGGAGATGTATGTGAATAGGAACTTTCTAGAAGTCCTTGTCCACAATTATGTTGTTAGCTTTGTTTATTAAAAATAATTATACTTCTTTGATCTGCATGTCTATTAAATGGACCCTAAGCTTGATATAAAATTCAAAGGGGGATGAAGGCAAAAATAGGGAAACATCCCACAGAACAAGAGCAGAAAAGCAGACATTGATGAAACTAAGGAATAAAAGAGATACCATTATCAGCAGGCACATACAAGGTCTTAGATCATCCCAGAAATGTAATATACTTTGTCATATCAAAGCTTTTTATTCTACTGTGTACTTAAATGGTAAAGAAGCTACTTAAGATAAATCTAATAATTGATCACTGAGTAAGAGCAAAATCTGAAAAGATTTTGAAAGGCTGGAAGGCAGTATTTCAGAGTAACACACAGACCCACTTGTAAAGATCATTGTACTTTTAGCCGCTAGAACTGGGAGACAATGAATTTCTGGGTTTTCTTTTTAAGGTCATTCAATTTATAATACTTTGTTATGGTAGCTCTAGGAAACTCAGATAAACTGGGTTTATCTTTTGTAAAGCAAAGCATCCATTAGTAGTATGGAGTATAGGTTTCTGTTTCAGTTTTCCTCAGTGCTGTGTGGAATTATTTTCTATTTGAGTAAATTCTCACTAATTTATTCTGCTACCAAAATATTCCTGGCCCCATAACAACCTCTTTGAATCCATCCCCACTATCCTCCCCCCAGGTAGCCTAGTGAGGCTAGGTGGAGGAGAATAGCCATGAGATAATATTAATCCAGTCAAATGATACTCAGCACTGCTAGGGTACATTTCTTGGAGCAGAGGCTGGGAGAATTTATGTGAGATAAGCCAGTCTCTGCCAAGGCATCCACTTCTCCCCAGAGCTGGAGAAACACCCTATCCAAGAGAGCAGTCTCTTCTGCCTGTTACAAGAGGATGGCCTACCTACTTCTCTAAAACTTTCTTGTGCAGGTGGTATAGGCTACTCTGTGAAACTAGAGAAGCTTTTAAGAGATCTCAAAGGCCCTGTCCATGATTTGCAGTGCTTGACAAACAAATGGTTTTGCATAGGGAGATTTTCATGCAAGCTAGCAGGTAGAATAAAAGTCGCTAGTCAAGAAGTACATTGCATAGCAGCTCAAAGAAGCAATTGACTACAGTTCCTGTTTTGTGTTTCAAGGATGTTGCTAACTCCATTGCAGCTGCAGGAGGAGGAGGACTGTTCCTTTGTTCAAATGGACAATGGAAATGGGAAAAGGAGGCCTGTGGGCACCAGAGGCCTAAAGTGTGCTATAATGAGTCAGCCAGACCAATGGTTCAGATACCCTACAGTCTGGGAGCTAAACCAATCCCACTGCAGCTGTGACAGACTTGTCTAAAAGGGAGTCCCAAAGAACAGAATGTAGAGATGTGAATGGGATATGATCTTAAAGCCAAACTGAATTCCTGTTCTTCAAAATGGCCCGAAGGTGCCATATAACTCAGCCTCTATTTCTAGGTAGTATTGTAAGGAAACCACAGAAGAGCTGCCTCTCAGCAAGGCTGGTTACATTGAATGCCCTTGGCATTTAGCAACTGGGTCTAACCACAAGGTGAGGTGGTACCAGCTTCAGAGTTAGGTCTGGGTACCCTAGTCCTACCACTTATCAGTACATTATCCGCCATGTTCTTACCATTCTAAGCCTCACTTTATACAATTGTAAAATGATATCTTTCTGGTAGTGATACAAGAATTAAGATAAGCTTAGATATGTTAAATACCTGACATTTATTTATTTTTTTTTAATTTTTTTTTTTTTATGATAGTCACAGAGATAGAGAGAGAGAGGCAGAGACACAGACAGAGGGAGAAGCAGGCTCCATGCACCGGGAGCCCGACGTGGGATTCGATCCCGGGTCTCCAGGATCGCGCCCTGGGCCAAAGGCAGGCGCCAAACCGCTGCGCCACCCAGGGATCCCAAATACCTGACATTTAGTTGTGCCTAATAAATATTAATTTCTAGTCCCCTAACCAAAGTATCCTTTGCAGAGATAAAATGTAGTCTGTGGACATTCCTTCAAATAAACTGACCTATAAGTATTTTTGAACATTTAATAACTTTAATTTTGTCTCAGGAAAATCCCAAATATTTCTCCATGTCCATTATTATATAATAACTAATCTTCTGGTTATTACAAAATTCTTTAAGAATCTGATGAGAGCTTGTAGGTCTCTGCCCCAAGGAAAAAATGTGTTTATGCACACACACAAACTCTAATCAAATTTCATGAGATACATGGTCCCATAGGGCCTGTCCATGGACCACAGATCCAAAGATCCAAGGCTAAGAACCTTGGCCTACATCTTAAAATGTGAAGCATCAAGATGCATATATTAATTCTACTAACAATCTCATTGACCACCAAGATAATTCTTCCATGAGCCAAGAAGCAAGATACTATTGTGGTTTAGTGTAAGGGATTATGAGTTAGTTGCCTCAATCTCTGTTTATAAACCATGGTCTGCCAATAATCATATGAACTTGGCCACGAGTGTCTTGGTTTCCTCATTTGTAAAATGGAGATGATAATGCAACCAACCTTATGGGGTTCTTAAATGAGTGCATTAAATATTGTAAAACTTGAAAGTGATATTTATAATTCTTTCATTCAACCACCCAACATTTACTGAGTATGTCTGTTGGTATGTATGTCAGGCAAATGAAATGCACAAATAATCTCAAGACCTTGAAGATAACCAAATAGCCACTCAAATATCTTTAAAATCAGAGTCATCACTTTATGAGAATGTCAAACAGAACTTTTATTCAGGATGGTAACTGTACTTAAAATAATGGCTGAGAATTAGAATAACCCTTAAAGGAAAATAAGTGGAATAAAAGTCCCTACTTAAAAGCACTTGTCTATTATCTCAAGTGCAAGTCTCCTCCCTTTTTAACCCTAGACAAATGTAGAACTTTTAAATTTTATCTGTTATCTCTTTTTACTTATAAATGGGCCATGTGGGCCTAGGTCTTAATCCTGCTGGCTCTGTCCTTCACTAGCTGTATCACCTTGAACAAAGTACTCAGTGCACTTATTTTTCTTATTTCCCTTGCAGGGTTTTTATGAGAATAATATATACAAATACTTATGGCAATGTAGGTCTCTGAAAATGCTATCCCCATTGTTGAAGTCTCAAATATCTCACATGTAAGTCTAGAAGCAAAAGACACAATTTGAAGATTATTGCAAGCAGGCTGTTGTAAGATGTGGGTCTAAACTCTGGTACTGACTCAGTCAGTTAAGTGTGTGCCTTCAGCTCAAATCATGATCTAAGGCTCCTGAGATGCAGCCTCGCATTGAACTCTCTGCTCAGCAGGGAGCCTGATTCTCCCTCTCTCTCCCCCTGCTGATCTGCCACTTGTTCTCTCTGTCTCTCTCAAATAAATAAATAAAATCTTTTTAATAGAAAGAAAGAGATATAAGGGAAATGTCTAAGGACTTAAAGGGAATGTTAACTGATCATATATGGGGAATAGGGTGAAATATGAGTCCACACTAACTCCATTGATTCAAGCCTGGATAACTGGAAGACTGGAACTGCCTCTGACTGAGAGAAAAAAGTCTGGACGGAGAGCTGATTTGTATTACATCCTTGACCATACAGTTCTAAGGTAAGAGTCTCAAATCCAGTTCATTGAATAGAATATCAGAACAAGTTAGAAGACTTACGTACAGTCTCAGTAACAGGAAAATTTATTGTATTGATCTGGCAAGAAATCTTAGAGTTCTGGAAGCTGGGGCATTAGAAGAATTGCATTAAATGTTAACACAATATTAATTATTTTACATTTTTGTTTAGTTTTCGCAATGATATAAGGAAGTAGCATTTATGAAGATTGTTCTGACAAAGTGCAGTTGAAAATTGAAAGGCTGGAGGCAGAGTGGCCACTGGATTAACTAAGGCCTGAAGTGCTGAGGCTCCAGATTAGTATGATGGGAGCAAGTAGGGGAATGGAGGAGAATCCAGAAAAGGACACTCCAGAACTTGGAAGTCAGCAAAATACATTTGAGATTCATCTGCATTGTTATGTGTATCATTAGTTGTTTCTTTTTATTGCTAAGTAGTATGCTAGTATATGGATATACATCCATTTGTTTTTCTATTCACCCATTGATGGAATTTGTTTCTGGTTTTAAAATGATGGAAGTTGCTATGAACATCTATGTGGAAGTCTTTATGTGAACATCTGTTTTCATTCCTCTTAGGTAAATACCTAAGAGTGGTAATCCTGCGTCACATGGAAAGTACATATTTAACTTTGTAAGAAACTGCCAAAATGTTTCCAAAGTAGATGTCCCATTTTACAGTGACATCAGCAATATGTGAGAGTTCTGTTGCTCCATACTCTAATCAGCACTTAATATTATCAGTATTTTATTTTATTTATTTATTTATTTATTATTATTTTTTATATTATCAGTATTTTAATTTTAATCATTCCAGTAGGTGTGTTGTAGTATTTCACTGTGGCTTTAATTTGTGTTTTCTTGATGACTAATGATATTGAACATATTTTCATATGTACATATCTTCTTTTTTTGAAATGTCACTTCAAATCTTTTACCCATTTAAAAAATTGGGTTGTCTTTTTATTAAGTTATAAGAATATATTATATAATCTGGATACAAGTCCCTTGATGAATATATGTATTGTAAACATATTATTTTACTTCCCTGGAGTAAACCCTACTTGGTCATGATGTATCATCAATTTTATATATTGCTAATTAGATTTGTTAATACAGTGTTAAGGATTTTTGCATACATTCATAAAGGATGTTGGTCTGTAGTATTCTTATAATGTCTTCAAGTTTTAGTATCAGGTGACTGATGAACTCATAAAATGACATGAAAAATGTTCTCTTTTCTACTTTCTGAAAGAATTTGTATAGCACTGATATTATTGCTTCCTAAAATGTTTGATAGAATTCACCAACAAATTCATCTGGGCTGAGGTTTTCTTTGTGTGAAGGTTTTAAATTATGAATTCAATTTCTTTAACAGATACAGGCTATTAAGACTTTCTATTTTTTCTCTGTATTTTGTTTATATCTTCCACTAATTTGTCTAATTCAAATAGAATGTCAAATTTACATAAAGTTGATACTAATATTCTCATATAATCCTTTTAAGGTGTGTGGGGTCTGTAATAGTATCCCCTCTTTCAGTCCTGATGTTGGCAATATATATCTTCTTATTTTCTTCAGTCCAACTAAATATCATTTTTATGATTTTTTCCAAAGAACCAAATTTTGGTTTCACTAATTTTCTCTGTTGTCTGTTTTCTATTCATTAATTTTCATAGGTGCCTTTATTATTTCTTCCTTCTTCTTATTTTGGGTTTAATTTGCTCTTCTTTATGTGCTTTCTTAAAATGGAAGCTTACATAAATGAGTTTAAACCTTTATTGTTTTCTAATATAACTTTTTAAAACTGAAAGTTTCCCTCCAAGCACAGCTTTAGAACATCCCACAAATTTTAATATAGTTTTCTCAATTTTATTCACTTCAAAACATTTTCAAATTTTGTGGGGTTTTTTTTTATTTAAACCATTGGTTGATCAGAAAAGTGCTATTTAATTTCTAACATCTGACAGGTTTCCAAATATTTTTCTGAGGTTGATTTCTATTATAGACAGAAAATAGTCTGTATGAATTCAATTCTTTTAAATTTATTTCAATTTATTTATGGAAAATTGGAATGATCTAGTGGATGTCCCATGTATATTTATAAAGAAGTATGGAGTGTTATAAAATTTCATGTAGCTCAAGTGGATTGGTAGTGTTGCTCAAATCTTTTATGTCCTTACTGATCTGATTTTTTTGCCTAATTACTCTACAGAGAGCGTTGAAAACGCTAACTATACCTGTGGATCTCTCTTTGTAATTCTGTCAGTTTTGCTTCATATATTTTAAAGCTTTGGTATTATGTGCAGAGATCTTTAGAATTGTTTTATCTTTTTTACAATTTTATTTAAATTCAATTTGCCAACATATAGTATAACACTCAGTACTCATCACATCATGTGCCCTTCTTAATGCCCATCACTCAGTTACTCTATCCCCTTACCCAGCTCCCCTTCTGCGACCTTTGTCTGTTTCCCAGAGTTAGGATTCTCTCATTTTGTCTTCCTCTCTAATTTTTACCCATTCACTTTCCCCCCTTCTCTTATGGCCCCCTGCATTACTTCTTATATTCCATATATGAGAGAAACCATATAATAATTGTCTTTTTCCGACTGACTTATTTCACTCAGCATAATACCCTCCAGGTCTATCCACATCAATGTAAGTGGTAGGTATTCATCCTTTCTGATGGCTGAGTAATATTCCAGTGTGTATGTGTGTACACATATATATCTCACATCTTCTTTATCCATTCATCTGTTGAAGGACATCTCAGCTCCTTCCACAATTTGGCTATTGTGGACATTACTGTTATGAACACTGTGGTGCAGGTGTTTCACTGTATCTGTATCTTTGGGGTAAATACCCAGTAGTCCAATTGCTAAGTCATTGGATAGCTCTATTTTTAACTTCTTGAGGAACCTTCACACTGTTTTCCAGATGGCTGCACCAGCTTGCATTCTCACCAACAGTGCAAGAGTGTTCCCCTTTCTCCATATCCTTGCCAACATTTGCTGTTTCCTGTCATGTTAATTTTATCCATTCTCACTGGTGTAAAGTGGTATCTTATTGTGGTTTTGACTTGTATTTCCCTGATGGCAAGTGATGTGGAGCATTTTTTTCATGTGTTTGTTGGCCATATGTAGGCCTTCTCTGGAGAAATGTCTGTTTATGTCTTCTGTCCATTTCTTGACTGGATTGTTTATTTCTTGTATGTTGTTTTTTGGGTGGTCTATAAGTTCTTTATAGATCTTTCATACTAGCCCTTTATCTGATATGTCACTTGCAAATATCTTCTCTCATTCTGTAGGTTGCCTTTTAGTTTTGTTGACGGTTTCCTTTGCTGTGCAGAAGCTTTTTATTTTGATGAAGTCCCAATAGTTCATTATTGCTTTTTTTTCCCTTGTCTTTATAGATGTACCTTGCAAGAAGTTACTGCAGCAGAGGTAAAAAAAGGTTGCTGCCTGTGTTCTCCTCTAGAATTTTGATGGATTCCTGTCTCACATTTAGATCTCTCATCTATTTTGAGTTTATCTCTGTGTATAGTATAAGAAAGTGGTCCAGTTTCATTCTTTTGCATGTGACTATCCAATTTTTCCAACACCATTTATTGAAGAGACTGGGTTGTTTTTGTTTTTTTTTTTCCTGATTGGATATTCTTTCCTACTTTGTCAAAGATTAATTGACCATACAATTGAGGGCCCATTTCTGGTTCTCTATTCTCCATTGATCTATGGGTCTGTTTTTGTGCCAGTACCATACTGTCTTGATGATCACAGCTTTGTAACACAGTTTAAAGTCAGGCATTGTGATGCCCCCAGCTTTGGTTTCTTTCTTCAACATTCCTCTGGTTATTCAGGGTCTCTTCTGGTTCCATACAAATCTTAGGATTATTTTTTCCAACTCTGTGAAGTCTATGGTATTTTGATAGGGACTGCTCTGAATGGTGTAAATTGCCCTGGGTAGCGTAGACATTTTCACAATATTTATTCTTCCAATCCATGATCATGGAATGTTTTCCCATATCTTTGTGTCTTCCTTAATTTCTTTTGTAAGTGTTCTGTTGTCTCATGGTCTTTGGTGCAATTGTAAGTGGAATCGATTCCATAATTTATCTTTCTTCAGTCTTACTGTTAGTATATAGAAATGTAACTGATTTCTGCGCACTGATTTTGTATCCTGCCACATTGCTGAACTGCTGTGAGTTCTAGCAATTTTGGGGTGGAGTTTTTTGGGTTCTTCATATACATGGGTTCTTCATATATACTATCATGTCAACAGTGATGAGTGAGAGTTTGACTTCTTTGCAATTTGAATGCCTTTTATTTCTTTTTGTTGTCTGATTGCCAAGGCTAGGACTTCTAGTACTATGTTGAACAACAGTAGTGAGAGTGAGCATCCCTGTCATGTTCCTGACCTTCAGGGAAAAGTTCTCAGTTTTTCCCCATTGAGAATGATATTCACTGTAGGTTTTTCATAGATGGCTTTTATGATATTGAGGTATGTTCCCTCTATCCCTACACTTGGAAGAGTTTTAATCAGGAAAGGATGCTGTATTTTGTCAAATGCTTTCTCTGCATCAACTGAGAGGATCACATGGTTCTTGTCTTTTAGGAATGTGATCTATCACATTGATTGATTTACATATGTTGAACCACGTTTACATCCCAGGGATAAATCCCACTTGGTCATAGTGAATAATCCTTGTAATGTACTGTTGGATCTTATTGGCTAGTATCTTGGTGAGTACTTTGGCAACCATTTTCATCAGGGATATTGGTCTGTAATTCTTTTTGATGGGGTCTTTGTCTGGTTTCAGAATCAAAGTAATGCTGGCCTCATAGAATGAGTTTGGAAGTTTTAGTTCCATTTCTATCTTTTGAAACAGCTTCAGTAAAATAGATATTATTTCTTCTTTAAATGGTTGATAGAATTCCCCTGGGAAGCCATCTGGCCCTGGACTTTTGTTTCTTGGGAGGTTTTTGATGATTGCTTCAATTTCTTTGCTGGTTATTGGTCTGTTCGGGTTTTCCATCTCTCTGTTTCAGTTTCAGGAATTTATAGGTTTCCAGGAATGCATCCATTTCTTCTAAATTGCCTAACTTGTTGGCATATAATTGTTCATAATACTTTCTTAAAATCATTTGTATTTCCTTGGTGTTGGTTGTGATCTCTCCTTTTTCATTCATGATTTTACTAATTTGAGTCTTTTTTTCTTTTTAATAAGTCTGTCTAGGTGGTTACCTATCTTTATTCTTTAAAAAAAAAAGCTCCTAGTTTTGTTGATCTGTTCTACTATTCTTCTGGTTTCTATTTCATTGAGTTCTGCTCTAATCTTTATTATTTCTTTTCTCCTGCTTTGCTTAGGCTTTATTTGCTGTTCTTTCTCCAGTTCCATTAGGGGTAAGGTTAGCTTATGTATTTGAGATTTTTGTAATCTTTTTGAGAGAGGCTTGTAGTGAAATGTACTTCCCTCTTAGGACCACCTTTGCTGTATCCCAAAGATTTTGAACAGTTGTGCTTTCATGCTTTCATTTTCATTAGCTTCCACGAATCTTTTTAATTCTTCTCTAATTTTCTGGTTGAACCATTCATTTTTTAGTAGGGTGCTCTTTAACCTCCAAGTGTTTGAGTTCCTTCCAAATTTCTTCTTGTGATTGAGTTCTAGTTTCAAAGCATTATGGTCTGAAAATATGGAGGGAATAATCCCAACCTTTTGATATTGGTTGAGACCTGATTGTGACCCAGTATGTGGTCTATTCTGGAGAAAGTTCCATGTGCAATTGAGAAGAATGTGTATTCTATTGCATTAGGATGGAATGTTCTGTACATATCTGTGAGGTCCATTTGGTCCAGTGTGTCATTCAAAGCCCTTATTTCTTTATTGATCTTCTGCTTAGAAGATCTGTCCTTTGCCGAGAGTGGAATGTTGAAATCTCCTGCTATTAATGTATTATTATCTATGCATTTCTTTATTTTGGTTATTAATTGGTTGATATAATTGGCTGCTCCCACACTAGGGGCATAGATATTCATAACTGTTAGGTCTTCTTGTTGGATAGACCCTTTAAGTATGAGATAGTGTCCCTCTTCATCTCTTACTACAGACTGGTTTAAAATCGAATTTATCTGATATAAGGATTGCTACCCCAGCTTTCTTTTGAGGTCCATTTGCATGGTAAATGGTTCTCCACCCCCTCATTTTCAGTCTTAGGTCTAAAATGAGTCTCTTGTAGACAGCATATAGATAGGTCTTGCTTTTTTATCCAGTCTGATACCCTATGTCTTTTGACTAGACCATTCTCATTCAGAGTAACTACCGAAAGATACGAATTTAGTGTCATTGTATTACCTGTACAGTCACTGTTTCTGCAGATTGTCTCTGTTTCTTTGGTCTCCCTCTTCACTTACAGGATGTCCTTAATACTTCTTGCAGGGCTGGTTTGGTGGTCACATATTCTTTCAGTTTCTATCTGTCCTGAAAACTCTTTATCTCTCCTTCCATTCTGAATGACAGCCTTGCTGGTCATAAAGTATTCTTGGCTGTATGTTTTTCTTGTTTAGTACCCTGAATATATCATGCCAGCCATTTCTGGCCTGCCAGGTCTCTGTGGATAGATATGCCATTAATCTTATATTTCTCCCCCTGTATGTTAGGAATCTCTTGACTTGAGCTGCTTTTAGGATTTTTTCTTTATCTCTGAAATTTACAAGCTTCATTATTATATGTCAGGGTCTTGATCAGTTTTTGTTGATTTTGGGAGGAATCTTCTCTATCTCTTGGACATGAATGCCTGTTTCCTTCCCCAGATTAGGAAAGTTCTCAACTATTATTTGTTCAAACATACCTTCTGGTCCTCTCTCTCTCTCTCCATGCCCTCTGGAATCCCAATAATATGGATTTTTTTTTCAAACTATCATTTATTTCTCAGAGCCCTCTCCTCTCCTCCTGGACTTAGTTGTTTTTCTATTTTCTTCAGCTTCCTTTCATTCCTTCAATTTGTCTTCTATGTCACTTTTTCTTCTGCCTCATTTGTCCAATTGTTAGAGCATCCAGAGTATTTTTAATTCCAGCCTGATTAGATCTCATTTCTGTAGTAAGAGTTTCTCTAGAGTCTTTTATGCTTTTTTCAAGTCCAACTAAAAACTTTATAATTGTAATCCTGAATTTTATCTCCAACATTTTACTTAAATCCATATCCATTAGATCCGTGGCAGAGATTATTACCTCTGATTCTTTCTTTTGTGGTGAATTCTTCCTCCTAGTCATTTTTTCCAGTGCAGAATGGCTGTACAATTCAACAGAATCAAAAATATCAACCATGACCCAAGCAAAATATATACTAAACAATTCTGAAGAGGTCAGGGACCAGAAAAAAAAGAAAAAAGATAAAGACAAACAAATTCAAAGGGGGGGGCGGGAAATGGGTGGGGGAGAGAGAGTATAATCTCACAGAGTGGACCAAAATGGTGGTCCACTTCATTCTCAGTGTATTTTGGTCTATATGTTAGAAGGTACTAAATACTGAAATTATAAAAGAAAGCAAAACTTAGGGATCCCTGAGTGGCACAGCGGTTTGGCGCCTGCCTTTGGCCCAGGGCGCGATCCTGGAGACCCGGGATTGAATCCCACATCAGGCTCCCGGTGCCTCTGCCTGTGTCTCTGTGCCTCTCTCTCTCTGTGACTATCATAAATAAATAAAAATTAAAAAAAAAAAAAAAGAAAGCAAAACTTAGATAGAGAAACAGCAACAACAAAAAAAGGGGGGGAATGGGATGGGGCAGGACAGAGAATATAATCTCAGAGTGAACCAACATGGTGATCCATTTGGTTCTGAGTGTATTTTGGTCTGTATGTTAGAAGGTACTAAATTCCAAAATTATTTTTTTAAAAAAGCAAAACTTAAATAGAGAAAAAAACAACAGGAAAGAAAGAAGGAAGGGAGGAAGGAGGGAAGGAAGGAAGGAAGGAAGCAAAAGAAAGAAAAAAGAGGAAAAAGGGAAGTGAAATGGTGGGGGGAGAGATAATATAATCTCACAGCATACCAAAATGGTGATCCACTTGTTTCTGAGTATATTTTGGTCTATATATTAGAAGGTACTAAATTCCAAAATTATTTTAAAAAAAAACAAAACATATATACACAAAAATAAAATTCAATATGGTGAAAGGAAGCCAAAAATGAAGAACATTTTTATAACATATAATAATTATAAAATATGAAAGTTAAAAAAGAAAAAACTTAAAAATGAAGAGTTAATAAATATTATAGTTAAGAGAGAAAAAAAGAAAGACTATTGGAAAATTTTAACCTGAAATGTAAATGAATCATAAGAAAAAAAACCCCTCAAGTTCTATATACTCCCCTAGTCCTGGAGTTTTTCAGTCCTGTTTGGTCAGTAAACTTGCTATTCGCCTGTTCTTCCTGTTGGTCTTCTGGGGGAGAGGCCTGCTCCACTGATTCTCAGGTGTCTGTTTTTGGGTGGAGTTGCACTGTCAGGTGGCTGGGCTCAGTATAAGCAATTTGCCATGTGAGGTCTTTGTTCCTGGAGGCCATGCCTCTCTTGAAAGAAGTGGTCACTTTTCTATTTGTAAGTGCCCGCCATTCTTTCTTTATATCTCAGGTTGAATTCATAGGTGTTCAGGTTGGTTTGAAAATTATCTAGCTAAATTTTGGGGAACCAGATGAAATGAGGATGCCACTCTTCCGCCATCCTGCCTCAACTCCGAATTGTTGTATCTTCCTAATGAACAGATCTCTTTATCATAAGTGTTTCTTTTTATCCCTAGTATTATCTTTTGCTCTGAAGTCTGTGTATTTTTATCCTAACAATTTCTGACTTTTAATGGGAGTGTTGGCACCATTTACATTTAATGCAGTTACTGATGATTGGGTTTAAATCTACTATCTCTATTTGTTTTCTATATAATCTCACCTGTTTTTCCTCCCCCTTTTCCCTGTCTTGATAGGTTTGACATTTTAAAATCTACTCTGTCTTCACTATTGACTTAATTAGCTATATCTCTTTGTTCTTTTTTAATGGTTTTAGGGTTTACAATATACATCTTTTACTTATCACAATTTATCTTCAAATACAATAGTGTATCTCCATTCCTCCTTCCCTGCCTTTGCACTATTGTTATACATTTTACTTTGAAATGTTATAAATACTATGATGTTATTTTTTGCCTTAAATGTTGAATTCTCCTTAAAAGAACCTAAACAAAGCAGGGAAAGTTTTTAAATATTTATTCATTTACTCATCATTTCCAGTGCTCTTTAATTCCTTTGTATAGATCAAATATCCATCTGGCATCTGAGTGTATTTTACTGTCACTTGAAGCATTTCTCTTAATATTTAAGATAGTGCAATTTTGCTGGTGAGGATTAGATTTCTCTTGTGTGAAATTGTCTTATCTTCATTTTTGAAGAATAATTTTGCTTAAGGATTCACTTTTTCCCTTCAGTATTTTATAGATATCACTCCACAGTCTTCTGGCTTGTGTCGCTTTGATGACAAGTATGATGACAAGTATGCAGTAATTCTTCTCTTTGATTCTTTGCACATAATGTGTGCTTTTTCTTCTCTGACCACTCAGCATTTTCTCTTTATCACTTGTGATTATAAGAATGTGATTATGCAGTAATTCTTCTCTTTGATTCTTTGCACATAATGTGTGCTTTTTCTTCTCTCACCACTCAGCATTTTCTCTTTATCACTTGTGATTATAAGAATGTGATTATGGTATGTCTTTATATGGTTCTCTTTGTTCTTTTCCTGCTTGAGCTTCATACTGCTTCTTAGATCTTGGGATTTATAGTTTTCATCAAATTTAGAAAAAAATTCAATCATTACTCCTTCAAACATTTTGCCTGTCCTTCTCCTCCCCTCTGAGATTCCAGGGACACAGATGTCACACTACTTGACATTACCCCACAGTGTGGCAGCCATAGAAGTGTACTGCTTGGATTTCCCATCAAGAAAAAACTTGGCATTTAATTGTGAGGAATGCAATTAGCTGACAGCCTTCAGCTGCCAGGGCCTTTACAATCTACCTTGGGTTTTGAGCCAAGTCCAAGCTCTTCCTGGCCATTTCTGCTCAACATGGAACTCCTCTAATGGGAAGTCTTTGACCTAATACATTCATTGGATTGGCTGACTTCATCAGCAATGCACAACATACTGAGGCTTTTTATACTCAAACCTGCTTCTACTCACAAGCCCTTTACTTTCACCAGGGTCTGTACTATGTTTCAAAGCTTTTCTTACTCAATCCTGTTCCCTTCCCTTTAATTTTTCCCAGGCATTACTACTCTTGCACTCCAAACTCAGCATCTTCTCGTCAGGAAACCCAACTGACAAGGCTAATACCAGGAATAGTCCAAGAAAGTAGGCACTAAGATAGGTCTTTGGACAAGATTGCTAACCACCAAGATGGTAGTGGGGACCTCATCCTGGGGGTAGGTATTTGATGCATGGACCATCTCTGGTATAAAGTGGCAACCCAATTAATCATCTCCTACCATGAGAGAGGAAAAAGCTGAAGACCAAACTCAGGATTTAAGAGTTGCTGAGTTGTAAAGATAATTTAATTCTAACCCAAGACAGGTCTGTTATGCTGCAGAGCAGAGTCCCAATCAAGAAAACCTTAGACCATGACAAGTGGGATGAGTATATCTGGTGATGAATGGTAGTGAACTTGGTGGTGGTGAATGCCACCAATTATTTAGTTTCCCAGACTCCTCTAAACCTTCAAAATCTACAGAAAGGACAGAGGTGTCCATTTCATTAAAAACTATGACTCTGTGTAGGAAGACACTGCAGAAGCCTCTCCCCTGCAAGACAACAGAAATTTCCTTTAGAATATGCCCCATCTTGTCTTGGCTGCTAGACCAGTAACTAAAGTTAAATAACAGCCATGGGTGTGCTAGTCCTGCTGAAGAAAGAAAAGAATAAATTATGAAAGATTAAAGAATTAGGCACTATGTATTTGGCAGGAGCTGAGGGAGTATCATAGGACTATATTTTGAGAATGCTTGAACAAAAGAGCCAGAATATGACCCAATAAAAAATAATTTATTAACTTAAGGGAACTTCTCAGGATACAGAATTTAACACCTGGAAAGATCCCTAGGAAATGGTACAAAAAAAAAAAAAAAAAAGGAAATGGTACAAATTCACTGGGTGGCTCCTGCAAAACTAGAGAAAGTGATGATTTTCACTAATTGCAGCTGAAATGTCTGAATTGCTGTGGAAGACAGTGGAGGAAAAAATTTAAGACTCAGAGAAATAAGCGTGCTAGAGTGGATGTATTGTGAGGGAAAAAGACCCACCAGAAATTTATGTTCCAGTGTGTTCACCAAGGCCTTCAGAAATGCACTGGTAAGCATCACTAAGTTCACTGGTGGTCCCTTCCTGGTTCCAGTATGTTTTTTCCCATGAGTGGATTAGGGATGCCCAGTGACAATCAGTCTTCAGCTACCTAGCAGGCCCAGCTCATTCACTGAGCTGCCTACAGGCCAATTTCTGCTAACTGGCTCTAGCTCACCAGTGCTCAGAGCAGATTTCTCTCAGCCACCTAGTGGGCTCCAGCTTGGCCACACTCTCCAGAGAGTTTCTCTACCAGTCAGTGGGGCAACTACCTGGGGACCAGCCTACCTAACTCCTTCCAGTGAGTTTCTAGAACACTCAGCAGGCTGTTTACAACCTGAGAGGCTCTAACTAACCAGCATCCTCCAATGAGTTCCACAGCTACTGAACGGACTACTCCTACAGACCAACTAAGGTCTGTACCATCTGACAAATTTCTTTACTGTCAACCAACTAAATGTACCTGTGGCAGCTACAATATCTTAAGGGGATGCTTGGGTGGCTCAGCAGTTGAGCATCTGCATTCAGCTCAGGGTGTAATCCCAGAGTCCCAGGATTAAGCCCCACATCAGGCTCCCTGAATGGAGCCTGCTTCTCCCTCTGCCTAGGTCTCTGCCTCTCTCATGAATAAATAAAATCTTTTAAAAATCTCTTTAACAAGATCTGAATCTCAGTCTAGAGATTGGGGAGCCCTACTCTAAGTACTTAGTTTCTTCCTATTTATTCGTTTTTACTCCTAAAAAATAATAGTGATTCCTACATTTGCCATTTCTGTGCTCCTTAGCATCCAATTTCCCCGTTCTAATGGTTAACTTTTACTAGATGATAATTTTAATGGCATCATTGAGATATGATTCACATACTATAAAATTCACCCACTTAGAACTGTATGATCCAGTGGGTTTTACTACAATCTGCTTAGAACATTCTTACCTCAAAAAGAAACTCCATACTCATAAGCAGACACTCTCTATTCTCCATCAGTCCCCATCACAGTTTACTTCTAATCTATCATGTCTCTATAAACTTAATATTCTTGACATTTCATATGAATGAAATCAATCATACAATATGTGGTCCTCGGTGACTAGCTTCTTTCTTATAGCATATTTTCAAGGTTCATCTATGTTACAGCATGTACCAATACTCCATTTCTCTTTCTCTAAATAGTATATAATACAGATATACCACATTTTTCATTCATTGGTTGATGAACATTTGAGATGCATCCACTTTTTGACGACTATGTATAACAACATTCTAATCACTTGTGTACAAGTTTTTAGGTGAGAATATTTTTTGCTTTGGGGTATAGATCTCAAAATGGAACTGCTATGTCATATGATAACCATGTTTAATAGTTATGCCCAACTATTTGCCAAAGCACCATTTTACATTCTGACCAACAATGTATGAGAGTTTCAGTTTTGCCACATAACAGCACTTGTTATTGTCTGTGTTTTTGATTATTTCCATTTTAAAGGGTGTGAAGTATTATCTCATTGTGGTTTTGATTTGTATTTCCCTAATGACTACAGAGGTTAATTAAGCATATTCTCATATGGTTATTAGCTACTTATATATCTTCTTTGAGGAAATATCTACTCAAATTCTTTGACCATTTCTTAATGGGATTGTCTTTTTATTGTTGTTATAATCATTTTAATATATTTTGGGTACAATTCCCATATTAGATATATTATTTGAAAATATTTCTTCCATTCTGTGGGTTGTCTTCTAATCCATGAACATGGATGTCTTTACATTCATTTAGGTCTTCTTAATCTTTTTCAACAATGATTTGTAGTTTTAGTGTAAAAGTCACAAAGAATTGTAATCATTTGACTAATCTGGTAGCTTCCTGGAAACTGACTTTTGTCCACCTGAAGTTTGCCTGGAGCTAAAGCTGCTACCTGGGGGCAATGCTAAAACATTAATAGGCAAATATTTTGGTTACTGTTGCCTGGGGTAATAGATAACATTTGAAGCAACAGACCCAAAAGCTAGGAAGGACAGGCTAGGGAATGAATGATGTCCATTAGGGCTTTGGAAAGTTATAACATATTCCTGGGAATCTAGAAGGCGACATGCATGGTCAGGGCTGTGTGTATTCTAAGGAAAGCCCTGAGAAGGCCTCAAGCTGTCATCTCTGACTGACCTGGAGGTTCTCCTAAGTAGAAAGCTGAGGTTAAGGCACAATTGTAAACTACCTGGCTGAGTGCTGGATGTGCACCACAAAAACACACACAGAATCCACGGCAAACAGTGGGAAATTTTTTCATTCTGGATGTTTAAGGAAATCTCTGTCCAATCATTAGCTGGCCATTAAGTTAACAACAGATACTTCAGTGGCCACACATGACAAAGAATACAGACTTTACAAAATTAGTTCAGAAAAGTTACTAGACAAACAACAACTACAACAAGCAGCAACAACAAACACTAGGATGGAAGAGGGAGTGGAGAATCTGATTTTCAGTGTTGCCACATTATAATAATTTAAAAGTTCTGTTTTCAACTAAGAATTACAAGGCATGCAAAGAGAGGAAAATATGGCTCATACACAGGAGGAAAAGCAATCAATAGATATCCTGAGAAAGCCCAGACACCGGATTTTCTAAGCAAAGATTTTAATGAAGCCATGTCTAAAGAATGAAATCAAAGTATGTTTCAACCAAATGAAGACTATAAATAGAAGTAGTGAAAAGAACTTTTAAATCTATAACTTTCAATTAGAGTTGAAAAGTATAATAATTGAAATGAAAATTTCACTTGAGTGGCTCAGCAACAGATTTGAGCAAGCAGATGAATATATAAACTTAAAGATAGATCAACTGACATCGTACAGTTTGAGGAACAGGAAAAAAAATGAAGAAAATGAACAGAGCCTAAGAGAATAGAGCCAACAAGTATAACAGCATATATATAATGTGAGTCTGAGAGGAAAAGGGAAAAAAGCATCGAAAAGAATATTTGAAAAAAACTTCCCAAATCTGATGATAAATATTAACCTACAAATCCATGAAACTCCAGGAACTCCCAAGTTCTCAAAGATATGTATACCCAGACATATTATAATCAAACTATTAAAAACAAAAGCAAGAGACAATCTTGAAACAGCAAGGGACTCATCAATACAAGGGATCCTCAATAAGATTAACAGCTGACTTATCTACAGAAACCATGGAGGCCAGAAGCAGTGAGATGATGTACTCAAGGTGCTGAACAGAAAAAACTGTCAATCAATTCTATAGTCAGCAAAACTATCCTTCAAAAAGGAAGAAAAAAATTAAGACATTCCCAGATAAACATTGCTAGAGGAATGAAGATATGTAGAGCAAAGTTTTTATTGAAATTATTGAATTAGATGAAATAGGTCAACTCATAATCTAATAAAAACTATGCATTTTAAATTATTTCTTTTTTCATTTGTGATTTTGGTGTCATATCTAAGACGACTACTTAAAGAGGTCACAATATTTTCATGAGTTTTATGGGTTTTGCTTATATTTTGGTTTATGATCCATCTTGAGTTGACTTGTGCATGTAGTGTGAGGAAGGCTTTTTTTTTTTTTTTTTCCCATTCCTTTTCCCATTTGTGCTTCAGATTTTGTAATTTCTCTCCATCCATCTTCAGGTTTGCTGATTCTTCTGCCAGCTTAAATGTACTATTGAGCCTCCCTAGCAAAAGTTCCAAATTTTCAACTCCCAAAATTTTCATTTAGTTCTTTTTCTTCCTACCTTTTTATTTACATTTGATGAGTCACAGTCAGCATACTTTAATTCTTTAAACTTGGTTTTCTTTAGGTGTTTGAACAGATTTACAATTGTTTCAGAACACTTATCCTGTATCTGCTGTCCATCAAAGGAAATTTCTGTTGCCTGCTTTTGTCCACGTGTCACACTTTGTTTCTTTGAATGTCTCATAATTTTGTGTTGAAAACAGGTTTTAGGTAACATATTGTAGGATGTCTACATGGTGGTTCTCCGGTCTACTCTGAGCTTATTTTTTATTTAGTGGCATGGCTGAACTAATTCATGAAGTCTGTGTCCCTCACAATGTGCAGGGACACATCTGATGTTCCTGCTCAAGTTGTTTCTCTCATTTTTATCTTTAAGGATGACTTCCTAAGGGTTGCTTCTGAGTCAGCATCATTAATGATCAGCCATTAATTAATAAGAGGTTGTGTTTAAGCCCCCTGAATCAGGGAGATTTACACCCTACAACAATATGTGGGGTGTGGCATCTTTCACTGTTTAGGGAGTTTACAAGTTTTGTCCTACATTCTGTTAGGGACTTGTAACTCTGGTTGTTCCTATGTGGCTCTAGCCCTGAATCACACACATTAATCACAAGGGATGTCTGTAGTTTTACCCAGTCTTTGTCTCCCCGATTTGGTCTTTAAGCTTTCTGGCTGGTATCTATTGGTATTACCAGTAACTGCTAGCCTCTATTTAATTGGTAGCTGATTGTCCTATAGTTTTCAACAATTTTGGGGGTACAAACAGCTCCAGTCTGTTCCAGGTAAAGTTAGGCCCCTTGTATATGGGAAGTGTGCTGTCAAGCTCACTCAACCCTTCTCTTAAAGTGAACCCCTTTCTTCGCCTTTGTACTATGGAGCATGTTTGGTAGGGCGTAGGAGTGAGGGTATGGGAAACCTGGCTCTTCGCTGAATGTCTCCCAGATCCTCCCTGCAGAGCAGTTGTGTCAGGGGTTAGAGGACAACATGGGGGAGAATCTTCTATCACCTCCCAGTATGGATCTTCTATAGCCCAGAATCACAGAGGACGGAATCTGCTCTAATGTTCACTAGTGGGATGCCTGAGTGGCTCAGTGGTTGAGCATCTGCCTTTGGCTCAGGGCGTGATCCCAGAGTTCCAGGATCAAGCCTGCATCGGGCTCCCTGCATGGAGCCTGTTTCTTCCTCTGCCTGTGTCTCTACCTCTCTCTGTGTTTCTCATGAATAAATTAAAAAATCTTAAAATAAAAAATAATTAAAAAAAATAATGTTCACCAGCTGCTGAATGTACACAGAATAGCTCTTCTGTCCCCAGAAAGCTTTGAGAGATATAAGCTGTCATCTGGATGCCAAGCTCACCAGGGCAGGTCTCTCATAACACGGTTGTGTTGGAAAGGTACTTGTACAATAAGAGTAGCTGTCCTGCCCTGATTCTCCTTACACTACAGGATTTGGGAATGGTACAATGGGCACCACTAACCAGCTGCCACCTCCCACTTGATACAAGCCTTCTGTGGAAGATCTGTGTGGAAAATGGGACCTATCAAATGGGGATATATTTAATCTTATACCCAGAGACACTGTATCTCCCAGTTAAGTTTTGTAGTTTTTTCCTTTGGCAGCGCCACATAACTTTTATTATTTTGTGGATCTTAATATAAATGGGTCTTCTCTTATAATTTGCCAATTGATTATTATTGTTTAGGAAAGCTAATTTTTGGAGCAGCCTGGGTGGCTCAGCAGTTTAGCGCCACCTTCAGCCCAGGGAGTGATCCTGGAGACCCGGGATCAAGTCCCACATCGGGCTCCCTGCATGGAGCCTACTTCTCCCTCTGCCTGCGTCTCTGCCTCTCTTTCTCTGTGTCTCTTATGAATAAATAAATAAATAAATCTTAAAAGAAAAAAAAGGAAAGCTAATTTTCAGTGTAATTCTTTGGATTTTCAAAATATTGCAATCAAGTAATTTGCAAATAGTATTTTATTCTCTATCCAAATTTTTCATTTTGTTTTCCTATCTTTTTACATTAGCAATAACTTATGAAATAATTGATGAGAGCAGGCACCTTAACCGAAAGAAGCAATTTCACTTGCAACCTGAACATTACCTTCACATCAAGGAAGAATTTTTCTAACATATTAAAAATGACTTTACTAGAAATGAGTATTTTTTATTTTTTTAGTAAGTACATTCTAGACATTGACTAAAATCATGATTTTTTAGATTGATCTACCTAATATTAACATTCTTCCTACACTCTTTACTCAAACATTTACACTATCATAATAATGGTATGTACTTTTTAAAGAAAGATGATTTTTAAATTTGGGGCACTTATTAACAGAAGCTCAAAAGACAGAACTAAAAAAAAAAAAAAAAAAAAAAAAAAAAAAAAAACCATTCAAAGAAGACTTTGAAGAGGTAAAATACCTGTTCCAAGATACTACTTCTCAATTATCCAATTAAGAACATATTTAAACCAATGAACACCAAAATCAACCAAACTGATCCTATTTCAACTGCATTATAGGAAAATTTTTCTGCTAATGCTACCTTCTCAACTAGCAACAAATAATGTCCTAGAAATTTCTCCAGCAAGTTTCACTGGATAAGATCTTCAATGGAGTCAAGGCACTTTGCTGAAAATAAGAATCCTAACAAATTGCTAAAATAAGGAATAAACAGTGCCAATACCCCGATTAAATGGGACATATTCCAAGTTAAATAAGCAGATATCAGTAGTGGGAAAAAAAAATCAGTAAATATTGTTTTCACCTCACCTCCATTCTCCTCCATCCCAAGAACTCTAATTACTTTTCTTAAGGGCTATTTCAAATCACTTAAATAACTAGTATCTATTTCTCACCTAACCTGGACAGAAATTCCCACAGCACCTGTTTTACTGTTAATTCCTCTGTAAGATGCATTACCGTTTGCACACAAATGACCCATTTACTTTACCCACTAATCACTTTCATTACTTACATTCTCTTCACTTTTAAATACATTTACATTGGTAACTTATATGCATATTTTTTATATTTTGTGACTTTTATACAGCTGGTATACATCACAAAAAAAAACTGTATCAAACTTGGTTTTAATTTAAAAAATTCCATTCTAAGAGCAGATTGTTGAGAGAACTAAAAGCAAGGGGTAGTAAAAACTTTGGTGGGCCAAACTCAGCCCATGGCTCATTTCCTTAAATGAAGTTTTATTAAAACATAGGCATACTCATTGATTTACATATTGTCTAGGGCTGCTTCTGCATTATGACAGTGGTGGAGTGTCTGCCTCTGGCTCAGGTTGTGAGTCCTGCATCAGGCTCCCTGTGGGGAGCCTGCCTATGTCTCTGTCTCTCTCAAGTAAATAAACAAAATCTTAAAAAAAAAAAAAAAAAAAAAAAAAAGTTATGACAAGAGACTAAATGGCCTACAAGGTCTAAATTATTTACTATCTTAACTTACCCTTTATTAATAAACTTCCCTGACCCCTTAACAAAATCATAATCTTTCACTTAAAAAATATATATTATCTTTCAATCTATTAAGTGCTTAGTAAGATAGAAAGGTAAACTTTTTAAAAATTCAACTATTTTTTTTTCAACTATTTTTTTAATTGAATGCCAAATAGGCCCATTTTCAATGGAGACAGACAAATAGGGAAAAATAATGAAACACATTTCTAACCAAGAAATATATTAACAATCCCAAACTACTGGATATTCATATTTTAGAGAACCATCTCTAGTTCAGTTTCAGCCAGGAGAAAAAAAAAAAAAAAGGATGGACAGTTTTGATTCTGGATTTTCCACTCCGGCAATCTAAGGCTCCAAGCAGGTTCGCCTTCTTTAGAATAACCTAACAAATCATAAAAGGTACTAACTAGAGTACCTGGGGCATGAAGTTTTTTAAATGGCTTTTAAAACTTTAAGGCAAAAAGTATATATCACAACATTAAATATATTTTTACTGACATGGCTATTCTGAAATGTATTTTTATAATGCTGCAAACATTGGCAAGATCACTGCTTCTCTCTTCTCTATTCACGGAAGGCAAGGGATTATAATAAACTTACCCATAACAGCAGAGCATTTTAATTTTATTGCTGTTAAGGTACTAAAGCGCATAACCCTCTCTATGACTTTCCTTATCAGCATAACTACAATAATTTTATGGTAAATGTAAACCTTCTCAAACAAAATCTCAAAATTTCACCTATGATGGGGGAGACCCACACTTTATTTTACATAGTTCCCTAGTATTTAAAGAAAAAGCTTACTTGAAATATAAATATTTCCCATTAGAATAAAATTCCCATTTGATTTTAATACAGTAAAAAAAAAAATTATTGTGTAAACACAAACTTAAGATAAATTTAATTGAAGAAAATGTTCATTACAGAAATTAACAATGCTTACCATTCTTTAAACACCATATACATTATTAATATATACTATATATTTCCAATCAACTCCATTCTTAGGCTCAATTTAAGAAACACAATTGTAACAGGTTTTATACAAAAAATACTTCACTAGTAAAGTAGACAAACTGCACAAAAAAAGTACATGTATAATGTGCATAGCAAGATAGCTTGAAGCATCTATGTATGGCTTTCTTTAAAATAAAACTTTTGGGGGACTGGGCCCATTTGGGACCTACTGTTACAGTTGACATATGTAAACTGTTTCACATCTTTTAGGCACTTGCTAACAATAGTGTTCAATCCCTGAAAAATGAATTTACCCAAAAAAAAAAATTTCTACATGTAAAATAAAACCCAAGAAAATAACATGGGTAAAGTCTTACATATTTCTTTTAAATTAAACAACCAGTTTATTAGTGCATGCACAGAACTAAATTGAAGGAAAATAAACTTTTTATGTCAAAAAATTTTCTGTGCAAAATTTACATAACAAACTGAAAGGTACAAAAATATGTACAGGTTTAAATTCTTTCTTATATACAGAAAAGAAGCCCTGAAATTTTCAATCAATGAAAATGTTTTAACACTTGTAGTAACAATGTAACAAAAATTATACAGTAATTTGTAATACAAGAACTCCATTATCCAATAATCCAACAAAATTTGATCCAAACTTACACGGTCAAGTTTTAGTTGATGATTCTGTTGTCGTCATGAAAATATCCATTTTAAAATTCTATCTGCTGGGTATATCCCCTAGGAATCTGTCCTGAAGTTTTATGCCCTGCCACTGAGTCCACTATTAATGCTTCTTCATTTCAACTGCCAACAATCAGTAAATAATCTGCTTTGGGTCATCAGTGAGACTGAAAAGGTGCTAACAAAAATGGTTTGTCCCAATGTGTACATGTTCAGACACGCATCAGTAATTAAACAGCAAAAATCTGATTTGCTTTGCTAATCCTGCTTCAAAATATTGTTCCTGTAGAGTAATTCTGAATTTTCAAGAAAAGCCATTCACTTGGAAGTGCTTCTATGTTCCACTTTATAAATGGATGGCAACTAAGATAAAAATTGGCCATTTGGTTTGGGGGACAAACAATTTAAATCAAGTAAGCATAGTTCTGTGCAAGAGAATCACTGGAGATTATCATCAAATTCAGAAAAATGTTCAAGTTCTTTAACTGGACCAAGAGAGTTTAATTCTTCTTTTGAAGCTGCCCATCTACTGCAATGCTTGACATAGCCATTTAGAAAAAGAAAATCACCTTGGGAGGGTATTCCAATCCCTGATATGGGACACAGCATAAAAGAGAAAAAGATTTACTCATCAAAAACTCTTTTCAAGCATCATGAGGTGTAACCATAGTTAAATGTACTCTCAAAGAAGCCTAATATCCTTCAAAAGAACTATACTTAGCAGATGTAAAATTAAGTTCTTTATTCAAGCTCTCTTAGTGTATCTTCACAAATGAGGAGAAACTCCTTCAGTTCCATGGTGAAAGAGCTCTCCATCTTCAAAGGAGCTACACTTATCAGATTCATAAGGCTGGTGGAAGAAGAGAGGGAATGGGGCTGTCAGCCATTACCCTCTACTAAGAGTCACTATATAACTAAGTTGGGAAAACTGTTTTATCAAAATTTTCTTTAGCCCTAACTTCCCAAGAACACATTTTTTAAAAATTAAATCAAGGTACATCTGTGCTGCAATTAGTTTCTTGCAAAACTTATGTGTGCAATGATAGCATTTTCAAATATCACACATAAAACTTTTTTAGTCTCCCATGGAAATACAGCCAACTTTCAGATGCTCAATTTTAGGTACTATATTGAAGTAGAAAATGTCTGCCTTAAGGTAACTCAACCCACTATTTTCTTCTAAGATAATTTTACTTTTCTTTTCCTTGGTAACTACAGTAAATTATTCTAATATATTCCAATCACGAGTGGCTTCCATTAAATGTCTCTGCCCATGACCAGCCCAAGCATCCTGATTGTCAAATACTCTACCACAAAACCAACAGTTAAATTTAGCTTTCAGAACATTTTCAGAGGTAGTTTTCACAATCTGATAATTGTTTTTGCTTGTCTTTTTGAGTGTTAATTTTAGCACAAATCTTTCTTTCACAGAACTAACAGGTTTCAATGTTTTATGTCTTTTGGAAAAATCATCATAAATTCTTTTTGAAGAGTTATCACAAACTGGTTTCAGTAAAGCACTGATAGTTCTTTTTGACAATGAAACCTTAAGTACACGTCCATTAAATTTAGCAATAGTTTTCATTACACTTACTACTTCTGGTGCATCTGCATCAGGATGATTCAAAACTACAACTGGTTGGTTTCTCCTAGGACATTTCACAAGCTGTTTGGAACTAAAAGGGAAAAGCCGCAAAGTTCTGACTGAATCTTTTGAAAGCCTTGGTCTGTTAAATCCAAATGATTCACGGGCATCTTCAGGTTTAGACTTTTCTTTACACTTTCTATGTAATGTTGCTTTTTTTCTTGGAGGTTCCTGGTAACTATCTCTGCACTTTCGTTTACAGTTTCTGTTCCTAGATACAAAGGCAGTTTCAGAATCTTTACTTCTTACATGAGTTTTTATTCTTGAAAATTTTTTTTTCGAAGTCTTTTCTCTATTGAAGTTTCTCTCAATTGTACAATTTGTTTTACACCTTAGTACTCTGGAGTCTGAATGGTCAGTGAAACACATTGGATCCTCAGAAGATTCTGGGCATGTTGCAGTAGAAGTTATCACAATTTCATTTGCTGGCATCATATCATCTAGTAAGAAGGGTAAGGCATCTCTAGAAGATTCTGGCTCTCTCTGCTCTCCTATAGTTTGATTAGATGGTACCTTGTCTTTCTGCACTGAGGATGCAGAGGTACTTACAGACAGATTGTTAGCAGCAGTCACATTTAAAACAGGGTTAAAAATTTTCAGCAGTATTTTTTGTGGTGTTCCTTCAGGTTTCTTTGGCTGTATGTTTTGATAATACGTACTATTTTGGACTAATTTAGGCTTAAGCAGCTCAGTCTTATTTGGCATCACACACTTTAAAAAAACAGCTTGTTTGCCATCAGGCAAGAGGGTATAAAGAGGTGGTTTTGGAAAAATCTCATTCTGCTTTTTTACTGAGTCCAAGATATTCAACTTGGTGCCCTGATGCTCAGATACTGTATTAGGAGTAGGAACAGCTTTTACTGAAGAACTTGCTGATGTTTTAATGATGTAAGGGCCTTTTAATGACAAAGTATTTTCTGAGCTACTTTTCATGCTCAAACAACTGCCAATGCTGGAACAAAGTGCAGGTGTCAGACAATTACTGTTTGGTTCTACCTTCAAAAAAGGTGTTCTGCAAGACTCCTTAGTTGGAGTTCCACAAGCTTGAGCACTCTCAGTTTTGACAGTAGAAACACCTTCAAGTTTCCCATTATTAAACGTTAAAATCATCCCAGGTTTCTTGTTTAAAAGAAGAGAAGTAGGTACACCTTGTGTACTGACCAATGGAAGTGGTCTTCCTGAAACAATATGTAATCCAGGTTTGTTAGCAATGTGCAATGGTACAAAAAAGCCTTTTGGAGTTTGAACAAATATAGCCTTTTTTGGTTCTGAATTCAGAAGTGGACTCTGTCTATATAAAGAACCTAAATTTTGTGTAGTGGCGCGTAATTTATCTTTAACCAGCTGTTGTGTTATTATTGCATCTGACTGAGTCTTAAGTAATGTGCCAATACCTGAAATTCTAGGTGTCTTTTCTGAATCTCTCACATCTTGTGATATTGACAGATTTTGTTTTTCTTTTCCACTACATTTTAAATTCAGATCATTTGTAGGCACATTAATCCCTAAACTACCAGATGGAACTGGGAAGGTGCCTTGTACTTTAAAGTCTTTTGAAGATTCAACTATTTTGCCTTCTCCCTCAAGTTTCTGAAATGACTGGTCACTATGAAGTAGCAGGCCTTTATCTGGAGTGTTACTAATACTACAGTCTTGTTTTACATCAGATTTTGCTCTTAATCCATCCTGAAGTAACTGGTTTACTTCAGGTGGCAAGAATTCTGATGCCTGTTGACTCTGGAGAGAGAAAACAGATGTGATTCTAGGCATCATAGGTGACTCAACATTAGAAATGCCATCCCACTTAGATTTTTCAGTCACACTGTCTAAATTTTGATTTTCATTAGTATATAAATTCTGTCCATCAATGTTCTGTCCTTTTTCTAAAACAGACTGTTCTTCGATTTCAGCTTGCATTTTTAAAGTTCCATCTTTAGTATTTAAAAGGCTAATAGATGCTAACATGCTATCTGGATTTGAACTCTCTTTCCTCACCAGTGATAAAACTGATTCACTTATTGGCTGCTGAACAACTGTCTTGCTTGATGAAGGTTCTTTTTGAGGGTTTTCACACATTCCTGTTCCTGAAAACCTACGACGTTTATTAGAATTATTTACTTTTGAGTAATTATGAAAGGGTAATGATCCTTGGTTGGAAGATTCAACAGGTAATTCAGAGTTGACATAATTAATGCAATAGTTATGCATATCTCCACTGTTGTATGCATTTTGCTTGGTAGTAGAGGTGACTTTATCTGGACTTTTAATGGTAGTACCTGATATCTCAGAGTGACTCTGAGTAACATAACTTCCCCATAGGTCAATATTATCCTTTGTTTCAACTTTTGTGGTCAAATTTACTGATGCTGTAACCAATTCTGATGCTGACAAAGATGACACATTTTTTTCATCATCCATTGTTTGGAGCATATTACTCATTTGAGATAGCAAAGCCATTTCTTTTTCTGACGTTACTTTCCCTGAAAGTATAGGAGATGAACATGAAAATGGAGTAGTTGCTTTCATGTAAACTGTGTCACTTAATTCAGCTGTTACTCCTGCTAAAAATCCAGTAGTGTCCAAAGTCTGGGGCTGCAAATTGGCAGTACTGTCCTTTGCAGCATCTGACTGTGAACCTGGTGAATATAAATTCTGTTTATTGGTAGGTAACAATTTTATTACAATATGTTGTTTTCCATCCACCATCTTAAAGCCCATAAAATCAGCACTGTAGTTAGCAGGAATGGTTATTCTATTATTTTTCACCATTAACACTGTAGGTCCTTGTACAGCAGTTTTCAAGAAACCTAGAGTAGAATTTGATCCCTCTTCAGCTCTATTACATTGCGCAGTGGACAGAAGAGCTGGCTTTTCTGATTCTGACTCAGCAGGTTTATCATTATTCTCACAGTGTGGTCTTTCATCCTTTCCTTCACTTAAATGCTCTTGAACAAGATGGCTCTGGTCTTCAGATTTAGCCTGTGTTTTGTTCACTTTTTTAACCACTTGAGTGTTTTTTTCTATACTTCTGTCACTTCCATTGTTGATCTTCTTGCGTTTCCAGAATGTCTTCCTTGATGCATCTATTCTGTATCTTTTCAGTATCAGCTTAAGTCCTGAAGTCTTTGCCATCCTCTTTTCGTATTTGTCTTTTTCCAGTTTTTCTTTTGCATATAAGTGTTCTTTGTGCAAAGTTATAACATGTCTTACCAAGTGCTCTCTCCTAGTGGCACCATAGCTACAATATTGACAAGTGAAGGGAAATGTACCAGAATGAACATGAAGGTGCTTCTGAAGCTCTCCTTTGGTAAAACATACATGATGGCACTTACCACATTTATAATGGATCTCATTATGTCTATGAATGTGCTGAACAAATGTGCCAACATCCTGGGTGGAGAATCTGCACTTTTCACATTGAAAACTACCATTTACACAATGTGTGGATGCAAAATGCTTTGTCAAGTCTAATAAAGTATATACACTCTCATTGTTACAAATGTCACATTTTACTAAAGTGCTTCTATGTGTCCGTCTGTGTTGTTTAAATATCTGGAAGTCATTTGCTGAAAAACTGCACATTTCACAAGGATATGAAGGTAATTCACCACGGTGCCACATTTGAAAGTGTTTCTGCAAATCATTTGGGCTATATCGAGTGCTGTCTCGGCATTTTAAACAGTTGAAATTGAGTATTTTTGCAGACATTTTTAAACCCTCTTCTTCAACTCTCTCAGACTTATGGAGCAACATGCACTCCTCTACACAGCTTACAGTCCTTACACTGATAGATTTTCTGGCAGTCTGTGGTTGACGCTGAAATAATTTTCTGTATTTGTCAACTTCATGTTTCAGAATGACTTCATTTGGAATATTTATCTTCGGCAAATCAATTTTCACATTTTTTAGTTCATAATGAAAACTACTTTGTGAAATTTTTGGCCTAGGTAGTGATCTGAAGGAATCCACTATTTCATTTTTCACATCATAATCTTTTTTAAAAGTAGTTTGTTTTTCATCAAAAAATAACTGTTTCTGTTCAGATGGCATGATTTAACCAAAAAATCCCAATTTCTTTTTTCTCTAAAAACTGGTTACTTGTAACTTAAACAGGAAAAAATACTGTGCCAAGACATCTTCAAAATACCAGAATTTTTCCCACATTAACTCACCTAAAATCAAACAAAGAATTGAATTTTCATAAGTAGTCAGTAAATTTCATATTTTAAAGTTCATTTTGACACAAAATAGGCATGTTGATCAAACATATACATAAAAGATATAAAAAAAACAAGTATTTTAAGAACAGCTTACCAAGAAGTAATAATTTGAAGTAGAAATAACACTAATCTGGAAGTCAGGAAATACAAGTTTTAATTCCGTCTCTGATCTGTGACACTGGGCAAGCTCCAACTTGTCATCTAAAGAAAACCATAATTGGATAAGCACCTTTAAGCTCTAAGGTTTTTATATTAAATTGATATTACAATATTTAAACAGGATTTTAAAAATCTTAATGATAACCATAAAAATTTAAGTTCCAATTACACACATGTCACCAATTACACCCATGTACTATTTATTAACTTCCTCATTTCCTTACCTGACCCTATGGCTATTATCTTGTGAGAAATTCAACAGGCTTCTCTCCAGATTTTCTATTTCCTTAGTGCTTCAGGGATATATATGTTTAAAATAAGTTTCATTTATCTAACAACAACAGAAGACATTATCTGCTCTTTCAAGTTATCATTACTAACTGATTAAAAAGAAAAGAAAAGGAAAGAAAAGAAAAAGAATAAAAGAAACGAAAAGGAATAGCACAGTTTGCTGGGGTACTATCAAAGCCTACATATTACCTTTTTGGTTCCCAACCATTTGGGCTTTTTGGCTCCTGTCCCTAGAACTCAGGCAGAAGGCAGCAAGAAAAGCTCTTGGCATATGAGATTACACTCATTACTATCCACCTCCATTAATTCCAACACTTACTGGTTTGTGTTACTCTAGATAAGTCTCAATCTTTGTCTTCGTTTCTTCATCTATAAAGTGAAAAAAAAAATTTAATACTTTCCCAGAATTTTTCCCACATTAACTCACCTAAAATCAAACACTGAATTTTCGTAAGTATTCAGTAAATTTCATAAAGTTCATTTTGACACAAAATAGGAATGTTGATCAAACATATACATAAAAGATATAAAAAAACTTGTTAAGTATTGGAGTATCACAGGGTTGTTGTAAAGATTAAATGAAAAAACATATGAACAGTATCCCGTAAAGTGCTACATAAATGGTAGCTATCATTACTGTATGTGATTACTATGGAATGACACATTAGGAGTTAAACTGCAAAAGAATAAAAAATAGTAAAGTAGTAAGATGTGACAATACATTGCTAAGAATGGAATCTGCATACTAAAGGTTCAGTAAGATATCAAAATGTATACTAGGGGAATTAGATTTTCTTACTTTTCTCATCTTAAATATATAAAATCTTAATCTCAGAGTTGTGAGTTCAAGACCCACACTGGGCAGAGATTACTTAAATAAAAACTTAAAAAATTTTTTTCAATGAATCTAAGTAACTAGAAACTTTGTTTCAGAAATCCTTTATTAAGGGAACATAATTAAAAGCTAAATTACTTTACATATTAAGAAACCCTTTTAATATTTCTCACACTTAGTAATTTTGATTGGATCTAAAAAACACATTCTTTAATAGTCTTTATATATATATATATATACACTAAACTGATAATGAATTCATTAGCAGGGTACCAGTTTACTGATTTTTTTTTTAGTCATGAAAAATCACAATTTCATTATTCACTGCCACACATTGTGCTCTGACTCATATCACTTCCTCGGAGTTAATCTGCCAAGGGGAGTAGGATGCTCAGGAACTGTACAAAATATGGAATGCTTCACATATTTGCATGTCATCCTTTGCAAGGGGCCATCTTCTCTGTATTGTTCCAACTTCAGTATATGTGCTGCGGAAGCACGAACTAGTTTTACATACTATTTGTAATTCAGTAAAATATTAAAACTTTTACTTAAAGTGTTTTACTATATTATTTAAAGCAAAATGTAAAAACTTTTTCTTCAAAAGTAAGAAAAACTAATAAATGTCTAGAAGAAAGTTCAATGACATCTGGTGGATACTCCACACCAACTGAGAAGATTGCCTACAGGGTGCTACATTCTCAACAGTGACAAGCATCATAATTACTGAGTGAGATTTCACCATATCAAAATCTGAGAGTGAGGTTCAAACATGTGAAACTTCTAAGCACACCTATAATGGTTCTCCATTTGGCTGAATACCATATTGTGGTCAATCTGGATTATCCATATTCAAGCCTTTTTATTATACACCTGAGAGTCTGTATCATGGGTTTTATTGCAAAAGGGAAATTGCTTCTTGCAGTAATATTACACGTGTCCAAAAATATATGCATGATACTAAAATAGATTGATAATATTTCTAAATATCATTAACTCCATTTCAAAATATCTACACAATTTAAAATTTTTCTTATAACACATACCCCAGAGTCTGACAACCAGTGTAAAAGTGGAATTTGAAACAACTCAATCAAATAACACTAAAAAATGCCTATTATGAATGTGAGGCATTTTGATGCATGCTGTGGAAAGATTCAAAAACATAGTTCCCCACCCTACTGCAGTTTACAATCTGAAGGAAGAGGCAGGACATATACATTAATATATTGTTTGAGAGCTGACCATTCAGCAACCTCACCCTTCCAGGATATCAAGAATAGAAAATAATTAAGTAGGATGCATGGCAGCCAAAACAGATGTCACAAAATCCACTCATTAAAGTGTATGTCCTTTCAACACAGGCAAACCAATGTTAATGAAAGGGATCTTATTAAGAAATCCATTTAGCGTTTACTTAGGTTTGGTAACTGCTAAATAATTAATACTATCAGTATTTTTTACATTTAATGTATGTCATGTACAATACAGTATTAGGGAAGTTTGTGTATTTTAGGTAGTTTAGGGTTTGTTATTTACACTCAAATTTTAAATTTGGAAATTCTATTTTGTCTTCAACTATGTTCAACCTATAGTATGTGAAAGCAAATTATACTAGGATTGGTAGCAAATTATACTTAGGGTTGCCACCTATGGGCAAAAAATGTATTGTGTGTTGTGAATTTCTCAGATAACATAAAAAAAGGAAAGAGAGAGGCAGCCGGGTGGCTCAGTGATTTAGTGCCGCCTTCAGCCCAGGGTGTGATCCTGGAGACCCGGGATTGAGTCCCACGTCAGGCTCCCTGCATGGAGCCCGCTTCTCCCTCTGCCTGTGTCTCTGCCCCCCACCCCGCCCCCGTGTGTCTCTCATGAATAAAGAAATAAAATCTTTAAAAAAAGAAAAAAAAAGAAATTTTACTATAATTTTAATCTTCCAACCTACTAGCTAATGCTCTTTTCACTACAGTTCAATCTTTACCACCAACAAGGATTACTGATTTTAAATCTCCCATTTAAACTAGTGCCCTCTCTCTACATATTATTACCCAAGACTTGACTAACATCTCATCAAGCCTTGAAAGAATACTATTTGCAAAAAGTATGCCTAGCCCTTTCAAGTAACCTTGCCTGCACCAAGGTGGCAACTTACGCATTTGATTTCCCTCTTCTTCCAACTGCCCAATAAAACACAAGCCAAAATATGTAATAAAGTTCTACAAAATGACTAGAAACCAGAAAAACATTCCATACACATACTGCGGGGTATTAGGTAAGAAACAGTCCAGAGAGAGAAGAATGAAAATAGATGGTAAGCCAGTATCAAGCACCACTTTTAAAGAGGAATTTCACTAGAGAACATTCATTTAACTAATGATAATAATGATTATGCTGATTAATATTTAATCAGCATCTCCATGCCCTAAGTAAGAAAGTAAAGAACATAAATTGCCCACTCCCTCCCTGAACATACCTTGGGATTCGAGAAAGTGAGGACTTGAGAGGAAGATCATGTAGTACCCTTTGGGGTGATAAAAAGGTCAAGCTGAGGTATGGGACAGAGGAGAATGAATCCAGAGTTTTGAGCTGAGTCCAGGGGTCGAACTGGGAGTTGTTAGCACCAGCTGTTGGGAAAGATATAAAGAGGAAATTTTTTCTGAACAGAGGTAAGTCTTCCTATATCCATGCCTATTTTGTGTTTAATAGTTCTGTCCTTTATCCACATAAGTAAATTATCTGTAAGTTGTCAGGAAAAAAATATTAACGTCTCCCCTCCTTTTAACTAAAAAATTGAAAAAAATCTTGGTTCATTCTTTAAGAATTCATCTCAACCACCACCAATGCTATCAGAAGTTAGTAGGCAGAAACATCACGAGCTGCAGTAGCTCAACAAAGAGAAAATAAACTGAACACTAAGAGAAACCTCTCTTCATTCTCCCAGCCAGCAATGAAAAATAGTGACTACATAAAAGTTACTACTACCAGAAAAAGAGACAAGCCTAGGAGGTAAAAAAAATCAAGTAGTAATTGGCAATTTCTGTAAGAACTAAGAACATACTGCCATGAAAGAGAGAACAAAGTAGATGGGAGAGAAATAATAATTTTGAAAAGAAGAAAAAAAATAACATTTGAGTTTTGGGTTTTTTTAAAAGACCTGAATTTTCAAAATCAAAGGCTCCTCAAATGCCAGGCAAGATTATTAGTGAGAAGAGAATATAAGACTCAATGTTAAAAAAAAAAAAAAAAAAAAAAAGACAATGTTTACAACTTATCCTAGTTAAATTTTTGAGTTTATTTGTTTTTTAAAGATTTATTTATTTATTCATGACAGAGAGAAAGAGAGGTAGAGACACAGGCAGAGGGAGAAGTAGGCTCCATGCAAGGAGCCTGATGTGGGACTTGATCCCGTGACTCCAGGATCATGCCCTGAGTCAAAGGCAGATGCTCAACCACTGAGCCACCCAGGTGTCCCAATTTTTGAGTTTAAAAAAGAAAAATGAAATGCTACCAAAAAAGGTAGAGGAGAGTTACCTAATAAGGTATTTGATTTTTCATCAGCACTGCCAACTTTAATCAGAAATCAATATTTTCTTTTTTAGAAATCAGTATTAATCAGACATTCTACTTACAAATCATATTAATCAGACATTTACTTACAAATCTAAATGCTAGAAGACAATGGAATAATGTTTATAGAGTGCTGAGGAAAATGGATTAACCTAAGAATTCTAAACACAAAAAAATTCATATGTGAAGAAAAAAACACAATTTTAGATGTGCAAAGATTTAGAAAATACACTACATATATACTCTTTCTGGAATAAAGTTTCAAGTAGATATGTCAGCAAAATCAAATTTCAGTGAGAAAAAAAAGAATTTAACAAAGGAAATATATAATAGAAGAAATCTGTCAATAAAATCTATGAAATAGAAATAAAAGCAAATATTTTGTTAATACAGCTTTTTAAAAAGCAGAAAAGACTGGAAAGGAAGACACAACACAACAAATATGTAAGAGGTCTTTAAAGAAAAATTAACAACAGGCAACAGGAGACATGGCAATAGCAACAAATTTCTAGATGCTGGAAAGCAGATAAATGAGTGAACGACCTTGCAGAGCCAAGAAAATGTAATCCCAGACAGCAGGGAAAGCTAAGAACTAACCTATTTTACACTCTGAATCTTCGAAAAGCTTAGGAACTGGCAGCACCAACTAACTATGAAATGGAAAGAAGGGAGGAGAAAGCTAAAACAAAGAGAAATTTGGAGAAATCTGCTTGAGCTCTGGTTAGATTCTAGGATTCTCTTCCCCACTCCACATGCTAGGTTACTGCTATTTCCCCACCACAGCAGATGCCTGCAGGTTTATTCTCTGCAGAATGTACACAGAGTCTCTTAAACAGGGGATACCAGACACAGTTGAGAGTGGGTACCATATCCAAAGCAAGAGGATTAAATGACCATATATGGATGAGACACAAACTCCAAACCAGGCTCCCTTTTCCCCTTTCTACACTGGCTCCTAGGCTAAAATAGTGGTACTAAAAATATGTTCTGCCAACAGTCCATGAAACATTTGTCACCAGTCCACGACAACATATACATGGAAACTGAGAGTAAGCATTCACAAACTACTACTGCAACTTTACAGAGTTAAGTTTCTATCTGTTGACTCTAACAATAAAAATGTGGACTTGTATTTTGTATGCCTTCATTTTCAAAATTTCATTTTCTAGTAATAGAGGCACTATGATATACTAATGATACAATCTTTATGGTTTGCTATATATACTTACTTACATTTAATATAACTTCATATTGTTATAATTACATACATAACTGCACACATATTTTTATAATACACCAGATAATGTAAATCTATACATGACTGAGAACAAAGTATATAACTTCTGATTCACTTCTAGAAATGTATCCTAAAGGTAATGATCATGTTCACTGAAGCACTGTCTACAAAATCACAAAATCAAAAATGATAAAATGCCCACCAATAAATAATGGTTATTTTCATTCAACAAAATATTATTCAATTTTAAAAACAATATTGTAAGCCTACATTTATTAATAGGAAGATACCCAAGATGCATTCAATGAAAAAAATATCAAATATTGATAGGTGTATCAAGAATAGATGGATAAGCAAACAAACACATGGACCCATACAAACTCATAGTAAAAAGTCAAGAATATACACATAAAAATGTTTATAGTGATTACTGGTCATCCTAAAGTCAATGTTTCTTAAAATGTCCTTGGACCATTACGGCCTTCACGTTGGCAAACTTCCTTATCACAGCACAGTAAATAGCTTACATTTGGATGTAACAAAAATGACCTCTTTGCCTCTAGACCTCAGTTACGATACTTTATCAAAAAATGGCATGAAGCCATGAAAATTTTGAAATTCTCAAACAAAGCAAGTGAATTCTATGGTAAACCAACTGAGTTTTTTCTGAACAAACTTAAAATAGTAAAACTGATGCCAGCACAAAGTTGAGGAATGGTAATGCTAAAGAGGAAATCAAAACAAAATAGGTATCATTCAACATTGTACTATTCACATCAGTACAGATACCCAACCACACCTCTAGGGAAAAGACTATACAACAGCCATAAGATTATTGTCAAACATAATACTAAGAGAATAAAAAGTTATCTATGTCACTCATGGTATATAAATTCATGATACTGAGAAGTAATTTTTTTGCTTAGTTTATTTGTGAGCCATGAGGTTACTTTAAATAAAGGAAGTTGGCACCACCAGAGTAACAGTTATGCATGCAGTGTTATTACACAAAGACAAAGCTGTATGTATTTTATATAGAAAACAAATGGCATTCAACTAATATGCCTCCTAATCTTGGTACATCCTTAAAAGAAAAAAATTTTTTAAAAAAACTAAAACTTTAAAAACTAGAGTAAAAAGTGTAACACTGACCTAAATTTGACTATCATTTTTCTATACAAGTATCCCTGCTTTATGAAAGTTCATTTTTCAAAAGTTCACACTATACCACTTCACTTACAAGACCTACATTAGTTTTGCTAACTAAAAGAAACCCAAAGAGGATTTGTTTTTAGAAAAAAAAAACTGAAGAGTAAAAACAATGTTCAGCCCTTGTTTTGCAGTGCTGTTATAGAGACAGCACGCAGTCCAAGCCTTGAGAGCAGCATTGCCAAGCTCCTCTCCCAGAAAATACAATTCAGATATGTCAGCATCAAGAGGCCATATCTTTGGACAGTGTCTATGGGTATCTGTGATTTATTTCAATTATTTTATGCCTCTATCAGCAAGATGTGCCCCTAGGAAATCAGAAAAGCCTAAGAATAAACTTATTTTGGGGTGTCTGAGAACATTCAAAATTTTTCCACATAAATTAATGGTAACTGCTTCTTTGCTTTGTATCATTTCAACTTACAAAAGGTTTCATAAGAATGTTCTGTTTTCAGACAGTGGGAAAGCTTTATATTATACAAAGAAATGAACAGCAAGGATAATGCTGAACTATTTTTACATCAGTTAAGCATATTATTCTTCAATAAAGTGTTAATTTTCATCTGACAAAATTTTATTGAGAATTTTCTTTTTTGATGCTATCTTTAATAGTTTTTACATTGGCATTATGGAGAATATATAAAATGAATTGGAGTAATTTTTACCATTTCACCTCCTCTGGAAGAGTTCAGTAAACATGAGAATTGCCTACTCCTTAAAATTACATGACTACACCAAAAATACCCTATATGCCTGAGACCTCTTTGGATTTTAGGCCTTACAAATCTTTGCAAGCTCTTCTGCAGTTTTTTGGCTCTTAGGGGTTTCTACTGCTTGAGTCACTTTTCACAATTTATATTTTCCCTGAAAATAACCAATTGCCTTCACATCGTCTAAGAATATTCCCATAGACCTCACTTTTAACAATCTATCCTACAGAAATAAATGCACAACATATGTATCTGTCACTTAAATGTCTATGAGTAGAAGAATGATTAAGTAAATTATAGAACATCCATCCACATGAAAATATTATAAATAAAAAGGCTTATGTATGAAATTGACTCAGATTTCATTGTGGATTTTTTTTCGTTTTTAAAAAGAGAAGTTACAGATGAAGGCATGTAATACATTTTTTTAAAAAGATGTTATTTATTCATGAGAGATACAGAGAGAGAGAGAGAGAGAGAGAGAGAGAGAGAGACAGGCACAGGCAGAGGAGAAGCAGGCCCCATTCCATGCAGGGAGCCTGAAGTAGGACTCGATCCCGGGTCTCCAGGACCACACCCTGGGCCGAAGGTGGTGGCTAAACCGCTGAGCCACTCGGGCTGCCCCAGTACATTTTTAAATTAGGAGGGAAATCCTCATTTTCACGTCAGGAGCAAAAATACTTTGAGGGTATATTTGTATAAGCTAGACAAATCTACAGAAAGATACCTCACAAACTACAGACACCAGGTTAATCTTCTTAGGAAATGATAGCATGGTGGACCAAAAGATAGATGTACCCAAAAGGCGGGGAGAGAATCCTCAACTCTCCTGAGTACTACACTGTGAGTGAAGCAGAGGGCAATGTTACTACCACAAGTCTTTACTGAGGCTTGTATCTATTCCTGCTCTTGAATTCTAGGAAATTTTATATCCTTAAAATAATTCCTCCTTTTCAGCTTACCCTGACTTAAACTAGTTTAAGCTAGTTCTATTACTTGTCACCAAAGACCCTTAAGACTTTAAGTTGATAGATCAATGCTGTGCATTTAATTCACAGAAAGGTAGGTTTTGTGATGATCTTTTAAAGAGGAGTAGACTTATACTTGCAAAAGAGGAGCAAAGGCTATCTAGACCAGAAAAAAGGAGTAACACTGGAAGAAAAGCATTTTTCTCCCATGGCACTGTGAAATCTAGATCACAGGGAAAATGTATAATGGAGAGGTTAAGTGAGAACAGACTACAGAGGACAGATTTGAACTTGAATTGAAAGGTAACCAAGAGCCATGGCTAGTTCATGAGCAGAGAGAAGTTACAAAAGCAGTATTTTAGAAATATTATTAGAATGGTATTAGAAAGCAAGATATATTGCAGAGTATAAAAATAGAAGTCAGAAAATTAGGGGACTAAGTGACAATCCAAATAAAAAGTGAGGAACCAGAGAACTGGCAATGTTAGCATAGGTTTGGAATTATATACAGAAATTTTAAAAAGATGATTCCCAAAGTAAAATGTCAAGGATAAGGAACATCTGAATAGAGTAAATCAAAAAGCACTATTCCTAGGGCTGCCTGGGTAGCTCAATCCATTAAGCAGCTGCCTTCAGCTCAGGTCATGATCCTACAGTCCTGGGATTGAGCCCCGCAGAGCCCAACATTGGGATCCCTGCTCAGCAGGGAGTCTGCGTCTCCATCTGCCCCTCCCCTTGCTTGTGTGTGCTCATTCTCTCTCTCTCTCTCTCACTCACTTTCTAAAATAAATAAAATCTTAAAAAAAAAAGCACCATTAATAGACTTTTATTTGCTTTCTACAACAGATTAAAAAGCAAAGGCATTCTATAGTTTTAGCTTTACTGATATGACATAAAAAGAATCTATATGCTCTTTATTACATTCTAGTTGCTTTAACATTAAACAAAGAACTAAAAACTCTGATTTTAGCTTCCTTTCATTTGTAACACAGCATGTAGCTCTGTAACCTAACCTGTCACATTACACAGATACAAAAACTGGTATAATTAGTCATTATTTTGTATACTATTTCATTCCTTGAGTTACTAAATTCTTTTCTACATAGATAACTGAATTCAAAATAGTCAAATGAATATATAACTAGAAATAAAACAAAAGAAGCTTGCAAGAACTTACTGGAAAAAAAATGTAAGGCTCTGTCTAAAAGGGATCTAGAAGAAAAGTACAAAAAAACTTAAAACTTATTTTAAAAGCAGAACCCTATAGTACCTTCAAAATAATAATCTTTTCATGACTTGAAACACATATTCTGGGCTTACTTTTTTTGTAGCTGTTTTAAGTTTTCAAAAAATTTACCTGTAGGGCTAGTACCTGTCACATTTTAAGTAAGTGAAGAATAACTTTGTAGAATTTATAGAATAAAAAAATATATATAACATATATAATAAAAGGCAGCTCCCTCCAAATCGTGGTCTCATAAGCACTTAAAACACAGAAAGGAGAAATAAAGAGTTAAATTTGCTAATGCAATTAAGTACAGATCTAGAAAGGTTCAAACTAATTACACTCAGGTAGGCTAGTGACACTGGTATACAATTATGAGGGAGTCCAAAATGAAAAGTTAAAACATAGCAACAGTTTTGGTTCAGATAATCTTTCTTATTTTTTTTAATCTTTCTTATTATGACACAGTGACTGCATATATAATGTACAGCACCCCAAATCTAAGATGCTTTCTGCTCCCCTACACATATATCTTTATTTATCTTTGTTCACCTTGTTTCCTTTCACCAGGCTTGTCATCCCCTTCTATCTTCATTCAGTACTGGTCAAACTTCCTTTCCAATTCTATCTCCTATAGGGACATGAAACCCTCCGTAATATACACTAATCTCTCCCTTCTCTAAATATCCATTTAAAGTAGAGCAATTGTTCACCGCTTCATTACACGGCTTTATAGTTACATCATTTATTTTTAAGTTTTACCTCCCAGGGTAATTCATAATCTTCTTAAACGTAAGTTCTATTTTATATTTATCCCTCAAAAAAATCAAAATGATTTGGTACACAGGGTCCTAATACACTCTTGATTCATTTATTTGCAACCCAAATATCTGACTTCCTATGATTTTAAATTACTTTATAGCAAATGCTACAAATCATGTAAACTTTTTTGCTGCAATGGAATTTGACTTAAGACATGTGTGCGCGGGATCCCTGGGTGGTGCAGCGGTTTGGCGCCTGCCTTTGGCCCAGGGCGCGATCCTGGAGACCCGGGATCGAATCCCACGTCGGGCTCCCGGTGCATGGAGCCTGCTTCTCCCTCTGCCTGTGTCTCTGCCTCTCTCTCTCTCTCTGTGTGACTATCATAAATAAATAAAAAATTAAAAAAAAAGAAAAGACATGTGTGCGCACACACATGCTCTCTCACATGGTCAGAAATGACATTTTCAATGTGCAGAAATTGGAAGAAAAATCAGAAGTAATCTATCCAAAGTGAAACCAAGACCACTGAATTTAGTATGGGAAGGAGAAAGATTATTTCATCTTGTCCCTTTCTTTAAAAAAATTTTTTTTTTTTTTATTCATTTGACACAGAGAGACAGAGAGGGAGAGAGTGAGCACAAGCAGGGGGAGTGGGAGAGGGAGAAGCAGGCTTCCCACTGAGCAGAGCCCATGGAGGGCTCAATCCCAGGACCCTGGGATCATGACCTGGACCAAAGGCAGATGCATTAACTGGCTGAACTACCCAAGTGCCCCTTTCTCATGCCTTTCTTCTTTTGTCATTCTGCTGTGGCAGTGATGTAGGAGATTAGGCAGATTTTACTTAAAATTTTGGAACACATGATGTGGGGGGGGGATCAAAGGATTTATGGCTGCTTAATTGGGGTAACATGCATCAACATGTAACCCATTTACCCCCAGCTTTCCAAAATAATATAAACTATTCAATTTTTCTCTGTCTCTATAAAGCACCTGTTTCTATGACAGAAACAAATTCTATTTCCCAGGATTCCTCACCTTAGTAATATAGCACCACAATCCATCCAGTTACTCATCCCAGAAATCAAGGAATCATCCTGCATCTTCTTTCCCTTACTCCCATGCTAATCCATAAGCAAGACCTGTCAATTTTATCTCCAAAATACATCTTTAATTCTTCTCTCCATATCCACTGTCATCATCTCAGTCCACTGTCATCTATAATTTGGGTTAAAATAACTTTCTAACTGGTATTCATGCTTCTCTCTTGCTCGCCGCCTTCCTCTGAACCCATTCTCCACAGGAGCAAATGTGATCTTAATATAAAATAGACCACAATGCTCCCTGCTTTAAAATCTGCAGTAGCTTCCCAAAGCATTTAAAATAAAATTTATTCTATACCAAAGCTTATAAGGAGCAGTGACATCTGGTACTGTACCTCTTTCTTAAACTTCACCTCATACCATTCTCATCTGTAAATATACTCCAGCAAGGTACCATAGATGGTTTCTCAGTTCCTCAAATACACCTTTCTTATCTCAGGCCTTTGCTCCTGCTGTTCCCTGCTTGAACTGTTCTTTCTCCTATTCTTCAAATAGCTAGATCTTTCTCATCTTCTAGGTCTCAGCTCAAATATCACCTCAGAAAAGCCTTCCCCAACCTATAAAGCATCGCTTCTCAAACAGAAAAAAAGTATTCTTTACCTAAACCCCTTGTATGTCTTTTCTCTAACACTTTAGCCATATTTTATGTATTTGCCAATTTATTTTCTGTCTCTACCACTGGAATAAAAGCTGCATAAACATAAGGAACACATCTGTCTTGTCTTTTGCTATATCACCAGCATCTGGCATAGTGCTGGGCATGAAGGTAGCACCAAATCTGTGCTAGTCTTTGTTCTAAGCATTGAGAATACAGCAATGAATAAAACAGACAAAATTCCCTCCCTTCATGGACATAACACTCTGGCAGCTATTTAGATAACAAAGTAAGTCAATTATTTAATATACTCCAATGTCACAAGTGCTGCGGAGAAAAATAAAGCAGAGAAAAATAGGCAGAACTAGGAGAGTTGCAATTTTAAATGTGAAGTCAGGTAGACCTCATTTGAAAGTCTTATTTGAGCCAAGATCTTAAGAAGTGGAGGCAGAAAGCATTCCAAGAAAACAAATAGTTAAGTGCTAACACGCTGAGTGTGGAGTGTGCCTAACATGTTCAGAGAATAGCAAGAAGAAGGTCAATATGACTGCAACAGCAAACCCCATAGGGAAAGTAGTAGGAGATGAGGTCAAAGAAGTAATGGAACTGAAACAAGGCCTGAGGGACACCAAAAGGACTTTGGTTTTACTATAAAGGAGATGAGAAGCAACTGCAGCATTTGGGGTAGAGACGTAACATAAACATATTTTTTAGAGATCACTTTGGCTGCAATGTTAAGAACAGACTACCTGGGAAGGAGTTAAGAGTCTAGAGATAATTACACTATGACTGCCAGGTGTGAGATGATGGAGACGTGAAACAATGGTGGAGACAATGAAGCATGGTTAGACCATGACTATGTTGTGACAACAGAGCCAAAGGATGTGCTGGCAGACGAGGTTTGGTCTGTGAAGAGAAAGAGTATGTCAAGGATTAACTCTAAAAGTTCTAACCTTAGCAACTGAAGAAATGATTTGCTATTTATTAATATAGAAAGAGTCTGTGGTAACAGTAAGTATAGAAAGTACATCATGAGTTCAGTTTTCGCCATATAGAATTTGAGATATCTAGTTGACATGTGAATGTGTAGATGAATATAGAATACAGTGATCTAGGTGAAAGGTAAAATTCTGGAAGTCATTGGTGTATGGTGTGTGTATATGTATTTACATACACAGAACTGAAATCACCAAGGGGTAAGTACACAAAGAGAAATGTCCAAGGCCTAAGCCTTGAGATACTACAATATTTAGAGTAAAAAGAAGAGAAAAAACAAGCTAGTAAGAATGAAAGGAATGTCTAGTGAGGTAAGTTAGGAGAGTGGTGTCCTGAAAGCAAAGAAAATGTTCCCAGGATCAGGGACTGATCAACTGTGCCAAGCAAGATGAGGACTGAGAACTGACCATGGACTTAATGTCAATACCACCAGTGACACTGATTAGAACAGTTTCAGTGGGGTTATACAGTAGAAGGGCTGACTAGCATGGATTTAGGTGGAAATGGGAAGAGAAGTAGAGATGTAGTACAGACAACTTCTTTAAGGAATTTTACTACAAAAGACCAAGAAAGGAATTAGAGTTATTTTCTTGTTTTGTTTGCTTTCTTAAACTGGGGGAAATTAGTGTGATTGCACACAAAAATGGAAAAATTGATGATGAGGGAGAAAAAAACAAAGAGATAACAGCAGCAATGCCTTTCACTAGGTGAGAAGGGGTGGGATCTAGTTAACAAGTGGAAGAGGTGAACTTAGAAAATAATAAAGATAATTAAACTATAGTTATTAGAGAGGAGGATAATGGGAAGATGAGAAGCTGTGGAATGAAATGCCTCATTAAGTCTATGATGAGGTAGTCTATAGCCAACAGCCTGTGGGTCAAATGTAGCCTGTTGCCCTTTTTTGGTAAATTAAGTTTCATTCTCTTGAGTTGAGGATCAGCTAACTGGTTATTGAAGAAAGGAGGTTAAGTAAACAATAACATTCAATGAAAGATTAACCTATACCATCATTCCTACTGTCTATAGCTCAAAACAAATATTATGCAAGTAATCAAACATTAATTTCAGACTGTTTTTATCAACTTGGAGTTACAGATCTTAAATTCATAGGGGCCAAATATCCACCAGAACATTTTCTGCTGCAATCTAATTCAAATTAATTTATATACAAACTTTTGGCCCATGGGCCTGGGAAGGACATCACGGTAGCATATAGAATCAAAAGAAAACAATAGATACCTCTTACCATGGTCCCTGTAACTGAAACTGAAATGCTATCTCCACCAATCTCCCATTTCTATATGGCTTCACTTTCTCCTTCTACAGATGAGGTTCTCATACATGTGGGAAAGAATGTCACTAACACCCTACCGGATTAATAACTTTTGAGAAAAGGGAGCATCCATCCCTAGCATTCATACATCAATTTCAAAAAAGGATTCTAATGGGCTCTGCTTGATTAACAGGCAATCACTGTTGCAATAGGGATAACTAGGCTTGGGTTATAAGACTATATGATTGGCCTACTAACCATTCACAATAGGGGAGAGATGGCTCCCCAAACGAAGAGACATTGAGTTGACAAAATTAACATACAGCTGACCCTTGAACAACCCAGCTTTGAAACATGCAGGTCGGGACGCCTGGGTGGCTAGCAGTCAGGCGTTTGCCTTTGGCTCAGGGCATGATCCCGGAGTCCCAGGACTGAGTCCCGCATCGGGCTCCCTGCATGGAGCCTGCTTCTCCCTCTGCCTGTTTCTCTGCCCACCCCCCCCCCACTCCGTTTCTCTCATGAATAAATAAATAAAATCTTTAAAAACAAAAACATGAAGGTCATCTTATACACTGATTTTTTGGATACAGTACTGTAAATGTATTTTTTCCTCTTTATGATTTTAATAACATTTTCTCCTTCTAGATTACTTTATTATCATTAGTTTTAAGAATACAGTATCTAACACATATAACATACAAAATAAGTTAATCAACTATTCATGCTATCAGTGAGGCTTCCACTCAACAGGTTTATGGTAGTTAAGTTTTAGGAGAGTCAAAAGAATAGATGCAGATTTTCAATTGTGTGGGGGGTCAGTGTCCCTAACCCCTGCATTGTTCAAAGTCAACAAATACATATATATTTTTTTCTATCAGCTCTTTTAACAACGCAATTTTAATTAGGAATTGGTGATGATTCTACCACATATTGAAATTATCTGACTTTCCATGAAGCCTCTATTTTTCAGCTATTACCATTTCTTGAAATAAAACCCACATGAGATCTACTTAATTATCCTAAGCTTCAAGTCCTGCAACTTCATTCTGATAGTCTGATACCTGTTTCATGCAGTCATACCAATCATGATTTTAAAATTTAGTCAGACTTTGCTCACAATTTTTCAAGATGGAATAATCAGTCAGTCATCATATAGGGGCCTCTTGTCTACTTCATTACATTTGAAATTTTCATTCTTCATCATACTACTTTTTCTGAGAATTTGGATCAAACACAGTAAAGAGCATTCTTAGTATTCAGCATTTACTTTATTCAGAAACAACACAGTACCCATGTGAACCTAATTCAGTAAGAGGGCAAACAAATGTTATAAAGGGAGAAATTACACATATAAATGAACATAAATAATTACCCAGTATCTAAGCCTTGTTGCTCTCTACTCATTGTAGTTGTCAGACATTAACTTCTAATAAAATAAAAACATTCCTGCCTTTGTATAAAATGGCCCTAAAAAGAAGGCCATCTACCAGTAAAACTCATGGCAAAATCATAACCATTTATGATTACTAAAGTAATAATTTAAGTCGGCATAGTCTCCTTAAACTATTTTAGTAGTACTATATATAATCTTATTTCTAATTTAGGGTTATATTTATGAGAATACTCATTGTATTTGGTGAGAGGAATTATATAATACTGTGGTATCCCAGTACCTATCCAAAACAAATAGTAAGAGATACTTGTGTTTCAAGGGTAGATAAACCATGTTTTTGTACAAGGGTATAATATTTTCCACTGGATTTGCAAAGCTTTCCTTATAATACCATGGATTTGATGGCAGATTTTTTTTTCCCTCTTTTTGTTCACACTAAGATATTCAGATGATTGTCTTCAGGAAACCAATCATAATGCCACAATGATTCTTAAGTACCTTTTCTGACTCATAATGTAGATGCCATTAATCATGATATAAATATGTATGTTTTTCTTTAGCTGCATTACTTTGCACTTCCTAGAGCAAAACACAAACACTCTTCTGGTCATTTATATACAACTTCAAAACACCTCCCCACCATATGTAACTCCATGGTTCATTACCCAGAAGTCCTTACTGCTGTCTTTATGTTTAGAAGAATATAGTTAAAATTATCTTTAAATCGCTAAATGTTCACTTGACGGGATGAGCACTGGGTGTTATTCTGTATGTTGGCAAATTGAACACCAATAAAAAATAAATTTATTATTAAAAAAAGAAGAAAAAGAAAAAAAATAAATCGCTAAATGTTAAATAATAAATTATAAAACCAAAACGACCTTTTTTGCTCACATTAAAAAAAACCTGTAAATATTTTATTTAGGCCACAAATAACACTATAACTTATGCAAACTTATGTATGTATAACTATTCTACTTTATTTTGTCCCATATCAAAACATATTAATTTACTGCTTAATAGACTACATGCTATAATACTTCAATCTTTACCATACCTCCTTCTTCAAGGAACAAAAGGCACGTGATTTAATGCTTAGACAAAGCCACAATCAGGAACAGCGATCAAAAGAAGAGACGATATCTGGAAATGAAGACCAAAATTTTAAAACTGACTACAAAACCTGTTAGTAAAATGTTTTTTTATACTTGATTTAAATATGCTTCATATTCAACTTATGTGTATAAATTTAACAGGAAAAAGAAAACCTCTCTTCACGTAAGCAAATAACCCATCATTGTACTCCATGTCATAAATTTATAAAAATCCCAAAACTCAAAGCTTTTAGACTCAATCCAATTCACTTTTTTTATTACAAGACCAGAAAAATGGATCTTGCCAAAATCACAAACCTAGAACAATCTAGTTCCGATTCCAACCCAGACATCCTACTACCACAATACTACCTCTTATACTCGTACTTTCTAACACCCATGAAAATTGCTCACCATGTGAAGCCAATACCCCATACAGAACTGAAACATTCATAGTCTACACACCTGGGATTAGATAATCAATAAAAATTTCAACTTCATCACAATTCTTCTGCTTATAGTGCTTTACCACAAAACTTTTGGTAAAGTCCCTGAAGAAAACTGAGCAAGATTTAAGTGTTTTATCATCCCCCTCCCCCCCAAAAATTGGATTAAATGATCTAAAGCAAACAATGCTTCAATAAGAACAATTCCAAACAGAAAAGTAAACAATAAAAGTACCTTAAAGGAGATGTCTAAAGTATATTCTAAAGTCAAATTGTATATTTACGCTAAAATATATCCTCTGGAATGCTTCAAGATACAAAAACTTGGGACCACACATACTATCATGAAATTATGAAAGAACAGGACAGGATTTGAAGTGTGATAACAATATTAAAAAAAAAAAACCCTCAACCACTTAAAAGCTCATACATTATCAATGCACATAGTAGGTATTCATTGTATTGTTTTCCTTTTACTCTTCCGTAAATCCAAATATAACCTCTTGAATAGTTACTTATCCTTACTTTCTAATAAGGAAAAATTTGGATGTGCAAAACAAGTCAGATACCTGCATTTTATCCCTACCTCTCCTTTTGTAACAATTTTCTAATACGGGGGCTCATCTTATTTGAGAACTTTAACAAAACTCAACGTGGTCTACTATGCTTAACACCTTCATGAAACGCTGACGCCCTGAAAATGTTAACACAATGCAATCGTCTTTCATTATATCAAATATAGCTTTGCTAAAAGATAATCCATTTCCACGGATTTGCAGTTAAAACTTTGAGAAATGTCAGGGTATTTCACTGAACCAATTTAAATGGCTTCTATCTGTTCAACCTGAGAATACTAACTTTTAGTTACACTCAGATCAGATCCCTTGCTGCATTAAAAAAAAAAAAAAAAAAAAGCCACAGTAAACTAGGCCTAACACACAGTCACTCAAGTTACTGAAAATTCCTACCCTGATGTACAGTTTGGTGTCTTGTTTCACCATTGTCACAACCACACAAAGTTCTGCATTCTTATGAATTCCTTAAATACTGACTAATTTTCCCGGTGCTTTTTTAGACTTTTGATATCCAAACATGCTCAATGAATGTTTCTGGCTATAACAGCTCACAAACACTAAACGCCCCCCAATTTACACCTAAAAAGAAAACTGAACCTCAACTTTCAGATTCTGCACCTTAAAGCTACCCTATCCGTTCTGTTGGCCTACTCCAAGAGTTACAACATTTTACCTTACAGTCACCCTATTATCTTTTCCATGACCAGATCCACCGAGGAAGAGACTGTCTATTTGACAATGAGAACACCATGTTAGGAAGAGACTCAAAATGGACCCTACAAGTGAGAAAGCCAAGTTACAAAGAAAAATCCATCTGCCACTGGGTGTGGTTGGGGTCTGCAAGAAGGGCGCCTCTGGCCAACTCTGGAGGAGGGGGCGCGCGCCCGAGAGCTGAGCGTATCTGCAAGAAAAGACCTCCAATGACCAGAGAGACTGGACCCACAGTGGGGACGCCGTCGAGTCGGGCTGCCGTGGGAATGCGAATCTACAGCTCGAGGGGTGCGGTCGCAGCAGTACCCATGCTGTCTCCACCGGCCCCGGAACGCGCCGAGCGGGTGCTTCGAGCGCCGCGCGCCCCGCTCCGTCCCAAACACCGCGCCCGATCCGCCCCTTCCTCCGGGGCTCGGCTCCCCTCGGGCGCGCGGAGGCACACTGTCGCCGCGCGCCCGCGCCAGCCCCTAGGCTGTGGGAGAATGTCGAGTTCAAAGAGGCCGAGCGTGGTGCAAACCCACGTAAGAAGCGGAAGGTTCGCTCTAGCAGCCTGCAGGACCGCCGAGGAAAAGCGCCGACTTCTCGAGAAAAACTTTGCGGCAAGTTAGGCGGAAGCACTGAATAGCCGGGACTATTTAGCAGGCGCTTCCTATCACCAGAGGCGGGTCCCGGAGTCGGTTCAGGGGACCCGGTCGCCCCCGCAAACTCGCATCTTGCCCCCTCACTGGCCGTTTAGAAGTCCCGGCATCCTAACAGCTCCGGGCAGCCGCGCACATAGGGAGTACCTGTCGTGGTGCCCATTGCCTGCGAGTCCCTGATGGCGGCCATTACGCTTCCATCCGGGTATTGCCGAAAAGCCGACCGCGGCGCTACCGGGAGCGCACGCTGCGGCGGAGGGATCCGCGGGCTGTACCTGAGGCGGGCGGAAGAGGACGGAGGCCGGCAGGGTCCGCGCCTCAGCCCGGCGAGACTAGGCCCCTGAGCTGGACTCGCCGCTGACCTCTCAAGTTGGCGCGCCCGCCCGATGCCCGCCACGCCACTGACTCACCCTTCCCCTGCGCTCTTCAGCAGCTGCAGCGCGCCTACTGCCACCATTATGGTAGACAGACCTCTACTCAGTGCTCTTCAGAGTAGACACCAGAAGCAGGAACTGTGGTCTTGGCAAGCCCTCACTGGCTGGGGATGGTCTCAACCCTGAGATTTTAATCATTTCCGGCTTTGCGAATGGCGCCCCCCCCCCCTTGTTGCTTTTGACTCCCAGGTTTTAGCAGCCATTGGAGCCCACCTCAACGAAGGAGGCTGTCCCAAGTCCCTCAGGAAGACCTGCTGAACTCCAGACGTGTACATATTTACTCATTGATCTGAAAACTGTCGTTACAACAAGAGAGGATTTCATCCGCACCAAAGGAATCCTTCCGCAACGTCCCACAACTGGGCTGGCCAAAGAAGTCCATTAGTGATATGATTGGGTTCCTCCCGAAGGCCAGCATGGCGCCCCTTCTCTCTTGTAGAGGGTTTCTGGAAGCCAACCTATTAATCTCACTTTTTATGTATGTTAAACATATACATTCACACATATATGTAATGTATATGTATGTATGGTGAAAACTAAGAACACCTGACCGGGGCAGAGATACATCAAATTATTAAAAATGGAACTGCGATTGTTGTCTCCAGTTTTCATTACGTTTCTTTTCTTAGAAGTACGTACGGTATTTATAATTGGAAAAAAAATTAATGTTTACCATAAACATTTTTTATTGTCTTGAGAGTATGCTTTTGAAAATGTCAACCCGTAGCCAGGCACAAGATTTTCTGCATCCTTTAATAAAAAGCACACTGAGAAATCCTCACTGTCCTTGGGGAGCTTTCTTATCTCTGTGTCTATTGGTCTACACAGTGCCTTCTGGAAAAGGCAAATGAGCCGTAGTGCACATTAGATATACTTCTGTATCTTGTATTCCTATGCCTGTGTAAAATACACAAGGAGAAATCTTCTGTAAATACCAAAAGAGAGGCCATTATCAAAAAGCATGTTTACAAAATGGATTTTATTTTGCTTCAAGCATCATCCCCCCTCTCTCTGGTCTTCCTTTACATGCAACCTGCACGCACATACACGTAAAGAGAGGATAGGAAAGGGGTTTGTTGTTTTTTAATAGCAAAAAAGAAGATGATAGTTGGGAATGTGGACAGAGTAGTTAGGTTTGTGTTTTGATGTGAGTTTTGGTTTTTGTTTTTTAGATTAAGATTTGCATCCCTCTCCTCCACAGTATTCACATTATAACTTCATTTTTACTTACACATATATGTTCACCTAAAAACATTACAAATCTGCATATATGATATGGCAGAATTAGAGGGTGGGTATTTTTTTTTTTTAAGGAAATAAGCTATTATTCCGTCACAAATTTCTCTCTTCCCCATTTTATTCCTACATCCATATCACACAACCTCCACCCACTTTCTTCCCTTTTTGGATTTTGAACATTAGGTTAGCACAGAAGAAGGGAGTGAAAGAGATAGGGAAAGAAGATTTTAAAAGAGAGAGAAAGAAAGAATACAAAGGAGAGAAAGTGGAATCATAGCTTAAGAAAATATTTTGTACTTGAGAAGGATAGTTAGTGGGGATAGGGCACCTAATTTAATGCTTTAAATAATTGATTCATCTGCACACCTGAATCTACTATTTACTAGCTGAGGGCACTTAATCTCTGAGCGTCACTGAATCATGCAATATTTAACTAACAGTTGATAGATTGTAGAAAGTAGTCAACCCCACTGTACCCACAGTGTAGATGGTAGAAGTGGTGATGATGCTGATAGTCATAAAGTTTCCATCTTGATTATAAGCCTTTCTCTTTTTTTTTTTTTAAAGATCTTATTTATTCATGAGAGGCACAGAAAGAGAGACACAGGCAGAGGGAGAAGCAGGCTCCATGCAGGGAGCCTGATATGGGACTCCATCCTGGGATCCCAGGATCACGCCCCGGGCCAAGGCAGGTGCTTAACCGCTGAGCCACCCAGGCGCCCCTCCTTTTCAATATTATAATTCATGGTCATTGTATCATGAAGCAGATCACTTCAAGACAGTGAAATCTTCTCCTAAAAATAATATAGAAGTGGGAATTACACCCTCTAGGGATTCATACCTCTGAATCATAGGTAACACCATATCATAATAAAATTACAACAAACTTACATATACATATATAATATTTGTAATATTTATTATATATTTATATAAATATATATATTTACAAAAACAGCATACTTTTAGTCATAGATAGCTTGGTATATCTTAAGGATTATATGATATTACAGAGATGATAACTGTTATAATTAAAGAATTAAATTATATTAATTTGATAAGTAAGAGACTTTGAAAGATGGCTCTCTCCTTTTTGCTGATTTCTCAAGTCCAGACTCCCTACTTCCAATAATATAATCAAGTACAACTGGAATTGGAAAAATAAAGATACCAAGAGCCTGGTAATCTAGCTTAAAATGGTCCCACTTCTTGGTCAAGAATGCCATAGGTTGATTACTCTCTTTAAGCTATCAAACAAGAGTTAGTTGAATAAGAACTTCAAGTACTATCCCTCCCAATGTCTTCTGCATGGATGCTATTTAATATTCTTTTGGCAGACACATTCTTGAACACCTACTATGTGCCAAAAAATTTGCTAATAATAAGTAAGATGTGAGCCCTCAAGGAGTTACTAGTTCAAAAGGAGATTTTTTTTTTTAAAGATTTTATTTATTTATTCATAAGAGACACAGAGAGAGGCAGAGACACAGGCAGAGGGAGAAGCAGGCTCCGTGCAGGGAGCCTGACATGGGACTCGATCCCAGGTCTCCAGGATCACACCCTGGGCTGAAGGTGACACTAAACCTCTGAGCCACCCGGGTTGCCCATAAAAAGAGATTCTTAATATCTAAAAGATTTCATGATTCAACAGAGCAATTCCAAAAATGGGATTTCAGACACTGTAATGGGAGATGAGAAAGATCTTTTTAGGGCAGGTATTTGTGCCAGTTTCCTCTTAACTCAAACTTCCTAGATGATTAAGACTTTAAATATCCTATTTTTATTAAGTTGTTATTAAAGATATAGTCATTTTCTCTTAGTTCTTTCAGTGGATACCAAATTCAACTATGAAGAACATTAAACTATATGAACTATATTGGCCTTACCTAAATATTTTAGGGTATCTCTCCCTCTCCTCAGTCACATCAAATTCTTTATAAGAATTCCTGTATCCTGAGGGCAAGAGAACAGGTGACACAAATAATTCAAGTCCTTAGAAGAACAAAAAGAGAGAGGTGCGTCTGCCTTCAGTTCAGGTCATGATCCTGGGTCCTGGGATTGAGCCCTACTTAAGGCTCCACTTAAGGCTCGGTGCTCAGTGGGGAGTCTGCTTCTCCTTCTCCTTCCGCCCCTCCCCCTTCTTGTGCTCACTCTCTCATCTCTCTCTCAAATCAATAAAATCATTTTTTAAAAAAGAAGAAAAAGGGGAAATGTAATCCTTGTTAATTATATTTCTTTTAAGAACAAATCTGCTATATATATATGTTATACATACTTTTTTGTATACTCTTTCATATGTGTAATACATTTCATTATTTGATATTTTAAAAGAATAAAAAAGTATAAGACTTTTGTGTGTGTGTGTACATGCACACGTGCTATTTGATAGAGATTAAATGCTACCTAAACTAATTTGATCCTAAAAAATTTTTTTTTAAATTTTAAAGGGTAACTCTAATTTCTATGAGACCAATGACAATAGACCATGTTAATATCAATAAATTACACTTAAGAACTTATAAGAGTAGATCAAGTTGCATCCACCAGCAAATTTTTCTAACTTCTCCCAACAAAACCAAAAACCTAGATTTTCTTGTTTTAAATAATCATATTCCTTAATACTGCTATATATAGTATCTCAGAGTTCCTAAAGTTATATTAATGTTGACATTCACATTTTCTTAATGTTTGTTGGGGCAGTGGGAGGTAAGGGGATACACAGGTCTCCGTTGTATATCCTAGAATGCCTGATGGAGTAAATGACAAACAATTATGAAACAGAAAAGAACCAACAACTCATTTCATTTAGTTTTATGTGCCTTGTTCCTGTTGACATTAGGATACTTCAAGTCAGTGAGGCAATCCTAGAGTGCTAGGATAGACTAGGAATTAAGAGTAATACTACAGCAATAGGAAGAGCACAATTTGTCCAAGAGGAAAATATTAAATGCAAGGAAGAAGGAAAAAGCTCTATTCTAAAACTTTATAGATATATATAGAAAGGTTTCAGTTGGAAGCTGAAAACACAGAGGAGAGCACGTGAATGAATATAAAGGTACACAAAACACAGCTAGGATTGATATGAGAATAGATTTCAAAATGACTCAGACAGATGGAGGAGACAGATGATACTATCACAAAATAAATTACAAGAGTGACCCAGAGTTCAATAAACATTTTGGAATATCTTCTAAGTGCTAGAGGATACAAATACTGTTCTCAGATATGAGGTTTATCAATGTTGAATAGAGGGACAATGCAACTTAGTTTGTCCCAAAAAAGCCCTGATTTATACCAGTTGTCCCTAGCTCTTACTTTTTCAGTCAAGAGTATCTCAATGTGCATGATAGTTGCATGATCACTGTAATGATAAAGGAAAACTGATAGAAATCTTATCTGTTAAGGGCAAATAATCTGAGACATGTTTGACCTGCCTTGCTCTTGCTCAGAGAAACTAAACAATTCATAAATAGTAAGAAAGAAAGGCAGCAGCAAAAATTATTGCAGTGAACTTAAGGCTAATCAGCAAAAAGGAAATAGCTATTCATGATATAATGGGCTGAGTGGGTTGGCAACAGTGCAGTAGTGGCTTTGGGCACCTGGTTTCTCAGATCTGGAGTTCTTCCATTTCTCTCACCTTAATTCACATACCAACAGACACTCACTCACTAGATTTCCTAACAGATGAGGAAAGCTGGAGGGAAAACTGGACCATAACAGAAAAGGGAAACATTATTCTGACAATTTTGCGTTTACCATGTAAGTCAACTGAGAGTAAGAAATGTATCCATCAAGCATAGGTCTTCACTTTATCTAATCCTATTACCAAGATGGCCAATGTTCCTCAAACCCAAGAAACCAAGAATATGCAAATTGGCTCTCAAGACAAAAGGCAAAGATCCAAAAGATTCCTTTTTTTTTTTTTTTTTAGATTTTATTTATGTATTCATGAGAGACACAGAGAGAGGCAGAGACACAGGCAGAGGGAGAACAGAATTCGATCCCAGAACCCCGGGATCAGGCTTTGAGCTGAAGGCAGATGTTCAACCACTGAGCCACCCGGGTGTAAAAGATTCTCATGTGAAATTAAATCACTGCCTTTTTCCTCTCTGGTGAAATGAAAGTATTCAAGAAAAATACTCAACAGAGATTGACATGCAGGAGTCTGCCAACAAAACTGTAGGACTCCACAATAAAGGCCATCAGTTAATAACTAATCCAATCAATGTTTAATTAATTGCCTCACTTTTCAATATAAACCTCCGGGGGGCAAAGATAACCAAAAGTGCAAGAAAAAGCTCTGAAAAATTAGATTTTTTTTTTGTAAAAAAACAAACAAGAAAGTAACTGAAGAAAGTTGGTGCAGCAAGCAGAAGAAAGCAAAGCAAAACAAAAGCAACTATAACAGCCCCAAATAGATAAGAAAAGATAATGCATCTGTGAAAGAAGAACAGAAATTCTGTGAAAAGAGGATATCCTGAGGCTAAGAAAGAGATCTTGAAAATTTAAAGAATGCTGTGAAATAGTCAATAAACAGTTTTGAAAATAAAATAGTAAAAAATGACTCCCCAAAATAGAATAAAATTCAGAATTAAAAGATAGAAAACATAAAAAGTTAAAATCTGACATTCAAGTAATTGGAGCTCTAGAAAATGAAAAAAAAAAAAAGAGAATTATTAAATAAATAGCACAAGAAAATGTCCCAGAACTGAAGGACATGAATTTCTATCCTGAATTTACTCACTGAATATCTGCCACAATGACATACACAGATATATCACTATAAAATTCAGGATATAAAAAGCCTAAAATCTTTCCAAGAGAAAAAGCAAATCACATGCAAAAGATTGTGAATAAAAATAAAATCATATTTCTCAACAATTACACAAATAGCTAGTCCACCATGGAGTAGTACCTTCAAATTTTAAGTACCTTTAAAAAAAATGTTTCCAACAAGGTTCTATAATTAGTCAAATTATCAATTAAAAATAAGAGTGGAATCAAGACATTTTCAGAAAGGCAAAATCTCCAAAATTTACCTCTCTTGTACTCTTTACCAAAAAAGTAATGCTTCACTAAAATACTGCTTCCTCACAAGAAAGAGGAAGACACAGAAACTAGGAAATAGGAAGTAAGTCAGGAGAAAAATCCAAGAAGTCCCAGGAGCAAAATAAAATCATCCATTGGCTCTATGGGGAACTGTGATAGCCTCAATACTCTGAAATAGAAGACCTATAAACTGCAATATAAAATCTTGTTCACCCACATAGGCTGGGATAGGCTCAGAAAGACAGCTTCAAAATAACTATACAAGGGAGAGAGGAAAAGAGGAGAGAAGAGGGGGATTAACAAAAGATAAACTTCTCACTGATTTAAACTAAATTCTAGATTCCATAAAGTAATCAAATTCTTTGACAGCAATTTATAGAATCAGAACCTAAATTCACTCTGGAAGGAAATGAACTGTCTCACAAAGGTAAACAAAGAAATGATGTTATTAAAAAGAACAGGAGGGAGCTTGGGTGGCTCAATTGTTTAAGTCTCTTACTTCAGCTCAGGTCATACTCTCAAGGATTCTGGGATGGAGCCCTGCCTCAGGCTCCGTGCTCAGCGGGCAGTTGGCTTGAGGTTCTCTCTCAGTCTGCCTCTGCCCTTCCCCCACTCGTGCTCACACACTCACTGTGTCAAATAAATAAATAAATATTTTTTAAAAATTACAATGAGAACATCTTGGAACAACCACTGAAATAATTAAAATAATATGTTACAACATGGATAAACTCTACAGTGGCTACAACAGGAAAGAGAATCAATATGAAGATAGCCCTGAGGAATTTTCCCAAAATGCAGCAAAGGGAGATAAATACATTAAAATACATGAAAGAGCAGTTAACACACATGGAGATATATGGTCTCCAACATACCTATAAGAAAAGAACCAGAAGTATGCAAATGTGTTAATAGTGGAAAAGTAGCATTTAAACAGATAAAAGCTGACCTTTCTTTTGAATTGAAGAAATAGAAGAGTCCTTCCTTTTAAAATAGACTATAAGCACTTAGTAGGATAAATAAAAACACACCTGGGCACACCTTAGTGAAATTTAAGAATGTCAAAAGTACAGAGAAAATTGTTTAAAATTTTCAACTACAAATGACAGATTAAATGCAAATGAATGACAGACTAAAAACAAACTTTTTGAAAAAGATTTTATTTGGGAAAGAGAAAGTGAGAGACAGAGCACAAACAGAGGGGGAAGGATAGAGGGAGAAGCAGGCTCCCCACTGAGCAGGGAGCCCAATGTGAGACTTGATCCCGGGACCCTGAGATCATGACTTGAGTGGAAGACAGAGGCTTAACCACCTGAGTCACCCAGGCGCCCCCCAATTTTTCAATACTATGGTAGATGCCATAAGAGAGACATTGACTATCAAAAAAAAAAAGAAGAGAGAGAGAGAGAGAGAGATTGACTATCAACCTAGGGCTTCATAAGTAGGTAAATTATTATAATGAGGGCAATATAAAGATAAATGCCATCATATGTCGATTAAGTTAATTTATTCCCCGTATATCCTCCCTAAAAGTACTATTCAAAGAATGAACTTTAGCCAGAAGGTAAGTAAACCTAGAGAGAAGGTAGGTATGAGATGTAACAAAAATAATGAGTTCTGAAACTTACAAAATAGGTCTGGAAATTAATGAACTCTTCAAAAAAACATTTTCTTTGGAAAAAGTTGAAGCTGAAAATTTATACAATTACAGGGTTTGGAGTTGGGTTTGGTGGTTCAGTGAATAAGGTCATATTGTATTCAGAAAATAGAAATACTGGGCACCCCAGGTTGCTCAGCGGGTTAGCACCTGCCTTCAGCCCAAGGTGGGATCCTGGAGTCCTGAGATCAAGTCCCATGTTGGGCTCCCTGCATGGAGCCTGCTCCTCCCTCTGCCTGTGTCTCTACCTCTCTCTCTCTCTCTGTCTCTCAAGAATAAATAAATAAAATCTTTAAAAAAATTAAACTTAAAAAAAAGAAAATAGAAATACTGAGTAATTACAGACATTGTCAGAAAATTTTATATGTATGTATGTACTTTAAAAATGAAGGCTACTATTAAAAGACTATATATATATATATATATATATATATATATATGCTCTAGTTTTCAAACCAAGAAAGGAATCAAAAGGCAGTAAATTTTTTCAATCCAACATAAAAAAGAGAGATACACAATAGTAAAAGTTGATAAATAGAAAATGCAATTACTATGGTAAATCAAAATAAGTCCAAATATATAAATAATCAATTTAATAGATTAAGCTTAGATACTGGAAGACAGATCTTCAAAATACATCACAAAAATAAATTCCTTCTCTGTACTGCTTACAAGAGAAAACTTAAAACCATATAGAAAGTTTGAAAGTAAGGGATAGAAAGATATATCAGGAAAATATTAAAGGAAGATAGGTTTAAAATGAGCCCAAAATAGAATTTAAAGACAGAGCTGTAATAGAAATGTAAAAGTGACTGCATATAAATAGTAAAAGAAACAACCAACCAAGGTCTCACAATCCTGAACTTATACATAACAACATAAGATTAGAATTTATAAAGCAAAAACTAACAATTAAAAGAAAAACATTGAGTCAGAGAAAGACAAATACCATATGATTGAGCATCTCATATTGAGATCTTTATATATATTTATTGGCTAGCTGGATTCTCTTTTGTGAGGTGTCTAAGTCTTTGCCCATTTTTTTATATGGTTGTAGGTCTTACTGATTTATGGGAGTTCTTTAGATATAGTATTTTGGATATGAATTCTTTGTAGATTAAATGTGTTATAAATATATTCTCGTCCTTCATAGATTATTCTCAATCTCCCTTTTCCCACAGCTTTATGAAGTATAACCGTATACAAAAAACTGCACACAACTAATGAATACAATTTGGTGAATTTGGACATATGTATACACTCATATTGCCATCACCACAATCAAAGTAGTAAACATACCCATTACCTTCAAAGGTTTTCTCATATTTTTTAGTGGTTTGTTTTGTTTAATTGTAAGAACATTTAACATAATGTCTACTCCCAACAAATTTTTACTTATTTATCTTTTTATTTTTAAAATGTTTTTAAAAGATTTGATTTATTTATTCATGAGAGACAGAGAGAGAGAGTGAGAGAGACAGAGGCAGAGACACAGACAGAGGGAGAAGTAGGCTCCATGCAAGGAGCCTGATGTGGGACTAGATCCTGGGTCTCCGTGATCACACCCTGGGCTGAAGGGAGGCGCTAAACCACTGAGCCACCCAGGCTGCCCATCAACAAATTTTTAAAACCATGTTGTTAGCTATAGGCACTATATTGTACAGCAGATCTATGGAACTTGTAAAACTGTAATTTTATATTCATTGAACAACTCCCCTCATCCCATGGTAATCATCACTCTACTGTTGAATTCTATATGACTAACATAGCATTATATGTCAATTATATCTCAATTTTTTAAAAAAGAATTGTGTTCCCACCCCAAGAAAGAAAATGTTTTTCATATATGACCTTCTAGATGTGTTATTGCCTACTTTCACATTTAGAAGTAGAAGTTCCTTCATTCTTTTGCCATTGAGATATCCAATTTGCCTAACATTATTGAAAAGACAGACCTTTCATTACTGTTCTACAGAACTATTTTTTTCATAAATCAAGTGTCCTCATGAATGAGGCCTATTTTCAGACTATTTTCTGGCCAATTATTCTATTTCTCTATACTTACAACAATAGAACACAGTCTTTTTTTTTTTTTTTTTTAATTGGCTCCACAAACAGTGTGGAGCCCAACAGAGCTTGAACTCATCACCCTGAGATCAAGACCTGAGCTGAGATTAAGAGTCAGACGCTTAACCAGCTGAGCCACTCAGATACTTTAAACCCTGTCTTCATTACTGTAACTTTTTTAAAAAAAAAGATTTTATTTATTCAGGAGAGATACAGAGAGGCAGAGACACGGGCAGAGGGAGAAGCATACTCCCTGCAGGGAGCCTGATATGGGACTTGATCCCAGGACCCCAGGATCATGACCTGAGCCAAAGGCAGATGCTCAACCACTGATCCATCCAGGTGCCCCTACCATAACTTTACATTAGTCTTGATATAAGATGAGAAATTCTTCCCACCTTTCCCTTCTTATTCTTACAAATTCTTGGATTCTCATAGTCCTTTATGAATTTAAATGTACCATGTATTTGTTTTTGTTTGTCCTACCTTTTCTGGGTTCCCTTTCCTCCTTTATTTTTCTTCTTTTGAATTGATTATTGTTCCTATTTTTTATCAGCTTGGCATGTATTTATTTATTCTTTACTACTATTTAAGTGCTTTACCTATAGCTTATTTTATTCACCCTTGACTTATCAATGTCTACTGTGTATTAGTACTTTATCCTTTTTCTGGACAATAAATAGAGAACACTTTATTCAATTGAATCCCATCTCTCCTGACTTATGTGCTATTTTTGTCCATGTATTTTAATTCTCCTTATATTTATATATTTTAAAATATTTTATTTATTCATGAGAGACACACAGAAAGAGGCAGAGACATAGGCAGAGGGAGAAGCAGGCTCCTCACAGAGAGCCCGATGTGGGACTCAATCCTGGACCACGCGATCTCACCCTGAGCCAAAGGCAGACGCCCAACTGCTGAGCCACACAGGTGTCCCTAATTCTCCTTATATTTTAAATCCCAAAATACATTGTCATTACTGTCTTATAATTGATTCAAATTTCTTGCTTTCTAATGTCCTACAACTTCAAGTTTTCATGTGGATCCTTTCTTTCTGCCTAAAAGAAATACCCTTTATTATGTCTGTTAAGTGGATTTTCTGATGATGAAATTTTTTCAGGGTCTCTTTTTTCTGAATATATATTTATTTCACTTTTTTTTTTTCGCTTAGTATGGAATTCTAGGTTGGCCATTACTCTCCTGAGCTATGTTGAAATTACCTTTATGTGATCTCTGGCCACTATTGTTGCTATTGCAAAGTCACAGTATCTATCCAATTTTTGTTCCATTGAAGAAAACATGTCTTAAAAATCTTTGAAAGAAAATAATTTTGCTTGGAAAAAATTTTCCCTTTGTCTTAGACTTCAGTAGTTTAATTCTTATGTGTTTAGTATGATTTTCTTATATTTCTTCTGCTTGTGTTTTTTTTAATATGGAAAAAACCCTCAGTTTTGGAAATTTTTCATGTATTAGCTATTTATAAATGCAAGAAATTACCCAAAGCTTAGCAGACAAAACCAATACACATTTATTATCTCTACAGCTTGTATAGATGAAGAACCCTGGAGTAGTTTAGCTAGATGCTTCTGGCATAGAGTCTACATGAGGTAGCAATCAGGATGCTTGCCAGTACCACAGTCATTTGAAGGCTTGACTAGGGTTAAGGATCTATTCCCAGGGTGTCTTACTCAAGTGTTTGTTAAGTAAATAATGTTAATTATTAGCAGGTGATCTCAATGCGATGTCACACGGACCTGTCCATGGGGCTAGTTAAGTGCCCTTCCTAGAATGGCAGCTGGCTTCTACTAAAGCAAGTGATCCAAGAGAACACAAGATAGAAGACACATTTTGTTTCATGACAGTCTCAGAAGTCACTCTCTCATTTCTACAAAATCCTGTTGGTTATATCTTCAACTATATTCAATGTAGGAGGGAATTATACAAGTGTGTTGAGAGACAAGAATCACTGGAAGCCATCTTGGTGGCTGGCTACCACATTCTACCCTCTCTCCCTCTCATGTAACACATACTCACCCCCAAAAGATTTATTCCATTACAGCATGAGTTCAAAGTAAAAATTATTTACCTAGATCAACTCCAAGTGTGTATGAGTCTCCTTGAGAATAGGTCCTTAATAAGATCCCCTTGAGTACTATTCCTTTTAATCCAAAGTTATGTGAGCTAAAGAGACAAGTTATCTGCCCTTTCCATGTCAAACATAGAATACTTGGACAGCAGAGGATAACTGCTATCAATGCTCTTGTTCAGAAAGGATTTATGGGCACAATGCATGGTCCACAGCAATTCTGACTTCAGACTGAGCAAAGTTTAGAAGTTCTCTGATTAGAACTCATTTCTACTCCTGCAGAGAAATGATTCTCCAGGACAGCCTGGGTGGCTCAGCAGTTTAGTGCCGCCTTCAGCCCAGGGCGTGATCCTGGAGATCCAGGATCAGGTCCCACGTCAGGCTCCCTGCATGGAGCCTGCTTCTCCCTCTGCCTGTGTCTCTGCCTCTCTCTCTCTCTCTCTGTCTCTCATAAATAAATAAAATCCGAAAAGAAAAAGAAAAGAAAAGAAAAGAAAAGAAAAGAAAAGAAAAGAAAAGAAAAGAAAAGAAATGATTCTCCATATATCATGCCTCCCCATCTGGGCTTCTAGTTCTTATATTTGTCATCCTTTCTTTTTTTATTAAACATACCACTGTTTTTGGTTGGATGATTTTCTCAGCTAGCTTTCTGCTTATAGAAGTTTCAGAATCCAAAGCCTCTTCCTTGTTACTGTCTCTAATTCTTTAAGTCCAAGTCAGTGGTGTTTCTGCTAATACAAATATCTTTCTAATTTTGTGGATATGCTATGGATGCTATCGGAGTTTATACTCCATTGATAAAGGACACACCACAAGTCTTGTCAATGATTTCTGGCTCTCCTCCCCCACTTTTTAAAACAGTTTATCTCTGGCTTATGTCTCTCCTTTTTATACTTTACTATAAGAAAAAAGAAGAAATAAGGCACTCTCAATACTTTGCCTAAAAATTCTTCATAGCCAGATCACCCAGCTCATCTGGTATGTTTTCTAACTTCCATGTTACTATAAGCAACTGTTTGCTAGAGTTTGTTTCTACACTAGGATCGACTTTTTTCAACATTCAGTAGACTTTAGCTCACTTTCATTTAAGTCTCCTTGAAGGCCATCAGGCTTCTAGTAACAGACACATAAAGCCTCTTTCTGCTTTCCCTAACCCAGGTATCACTGATTGCCTAGTTCCAAAGCCATTCCATATTTTATGTATTTGTTACACCAAAACTACACTTCCAGACCTCAGCAATCTGTATTTGTTGTCTGTCTCTGTATAGCAAGTTACCCCAAACTTAGTGGCATAATTCAATCAACATTTGTGATCTCGTGTGGTTGAGAAGTCTGGAAGTGGCCTAGCTTAATGGTTTTTTTCTTTTTAAAGATTTTATTTATTTATTCTTGAGAGACAGAGAAAGAGTGGCAGAGACAGAAGCAGCTCCCTGCAGGGAACCCGATATGAGTCTCAATCCCAGGACCCTGGGATGACTCCCTGAGCCAAAGGCAGACGCTCAATTACTGATCCACCCAGGCACCCCTGGCATAATGGTTTTAACTCAGGGTCTCGTTAAATATAAGATGTCATCCAGGGGGACACCTGGGTGGCTCAGCAGTGGAGCATCTGCCTTCAGCTCAGGGTGTGATCCTGGAGTCAAGGTATGGAGTCTTGCATCCCCTCAGGGAGCCTGCTTCTCTCTCGCCTGTGTCTCTCCCTCTCTGTGTGTGTCTCTCATTAATAAATAAATAAATAAATAAATAAATAAATAAATAAATAAATCTATCTTTAAAAAAAATATGTCAGCCAGGAATGTAGTTATTTGAAAGTTTAACAAGGCCCGAAAGATCTGCTTCCAATGTAGCTTACTTATGTCTACCAAGTGCATACCACACCAGTGTGGACCTCAGGCCCTTGCCACATGGGTCTCACCATAGGGCTACTTGAATGTCTTTGTGACATGGTAGTTTCTCTGAGAAAGTGATCTGAGAGAGCAAGGGAGAAAGCCGTGTCTTTTACGGCCTTGCCTTGGAAGTCCCACTCCATCATTTCCATAATCTTATTGGTTATACAGATCAGCCTTCAACAATGAGAGAGGAAACTACACATGGGAGGAGAATATGAGAAGGTGGAAATCAGTGGAGACTGCTCTGAGGCTGGGGACCACCTTTCACCTTGGAAAAATCTCAACCGTGATCTCTCCACGCACCATTGCTGCTCTATTCTCTCTTGCCCTTCTTCCTGGAATTACAGCTACAATTACTCTTATATTAGACAATATGTAATACCTTTCCACTTTATTTTCTATGTCTCTTATACTCTTATATACACCTGCACCCTTTTGCCTCTCTGTACCTCATCCTTTTTTAAAAGATTTTATTTTTAAGTAATCACTACACTCAACATGGGGCTCAAACATACAACCTCAAGATCAAGAGTTGCATGCTCCACCGACTGAGCCAGCCAGGCACCCTCTGTACCTCATTCTTTCCTCATAGTTTACTAACTCATTTACTAATTCTTTTCTTCTTTCAAATGACTCAAGTGTTTTTATTATTTATTTTTTTTCTTATTACCTTCCTGATCATACAGCTTTTAATCAGTCATGTAGTGTTTACCACAGAAATTACATTATGCCCACTGGACTGATTAGAGTCTCTCCGATATTAGTGATTTTACCTCTGTACAAACAACGAAAGCACTTTACACATTTTAAATCCATTTACTCTCCCAGTGTGTCCTTTTGTTGTGATAGTTTTCTTTCTCTGTATACATTAATTTAAAAAAAATTTTTTTAAGATTTTATTTATTTATTCACGAGAGACAGAAAGAGAGAGAGACAGAGACACAGACAGAGGGAGAAGCAGGCTCCAAGCAGGGAGCCCAATGTGGGACTTGATCCCAGCTCTATAGGATAACACCCCTGGCTGAAGGCAGTGCTACACCGCTGAGCCACCTGGACTGCCCCTAAAAAGAATTTTTTTTTAAGTAGGCTCCATGTCCAGCACGGAGCCTGATGCAGGGCTCAAACTCACAACCATGAGATCAAGACCTGAGCTGAAATCAAGAGTCCAACACTCAACCAACTGAGCCACTCAGGCGCCCCTTATATATTTTAAACCCAAAGAATTATTATTATCATTTTATAAAGTCAACATTCACTTTTAGATAGCCACATATTTATCCTTCTCAGAACTATTTCTGCATTTCTGTTGTTCCATGTGGGTCATTTTTCTTTTCTCTAAAAACTTCCTTCAGTATTTCTTTTGGTGAAAGTCTGCCTGCAATACATTCTCTCAGCTTTGGTGGGGAAGGGTTGGAAATGTCTTTACTTTGGTTTAATTTTGTTACTTTGCTTGACTTTTGAAGGATGTTTTTGCTGGTTATAGAATTCTAGCTTTATAGATAGTTTCTTTCAACAACTTGAAGTTTTCAATCTATTGCCTGCTGACTTCCATCGATTCCATTGAGAAATCATTTGCTGCTCCTTTGAAAATAACATTTTATTTTGCTCAGGTTGCTTTTGGAATTTTGCTTTTGGAATTCTTTTTGAATTCTCAAAGGCGGGAGCCTTTGACTATGATGATCCCAGGTATTATATTCTTTGTAATTATCGTACCTAAGATTCTTGGAGCTTCTCAAATTTGTGATTTAATACCTTATATCAATTTTGGAAAGATCTTAGCCAATATGTTCTGAAATATTGCTACTATTCTATTCTCTCCTCTTCTGAGATTTACACGCAAGTTAGAACCCTTCACCGTGTTCTATGTATTCTTATCCTTGTTCTATATTTTTCATTCTTTTCTCTTTATACCTTTACCTGGATACTTTCTACTTACATGTCTTCTAGTTAGCCAGGTTTTTTTTTTTAAGATATTTATTTATTTATTCAGGAGATACACACAGATAGAGGCAGAGACACAGGCAGAGGGAGAAGAAGGCTCCTCGCAGGGAGCCTGATGGGGACTCGATCCCAAGATGCTGGGATCATGACCTGAGCCGAAAGCAGATGCTCAATCACTGAGCCACCTAGGCGTCCCTAGTTAACCTATTTTGATGTTTAATCTCTTATTAAACCCATCCATTTCTTTCTTAGTATTAGTTATAATTTCAGTGCCAGACCATCAATTGACCTTTTCAAAAAGCTTTAAGTGTCATTTGAAATTCTCCATATTTTTTCACCATTTTCTTGACTATATTAATTACTGTTATTTTAAGTTCTCTGTCTGATAACTCCAATATATGAATCATCTGTGGATATATTTCTACCATCTATTTTTAATCTGCATTGTGGTTATATGGACACTTTTATAACAGTCTCATAATTTTTACTGGATGCCAGACATTGTGTATTAAAAATGTAAACGTTTTTATCCTACCTCTTTTTTGAGCCAGTTTTCTTCTAGCAGACAGATATAGTTCAAGTAGATCATCTTAATTGTCTAGGCTTGGTTTTAGCTAAAGACGATTTACTCTATTTCCTTACTCCTTGAATATGGCTTTCCTGTGGTTTCTTCTAAAAGTGCATTGTATTTAGTTTCTCCACATTCTCCACACTCTCTAACTCCATCCTGTCTCTCTAGTACCCTGCAGCTGCTGAATCTCTGTTCAGCTCTTTAGTCTCAAAGATGCTTATACATTTCACAACTTACAACTCAAAATGGATAGTAGATCTAAAAATAAAATTTGAAAGTATAAAAATTCTAGAAGATGACCCAGGAGAAAATCTAGGTAACAATGGGTTTGGCAATGACATTTTAGGTACAACACCAAAAGCATGATCCATGAAAGAAAAAATTGATAAGTTGGACATCATTAAATTTTAAAAGTCTACTCTGTGAAATGCGCTGTTAAAAGAATGAAAAAAAAACCCCATCCAAAATCTGAAAGAAAATATTTGTAAAATATTTGCCAAAAATTTTTGTAAAAGTCTGATAGGAAACTTTTATTCAAATACACAAAGAAGTCTTAAAGCTGAACAATAAGAAAACAACTCAAATAAAAAAATGAACTAAAATCTGAACAAATACCTCACCAGAGCAGACATACAATTGGCAAATAAGAACAGAAAATTTTCAACTTCATATGTTGGAAATGCAAAATAAAACAACAATAAGATACCACTACATGCTTATTAGAATGGCTCAAATCCAAAACACTGACAATAGCAAACACTGGGGAGGATGTCAAGAAACAGGAACTCTCATTTATTGTTGATGGGAATGCAAATAGCCCATTTGGCAGTTTTTTACAAAGCTAAACATAGTTTTATAATATGATCCAGGAATTGCCATCCTAGGTATTTACCCAAATGGACTGAAGAGTTACATTCACACAAAGTCTAAACATGAACATTCACAGCTGCCTTATTTATAATTGCTCAAAACTGGAAACAAACAGGTCTTTGAAAAGGTGAAGGAGCTGATGAACAAACCATAGGACATTCATGCAGTAGAATGTTATTCAGCAATAAAAATAAATGAGATAGCAAGCCAGAAAGACCTAAAAGAATCTTAAATATATGTGAAGGTATTCTGAAAATGGTTAATGTCTCCATTAATCATAAGTAGTAGTGGTGATAAAACAATAGCAACAACAACAACAAAAACAAAAAATCCATACCATGTCTTAATTTTGATGCAAATACTTCTAAATTTAATCATGAATATGTTTTGGGGAGTTTTGCATTGACATCAGTTACAACATTAAAAGTTACCTCTTTATTCTACTTTGCTAAAGGGTTATTTTATAAAATCATGAATAGATTTTGAATATCATCAATTTCCTTCATTCTTTGACTATTTCAATGGTCATATTTTTAATTTGATTTGTTAATACAGTGAGTTACATTGATAGAATTTTTAGTTGTTGAACCATTTTTGAATGTCTGATGTAAATTTGGTCTGGATATATTTTTTTAGTACGTTGTTTGATTCAATTTGTTGATATAGTGTGACATAGTATGATATAGCTTGTTTACATCCATGCTCCAAAGTTAAAGTTGGCTATAATACTTTTCATTTACTTTGTATGGTCTCATTGAATAGTTTCCTCCTTTTTTGAAAGTAATGTTTTCAACAGTTTATAGAAGATAGTGATTAGTTGTTCCTTGAAAGTTTGCTAAAACTACTTTAAACATCTAAAAATGGCATCTTTATTGTAGAGTATAGAAATTTTAATACTAATTATGACTTTTGAATGATTATTTGACCAGATTTTTTAAGCTTGTTTGATTTATATCTTCCTAGAAAATAATGTATTTCATGTAGCTTTTACAAATTTATTGAATATAGCCAATTCAATTTACTCTTCTAGGACTTTTAACTCCATTATAGCTATTTTTTTTTAATTTGATCCTTTGTTTGCCATCTCTCTTTCTCTACCTTTTTATATTGATCTGTTTATTATTTTTAAATACTTCCTCATAGTATTTTTTCTCATTTTGTTTGTTAAATAATTAAGTTCCACCTTCATATTTATTACTTTCTTCTATATCTTCTGGGTTTACTCTATATAATTTTTAGCTTTGTGAATTAAGTGTTCACCATATTTACTTTTTATATTTCTTGTGTTCTAATATGTAAAGACTATAAATTTCCCTCTAAGCTTCTCTTTAACTAGCTGCATCTCACTATTTATTTGTAAGTAATGATTTCATTGCCTTTCATTTCCAAAAATTTCATAATTTCCATTTTGATTTCTTATTTGGACTGAGTTGTTTAGAAGTGAGGGTTTTGTTTTCCAAATTAATTTTTAAACTATCTTTTTGCATTGATTTCTAATTTCACTTTATGTTAGTCAGAGAACATTGTTTCCATATTATCAGTTTTTAAAGTGTTTGTTGAAGATTGTGTTGTGTCTCAATATACAATTTTTGTAAATATTTTGTGCATCCTTGAAAAGAATATATTTTCTATGTTGGATTCAAAGTATTACATATATTTATTTAAATTTACATATAAATTTAGATAAGCATTTTTATAACCTTTTTTTTTAATTTTTTTTTATTTATTTATGATAGTCACAGAGAGAGAGAGAGAGAGAGAGGCAGAGACACAGGCAGAGGGAGAAGCAGGCTCCATGCACCGGGAGCCCGATGTGGGATTCGATCCCGGGTCTCCAGGATCACGCCCTGGGCCAAAGGCAGGCGCCAAACCGCTGCGCCACCCAGGGATCCCTATAACCTTTTTTTTTCTGGTTGAGTAATCAGTTTCTGAAACAGAGTATGTTAAATCTTTATCCATGGTTTGAAATTGACTATTCTTCCCCTTAATTACATCAGTTTTTCTACATGTATGTGGAATTATAAAGTTGCACAAAGCAAAGGTCACAATTTTGATGATGGATTATTACTTTTATCATTAAGAAATAATTTCTTTTGTTGTTAATAATTTCACATTAAACTCCATTTTGTCTGATATTATCTTTGCTAGGCTTTGGTATATTTATTACTATTCACATTTAACCTTTCATATGACATTTTTTTCCAGATGTCTCTTATTAACAGAATAAAGCTGATTTTAAAAAATTAAATCTAAAAAAAAATTAAATCTGCATCTTTTCACTTAATAACTATCCTTATCACTTTATTAAACTTATTCCTTTTTCTATCATATCTAGAGTTCATCAATATTTATTTAATTCCCTTAAAATGACAAAAAACATATCATGCTTTTACTTCCCTCGCATCCTTTCCTGTATATACTATCTACTGCACTGATATCTGTTTCAGTTGCTATAACTGTGAAAAACTCACCCCAGAACATGTTATAAAACAAGCAGTCTTTATCTTTATGAATTTTGTGGTTCAGAAATTCCGACAGGACACAGAGCAGATGGCTTGCTTCTGATCTCTAATGTTTGTGTCTTGGTTGGAAGACTCAAAGGCTGGACACTAGAATGTGATGGTTAATGTGCTCAGAAGTCTGGTGGTGGATGCTGGCTGGAGGGTACATTTCCACATAGGCTTCTCCGTACAACCTCTCTTTGTAAACTAGTTTGGGCTTCCTCACTGCACAGTGGCTGGTTTTGCCAAAGCAAATTTCCCAAAAAGAGAGAACTAGGATAAAGTTCTATCCTTATAACCAGAAGTTATAACCTTGGAAGTCACATAGCATTACTTCCATACACTCTGATCAGAGCAGTCACTAACCTGCCCACTCTTCAAAGGGAGGGGAAATAAATTACACCTCTTGATGTAGAGTGACAAGTTTCTGGAAAAGCATGTGGAACTGAAAGAATTCCTATGTCCATTTCTGGAAAATACAATCTGACATCAATATCATTTAAAGTATATATGCCAGAGTGCTACTAATAAGCATTTTATTAATAATATTGACTTACTAATAAATTTCGCTAATTTTATGTCCAACTTTTTTTCTTGTATTTCACTGCCTTTTCTTTGTAGAAGTGCTCCTTTGGCAGTTTGCTCAGAGAAGATATGTGGGTGACAAATTTTTGAGTCGTTGAGATGTCTTAAAATATTCTTTTTTTCACCACTGAATTTGGAAGATGTTTTGGATAACTATAGAATTCTGGATCAAAATTCTTTTTCTTAACAGTTTGAAGATTTTTTTTTTATTTCAGTATTGCTGCTGAAAATCAGACTTCAATGATGTGTATCCCTTTTGTAGGTTATCTCTGATAACTTTTTGGACTGCCTCTTCTTTTCTAAGCTTTACTGAGGTATGATTGACAAATCAAACTGCATATTGTTAAGATGTACAACATGATGTTTTGATATATGTATATATTGTGATTTTTTTTTAATTTTTATTTATTTATAATAGTCACAGAGAGAGAGAGAGAGAGGCAGAGACACAGGCAGAGGGAGAAGCAGGCTCCATGCACCGGGAGCCCGACGTGGGATTCGATCCCGGGTCTCCAGGATCAGGCCCTGGGCTAAAGGCAGGCGCCAAACCGCTGCGCCACCCAGGGATCCCCTATATTGTGAATTGTTTGCAACAAAGAAGTTACTTAACATTTCTATCACCTCAAATAATGGTTACCTTTTTTTAAAGATTTTATTTTTTTATTCATGAGAGACACAGAGAGAGAGAGGCAGAGACACAGACAGAGGGAGAAGCAGACTCTTCACAGGGACCCTGATGTGGGACTCAATCCCGGGACTGATCAAGCCCCAAGCCAAAGGCAGATGCTCAACCACTGAGCCACCCAGGTGTCCCTAATGGTTACTTTTTTTTTTTTTTTTCAAATATAATTAAGATCTACTCTCTTAGGGTTGTTTTTCATTCTTGATCCTATAAAATATCACTACAATTTGTTCAAGTTTCACCATACTATGTTCAATGTCTATCATTTATTGTACTAGGAAGGATGCTTTTAATTTAAGGATTCCTTTTATTTGTTATTTCTTCCCCTCTATTCCCTGTATTCTCTCCTCCTGGAATTCATGGATGTTAATGCTTTTGGATTGATCCTTTTTGCGTCTTGATTTTTCATTTAAACATTCCTTCATCCCAGTATAGCCTAGTTTTTAAAAAATTCTGGAACCAGACTCTGGATTCGAAGTTTGGCTCTCCTATTTACTAGATGTGTGATCTTGGGTGAGTTATAATCCTTTCTGTGCCATATGTTTCTCATCAGTACAATGGGAATAATCCTAGTGCATTCCTGACAGGCTTGTTATGAGAATTATATGAGTTTTAGATCTGTAAGTAGCTTGGAACAATGCTTTGAAAATAGTGAGCCCTATATATAGTAAGCTATTCTTACCTTATTATCATTCCCTCTTGCTGCTCAATGGACCAACTCACTACACCAATCTTCAGTTATGTCTACTCTACCGTTCAGCCCATGTACTGAGCTTTTATTTCAGCAATTGTATTTTTCATTTCTAAAAATCTTTAAATATTTTTTGAAAAGTTATTTGTTGCTTTATGTATCAGATACCCTCTTCTCTGAGAATATTAATTTTACTTATTAGTTATTAGTTGTTACACTGAGTGTGAGCTTTCCAATTTGGTTTTTCTCTTAGAGTTTACAGTCCTTAAGTATCTAGTGATAATCTAGATACTTAATAAACACTAACTGAGCATTTACTCATGTAAATGAACTCATCCTTGCAGTTATGATTTCCTGCTCATCTTCAGTGCAGCCTTCTCAGTAGGAGAGATGAAAGCAAGTTGCTCAGAGTTATTGTCTGTGTTATCCAAAAGGCCATGGGGTGAAGATGTGCTGCCAGTTTTGGTATCTGTGAGTTCCCTATGTTGCTCCTCACTCTTACCCAATAACATCAGACATGTTCCTTCATCTCAAAGCCTGCTCCTGGAGAGTAAACACCTGTTCTGAAGCATTTGGCTTTTCATTGTATTTTATTATTCTATATTATTATATCTATTGCCCATTCTGTACCCAAGGTCAAACACAGTAGTTGGCACATAGTAAATGCTCAGTTAGTGTTTATTAAATGCACAAAGAAAGGAAAAACAGAAATTCAATTAAATTTTAAAAACTGCCATGGCTTGTTTTGAGACTTTAAGGCAAGTTACTGTAGCACACATTTACTATATTCCTCTACTAAGTATTTTTTATACATTATCTAATTAATAATATTCACAATTCAGTAAAGTGAATTGTATTCATTAGGGTATAAGTTCAGCTCATGTTATAAAGACCCAGGATACAGTAGCCTATAAGTAATAGGAATTTATATCTCCCTTATGTAACAACATAGATTTAAGCAAGGATTGGCATGGTAACTTATAGTGTCAGGGAACTAAACTCCTTCTGTCTCATTGCTCAGTCATTTTGAGTTTGCTACCCTTGGTTTATATACTAACATGACTATATCTTGATTCCAATCAGTAAGGATGGGAGAGGGAGAAGGAAAGGGCACAGCTTTTCCTTTTAAAGGCTTGACTTGAATTCTGCACACATCTCTTATGCTATTGTCCCATTGGCCAAAACCAAGTCACATGGTCGAATTGCAAGGGAGGCTGAATCTTTATTTTTGGCAGTCCTGTGCCCTACTAAATTTGAGAGTTCTATTACTATAGAAGGTAAGAATGACGATTTGACACCATTACTGTTTATATTTTAAATGAATCTAAGATACAAAAAAACACTTCCAATTAAATTGTGACAATACTTTCTTATTCCTTAGAATTTTATTGTGTATTTATTGAAATATAACTTTTTTTTAAAGATTTTATTTATTTATTCATGACAGTCACACAGAGAGAGAGAGAGGCAGAGACATAGGCAGAGGGAGAAGCAGGCTCCATGCAGGGAGCCCGACGTGGGATTCGATCCCGGGTCTCCAGGATCGCGCCCTGGGCCAAAGGCAGGCGCCAAACCGCTGCGCCACCCAGGGATCCCGAAATATAACTTTTTGATTAATTTAGACACAAACTGAATTATATCACTTCTATTCACAAATGAAAAAGGATATGTAAGCAAAATAAATCATTTAAGATATTAAAATTTTTCCTTCACATTCAGAGTCTGACTTTTCACAATTCCCTTAACTCAGAAGCATAAATATCTGAATTTTTCTATACAGTATTATCCTCTGTCGCATAAAGAATGCTTGTGGCATTGCATTTCTTTAAAAAGTGCCTCACTACTTGGGGTGCCTGGGTGGCTCAGTTGGTTAAATGTCTGACTCTTGATTTCAGCTCAGGTCTTGATCTTAGGGTTGTGAGTTCAAGCCCTGCATTGGGCTCTGTGCCAGGTGTGGCACCCACTTTTAAAAAAAAGTACCTCACTATTATCTCTGGCATTTTCTTAAAAACAGCCAACACACCCATTCTGCAGAGTTGACGCTGACTATGACTAAGAGAAGCTAGTAGCTTAGTACTGATTCTGGATAGCTATGGGTCTAATTAAAAATTGGGGTCTTATGAATATAGAATAAGAGAATGGATATTAGGGGACAACTAGCAGTCTCAGCAAAATGGCTATCACTTCCATACCGTATATACAAGGTAAATGACACCCAGGGAATGGATTAATTTGCCTGATGACACACAATTACATGGAGCCAGAGTCAAGCCCAGGTGTATCCAGCTTTACAAAACTACTCTAAAACACAAATATGGAATTGATGAGGCTTCAAAGAAATTGGCAACTCATACACTGTGTTGTGGGAGTGTAAATCACAATCACATTTCAGGGAATACAATTTAGTAAAAAAATTAGATGCACTTCTGTTCAAACCCAACACTTTTAGGAGTTTAGTTAGAGAAATATCCGTACAAATATGCAAAGGTATACCTATAAGGTCTACATTAGTGAGTCACTTCTACAGGCTTTAAATTAGACACAGGTACTGCAAATAAGGATTGGGGGATGGGGGCAGGTAGGTTTAAGTTTCAGAGCCAGCAGTGGTTAATATTGTCGCTAGTGCAAGCTATGGTGTCTCCAACCAGCAGTCACAGAAGCAAAGGCCTTCTAGACCAGTTCTTTGGTGGGATTTTGAGAGTTTACCTTGTCAGTCTCCAAGATAGCTTCTCTGGGCATCTAAGAGATTGTGTGAGTTGCCCAGTATTTTTCTGTGAATTCCTTTCCTCTTTAAACTGTTACGTTTGTTTTTACTGAGTGTAACTAAGAACTGTAACTGATACACTGGCTTCATTTCTTTTCCCATAATAGGACCTTTGCTCTTAGTATTCTTTCTACCCTGATCTCTCAGGGCTGGTTCCTTTATATCACTCAGGATTTAGGTCAAATGTCATCTTGTAGAAACAACTGGGATCCCCCATCTAAAGAAGTTCCACACCCACACTTAATATTCTTTAGCAAATATCCATGTTTTATTTTCTTCACAGAACTTACTACTGGGTGAAACTATTTAGTTCACACATATTTGTTTTCTTGCTTAGTTCTCCTCCACACAAAAAGAAACTGCAGAAATTACTTTGCCTGGGAAAGTGCCCGGCTCGTGATATGGGTGCAATAATATTTGCAAAACAAATGAAAGAATTTTATCTTTGTCTTGTAATACTTACGAAATTAGGACCATCCTTTGAATATGCATCAATAGGAAGTTAGTTAAATAAACTGGAGCATACCATACAATAGAATATTATGTACCTATTAAAAAGATGGGGTACATTTTCTATATCTTAACATGAAAAGAATTCTACAACCCTGCTAAGTAAAACAGTCAAATGTAAATAAAAGTAAATATAAGAGGATATTTCATATATATAAAATGCCTAGAAATGATATGGGAAGATATTAAACAAATTGTTCAAAATAATTAACTCAGTATAATGGGAATTCTAAGGTAGAAAGAGAAACCTCCCACTTTTTACTTAATTAGTGCAATAATCATGCATGCATTGAATCTTTTGGTTTCAAACAAACAAATTAACTCTCTGAAAAAAATAGATTAGAAAAACATTAAGGTTTGAAATCCTTTGTAATGAAAGGAAAAGTTGGACACACAACTACTGAAAGGACAGAAATGATAGGGTCTCAGAAACTCTCAGAAACAGGGATGTAAAATTTTTCAGATCTCTTTCCAACAGTCTCTTCCTTCTCTATACATGTCAGCTTCACTCCATCTCACTGCTATACTTCTGCTGCCTGAGTCTCAAGCTGGGGATGGTGGCTAAGCACTAGAGAAAGCTGCCCCCCTTCAGCTTTATGAAAGATGTCTTCGAACCATCATAGAACCTGTGCATTTACCTGCAGTTTGTCCTAGGCGAAAGAGGAAGTAGTAAGAGAGATAGATTGTCAAACTCAAACTGATGCTCTGACTTCTCTTGCTTCCACAAAATACATTAAGAATATGCAAATGATGCAAGATTCCAGTGTTAGACATACATGGTGAGAACTTTTACACCATCATTAGGGTAACTGACTCTGTCTTCTAGATCACCCATGTCTTTATGTTCATGTACTCTGTAGGCTCATCCTTAAGCATTGTTGAGAAGCTTTCCACAAACAATTTGGGAGCTATGTAACCCTGAATAGGGACTACCAATAGCTGCAGTACTATATCATTTCTTATGAACCTTGGTTAAATCTTAATAACATTTATTTAGATCATTGACATTTTTACAAAATGTTTTTGCCCAGATCAGTCAGTCCCATCAAAATCCATAAGGTAATGTTTCAAAACTGTTGATGTATTAGAATAGACTACCTGCTGGTTTGTTTTATTTCAGTGTCTTAAGAGAATAAAGAATTATTGCTTTCTCAAAGCAATTCAAATGTCAATCAACTGATGAATGGATAAACAACATGGGACATATCCATACAATGGAATATTATTTGGCCATAAAAATGAATGAAGTACTAATACAAGCTACAACTAAAATGAACCTTAAAAACATTATGTGAAGTGAAAGAAGCCAGGCACAAAGGACCACATATTATGATTCCATTGATGTGAAAAGTCTAGACTAGGTAAATCTAGAAAGACAGAAAGTAATTACTAGTTTCCTATGTCTTGGTTGGGGGGGGGGGGCATAAATGGGGAATTCAAGGACAACAGCTAAGTGCTATGGATTTCTTTTCATAATAAAAATGTTCTAAATTGATTTGGGTGCTAGATGCATGATTCTGTGAAGACACTGAAAGCCAAAAAATTGTACTTTAAATGAGTGAATTTTATAGTATGCGAATTATATATCAGTAAACCTGTTTTAAAAATGTATCCAAAAAATAAAAAATAAAAATAAAAATGTATCCATACAACATATATAAAGAACTTACAAAACCCAACACCCAAAAAACAAATAATCCAACTAAAGAATGGGCAGAAGACATGAACAGATATTTCTCCAAAGACGAAATACAGATAGCTGACAGACACATAAAAAGATGTTCAACATCAATCATCATCATGGAAATGCAAATCAAAACTACAATGAGATCACCTCACACCTATCAGAATGGCTAAAATCAACAACACAGGAAAACAAAATGTTAGTGAGGGTGTGGAGAAAAAGAAACCCTCATGCACTGTTGGTGGGAATGCAAACTTGTGCAGCCACTGTGGAAAGCAGTACAGAGGTTCCCCAAAAAGTTAAAAATAGAACTGCCCTATGATCTAGCAATTGCACTACTGGGTATCTATCCAAAGAATACAAGAATGCTAATTCAAAAAGATATACGCATCCCTATTTTTATAGCAGCATTATTTGCAACAGCCAACATGTGGAAGCAGCTCATCAGTCCATTGATTGATGAATGGATAAAGAAGATGTGGTATATATATCCAATGAAATATTACTCAGCCGTAAAAAAAGAATGAAATCTTGCCATTTGCAATGATGACATGGACGGAGCTAGAAAGCATATCGCTAAGTGAAATTAAATCGGTCAGAGAAAGACAAATACCATGTGATTTCACTCATATGTGAAATTTAAGAAACAAAAAAGATCACAGGGAAAAAAAAAGAGGCAAACCAAGGAACAGACTCTTAAATATAGAGAACAAACTGATGGTTACCAGAAGGAAGGTTGGTGGGGGGAATGGGTGAAAGAGATTAAGAATACACTTATTTTGATGAGCACTAAGTAATATACTGAATTTTTGAATCACTATATTGTACACCTGAAACTAATACAATACTGTATGTTAACTACCCTGGAATTAAAATTTAAAAATTTTAATAGAGTGTTTAAACAACAACAACAACAAAACATGTATCCACAAACAATAGGTAAAATTGGCAGAGCTATATTTCAATAAAATTTTATTTATAAAAATAGGTGGCTGGCCCATGAGCCATAGTTTGCTGATCACTCTTCTAAAGTAATAAAATCCCATAACTTTTAGCGAGGTAAAAAGTATTACCTATCCCAGCATCTCTTGTAGAAGCTTGTGTACAACTTTCAGAAATTGTCCTTAAACGGAAGAAGTGTACTACTCTTTATATATCTCCATCCTTCCTTTTCACTAGAAGCCTAGAGCTCTAGCAGCCATCTTGGGCCAGGAAATAACTTTGGAAAATGGAAATCACACACAGTGGGGCAACAAGGTAGCAGAAGCCTGGAATCTGCACCCCATGAATCACCATTCTAACCTCAAGCTAATATCACCAGATTTCTTAAAAGAAAAAAAAATTATGTCAGATAAAAAACATAATAAATGACTTTTATTTTGGTGCTTCCTGTTACTCTGTGCTCACAGTTAAACCTATTTCCTACTATGAAAGACTCAAGGAATAATAAACCAACTCTGCTTCCTAAAGGGATTCAAATAGATACTAGAGACATCCAATATCTAATTGTGTGTGTGTGTGTGTGTGTGTGTGTGTGTGTGTGTGTGTGTTAAAGATTTTAGTTATTTATTCATGAGAGACACAGAGAGAGGCAGAGACATAGGCAGAGGGAGAAGCAGGCTCCATGCAGGGAGCCCAATGAGGCACTCAATCCCGGATCCCAGGATCACACCCTGAGCCAAAGGCAGACACTCAATCGCTGAGCCACCCCTATGTGTGTTTTTTTAAACAGCATTTTATTCCTACATTTGCTCTTAGCCTAAAGGCCAAGAATTGATTATAACACTTCATTCTGATTTTACTGGCCTTTTGATCAAGTGTCTTGCAATTACTTGGGTTCATATCTGTAAGAAAGATACAGCAAGACAATTCTTTGATAAGCCAATGCTTTGTAACTATTTTAAGATTTTATTTATTTGAGAGTGAGAGAGAGAGAGAGAGAGAGCACAAGCAGAGGAAGGGGTAGAGGGAGAGGGAGAAGACTCCCCACTGAGCAGGGATCCCAACCATGGGACTCTATCTCAAGATGCTGGGATCATGACCTGAGCCAAAGGCAGATGCCCAACTGACTGAGACACCCAGACCCCCTCCTTTGTGACTTTTTAAAAAATGTCAAATATCATAAATACAGGTAGGATCATTTAGAACAGTTCCATTGTTTATTAAATCCCTGTTTCACCCAAGTCCTGATTATTGTGTACACAGTCTATTGTGGATTTCTCTATGGGTCCAATAAAGTGAACATTAGCTTGTCATTTCTTCTGCTCTAACAGAACAGAAACACACACACACACACACACCACCACCACCACCACCACCACCACAGGCCTCTCATGGGGCTCAGCTTTACCTTGACATGATTAAGATAATGTCTGAAGAGCTCTAAAAGTGTCATGAATGATCTCTAAATACAAAATAATGTTTACTTTTGTACATAAAAAGATATAGGGCTGCTGAGTCGTGAAGCATATCTTCTCTATAAGGGTGTGAGGCATGAAATAGACCTAATATTTTCATGATCTCCACCCTGAGAAAAGTATTTCTGTATTCCAGAGTTACACTGGTATATATTGAATGTTTTTGTCCCCTTAAAATTCCTATGTTGAAGCCTTCACTCCCAAATGTTATATTTGGAGACAAGGCCTCTGAAAATGTAAGGTTAAATACAGTCACAAGGGTGGGGCCCTGATCCTATAAAATTAGTGCCTTTATAAGAAGAAACAACAAAGATACCTCTGACCCCCTCCTCTCTCCTCACACAGTGACTGAGGAAAGGTCATGTGAGGATACAAGCAAGAAGATGACCACCTGAAGGGAGGAAGAGTTCTCATCAGAAATTGAATTGGCTAGATGCTTGATCTTGGACTTGTAAGAAAATGAAGTTTTGTAGTTCAAACTACTCAGTCTGTGGTATTTTGTTAGGCAGCCAGAGCATACTCTACACACTCCAAAAGGATGGTATGAACCAGACTTGATATTTCAACTTGACTCTTATTCTCATGGATGACTTGGCATTGCCTTCTGACTATTTGCCATGAAATGTCACTCCTGTGACATGTAGAATGACCAACCATCCTGAGTTGTCTGGGATTGAGGGATTCCCGAGACTTAGGAGTTTTTGTGCTAGACCAGGGAGAGCTCCAGGCAAACTTGGACAAGTTGGTCATCATAGATGGTCAACACATTCCATTTCTCCAGTTACTGCTCCTTCTACAGCTCCAAATTTTCCCATAATCCACACCACTTAGACTCTCTCGGTTGGAGTCCCATTTCCCTTTCAGAGAAGCCCTCTTGGACAAGATCAAAAGAGCACTATGCCAGCTGTATGTTTCTCTCATGTGGTACACATTTGGTGCAAGAGAAACACCAACATCATTTGTCCTGACAAACTATGGTAGACAGGGCTGATCCCAATACAGCAATTCTCCTTTACTCCTCTGCTTCAACCTCTTACTGGCCCACTTCTCCTACCCTGGGATTTCTCAGATGTGAATCAGGCACTAGTGTAGTTCTCAAAACCCAAGGGACACACATTAAGCATCCTGAGTAGTGCCATTGAAGCCCCACTCAGTAGACCTAAAGAGGTGTGAGGAAGCATAACAATGGCTTTCTCCAAAAATCTTCCTCATGAAATCACCTCTTTTATAATCTTCTTCTAATCTTTGAAACTGGTGAAAAGCTCCAATAATTGAAAAGCCAGTTTTTGGACTGTGGTTACCAAATATAGGGAGCAAAATTGCCCAAGGGCCCAGATGCTGCACTCTGAAATCTGCCACTCTTGTACCAAGGATCAAGCTTTCCATGGGCTGTTCCAGCCAGTGTCTGAGTGCATGCAGCACAGATAATAACGCAAGCTCCTTCCTAGGAGGACCCTTCTGGTGGCAATTTTGGCTTGAGCGTTCTCAGCAGTCTTGCCAAATCTTCCTTAGACTCTGCAGCAGTTTAGGACTCCTCCACCAACCTCCCCCCACCTCCTTCCCTGCGTTTGACTTCCATCAGTCTGATGCCTCTCCCAGCCTTCCCCAACTCCCTCCCCATTCTCTCCTACAAGTGTTTCCTCTAATAAAATTCTTGCACATTTAATGTCATCTTAATAGCTGCTTTTTAGAGGGCCCAGACTCACATAAAGATATTTCCTTTGAAAATAATGCCTCGTCAGGACTTCACTTGGTGTTTCATAGTTGTATTCTAATGCAGCAGGCAACACTTCCAGTTCAATATCCACTTATGCTACTAATCATAAGATGAATGAATGATGCGGTAAGAGGAAAAACTATAGGATTTTACTTTTCATTTCTTGTTGTTCAATCCACTCCAGGTTTTGTCAAAATATATGTCAAGTTGTATGAGTATAAAGCTGAAATTTTTGGTAAGGTATCATAGTGGGTGCTCAATGTGTGAGTGGGAACATTGTATATGCAAATATGTTTGCGTGGGCAACTGGTCTTGTGCCAGGACTTGGATGAAAGCGCTGCTGCACGCTACCTTGGAATTTCAAACCAACCTCAACCCCAATATCAGCATTCTCCTTTATTCCTTTACATTTTCTTCCTCCCTAATCCCTTCTCATTTTTCTCTTCTTTCTTTTCGCTGTATTTCTTGTAGTGCCACTGCTTGAGAGGTCGCCAAAAGGCAATGCTATAAAGTAGAATACAGATATATAATTGAGGAGGCTTTATTTTGCTTTTATCTGAACCTACTAAATTGCTTAAAGCTGTACTCCAAAGAAGGAAGAATAAAAGTAGCTTTTTATACTTGTTCCCCAGAATTTCAAGTGTCCCAAATCCTTCTCTTTTTTTAGAAGAAAAACTTCCAATTGAAATGTTTTTATATAAAGGTGTGTGAAAGACATCAATACCAATACTGTATTTTGATATTCTGACCAAAAAACAATGCTTCTCCAAGCAAAAGAAATCCTCTCTGTAATTTGTACTCAAGACTGTTACTTGTCAAAATGTGACAACATGTCTTTGTCTTCATTATAATAGCAGGCAAGTAAGAAAGGTTTACTGTGGTCAATTTTTTTTTTTAATTTAAGATTTTACTTATTTATTCATGAGAGAGACAGAGGGAGCAGAGTCACAGGCAGAGGGAGAAGCAGGCTCCCTGCAGAGAGACTCAATCCCAGGGTCCTGGGATCACGTCTGCCAACGGCAGACACTCAACCACTGAGCCATCCAGGTGCCCCTACCCTAGTCAATTTGTTTATTTCCCTATATTAAAAAGAATTGTAGCAGATATGGAATATAAAGAGCAGAGAGACGGGGCAGCCCGGGTGGCTCAGCGGTTTAGCGCCGCCTTCAGCCCAGGGCGTGATCCTGGAGCCCCGGAATTGAGTCCCGCATCGGGCTCCCTGCATGGAGCCTGCTTCTCCCCCTGCCTGTGTCTCTGCCTCTCTCTCTTTCTATCTCTCATGAATAAATAAATAAAATCTTAAAAAAAATAAAACTAAAAAATAAAGAGCAGAGAGAAGAAAATAAAAGAAACAGCTATTCTTCAAATATGATCATTCTTAATTCCTTTGTATTTGTTTAGTGCTTTTTCTATGCATAATTTGTTTTTATAAAAATATTACTTTCCCCATGATGTTTCGCTGGGCTCTGACCTCCCCTGAGGACACGGTGCCCCTGGGACCTCTGACACCCAGGAGTCGGAGAGGTCCCGTTCTGGGGAGATGCTGGGGTGTGTGGCTATTTCCTTACCTGATCGCCTCTGTGTTTAAAAAAAAAATAGAGACCCGAGTGGCTATTCACACTTGATAGATAGAGGGCTGGTTATAGTTAATGCTGACATAAGATTGAATTACTGGTTCTCAGTCATATTCTAAAGGAATGGAAACCAGGAGAAGCAACTGGTTCGGTGGAAAGTCCAAGATCATAGTCGTCCGTCCTTTATTACGGTCAGAGACTGTTTGCCAACGACGACAGACCTCCAGCCGTCAGTCCTGACTTTACAAGCTCCTGGCGGGAGTCAGTTTGCCAGCACCGAGCCGTGCGTGCCGGCTCCCTCGGTTAACCGGTCGAGGGCGGCAAGAACCCTCTATGTGCGGAGTCAAGGCGTAGGAGACCAAGCGAAATCCCAAGACGCTGGCAGTGGAGGTGGGCGAAGCGCACGATTCGGCCTTGCATCCACCGCAAAGACCACGATGGCGGCGGCTGGGCCTACTCCATGGGCAACAAGGCTGAGCTGAAGGCGGGCGGACGCCTCGCAGACGTGGCCGGCCAGGATGCGCCAGGCGTTGGGGCGTTTCTACACGGATGCATTACGGAAGAAATTCATAGCAGAGGCAAACTGAGGGGATCGGGATTAGGCAAACTCCCACACGAGCTGCTACTACTTTTGACCAACCACTTGCCCTGTCCTGGTCTTAATTTCCCCATAATGGAAACGGCATCATTTCTTCCCCCTGGGCCTGTTGTGAAAAGAGGATTTAAACGGCGCGGCAGTGCTGCTATTGGGCACAACTCAGGACACGTAAGCCGCGCTACAGGAGGAGGATGATAAGTAAGACCCCAAACCCCCGCCGCCCCACCGCCAGCCTCTCTACCCAACCCGCTTCCGGAGCCCCTTCACCTCAGCCGAACGCGAATCCCTCCGCGCTCGCGTCACTTCCGGGAGGCTCTGGTCACGAGGCCTCGAAGTACCCGGATGCAACTATCATGGCTGCCATCAGTAAGGTACCGCAATGGAGACCGAGCCAAGAGTTACCCGGAAAGTGCCCAGATATGGAGCTTCAAGGAGGCCTGTCAAAGGGCAAAAGATGAGATTACTGGGCGGCAGGCTGCCCCAAACGTCCTAGGAACTGCGCCTGCGCGCTTCCTGAAGCTAACTGGCCGCCAAGTCTTTCTAGAGGAGTCGCTCCTCTGTGACAGGGTGGGGCCTCGCTCCTTACGTAGGCCTTCCTTTTGTTCCGGGTTTTGGTTTCCGTCACCTCGCTTGGCCCTGGAGTGGCGCGGGCGATGTGGGCGCGGGCCGTGCGGGCGCTGGCCGGGGAGGAAGGGGGGTGGGGGGGCGAGGCTGACACCGAGGTGGGAGCCGTGGGAAATCTGCGGCGGCAGAGGTTTGGGGCGCCCCACCTCCACCGAGTGCAGGCGGCCTCGAGCTCGGCACCCATCGGAGTCTGGCTCCTGGCCTTCTTGGCGACTTGCACCTTGCCGTGGGGCTCCATAATTGGCCATAGGGCTCTTCTGTGCCGCCCTAACCACGCCCCAGCATTAGACTTTGATCCTCGAATAACATCCAAGATGTGTATAGAAGTATGCGATTGGTTTTTGTTTTTTTGTTTTTTTAAATCCCAAACATAAGCATACTAATAATGTTAATTTTAAGCTTCAGAATTCATAGGGAAACTTTACATGTTGAGTATGGGGTTGGTTTTCTGTAAGGTTTAAATTCGGATACCATGTTAGTGCTTGTGAGATTGTTTTTAACAAAAGCATTTTTAAAATAACTGGTATGAGAAAATAGGCTAATATTTAAAATATTCAGAAAATTGTTGCACTTTGTTACTGTGCAGTTGTCATGATGAAATACGAAGACATCAGAATTGTACCTCATAAGACTTTGCGAGAGGCTTCTGCAAATAGAGTAATTCTAAATATAAATTTATTAAGTTCTTTCTGAAGAGTGGTCTATAGGTGTTGTCTTCAGGTGAAACAGGAACAAATGTGAGTTGATTTCCTACTAGGTAAAATTACTTTTTAAGTGCTTAACTGTCTGTCTGTTGCATCCAGAATCTCAGTTGAAACCATTTTTATTTGTCTGAAATATGTAATGAACTCATAATGTAAAGTATACATATAGAATGTTATTTTATAACAAAAATATAGAAACTAGGACTTAAAGCAAGTTGACTCTACAAAACACAGTGTGTTGTAATTTGGATTTTTCACTTAAACTCCCAAAATTAGAAGAGCTGACCAGAAAGGCTTAAAAAAGAAATGTAGACGTTCATCCTTTCTCCAAACATGCCGTTATTTGAGCAGAAAGCAAAATGACATTGGAAAGCATCTGGGATTTATTTTTAGTTATTTATGTACTATATGCAAGGCACTGAGTTGATAACAGATGAGAAAGCGCTTTTACAACGTATAGAGTAATATAATAATCATGAACAGTTAGTACTCTCACTCTTCTGACCAATTCATGTCTCCTTATGGTACATTTTAAACTCCAGAACTTGTGGTTCTTGTACAAGTATTTTTTTTTCTTGTACAAGTATTAATATACATGGTTATGATTCTGTTATGGAAAGCAAAAATAAATGAACTGTTTATACATTTTGAATATTTTTTCTTGTTTATATGTTGTTTCAGATTGTATTTACAAATGCATTTGTACACATTAGAGTGTACATTAGAGTTCTTAGTAACTTGATAATCCTAGTTGGTGTCAATTCTTACTTTTTGTATGTTTTTTTTTCAGGTAGGTCTACTGGGTTCTTGGCATAGTACCATATGGACCTGGACAAAGCATTGTTAAGGTGGAAATTTTTATTGTATTAATCAGTTCAAACTTTTGCCAGTCTATTTATTTTCCAGTATTTTAGTCAAATAACTAGATGTAGGCTTCATATAGTAAGCAATATTTGTAGGGTAATTGGTCATTTTAAATTTCCCACCAAATGAAAAGTTTGATTTCAAATAGTTAGGTTTTACAGAGCGCTTACTAGATGCCAAACTGTGTTAAGTCCTATACATACATTATCTTTCTTACTTATACATACATTATCTTAATACTCATTAGTACAGTATTATGAGTTAGGTCTGTTAAACCCCCCCTTTTTTTTTTTTTTACAAATGGAGAAGCTGAGGCAAAGAGGGATTAAGTTCCTTGTCCCTGGTCCCAAAACTAGAGCTATATTCTAGAACCTTTCTTTTCATTTTTCTGAAGACTTAGGTAGAAGAAAAGAATGGAACTTAGAACCTGGACTCTAGTACTACCTACTCTGCTTTGTAAAGTAGGGCAAGTCATTTAAGCTCTCTGAATTTCATTTTTCTCTCCTATAAGCAATAAACACTTCCAACTATTACATTTTATTGATGTTGAATCATCAAAAATCCTTAAGAGTGCCTTCACCATTGTCTCCCATATTTTCTTCCAAGCCTCTGACACTTCCTTGAGTTCTGAAGCACATGTGCAGGCAGTGACAAATCTCCTTGAGTATAGCCTGGTCTGACCACATTGTAAGATGTGGCTTGGGGGATCCCCTGGGTGGCGCAGCGGTTTAGCGCCTGCCTTTGGCCCAGGGCACGATCCTGGAGACCTGGAATCGAATCCCACGTCGGGCTCCCGGTGCATGGAGCCTGCTTCTCCCTCTGCCTGTGTCTCTGCCTCTCTCTCCCTCTCTCTGTGTGACTATCATAAATAAATAAAAATTAAAAAAAAAAAATGTGGCTTGGAATTGATAACATAGATGATCTCTGAGCTCCTTTCAACCCCGATTCTATGACATTGGTGACTATCTAACATTTTATTGTTGGTTTATACATTTTTTAATATGAATGATTCAAGATAAAACAAGCTTATTTTATCTTCTTGGTAGTGGAAAAGTAGGAACCATTCTTGTCTTTTTCTTACCTGAATTTTCAATACCCAGAACAATGCATGTAGTAAATGTTCAGTAAACATTTGCTGAATGAAATAAGCAAATTTTCATTTTATATCACAAATACAACTTCTTAAAAAATAGTGACTTGAATATGACATAAAACAGAATAGTATTAATAGTGCAAAAATACTTAACTAACATTTTTTGCATTCAGGAGTGTACTGCCATAAAACAGCAGTCTTTGTTTCCAAACATGTTTTCTGTGTGTTGTCAAGTGTGTGGTACATTTTGTTCCTTGAAGGGGTATGGTAAAAATCGAAATGCTGGCATAAACTTTTTAACAAGGCATCAGACTTTGTTTAAACCAGCAAAAGTATAGGAACACTGATTAATATGTAGATTTTCATTTTAATGAAAGTTGGAAAAATAATTTGATGTCTTTATTAAATTTTTATGAATTTTCTGGATGTGATTAAACATACCATTCTTCCAAATATACAAATAATATTGAATATTTCTGAGTTATGAATGATGAAAATAAACTATAATTGAAAGATATTTTGTTTTTTGTTTTTAATTTTTATTTATGATAGTCACACAGAGAGAGAGAGAGGCAGAGACACAGGCAGAGGGAGAAGCAGGCTCCATGCACTGGGAGCCCGACGTGGGATTCGATCCCGGGTCTCCAGGATCACGCCCTGGGCCAAAGGCAGGCGCCAAACTGCTGCGCCACCCAGGGATCCCTGAAAGATATTTTGAAACTGTGTGAACGGGCAGAAAAGTGTTCAAATTGTGGGGTGGCTAAGTGTAAGATAATGTAACTAAAGAGATTATCCCAGCTATATTTATAGTAGTTCTGATGAGGTCTGTTCTTTCAGTTAGAACCAGGGAGGGGACACAGTAATTATTATAGAGTATAGACTATTCTCTGGTGATATTCAGCCAAGTGTTCTGCTGTGGCCAGAAAAGCCAACAACATGTGAAATATCATCAAAAAAGATTTGGGGGAGTGCCTGGGTGGCTCAGTTGGGTGAGTGTCTGCCTTCAGCTCAGGTCATGATCCCAGGGTCCTGGGATTGAGCCCTGCGTCCCAGCTCCCTGCTCAACAGGGACCCTTCTTCGCCTGCTGCTCCCCTTGCTTGTGTTTTCTCTCTCTCTCTCCATCAAATAAATAAAATCTTAAAAAAAAAAAAAGAAAAAGAAAGGGGCAGCCCTGGTGGCGCAGCGGTTTAGCGCAGCCTGCAGCTTAGGGCGTGATCTGGAGACCCTGGATCAAGTCCCACATCGGGCTCTCTGCATGGAGCCTGCTTCTCCCTCTGCCTGTGTCTCTGCCTCTTTCTCTCTCTCTGCATCTCTATGAATAAATAAATAAAATCTTTAAAAATAAAAATTAAAATAAAATAAAATAAAAGGATTTGGGAAAATCAACAAAAAATATCTTACCCTGAAACAGCACAATGGTCTACCTAAACATAAAGGTATAAGTAGTTACTTTATATTCATGATGGATAGATCTAGATGTTCAAAATCCTTTTAATTCTTAAATATGACTGTAGATACAGTTTTCCTCATATAATTCTGGAATACCTATATGCCTACATACCCAACTTTTAAAGACTAACATACATAAAGTTAGTAAAATTTACATAGCTACTAAAATTTCTGCCACTAAAATAAATGCTACATTACAACATGTTATTACTGGATGAACATTAGCTAGTAGTGACCTTCTCTATAAATTTCTACTATCAGTTTGCTTTTTTTAGGACACCTTTTCATGGAAAAACATAGTTTTTATTCTTTTATAAGTCAAAGCCTATACAATAATGAGGGAGTAATGTTCACTTCTCTTAGTATGTACACTCTTGTACAGGCTGGGTAAATGTATCCTTTTGCAAATCACCAAACTCAAAGGAGAATAAGGCCAAGAGCCCACAAGACATTATAGTTCTAATGAAATAATTCATTTTATGAGGTCTTTACATAAGTTTATGTGTATTTATTAAAGGCTTATTCCTCTACAGTTTTGGAGAAGTGAAGGAGGAGTGATATTTATCATTAAATTTGGAACAAATACAGTCATCGAGTTCAATAACTAAAGAATTTTTTAAAGTGCCTAATGGTAGTGCTCTATACTACCTCAAAAAGCCATTTCTTTAAAACTTCTAAAGTCACATCTTTTTTTCTTCATTTTGTTTTCTAAAATAAATCACAGTAAACCTTTTTCCCCCTTCCTGGGCTGCCAACTGTCTCCACTCCCCTCCACCTATGACTTCATATGATTTCGTCTTGAATAAAATCCTAGGATACATTCATTTTGTTTTGTATACTTTCTCCACATGTTTAAGGATTTATGCCCAATACATATGATTTGTCAATCTGTCATTTGGATAAAATAAATATAAATCAAAGTAATGAAATCAGAAAGGCAATGAGACACTTGAAAGTAAACCAGAAACAAAAATTTAAAACCTCTGATTATTTACCTATAACAAAAGTGAATTTACAAGTATCACGTTTAAATTTTAGGGCAAGTAAATCTCAAAAATTTTTAGAAAAGGAATACAAATGGAATGTTGCTAATTATTGTTTTTAGTATGGTATATCAAAGAAAAAGGATTTTACAAGTTTACTTAGCTTTAGTTTTAAAATTCTGATTTTTTTTCCCCTTGAGATCTCAACCATGACTTCTTTTAATAGAAGGTGTTTAGAAATGTTATGCTGCAAGTTGGTGAAGAAATTATTGCGTTTCTTTCTAATCTTTATTCGAAAATCATTTTTTAAAAGTAATCTCTATACTCATTGTGGGGCCTGAACTCATGTCTCCAAGATCAAGAGTCAGATGCTCCACCAGCTGAGCCTGCCAGGCATCCCAGAAAAATCATTCTTTATAGTCAGAACTTAAAGGTTTGATGACCAATTTCCATAGGCAGAAAATTCTTTTTATGCTCTGCCTCCTAACTTGGTGACTGTGAGAAGTCTCTTGTTCAATAAATGACATTTATGAATGCCTATACAGGGTTGAGAGGCAAACGTGAAAAGCTCACTACACCTTGCCACAACCCTGGAAGTACCTACATGAGAGCAACAATTTAAATGTGTAAGTACTATGAAGGATGACCTGTACTATACTGTGATGAATGTGCTGGGTAGAGAGAAACACAGGTGATCCTTCCTGATGTCTGGAGAGCATGTTAAAAGGTGGAAGAGGAGCTTCCTAGAACTGTGATACCTTGGACAGCCAGGCTCTTTGAGGAAGCACTCTAAATAATTTGGTGGCTGTGGTGTCTTAACGGGGCAGTGTTAACATAGGATAGAACAGTTTTTTACTGTACTGGACTCCCCTAAGCCATGTAAAATATTTAGTATTCTCGGCTCTCTGGTCTTTTCCCACCAACTAGCCTCAGTTGGCATCATGAGAAGCAGCTGGCTTCTGTGCTCCTCAGTACCGATGTTAATGCATATGCTCCCATAGACCGCATCGCTTTCAGATACTTTCTGTCCATGTGTGTCATTCTCATTCCTTCCTTGCATTCTCCAAAGGTTTTGGTACCTGACTTACAGTTTCTCTCCCTTCCCCAAGTCCTACCTTTAAGCCAGGTTACATAAAATCCCAGGTGATACTCTGGTCTCTTGATTGCTTGACCTCAAATTCAATGACCTTTACCTTTTCTATAAAACCACCCACTCCTGGACCTTGTCATCACTTATGTCAACTTCACCCTTAAAAGCTTAAAATAAACTCTTCTACTTTTTTGTCCATTTTCCCATCCCAGCTTCCTAACTGAATGACTTCTAGTGCATCTATACTTCAACTTCAGGAAATCCAGGACCTTGACTGTGCTACTCTTCCCTATCAGTTTCTTCTTTTCACTTCCCATCATTTCAACCACTGCACTTTTGTAACCTACTCAAGAAAACTCAACCATAGATCAGAAATGATAATAGTAGCTAATACATACTGTGTGTTTATTGTATTCCAAGCACTTTTTTCTAAGTTGACCTGGATTGTCTTCTTTAACCTTCATATCAGCCCTATGTGATAGGCATTATCATTATTTTCATTTTGCAGATGAGGAAACTAAAACACAGTTTCTATCTACTGAGTAGTATCTCCAGAATATGAATCCAAGCAGTTTGCCCCTTAGAAATCATGCTCTTCATGACCACTTAGACTGCCTTCCAAACTAGCTGTCTTCTGTGCTTCCATGCATGACTGCTGAGCTGTTTTAGGGATAGAGTGGGTTTGGCTAGATAGAGTGTCGAAAGTACTCCCCTTAGCCTTTGGTTCAGTAACTACCTCTGACGCTAAGTTTCAAGCCAAAGCTGGAAGCATAGAGGGAAGTAATAGTGATAAGGTATTTAATCCCCTCAGCTCCTTTTGGGTGTCTGTAGCTGGAGAGAGGAAAATTACAGAGAATATGCATCAGTTTGGGAGCTGGACATGATAGGTCACCTCTGCTTGATGACCAGGTAACTACTGAACTTGAGAGATTTAACTTGGCTTTATCTGCAGTGGAGTAGACAGGATAGAGTCCTCTGTTTTGAGAATAGTCACTCTCACCAGTTTTTCCTCTGAACTTTTTTCTCTAGATATACCTCTTTTTGTCATGGATTTGATGACCCAGACATTATCACTTTAAGTGACAGGATAAGGCTTTTGAGAGCTGATGGCTCCAGTTAATGGGCCTACCTGTGTGGCCCTCTAAGTAGTTATTTTAGGGCTTTGATTTTGACAGTGATTTTGGTTCCCTGTACAAAAAGCCTTACCTGCTGCCATTCTTAGGTACTTGAAAGGTGAATTTTATTTCTATGTACTTAAAATACATGACCTCTTTATTATCAAATTCATCACAATTTCTGTATGTAATACAGAAATAACATCTTCACCACAATTCTGAACCTGAATTTTAGTTACTCAATTTCAAGAGAGAAGGTAGCCCCTAGTGAAGTAGGGATTTTCCCTAAAAACCCCTTTCTGCTTAAAAAACTTCCTAGAGAAAAATCACACATCAGAAAACATTAGTAGCACAACAAATTTATGTTCATGACTTTGCCTGGCAATTCTTCACTGTTTCCCATTCTCCACAGGAGATATTTAAATTTCTGCTCACCTAAGACCTTACCCCTGTGTCCACCAACCTATACCCCTTCATTCTCAGCAGATTGTTTTATCTCTCATTTTCTCAGAGAAAATAGAAACTGTAGGATGGAATCTCTTTCAAATTAGTACCACCAAACCTTCAAACTTACTTAATTGGTATCCATTCTTTGTCCTTCCTTCCTTTCACAATGGAAAAGGTAACCCTCTTCTGATACAAGGCTCTGGATTTCTTCCCAGCCCTGCTTTTTAGTACCTTTGTCCTTTACCTATCTGTGGCTCCTTCGTATTTAAGTATTTTCAAGTCTTTTCTAGCTTAAAAAAAAAAAAAAAAAAAAACCTTCCAATAGGAACTAATCATTCTCCATTCTGTTTCTTATTTCTTCACAGACACGGTTTATGAAAGAGTTGTCTCTATTCATTATTCCTTACATTATTTATTCTCCACCCAACTGTAATAGTTTACCCCAACTGAAACTATCAGTTATAAAGATCTCCAACTACCACTCTATTTTTATATCCCTGTGTACTTTTCAGACCTTATATGACTTGACCTTTCTTCAACAAGTGACAGTTGGACTACTCTCTTTTCTTGAAATCTTCTCTTCCTTGGCTTCTCTGACACCATTGTTTCCCTGGTATCAGATAACTTAGTTCTCCAACCATTCCTTCTCAGTGTCTTTAAGGGCATCTCATTCATTCATTTTTCTCATTCTTTTACTCATATATTTACTCCCAGGCACTGTACTAGGTGCTGGCGACAGAATCTGACATAAAACCTGGAGTCTTTCTCCAGAAAAACACACTCCCAAACATACACACAAAATTTAGCATATGTTTTCAAGGGTTTCATGATCACTAAATACTTGTTTATCACTGTAGATTAAGAGACCTTGCTTTGGAACTTGCAATTTCTTTAGTAGAAGCTTTTACAAAAACATTAAAAAAACAATACAAAACCAGCTGCTTAATTTTTTTTTTAAAAAGGGGGGGGTGAAGGGTGCCAAAAATGAAAATGAAAGCAGTTTTTTTGGCAGCCCTGGTGGCCCAGCGGTTTAGCGCTGCCTTCAGCACAGGGCATGATCCTGGAGACCCGAAATCAAGTCCCACATCAGGCTCCCCGCATGGAGCCTGCTTCTCCCTCTGCCTATGTCTCTCTGCCTCTCTCTCTCTCTCTCTCTCTCTTTCTCTGTGTCTCTCATGAATAAATAAAATAAATAAATAAATAAATAACTTGGAAAAAAAAAGTTTTTCCCAAAAGAGAAATTTTGTAACCATTGGATACTTCCTCTAAGATGTTAACATTAAACCAGTTCCTCCAGCCTAACATTTGTGGTCAAGATACTGTTTCCCTACCCTCCAACCCCCACTCCTATATGCCTTGATTGGTGTCACAAGAATATTCAGGAGTGTCATAACTCATCCTTAAAATGGAGAAAGTGAAGTAATTAATAGAGCTGGTATCATTACTTTGAAATTAGATTGAATAAGATTCTAGCTTCTACTAGGGTTCAAATGATGCATAGGATGTCAGCTTCAGAGAAGGGGGCAAGCAGGAGGCTGAGTAATTCCTCACTTGATGAGGCTATTTCTGGGGACAAAAGAAGGAAATGGTCCTGGTGTTGATATCTTGTGGTCACAAGTAATAGGACATTTGCATTCTGGGCACTATCTTTCTATGCCATCCATAGTCTTTCCAGTAGCCTCCAAAGTGTGTGGGTCTGAGAAGATCCAGCTCTGTCCTCTTATTGCATGTTTTTAAAGTAAAAATCTTTTAGCCACGGAGTCCATGTTGAGTTCCTTTGATCACTGGAAACAACCAGGAAAAAAGCAAACAAACAAATGGTAAGATTCAAGTTTCTTTTTGGGACTATTGTATATGAGATAAAATGTTGCCCCCAATTTTTTTTCATCCAGCATATATATTGAGCATCCACTGCTGTGCTCAACTCTTGGGCATGTAATGATGACTAAAAACATAAAACACCTGTTCATAAAGCTTATAGTTTAGTGTAACACGTTACCAGTAACCAGATAACCATACAGAAATACAAAAAAATGCAAATTTAACAGGTAGTAGGAAAAAGTTCAAAGTTATATGAGTCTATATAACAAGAGAATTTGACTATGTTAGGGAAGTCTTAAGATGATGATCAGGTTAAAGACTAACTAAATATTATCTAGGTGAAGAAGGAAGGATAGAGTTCCCCAATTAAAAGGGCTAGAATGTGCAAGAACTTCTGAGAGGAGAGAACATTCAGGAAAGAGGTATGAGAAGAAAAGCTGGGTGGCTACAGGGTGGAGAGTGAGGAGATGAAGCTTGAGGTCAGACTTGAGTTTTTTTGTTTGTTTGTTTGTTTTTAATATTTTTTTTTATTTATTTATGACAGTCACACACAGAGAGAGAGAGAGGCAGAGACACAGGCAGAGGGAGAAGCAGGCTCCATGCACCGGGAGCCCGATGTGGGATTCGATCCAGGGTCTCCAGGATCGCGCCCTGGGCCAAAGGCAGGCGCCGCCAAACAGCTGCGCCACCCAGGGATCCCCAGACTTGAGTTTTGAGAGGATCTCCTTGGCTGAAGTTGAAGAAAGGCCAAGAGCAGGGTAGAGTTCAGGTGAGAAGACCAGTCACGCAGGTGTGCAATGATGGGTGGTAGGGATGGAAACAAGGGAAGAAGTTGATTGTATTTGGTAATTGATCTTGAGTATGAATACTGGATTAGATTGGATATAAATTTCGCTAATAGTTTAGCAAATTTTGATTATTCCTTTTGGCAGTGAAATAAGAATTACCGGTTTAAAAAGTTATGGAAGACCGTACTGGGACACAGGTTAGACCCTCCTTGAAGCTTATTATATACACTGAATATGAACAGCTAAAGCCTCAAATTGTAGAAAACTAAATCACGGACCTTCGAGATTCAACCTCTAAATTAAAAAATACTTCTACAGTAAAATTTTAAGAATAAAACTTTCTCTTTCTTTCTTTCTTTCTTTCTTTCTTTCTTTCTTTCTTTCTTCTTTCTTTCTTCTTTCTTTCTCTTTCTTTTGTTCTTTCTTTCGTTCTTTCTTTCTTTCTTTATGAGGGAGCAGGAGAGAGTGTGAGCAGAGCAGGTGGGGGTCCTGAGGGAGATGGAGAAGGAGGAAGCAGATTCCTTGCTGAGCATAGTAGTACCTTGGACTCGATCTCATGACCCTGAGATCCAGACCTGAGCCAAAATCAAGAGTTGGTTGCTCAACCAGCTAAGACACCCAGGCACCCCAAGAGTAAAACTAATTTTTATAACCAAGTTTGAGATTTTTTAGCTTGTTTGGATGGCCGAATGGAATATTCTTCTGTTAATATTTTAAGTGGTTCTTTTATCCCTACCCCTTCTATAACTCATCTGTAACTTAGTGCACTTAATTTAAATGCAAGTTTAGACATGATTTCTAAAAGATAAATACCTGTGGTAAAATTGCAAGAAGAGGTTGTTTATCTTCCCTAGCATATTTTCTGTGATAGTGAAGGTTTGTTGTATTTCTCACTGAGGGCAACCAGCAAGCTTTGAATAACAGGGACACTAACTATGTCTATATATCTCACTGAGTTTGTAAGATGTACAGTTGCTTCATATTAATTGGTATAGGACATTCATAGATGACAGCACCAGATGGGTTGGTATAGCTAGCTGTATTTTTATTTTGTTTCAATTCCAACTTCAGGGCAGGCTTCAGGGTTGGTTGCCGTTGTTCATGGGCACAGTGATGTCATCAATAACAGACTCTTTGCAGCTTTTTCTGCTATCTTTTGTGTTGCATTGTGGGAGAAAGTATATAATTATGATTCCAACATCACATCACATCCAGAGCTATACCACTGCTTCTTCCATAATTTGCAACATTCTGCAAATTTATCTGGTTTCTTAGAAGCTTTGCACTTTCTCCTTTGAAATGATCTCTGACACTGCTTTTGAGGTTCCTGCTCTGGCACTGCCCACTGCATACTGCCAGTGGTCTTCATAGCCTCTTTTGATCATGAACTAATTCTTTATTTGTTGTTAGCTACTTTTAAGGACTTGCTCCAGAACCTGGAACCCTCACCAGCAGAACTCTGGAGTGGATAGATTTAATGTATAGCTTTATAAATTCTATTCTCTTCTGCAGTTGTGTGTCTCCTGAGAGGCCTTACATTAAGCCCCTTTTTCGCTTTACTACCACCCACTACAGATCACTGATAAGGGTCCCACCCTTTATCCTGAACTTGCACAAGGGTTCAAAGAACCTAGATCAAATATAAATTTCTCTAGTTTCCATTTTCCCAAGTACCTTTCTTTGAAGGTGTTCTCCTTACCTGTCTCATTATCCTAGGACTAAAGTCCTTATAGTCTATTGTGATTTGTCTTAGGGGTTTATCTTGGTTATTTAAAACTGGTATTTAAAAAAAATTTTTTTTTAAAGTTCTAACTCAATCGAGAGGCAAAATGAAGTGGCCTTCTTTGTCTCTACTCTGGTAAAGCTTGCAAATACAGATTGCTTTGGCTTCTTCAACAATCCTCACTTCCTGAGTATTGCTTCAGGCTTCCTGTGGAAAGAGCCTCAGAGAAATTTTTCTGTTATTCCTTAAGAACTGTCCACTCTATCTGGCCATCCCCAAATAAAACCATTCTGCCTCCATGTCTACATAACTCCAGTGGCAAAGACACAACCTCCCCATCATCCATATTTTACCTAAAATGAGAATTCAGATTCTAACTTTATTGAACTTTGTCCCTATGCCTCAGATTGGCTGGAATGTTACTCTTTCAACTCTAGGCAACTATGTTTCTTATGAGGAAGGGTGACCACTTTGATTCAGCAGACTAAAGCAGACTTAATTGCCAACAACTACATTCTGAACTTCCAACTGATTAGGTCCGGTTACCTTGGTGGATCAGGTTTCCCACAGAGACTTAGATCAAACCAACTGACTTCATTTTTGCTGCTAATAAATGTGTTTCTTTTGCCAGTTGAAGAGTCCAAGTAGGCAACTTGCTAATTGGTACCTTCAGGGGAACTGAATAAGAGAGTATGCATAGTTTTTATTCAATTAAGGAAATCCAGAGATCCAAGTATTAAAGGCCTCACTTCTAGGGATTTTGCAACCCTTGATATAGGACAAAAGTTGGACCTGTCCTGGCTCAAAGATGCCCCATGGCAAGGAGCCTACAAAGAGGACTTTTTGTTTAAGGTCACTTCCTTGTAGGATCAGAAGAATTTCTGTCTGGAAGTAAGCTTTTCATCTCTTCTCTTCCATGTGGATTTCTTGCAGCTGGCTGCATGGATTCATAGTGATACTCAGCATCAATGCTCCTCGCTGTTATTGGGTCCTGAAGATGTGGTCTCCCTTTTTTGAAATAAAACTTGTAACAAAATGCACAAATACATATATCTGCGGAACCACCACCACAATCAGAATATAGAACGTTAGCCTTAGCCTAAAAGGTTTCCATGTTCTCTTCCCCACTAAATCCTCTCCCACCCAAGCAGCCCTTGGGAGTAACACTCCTGAGACAAGGATCTGTCAGTGTGGAATAAACCTGTCTTTCCTAGAGTTTCAAACAAATACAGATTTCCCCCACTATCTGAAAGCATTCCTATGAAACCTTTCATATGCCAAAATGGTGTAAAGCAAAGTAGCATTTACCATTAATTTATATGGAAGATTGAGTGTTCCCAGATCAAAAAGGATGCGTTTTTCTAAAGGATGCATGAAATAAGTCAGGATAAAGAACATGCTCACAGACACAACTCAAAGAGTTAAAAATAGACCTGCCCTACGACCCAGCTATTGCACTGCTGGGGATTTACCCCAAAGATACAGATGCAATGAAACGCCGGGACACCTGCACCCCGATGTTTCTAGCAGCAATGTCCACAATAGCCAAACTGTGGAAGGAGCCTCGGTGTCCACTGAAAGAAGAATGGATAAAGAAGATGTGGTTTATGTATACAATGGAATATTACTCAGCCATTAGAAACGACAAATACCCACCATTTGCTTCGACGTGGATGGAACTGGAGGGTATTATGCTGAGTGAAGTAAGTCAATTGGAGAAGGACAAACATATGGTCTCATTCATTTGGGGAATATAAATAATAGTGAAAGGGAATAAAGGGGAAAGGAGAAAAAATAAGCGGGAAATACCAGAAAGGGAGACAGAACATGGAAGACTCCTAACTCTGGGAAACGAACTAGGGGTGGTGGAAAGGGAGGAGGGTCGGGGGTGGGGGTGAATGGGTGACGGGCACTGAGGGGGGCACTTGACGGGGTGAGCACTGGGTGTTATTCTGTATGTTAGCAAATTGAACACCAATAAAAAATAAATTTATTATTTAAAAAAAACACAAAGTTTTGGCAACTTGATGCTGAGATACTGAGTGTAGTTCCCGGTGAGGGAGCTTGGCGGGGCTGCTCTCAGTACTTGGGGTACAATCTGCCCTATCGTGGTTTGCTGCAAAACAACAATGCTATTTTTGTTTTTCACCTTTTCTATCAAAGTAAATATCCTCTCTGGATTTCTTTTGGTTAGTGAAAACAGGTACTCCTGTAGGTCTTTCCTAAAAGCAAAGTGTAACACAAACTTTCAAAAAGTGGGGACCATGTATACAATGTGTTCCTCTTTGGGTCTGGCTTCTTTCACTCAGCATTATGTTTTAGAGGTTCATCCATGTTGTTTATGTACCTGTTGTCTCTTTTTTATTGCTGAGTATTATTCCACTGGGTGGATATGCCACAATTTGTCTTTCCATTCACATATTGATGGGCGTTTGGATTGTTTCCAGTTTGGGACTAGCTTTTGTTTGAACATATGTTTTCATTTGTTGTGGATAAATACCTAAGAATGGAATGGCTAGGTCATGTGGTTAAGTTGATCCTTAAATTTATAGTAAACTGCCAAACTATTTTCCCAGAGTGATTATGTCATTTTATACTTCCACCAGCAATATCTTAGAGTTCCTGTTACTCCACATTCTCACCAATATGTAGTCATTTCAATTATAGCCATTGTAGTGGATGTGTAGTAGTATCTCACTGTGATTTTAATTTGCATTTCTTTGATGACTCCTGGTGCTGAGGATTTTTTATATGCTTATTGGCCATACTTAATCTTTTGTCAAGTGAACAAATATTTATGAACAACTGATTTTACTAGGCAGTGTGACCCTTCATCTCCTGGCCCACTTGAACTTCTAGAATGGCTATCAGAGTTGCATTATCCCTACCCAGCCATTCACCCTCTTGGTGCCATACCTCCTATCTTTCTCTAGGTCAGGGATCAATACACCTAAATTTTGTGAAGGGCCCGATAATATTTTAGGCTATGTAGGTCGTGGCAGTTTTGTCACAACTATTCAGCTCTGTCATTGTAAAAGCAGCCAGAGGCAACACGTAAGTGAGTGAATGTGGCTGTGAACCTTTTACCTAGAGACCCTGAAATTGCCACAAGACATTCTTTAGACTGTTTTCCAGCCCTTTAAAAAGGTGAAAATTATTCTTAGCTTGCAGACCTAAGCTCCAAACTCTGCTCTGGATGGTTCATAAGATTTCAGCATGTCCTTAGCATGCGATAAAGTCACACAGCAGAGGAGTTTGAGTCCACCTTCCCCACTTACTGGTTGTGTGTCCTTGGGCATCTCTCTCCCCCTCTCTTTTATTTTATTTTATTTTTTCAAATATTTTATTTATTCATGAGAGACACAGAGACAGAGACAGAGGCAGAGGGAGAAGCAGGCTCCACGCAGGGAGCCCGACGTGGGACTCGACCCGGGGTCTCCAGGATTACGCCCTGGGCCGAAGGCAGGCGCCTAACCGCCGAGCCACGCAGGGATCCCTCTCCCCCTCTCTTTTAAAGGAGACTTCCTGGAAGTCCTGAACAGTGCTTCCACTTCTATCTCATTTAGTCACGTGGCCATGCCTAACTGAAAGGGAGGCTGGGAAAGTCATTTTAGCTACATGACCCATGTGCCCAGCTAAATTTTGGGTTCTGTTACAGAGACTGAATGGGTCTGGGGGTAAGTCATGCAGCCTGTTCCATACACTCCTTGTCCACAGCCTTATCCAGATATTCCCTGAGCCCTAGAATAGGCTCCTGAATTAAATTAGACACTCCCTTCAGTCACAGCTACCTGTTTGGGAGTTGCCCTGTGGAGCAAGGATGTCTGTTAAGTTATGATGAGAAAACAAAACAAAACAAAAACAAAAACAGATTTCCAAGTCTAGCGACACTCAATACAATCAGTGAAAACTATTAGTATTGACAAAAATGTCATCCCCAAAATCCTTAGAGTGTTACCATTTCAGATCTCTTCTGTGATGTTCTATTTTCTCCCAAAGTTCTCGACCAGATTCTGAGGTTTCTTCTATTTCTGGTGATGGCAATGCATTAGTGAACAAAATGTCAGCATGGACTTTTTGTACCCTGCTATTCGGTAAAAATTCAAAATTAGTAGGTATGATTATTTTAAATATTTTACTTGGGTTTTTTTTTTCTCCCTAAATGCTTGTTTCCTGCTACAGCAGGAGCTTTTTAAAAAATTGGTGGTAGTAACATTTGAGTGGAGGGAGCCTTGGTTGACCATATCTAGAGGATTTCATGATAGACCTAATCTTTTTTTTTTTTTTTTTAAGATTTTATTTCTTTATTCATGACACAGAGAGAGAGGCAGAGACATAGGCAGGAGAAGCAGACTCCCTATGGGGAGCCTGATGTGGGACTTTTTTTTTTTTTTTAAGATTTTTATTTATTCATGAGAGACACACAGAGAGGCACAGACACAGGCAGAGGGAGAAGCAGGCTCCATGCAGGGAGCCCGACATGGGACTCGATCCCGGGTCTCCAGGATCACACCCTGGGCAGAAGGCAGGCACTAAACCTCTGAGCCACCCAGGGATTCCCGATAGACCTAATCTTATTCAAGATGTCAGACTGCCTATTATTCAGATAGTACTTAGTAAGATACACGGGAAACTCTTCCAAAGTCATAGAGTCATGCAGGAATGGCTTCCACAGAGCACACTCCTCTTCAAAGGCCCACAGAAGAGGGCATCCCAAAAGTTTAGGCATACCATATAAAAAATACTAGGATGGAAATGGGGGCCTTAGATTATTTGGATTTAGATGGTTAAGCCTTTCTATTTGGCTTAAAAAAACACGTTTTATTTATAATTTATGTACTATGATTTTATCATGTTTCTAACAGTTGGCAAAACTGCTTTGCTTTTGTGGAAACAGTGTGAGCACATGTTTGTCTCTTGGAGTCCCCACCTCCAAAGCCACTTTATGCTGAAAATATATCCTCCAAAATGGAAAAACATGACCATCTTCTCAGGGGCTTTATTTGAGGGTGTTATTGTTATGTTAGCCAGAGACCTCTGGGTTTTAATGTGTTTGGGGTCACCTAGAGTGTCTGTAGTTATTGAGTGAATTGATTTTTTAAAAAGATTTTGAGAGAGAGAACATGCATGAGCAGGGGGGAGGGACAGAGGGGAGGAGGGAGAAGCAGACTCTCCGCTAAGCAGGGAGACCAATGCGGGACTCAATCCTGAGGACCTTGGGATAATGACTTGAGCTGAAGGCAGATGCTTAACCATCTGAGCCACCCAGGCACCCAAAATTGATTTATTGTGAAGTTGATGTATTGCAGGTTTTGAATCAATAAGTGACCATTCTCTAAAGCCTGCTGGTTTTTATTTTTTTGCTGCTAAGTAATACAGTATCTTTGGGCATTGAGAATGGCATCCTATTAAAAAGAAACCTGCAGGGAATCCCTGGGTGGCTCAGCGGTTTGGCACCTGCGTTTAGCTCAGGGAGGGATCCTGAAGTCCCGGGATCAAGTCCTGCATCAGGCTCCCTGCATGGAGCCTGCTTCTCCCCCTGCCTGTGTCTCTGCCTCCGCATGTGTGTGTGTCTCTCTCTCATGAATAAATAAATAAAATCTTTAAATAAATAAATAAATAAAAAGAAACCTGCATGAGTCAGGCTCCCTGCATGGAGCCTGCTTCTCCCTCTGCCTGTGTCTTTGTCTTTCTCTCTCTCTGTGTGTCTCTCATGAATAAATAAATAAATAAAATCTTAAAAACCTAGAACCTCTTTGAAGGATGGTGAAGAAGTCAATCTACTTGATCTGAGAAGATTGTCGTTATCTGTAAAAAGATAAGATGTATTTTTCCCAATTGTAAAAGTAATCCATATTTATTGTAGAAAAAGAACACAAAGTTACAAGGAAAAAATTAAAATCATCCACAGAGCTACTACCCAACAATAACTATGTTAAACCCTTTGACAAACAGCCTTTGAGATGATCAAATTAAGTTAGTTGTCTTTGAACCAGTTAGACATACCCAGTGGCCTATCTTAAAGTGATTTGTGAGTAAGGTAGGGCTTTGAACCTCTCTTCCAGAGACTGCTTTCACTTAGCACCTCCCTGGGAAGAGTATCTGTAAAACATGAGTCTTCCTAAATGGACTAATTGCTAGTACTGTAGCACATACCCAAACAAT